>NC_134828.1:47848644-49048644 GCF_004210375.1 Tachypleus tridentatus | reverse complement strand
TATAAAATTGAGATTAAAACACTTGACGTAATAAAATTGTTTAACTCTGAAAACTATGAAAATTTGTGTGTAATTACCTTAAGAAGCAAGATCAACAGTGCCTCTCTTACTGTTCTGATTATTTACAATTTCTTTCTGTTGTTGCATGAAAGAAACAATTAATAAATGAACAATAGATACTTGAATACTATAGCAAAAAGGACAAGAACTTTATAAGCCTTGATCCTAATTATCATGAACAGTAATCCAAAAGACTACTTGTACACCTTATGACATACTTCATTGTTGTGAATGTGCTTGATTAAGTGTATATATATATATATATATATATATATATATATATGCATATATATAAGCATTTCTAAAAGCGCTAATGTAAATTGCACATAAAGCACTTATTCTATAGATAAACATTAAGGATTAAACATATTTCTTATAATGTAAGTAGTTCTGTTATGTTTCTTGCTGTTAAACATTCTACTTGTTCCTAGGATGAAAATAGAAATAGTGAAACAAATTTTACTTTAAATACACTTCACCAAACTCATGAAGCCACCTTGGAAATTTTACGATCCACAACAGAAACGACCAAAGCTGTGTTTTCGTCTGTAACAGGTGCTCAAATTTGGAAAGATACAGCAAAGTAAGACCTTTTCTTTGATATATTTTGAGCATATTTGTGAGAAAAGAACTTAAAAATGTAATATTTGTTCAAATTCAAAAACGTGTTTTGAAATATAATGTGTAATTGATACAGGAGATTTTTGTAATGCTTTTAGGTACATGTATGATATACTGAGGCTCATATATGTGAGCATACCAAATTGCTTCTTTTCTCATACAACCAGCTTTAGAGATCCATTGAATTAAAACCTTATTGGATGCAGAAAGCATTAGATCTGAAAATAAAATAAATTATTTTACATGTGGGTTTAAAATTAATGCTAAACAGCCAGCAGTCTTTTTTTTTTTCTTTCTTTGCCAAACATTAGTAGTGTTTCTACCCATGTAGCTTCTTTTTTTTTTTCTTTGAGTAAAAATCCACATTTGTGAAATTGAAACTTTATCTGTATGTTTTAATGTCCATTGTTACTGGTGGTTGTCACAAAATTTTATTTAAAGTTAAATACAGAAAACAGAATATGCAAAATATGGACAGAATGATTATCATTAGCTGACTAGGTTGCAGTAAAAACTTATTATTTAACCTTGGGTTTAGCATTTGTTGTTTATATATAAAGTAATTTAAATACGTTGCATATTATAACTCAATTATGGAGTAGTTTGCCCAAATAAAAAATTGTTCATTAGAAGCATTAGCATTCCGAGGTATTTTTTTTGTTTTCTGTAGTTATGTTTAGACCATCTTATGTTTAATTAGACTCACTGAAGGCAAAATAAATATATCAGAAACATATGTAAAAATCAAATTTTTAGAATTTTCAACAGTGGCCGAATTTTTTAACAGGTGGATTAATTCTTTGAGCTTTGAGAATGAAATTGATGCTGGTCTAAATGCTGGACTTAACACTGTAGAATTAAACAAATATTGTGCCTCAACATTCTATGCTTCACTGTTTGAAGACTGTCATATTGGAAAGGTAAATGTATTTTGTATTTCTTCCCATAATATTTATGGTTCTGAAAGAAAGTAATTTTGGTGTTCATTTGACTTGTTAAACATTTTTAATGTAACTGTTGGAAGAAAAAGAAAAATGTGAAATATCAAACAACTAATAAAGATTTTATTTTGAAATCATTAGGGTCTATAACTACCTCTTAGTTAAGATAAAGGAATATATATGTACTTTTGAACTTAAAAGTTGAGATTTTCCAAACTTAAATACTAAGATTATAGTTACTGGAATTTTAGTGTAAAAGATGGATGTGTTTGTAGATAAATGATAGAATTGAAAGGTTTAAATGTCATAAATTTTATCATAAAAATCAGTGTTTTTGAAAAAGATAATAAAAGGTAGAGAAAATTGTAATTTAAACTATATATAAGTGCAAAATTTGGAAGTTTCGAAACACTTCTCTAATATTCACAGACAAGCTTGAAAATTGTTTATTCCAGTGTTTATAGACAGATGCTTGGAATGAGAGAATCTCTAATCTAATGCTGTAATGTAATCTTTATATAAGATTGGATGTTAAAGTACAGGGTGTTCGGAAAGTCACTGTGCACTTATATATTTATTAACAGACATGTTTCAATATAGAATACAGGAGGTAAATATGAATGATAATTATAAACAATGTTGAAGTGACCCCCATTGGCATCAATACTGGCCTGGATCATTCTTATTTTGTTTCTAAACATCACTATCAGTTGCTGGCTTGAAATAGACTGAATAAATTATGATTACAAAACTGCACAGTGACTTTCCGAACACCCTGTATTTTTAATATAATGTTTATGGACATGTATTAGATTTGAAAATTTCTTCAATGTCTATAGACTTTTAATAGTTGTAAAAATTTTCCTAATGTAGTATTTATGGACATGTACTAGATATGAAAGTTTTTATGACCAAAGGCTTGTAAGTATTTACTGTATATAAACATTTTTCTTAATTTCTTAAAGCAAGTACTAGATGAGAAAATTTATATGTAACTTTAATGTTTTTATACTATGTATATTAAAATATAACTGTTCAAAAACAGTTATTATAGGTATACTCATTAGCCAGAAAACTTGAAACACAAAAAAAAACAAAAAAACATGTTCTACCATTATGGACCTTGATTACAATTTGGATGCTGTGTGGCAATGAAGGTACATGCTTCAATCTTTTACTATCAATTAATCAGTATCTTTCCAAACTCAGATTATGCTAATGGTAGTGGACTATGTTTCTAGACAACTTATTATGTAACATCTTGCAGAGTTTTCTTGGGTTTTTTATCAGGGCACTATGCAAGCTAGGGTGTATGTTCAGAATCTGTATCATACTTCATGAACCAATCACAAATAACTTTCGCTTTGTAATTGGTGAAATTATCATCTTTGAAGTAACCATTTGGATAAAACAAGAGCATTGCAAGATACACCTGGCCAGATTGTCTGGTCAAATACCCATGAGCTGAGATACGGTCATTCAGAGGAACCACAGAACTTGTACCATATAAATGAATCTTGTGTTATACATTACCTCCAAAAGAGATGAGTAAGATTATTGCTGTGCTCTAATCCTACCATCATAGCAGAACAATTTGAAGCTTTGCTTCGTGGATAGTTTAGGTAGTGTAGACAAGAGTTGCAGTCATGAAGGTTTTCTTAATTTGTAATCTTGGCCAGTATTCTAAAATTTTTATGTATTTATGTTGCATTTTCTCTTCATCAAATGTAATTAAACTGTCTGTATTTCTTATCTGATGTAACTAAGATAAGCCTTTAAGAATCTGCATGAATAGCTTTGTTATTAAAGCAGTTATTTTACTTCATGAATGCTTAAATCAGGTCCCCTCTAAATGTGTAACCATTATCCAGCAACAAAAGTCATTTGGCATCCAGAGTGTAAGCAATTAAACTTGAGTACTAAGAACTTTCTCTTAACTTTCAATGAAGTTTAAACAAGACATTGTATTGGTTAAATGTCTATATGCATTTTGTATCAAATAAAGAACATAGGAAAAGGTGTTCAATAATCTACTTTGTAGAACTTCCTAAACTTAAGTGCATAAACTGTAGTCTAGTATTCTGAGATACAGTTTTGCAAAACTGTATAATGTAGTAGTTCTAGTGAAATTGTTCAGTTTGCAGCATGCATGGAAGAACAACTGGAGAAGACATTTTCATGGAAGTGCATAAAACTTTGCAAGACTTTTACCTTCAGTGGAATCGGCTTAGAAGTGTAACGGTTGATGGAGGAAAAAACATGGCTGGAGTAAAGAAGGGTCTGATGGGGCTTATCAGGAAACAGTTGGAAGATCTTCAACTCCCAAGCGCTGTGTTCATACACTGCATCATACATCAGCAAGCATTCTGTGGAAAAAACTTAGATATTTCTTGCGTTCTGAAACCAGTCATTTCTGCAGTAAACTTCATTTGGGGTCATGCACTTAATCATTGCCAGTTCAAGGCATTTCTTGAAGAAATTGATTCGGATTTCTGTGACTTGCCTTATCACACAGCTCAGCTGCAGTCAAGTCTTGTCTCGTTTTTATAAGCTGAGAAGAGAAATAGACATATTTCTTATCGAGAAATATAGAGCCGATCCACTTCTGTCGGATCCAACCTGGTTGTCAAAGTTGTCATTTTTGGTTGACATCACATCCCACGTGAATGAATTGAACTTGATACTTCATGGGAAGAATAACCTTGTCTGTGATCTCTATAGAATCATTAAAGGATTTTGGAGAAAGCTGTCATTGCTTGAAGCACATTTGGAAGGAGGAAACCTCTCTCATTTTCAGTGTTTCAATGAGTTTCATGCTGGAATCACAGATGTCAACCTGGAGTTTCAGAAAAAGATTATTGGTGATTTAAATAAGCATTTTTTAGAGAGATTTTCAGATCTCAACAGAATTGAAAGTGACATTTACTTTTTCAGAATCCTTTTGATTGTATCATTATGACGTGCCAGTGGAACTTCAGCTGGAGGTCATCGATTTGCAAGGAAATGACTTGTTGAAAGCAAAACACAGAGAGGGGCAACTTATTGAATTTTACAGCTGCATACCTGAAGATGATTTTCCAAAGCTGAAGCAGTTCTAATCTGGCATGGCATCATTGTACAGAACAACTTATGTCTGTGAATAAGCATTTTCAAAAATGAAGTATGTGAAGTCGGTACATCGATCAAGGTTGACTGATGAACACTTGAAAGCAATTCTAGTGATTGGATGCAGCAATTCAAAACCGAACATTGAAGATATTTTGAAAGCCAAATGCCAATTTCATAAATCTCACTAACTTTTTTGTGGCTTAGTAAAATTCAGATATGTACTCACTATGTGCGATGTGACAATTGTTTTTGCTAATGTTACCTTCTTTGATAACCTTTTGATAAATAAAAATGTTGGTTGTATTTCTGTTTGTTTGTTATTATATGTGTGTATTGTATGCTACTCCCACATGGCTCATGTGGCATCCTAAACTTAGTGTTAACGTTTTTACAGAGCTTTCATTCTAGCTTATGAGTATTGAACATAATGATCATGATGCAGCCTTTACTTCTCATTCCCCATGTAATCTGGCCCTCTGTGAAAAAGCTTGGTGACCCCTAGTTTAGTGTGTTGACTTTATTTTGCAACAATAGCTTGGAAACTTCAAAACTTTAGAAATTATAGAAACACTAAAGCAAATGATAATTATTTTCTATCAAGGACAAAATACCATTTGGTAAGTTTGTTGAAGTTTTCTACATTTTTAGTCAGACAAGTTTCTCACATACAAAAAATTAGATTTTTTATTGAAGGTTTTTAACAGATTGACAAAAGATTTGTCTGTGAATATATCAAGACATTTTTTTTCTAGTCTGAGTGCAAAGCGATCTTTATGTTAAGAATGAAAATACTTTTCTTTAAAATCCCAAATTTGATTTGAGTTGTTCTGAAACCTCATAAATGCATTTTAAATATTTGTTCTTAGTAAAACTTCATATTTTATTCCTGTTTTTTTCTCTACCCTAATTCTGTATAAGGTTGATGAAATTGTTCAACCTTGTAACTACAAAAAAAAATCAAAATAAATTTAAATTACTCTTTTTCTCTTTCTGTGGTGACTTCAAATTGTTATGTGAAACAACAATTATTCTAAATAGCTTTAAACCCATGCAGCATACATCTATTTATACTTAAATTTTATTGTTTTATTACCAAACCATGTTTAAGTACTGTTCATGCCTTTATAAGTTGTAAATAATTTGGGAAGCAAGGAGCTCGTGTTATGCTATGTAATAACATTATCCTCAAGCTGCTTTTATTATGTTGTTGTTACTTATTTTACCTAATCAAACAGACTAACCTAAAGAGATTCCTATTTTTACATTTGGTTACTTTTATTATAAATAAAATATACACATGAAAAACAAGAAATAAAATAACTAGCTAGTAGGTTTTTTTTTGCTGTTAGTGTTGCTTATTCCTACCTTTTTTATGCTAATGGTTATAGTGCACTAAATAGTTTTTTTATCCAATAAATTAATCTTCAAATAACACAGAGTAATAACATAAACAGACAATGTCACATAGGTATCACAATTTTTCTGGTTTTCTAACTATACAAGAAGAGCCATTACAAATTCATCCAATATGTTTCCCATGGGAACAAAATGTGTGCTAAAAGAGGAATTGATAATTACTTGCTTAGAAAAAACCTAATATAATATATCACTTGATAGATTTAAACTTTGGCTTTCTATTGGTTATAAATAATGTGGTATCAAATGTGAGAGAGAATTATTACCAAATTCTGAAAGAGAAGATGTGACAGGAGAGATGTCATTTACTATTTGATTTCTCTGTAACCAAATAATATCGAAGGGTATAAAAATTATGGTTTTTATGAGCGATGATGATTTTATAATGAGTAATTTATGTTACATTTCATACTTATTGTTGTAGTTGTGAATAAATTTGCTATTTCCCTTTTTATTTTCAACAGTTTTTTTGCATTTATTTTTTTGTTAGTAAATTATAACAGATCTTACTATGAATTTACAATCAATTTATCTACTATGGATATTACCATTACAGTAAAAAATGCTACGTCTTTGCAGAGGAAGTACAGGCCTTAATTTGCAGGGAGCTAGATTCATGTGTTTGACTGGCAGTTTCTTTTTCTCTTTTCAACATGAGAGTGTTTCTGCATAAGAATACAATCAGTGTGAAAAGAATCTTAAACATACTTACCTCTATTTTCATTTATAACTATTATGCAATTACCATGTTTTTCCTTTTGCTCATCTAAGCATTGGTCTGATTATTTCTTGCTTGTTCTAGTTTTTTATACTCCACTCAGTTGCCTTTTGCAATACTTATCTCATGATGTTCTCCACCTACATCTGTGCATCCTCCATTTCCAATATTATGATCTTTCAGAGATACTTTGAATGTTATCTGTGTTTTCTAGTTGATTTTCATAAAAAGAATTAAAAAACTTTTTTCCAGTTGGCAAGCCAACTTACAGTATGAATTCCGATATTATTATTTTTGGCACAGAGGTACATCAAGCCTCTCCTATCTTACATCTCATTGCATAACATTTGGGGATTGAGGGTTATTTTCACTCATTCCAAATGTTGCTTTGCTCTAATGTAAAAAAATTTACTTGACAAACTGTTGTTCCAATCAACTGTAATCGACAAAGTCTTTAAATTACCTACCAAACGCAAACATGAGATCACTTTGGGATAAGTTGCCTTTGATTTGTTTTCTTCTGTTGGTTCATCATGAGTGTGATGTTTTGGCTTTTTCCCATTTTATTTTGAGTTTGCACCTTATTTGACAAATGAAAGGTCTGGGAGCAAAGTTTTAGTTGTGTTTCTATCCACAGATATTGTGTTTCATGCTAGAAGGTTTACTTCTCAGTTACGAGAAGGGGCAGTTATGCATTACTTGATATGTTGTTAGAACTTTGCAATTTAGCATACTGTCTCCAAATGGAAGCATTTGCTGACTCTCATATAATATATCTGCTCCTGAAATTTTGGGGTTCTAAAGTGGTGCTTGTGATTAACCTGAAAAGGTTATGTTCCCAGATGAAACAGAGTAAGTCTACGAACTTAAAACTGTAAAATCCAACATTTTGTTTTCTTTTCACATCACTTTGTTGGAAGACTTTAAGGATCACCCACTTCATTGATAATGAGCTAGATCCATTGTTATCATGCATATTAATTCAATTTTCAGCTGCTACATTCCTCCCTGATGTTGTTATTGGAGTCTTGAATGTCATCACCTACAGGCATCATAGTTCATCCCCTGTTTATGGGTTCTGACCCCAACATCAGCAAGTACATTGATAATCACAATAGATTCTATGTGTAGGGGGTTTTGCTGCTCAGGTTACATTATGTTATGCTTAAAACTTTGACAACCACTAACTATTTTTTTCTAGATCAATCATAATGTGAGAATATTATCGATCCCTCTATAACCAGAGAAAAACACATATAATTGTGGTAAATTAAATAATAATTTAATCTAAGTATGAGTTTTTTTTTTCCCTTCCCAACTTGTAAAAAATCCTTAAAGGATAGAAAAAAATGAATATTATTTTGGAAATTTACATAGCTGAATTATGGAAAAAAGTGTTATTAAAAACAGAACAACATTTATGAAGTTTAAATTTACAGATCTGTGTTATTAGTTTTTCTTGGTAATTTTAATTTATTTATAGATTTGTTATGATTACATATTCTGTAGTCTAGATAAATTGAAATGATTGTGCATTTGATATATATAAGGACTTTGTTAACTTGGTATGTTGGTATAGTTTTTATGTTACATATTAATATATGGAATTCATCTTTCTATTTTAATTTTTTTTGTAATTGTTATCTAGATGTCTTGTAATCCCAATTTTTTCAGTGTAGGGATTAAATATTTTGCTTTTTTACATTGCTGCAGTGTTTATTTTTTTCATTTCCATGAGAAATGAAAAACTTGGCTTTGGCTCTTTTTCCTAAATTGGTGATACTTAAAACCTCATTTTCTCCTGTTATATACAATTCAGAGCTCTTCCCCACAGTGTCCACTTCATTGTTAGTTACGTATTGTTGTAAGTCAAGTTTACAGTGCAAGACCCTACTGTTTGGACTAACCTTGGCTCTTTAAGTGTTTTGCCAGGCAGGTACAAACCTTTGCCCAACATCTTCATTCTATGAGTCTTTGCACATTTCTTTCTTTAGATAACTTGCTTCTGCTTGCTTCTTCCCATTTGCAGTTCATAAATCAGACTCCTTTGCTGTTACAGGAAACAGTTTGAGTGGGATTTCTGATGACAGTGGTTAAGTCCACTATTACTGTTTCTTAATATCCTTTTCATTTAGGGGAGAGTTGAGGCTTCTTTCCAACCTCAATTGGGCTCAGCCTTCTCCTCTTTGGGTTTTAGAGCAACAGTTCACATGTTCCTCATCTCACATTTCTTACAGCTTGAAGTGTTCTATCTCTTTGGGAATGTGGAATTCTTTGGAAGCTCTTGTGGGCTAATGTGCATTCCCTTTAGTGGAAACTTCTAGACTGGTGTAACTTCTGAGAACCCTGGTTTGATGGTTAGACAGAGACCAGATCACAGTGGGAGTGTTGCTTACTCATCCTCATTTTGATTTATATCTATTCGCATATTCCTCTTTAGAATGATGAGGTTCAAATTGTGACATCCAGTTAGTCAGAATCTCTTTCCTCTCACTTTTCTTGAACATTTGGTTGTTCATCACATTTTGCCCCACTTCCTTCTTTTCTTCTCATGTTATACTACTTGCCTATGTGGTCCCCATGAGGAAAATAAGGGTTTGGACAATTCAAGACTAGATCCTTTCTATGCTGATCAATTGCCATAGGGTCTAGAAGTTTGCATGGTAGGGGTTATTGGCAATCCAGTGCTGTCTCAGTATTTTGCAGTGTGTAAGTGAGCCTGTGTGATTTATTACTATCACCATCCTGGCTGCAGGTACTTTGTGTAGTTTTGGTATTAGGGGTAACCAGTGATTGATGTACAGAACAACCAATTTTTTGTGCTTTCACCAGGGCTTAGTTTTACTGCTTCTATGGTTCCCACTGTAGAAACCTTTTTGGAGATTGTCAACATGATTTTTGAGTGTTTCTAGCTGGTTACAGGAAGAACTGCTTTCATACATGAGATATAGAGTCACTAAAGGTAGGGTCATGCACACAGTGGCATGCAAGGCAATGTATTCTCTTGGTGGGGGAACACATTGTCAAGCTGTGGGAATGAATCAAACTAATTTAAATAAAAGATAGCCAACTTAGCTTGCCAATTTTTTTTATGGAAAATGCTCTGGTCTTGTCTCTTTCTTGTTTAATGAACCTGTTTTTGTTGTTGTTGTTGTTGCCTCATCTAGCTGTGCAGCACCATGTTCTTTTTTACTTGGATCTGATCTTTCATTTGGTGATACTTCTCTACCTTGCCCAGGGTAAACCAGAACTTTTGACCTGAGACCATTTTGTCAACCAGGGTGATGAGCATGTAGTCAACCATCATATTAAGCTTTGCTTCAGCTACTACCCAAATCATTGTGCTTTTTGGCCTTTATGGACAGATGGCAACTAACATATTTGCCAACTATGCTTATTTTATTTCAAAAACAGCAAATATCATAATTGTGTTGTTGTCTAACAGTCACCTTGTATCATCCAAGATGATAACTTTCAATTATTTTATTGTTCCACACTGCAGGTGCTTGTGTTTGGGATGAGGGAAGCTGTCAGTGGTGGTTTCCCACATCAATAACCCCATTGAGTGTGTGTTGGGGGAACCATCATATACATTATATGTGGTGTTTATCTGCTTAAGATGCATGTAGAATTTATTAATTGAGGCAAAGTTAATGAGCCAATCTCCAGTATATGTGCTGGCATCCAGTCAACCAGCAAGATAAGTAACCTGGCCATGAACTGTACTTCCTACCCATCTGGCATGGTTAAGGTATTGAGCCTATTGGCTTTTCTCACCTTAAAGGAGGCATTTGTGAAAAATTTAACAATGTATATAGGTTTAAAAGGTTGTAATTATTGAAGCACTTTGATGGAAAGTCGCAACTGTGAGGTGTCTTCAGAAAGTAAGTATTTATTTTATCGAGGAATATTATGTTGTTGTGTATTTACTATCTTCCTAACATATTGCTCAATTATATATGAATTTAACATTGTTAAAAATCTAGGGAACATTGAACCGAACTGTTTTTTGAAACATGTCAACATAATTAGTAAATATTCTAATACAGAATGTACAACCAGTTAATCATTGAGTGATTTAATGTTTTCATTGTTTTACCTTGTTTAACATGTTTTTTTATCTACATTAATTATATTCAGTCCAGATTAAGGTAAAAGTATCATAAAAATTACTGTAATTAAATTTCTTCCAGATTGGTTCAACTTACACCAGGTATGCTTTCCCTGACTTAAGCACATCTTTTCATGTTCCTATCTCTTTAGTCCATGCAGCTCTGCTGGAAAGTACTCTTAAGGAGACTCACAACTCTGAGGTATCTTCAGAAGGTAAGTATTCATTTTCCATAGGAATATTATATTGCTGCAAATTTTTTACCTTCCTAACATGTTCTGAATTATATACTAATTTAAAATTATTAAAATCTATGCAGGTATGATATTATTCTAGATTCTTATATCCATATCACATTACTCTGTAATATATGCTTGTCAGGCATAGATTTTCTACATGTTGATATTATTCTGGATGTTATACTTCTTTGCCATTGTCCTCTATTCTGTACTTGCCTTATCTTTTTCTGGGTTCTATACATTTAGTGTTCTAAAATTTAGTCTTTTTGCATCTGAAAAGCATATAAAGCTGATACTCAACTTTTGTGTCCTGTAAATTAATCATATAAGAATGATGACACATTTCTACTGTAAGGAATGCCAATCCATCACAAGTTAATTCCCATCCATAAGACAAGGTTTTATTGTTTTGCATAAAAAATTTTATTAAACTATATTTTGATTATGTTATACCAATTAGTATAACATAAACTCTTAGCTAATAATTTATATTTTAATAGAATACAAGTTTTAAGTGCTTAATTCTGCTAGGCAATATTGAAAAATTCTGAATTTCACCTAGTGTGACACGTAACTCATTTTCTTTAGGCATCTTTTCTCTGTTTTATCCACCACCTCTCCAAAAGATATAAAATTAAACACAAATTACTTTCTGTAAAGTCTTCATTGCTTAGGCTAACTATAATTTTTATAGCCTTCAATTTTGGTTGGTTACATAGCTATCAAATAAAACATCAAACACCTCCTGTCACATCCTCTTTTTTCGTGATTTGTTAATAGTTCTATTTTGCATTTAATTATATATTACCTATAGCCAACAGAAAGCCAAGGTTTTCAAATGACTAATCACATAATATTGTGTTGTGAACAGATAATTGTCAAGTTCACTCAGAGTACAAGTTCTGTTTCCATGGGAAAGCTTACGACTGGCTTGGATGAATTTGCAATGACTCTTGTTGCATAGAAAGTCTGAACATTTTTGAGAGTTAGGAGAAATTAGTTATTAGTCAATGTTCTTTGGTGTATTATTTAATTGACTGAAAATTATTTGGTGCATTACTACCATTAGTGTGAAAAAGTAGGGTAAGTTGTCATTGATAATCAACAGGGAAAAAAATTAGTCATTAGTCAGTGTTCTTTGGTGCATTATTTGACTGAAAATTATTTAGTGCATTACTACCATTAGTATGAAAAAGTAGGGTAAAAAAAAAAGACTGGATAAGTACTTTATTTCTTACTTTTCATGTTTATTCTTTATTTATTATTACAAACATAACAAGGTTAGATAATATCAGATTAGATAAAATTAATAATAATCAATAAAAATGTTTAACAAAGCACACATACAAGCAGCTTGGAGTAGTTTGTGGGTAATGTAATTAGTGTAATATCAACTGCACATTCCTCAAGCATTGGAGTAATTTACACATTATAATGGCACAGACAGTAGTTAGACATATCTTAAAGGGTGATAAAAAGGGCAACAAAACAATAAAATTTAATTATAAATGGATGTATACTATTACAAGCTTAAAGCTACTTTGAATAAATAAATGTAGTTACATGTTACAATTTGAAGTCATTCTAGAAAGAAAAAAGGGTAATTTAGATTTATTTTGATTTTTGTTTTGATGGTTACAAGACTGTTTATATTGAAAATCCCATATAGAAAATAACGTGTAAAATAAAGTGTTACTGAAAACAAATGTTTCAAATGTATCTAGGAGGATTCAGGAATTACACAAGAAATTTGATATTTTTGATATTAGGAAAAGTATTTTTAATCTTAACATGAAAAGTTACTTTTCACAAAGGCTATTCAAAACAAATACTCAATGCATTCATGGAGAAATCTTTATTTTTGTTTATTAAAAGTACTTCATTAAAAATATATATTTTTTGTATGTTAATCAAAAGACTACAAAATATACACTTATTGAAAGTTAGAAGGCTTAAAGCTATAAAGTACAAAAAGGCCATGTGGTTGTTTAAATTGACCTAGTTTGTGTTGAGAGAGTTAATGTAATTCTGTATTGTGTAAATCTGACATTCTGTTTTGTTTCATAGATTCTACATATGCTTGACAATATTTTGGATTCTATACCTGACTGATGTTATTCTCAATTTTGTACATGACTGACATCATTTGAGATACTTGGCTTATACTACTTTTATTACATTTCTCTGCATTCTGTTCATATCTCTGATTGATATAAGTTTCATGTGTAACAGACATTCTCTAAATTTTATAACTGAAAAACATTATTCTAGCTTTTTAGTGTCCAGTTTTGTTCTAGATCATTATTTGACTAACATCATTCTAGATTTAATACCTATTATTCCTCTTGCTGATCTACTTCATTTTGGATTCTAGATTGTTGTTTTACTTTTATTTAAATTCTGTGTGTGTTCTTTGGCTATTGTGAATTTTATATGATGTGGATCTAGATCTCATGCTTGATGTTCTGAATCTCATCTTTTTGTACATTTCTTTGAATTTTATACATGCCTGACCTCACTGTAAATTAATCCTTTCACTGTTTTTGTTTAATACAGATGAATGGATATGAACTATAGACTGATAACTCAGTTTATTGTAAATGGATGGTAGTGGAAAAAGAGTTTTACTTATTTAAATGTAATGTTAATTACAAAAAAATGAAGAATCTAAGAAACATTGTTAAATAAACATTGTTAGGAATTTCTTTGGCTGATACAATAATTTGACTGTCAATTCTAGTATTACTCGAACTTGTTCAGCTGCTGTTACAAGAAGATACAACACTGGGTATTGCATTTCTTTTAGGATTATCTCAGGTTAGTTAGTATATTTTAATTCATGTGCCCAATTGTTAAGTATATCACCTTCTGTCTTAAATAGATTAGAAACCTATAAATAATTAGAGAATAATTTTATTCTTTAAGGGACTAAAATTGCTTTATGATTTACCAACCATTAATAATATAATATAAGTTTAAAATATAGTTTTCTTTTTTTACAATCCTTATATGTCAATCTTGGTTTTGTACAAGGTAATGCTATCTTTATTTGTATGATATAAATTGATGTATTTGGGGTCTATAACCTGTAGTATTGAAACTTCTGTGAACTACTTTTTCAAGTAAAATGCTATTTTGGGCCCTTTGCACAGACAGAAAATATGAAGCATTCAGTTCAGTTCTGTTTATAGAAATCATCTCAGTTTAACTACTTGATACAGAGTAGTTTTAATGGCTTTTTTTGTTTGTATGTTTACCAATTCTCAATATTGACTAAACTTGTGTGAAGATATTATAAAAATAATTTAGTTACTATGTTATGCAGGTAGTACATCATGGAATATAGAAATCATCTCACTTGATATAAAATAGTGTTAATAGCTTTTTTTCTTTTATGTTTACTAATTTTTAATATTGACTACTCTGGTGTGAAGATATTATTAAAATAGTTTATATATGTAAAAACGGCTGGTTTGGGTTGAGAAATTTTTTATGTAAAGGAGCAAACAACGTTTCAACCTTCTTGAAGAAAGAAAGAAAGAAGTAACTGACCGATAGCTGACCACACATTTGAAGGGGGTTGTGTAACTGAGAGTAGGAATGTAGAGGGCATGCTTAGATGTTTGATTATATTTATTAATATAGGTATGAAGGTGTTCCTTTGGTTACGTTTGGGTTTGAGTTGTTGTATAAGTGTGGCTTCTTTAATTTTCTGTTTGTTTATGTTTGTTTTTTTGTTTAGTATTTGGGTGTTTTCCATGGTTATGCTGTGTTTATTTGAGTTGGAGTGTTCGAAAACGTATGAAGGTGACTTTTGTGTTCTTTGAATCTGGTTTCCATTTTTCTACTTGTTTCTCCAATATAGAAGTTGTGGCAGTTATCACATTGCATTTTATAAATAATGTTGGTGTGGTGTTTGTCAGTGTAGTTTTTACATAGGACAGACCTTAGTTTTTGAATAAATTTGGTATTAACTGGAATGTCATACTTTTTTACTAGTTTTTGCCAAATGTTGGTTATTTTTCTGCTGATGTCAGGAATATATAGTATGCAGTAGTATATGGTTTTGAGATTTTTTAATTTGTGGGATATATTTACTTTTGTCAGATGATTTTGCTTTTTGTTTAGGTGTGTGCGTATAATGTTTTCTATGGTTTGTGGAGGAAACTTATTGATGTTGATGAAATATTATTTTATTTTGTCTAATTCGTCATAAATTTTATCTGGTGAGCATAGTTTTATGGCTTTGTTTATTTGGTTTCATAGTATGTTGAGTTTTTGTTTTGTTTCATGTGCTGAGTCCCAAGGAATGTATATTCCAGTATGGGTGATTTTTCGGTGGACTTCTGTTTTAAATTGTGTATCGGTTCTTGTAATTTTGAGGTTAAGAAATAATATTTGATTTCTCTCTTCCTGTTCACATGTGAAGTTAATGTTGGATGTATAGAATTAATGGGATTGAAAAAATTAAGTGTGTGTTCTGTAGATGTGTATCCTGCAATCGTGTCTTTGTATTTGTATGTAACTAACTAAATTAAATATATAGGTAATAAATACTGGTGTATTTTATTTTTTATGAAAGAATGAAATTAAAATTTCAAAAATTTGAAATTGAAAAAAATTTGTAAATTTATTCCTTTATTTGTTTGTACTTTAAATAAACTATCAGTGTATGTCATGTTTTATATATATATAGGCCAAATTGCTCAGAATATGTGTTTGTGACTTGTTGGGGATAAATTTCAGCAATAAACAAATAGCACACAATATATGAATTTTAAAATAATATACTTAAAAAAACAAACATGTATACAAATGTGTTTGTTATGCAATGAGTTACCACAGTTGTATTTGGAACTTTAAATAATTGCCTTTTTTTTCAAAGTCTACTCAGACTAGTTTAGTTATTTTAAAACACAATTTTATAAGATAAATTATTTTTCTCTACTCTAGTATACAATACAGTATGTGATAATTTCAATTTAAAAATCACAACCATGTGATTATTTATGACTACACTCATAATTACACAGTATTTATATCCCAGAAGCGATCTGGGATATACTCCATACTATAATATATTATGATACAACAATTCTCATTTAAAACAATGGGAAAAGTGTCAAGGCTCTAGTAACATATGCAATAATATAACAATCTCCAATTCATAATTAGTAAACTAACTGTTCAATGAAAGCTTCATAAACAATTACATAAACCTGTGATAAACTATAGAAATAATTAAATTTAACACTCATGCTGTATAAACTAAATCGTGAAACCTGCATCAAAATTAAATGGTCATGTATATCTAACAATAAGCACCTTCAAGAAAAATATTTGCAACATGTTTTTAATACAATAAACAAAGACTGTTTTCAGTTTATGGACAGAATCTACACATACAGGCTGCACTGCCATTTGCAATCCCTTTGATAGCCTTGGTGTGGATTCGATAATTTTGGAGGTACAATTTCCACCTGATTATCCTTTCAGTTTTTCACCTCTGTATGATTGCAAAAGGTTGATGGTTTGTCTGGATGATGAACTCTTTCCTGTAGAGATAGTTCCAGAATTTCTGCAGGACAGATATGATGGCCAGACACTAGTTGAATTACAGAGTAGTAGTTGTCACTGTTTAATAGCTTTTTACTGGTGCATATTATGAGAGACATTCTATATTCATGTTCTTACTAAAATACTGTTCCAATTCCAAACATCTGACACATCAGCCAGAATGATGTACAGTTTGTTGTAGTTTGGCATTCTAGGGATTGGTAAACTTCCTGACATATTCAATGTTCAAAATGTCACCTGCTGTGGTTTTTCCAATTTCATCTTATTGGAGTAGCTGTTTTTAGCCAAGTCAGTCAGTGGTGCTTCAACTTCAGTATAATTTTTGATGAACTTTCTATTAACCCCAGGAAGGATCTGACTTGCTACTTGTTTGTTGGGGCTGGTGCATCTTGTATGGGGAATAGCTTCTTCTGTTGTGTGTCTGTCTGTTGGTCAACCAACTTTGTGTTTAGCAAAGTCCTGCACAGAATAATTGATGTAGCATTTAGATGGTCAATAACCAGACCTGCTGCCCTCACCTGAATAGCTCTCTGAGTTTATTCAAGTAACATTTCCATCTAGCTGTGTGGGTCAGAATGCCATTCACATAATGCTCAGTGGTGGTGGTTTTATGCAACATCTTCTTCATCAAACAGTCAAAAACTGTGCATAGTTGACTAACCCAAATGGCATCCTCTTGAACTGGTAGCATCCATCCAGTGTTAGAAATGCTGTCTTCTTTCTTGATCCTTTCTCCATCAGGATTTTATAATAATCTATTCCAAAGTTGATCTTTGTAAATAACTTGGCACCATCTGGTTTTGCCATGATAGCCTCTTGGTTTCCCACAGGTTACAATCACACTTTGTTAAGAGGTTCAGCTTTCTGAAATCTATGCAAAAGAGGTTTGATCTGTCTTTCTTCTTCACATTCAGTACTAGTGAACAGCAGGCTGAATTTGAAGGCTTAATGATTCCAACTTTTAACATTACCTTAATTTTCTGCTTGATAAGGTCTCTCATTGCCTGGGTCATGTGCTATGGCTTCATCTTGACTGGATTCCTGATCTTGGTGTTGTGTTGTGCATGGTCTGTTCTGCCTGATTGTGCTGTGAAAACATCTGCATATTTGAACAGTAGATGTTTAATTTTTTTCTGCTTACCAGCTTGTTCTTCAATGATAATAATTTCTTTTTTGTCTCATCTCCACCTAGTAGTCTTATACCTAGTAGGTTTTTGTCTTCTTTGAGGACATTGTTATCTTCTGGTTCTGTGTCTTTGACAGCTACACTTGTAATGTCCATCTGTGCCTAAGTAAATGAACTCGTGAGATCTTTCCTCTTGAAGTACCTTTACACTATAATGGCATGGTAGTTCTTGGTCATCCTATCCACTTTCACCTTATAGTCCATTCTGTTGATTACTTCCTGTACTTCTATAGGTATTTTTCACTGCAAGGTGAGTTTAGGGTTGTCTATGGCTAACAGAATCAAGACCTGTCTGGCACTGAAACATCAGTCCTTTGCCTTCTTGTCACAGATGTACTTCTGATTACCTTGAATTGCATATAGACTTTGTTGAGTGAGTTAACAGGTCTCCTCCAGTAAGTTTCTGAGGTCTAACATGTACTGGTATGTGTTTCTCACTTTTTACTCTTTTTATCCTATTTACAGTTCTTTCCATATCTGCATTGGACCTCATACTGTTGTTCCTTACAGTAACTCAAAGGGTGAAAATCCAGTACTCTCTTGAGGGACTTCTCTGTAAGCAGATAATACTGCCTGAAAGTACCTGTCCCAGTCACATGGTCTCTTCTGGTACATCTTCTTCAGTAAGCTCTTTAAGACTCTGTTGACTCTCTTGTAAAGTCCATTACATGTGTAGTTCTATAGGGTGGTTAAAAGCTACTTAATGCTGATGAGTCTGCATACTTCTTGCATCAGTTCTGAAGTAAAGTGGGTTCCCTTTGTTACTCCAGATGCCTTTTGGAAAGCCTACTCTGCAGAACACTTCCAGGAGGGCTTATGCTTTTCTATCTTCAGCAGTACTATGGCTTCTGGGTAACATGTCTCATAGTTGACTTCTGTTAGCATGTACTGGTTACCTCTGTTAGATCTAGGTACAAGTAATTTGATCAAGTCCATAGCTACTCAACTGAATGGCTCCTCTAAGAGAGGCATTTCACCCAGTGGAACCTTAGCTACCTTCTCTCTACGTATTGTCCTTTAGCAGGTACCATATAACCTGCAGAATATGATCACTTCTTTGATGACCTCCAGCCAGTGAAAGTTGCTGGTAATCTTTGCTTTTAGATGTCCTCCCACAATCGACTCATGAGCCAGTTTCATCACTTGAGTCTGATATTGTGTTAGTATTATGATCTGTTTATCTTCCCCAGTTGAAATGCTTTGACAGTTCTGGTGCAGCATTTATTTTGGCCCTATATTTTGTAAGTCCTTTTCTGCAGTGAAGGGTCTTTCTTCTGTGCTTCCTTCAGTTTTTCTATATCTACAATTGGGGATGTCATCTTTTGAAACTTTCAGGAACTTGATGTTTGCTTATTTTTCTTTTTTTGAGCTCCTTTGCTGACTGTAGTTGCCTTGTCAGTTTCCTTTCTGTCTGGTTCTTCCAAACATGTATTGCCTGGTATATTGCTAGTTACCAAGCTCTAGATGGTTGCCTCCATACATATGATCTAAAGTTCTTTTGTGTAGTGTGGAGTGTCCACACTTCGATGGTGCCAAGAGGGTCAATATCTTATCAGTCAGCAAACTCAAATGTACCTTGACTGTTATCTTGTCATCAGATACAATACTGGCTCTCACTAATGTTAACAATGTCTCATAAGAGTAAAACTACCAAATATCTAGGTTTATACATTTGCATAAATTGAACAGTAATTTTCACATGACCAACTTTCTTATTTTATTTTTACTTCACACCTTAACCTTTTTGTGTCAAAATCTGCATTTGTGTTATACATAAATCCCTTGCTAATTAATTGAATTAATTTACTTTTATAAATTGTTAAACCTTTATTGTTAGTTCTTGAAAGATTTTTATTACTTTTAGGTTAAAAGTTGAAAAAGTGATAAAGCTGTAAAGCTTATATGCACATACATGGCATATTCTTGAAATAAAACATTTAAACTGTCCCTATATGTTTTCTTAATAGCCTGAAGAAGCTGATGAACTTTTCAAAAGACTGCCTAGAACAGCTCTGGTGCTTCAGTTAGCTTCTTATTATTTTGCTCTTCAGTTGTATGCCAGTATTCAGCCTGTAACAGTTCTATCTGATGACTTCTACATTTACAGTCCAAGGTATCTTATAAAACAGGTAAATAATATTAACTATCCTTTATTTATCCTTTTGAGGTTTTTTAGTAGTGTTAGTTTACTTTTCCTATATACTTTTTTGGGTGTTATTTTACGTAACTATTTGCTGTAAACTGTTACTATCCATAGCTATTGCTTAATGAAACTACCAGTTAATGCATGTAATGTATTACAGTTCTTACACTTAAATAAATTTTGTAATATTTATGTATTTGAATTATAATTCTTATTTACACAAGCTTTTTACTGATGCTGTAAAATAAATACTTAGTACATAAGATTAAATTTCTGCTTTGTACCTTATTAATTTAGAAATATATAGGTGTTGATATAAAGGTACGATTGATTTAAACTAATAAAATCAGAGTAATTGTAAATAATAAGGAAAGTTTGTGAACTTTCATAGAACCATTTATGGAATGTTATAAAACTAAGCTAGATATGCATGATGTGATGTTTTTTTGGTGATATATAACCATGTTTTTGTTCTTAAAAATACCAAAATACCAAATGTGTTGAATAATAATGATTTGTGAAATATTTCTAATGATTAAAGAGGTTCAAGATTAAAGGAGAAAATGAGTTCTTACAGCAAAAAGGGGTGTGAAGTTGAAATTCAAGAACTATGAAGTTGTCAATAAAATATAAAGTAAACATATTCATAAAATATGAATCTCATACCTTTCAAGTATCTTTTTATATAACTTTTTTGATGCAGATTATAACAGTGAATATTTTCCTGTTTTTAACCAGATCTGGCAGGAGAATGTTTTTTCCTGATGCCTGACACCAGGCTATTGTCCTACCTTTCTCTAAGCCTGGGAAGGATCCCAAGATGCCTTTAAATTATCATCCAATTGCTTTGATGAGCTGTCTCTGTAAAACCTTAGAGAGGATGGTTAATGCTCGTCTTGTGTGGGTTCTGTTGACATTGCTCCATCATGGACCACATGATTCGACTTGAAACATCAGTCAGAAAAACCTCTCTCAAACAATACCTTGTATCAATATTCTTTGACCTTGAGAAGGCTTATGGTACTATATGGAGGTATGGCATTTTGTGTGACCTCCACTTATGTGGGTTACGTGGTCATTTGCCCATTTTTATTAAAAACTTTTTAATGGACAGGCGATTCTGAGTTCATGTGGGTTCAACACTTTCCCGTTCTTTTCTGCAGGAGTGTGTTTTGAGTGTCACGCTTTTCAGTATAAAGATCCATCACTGAACAACTCCCTCTTACTGTTACAAACGGGCTCTGTGTCGACGACTTTCACATTTCATGTCAGTTGTTGTACATGAGGTATATTGAGTGGCAGCTACAGAGTGCTCTCAATCGTTTACTGAAGTGGACCATAGCAAATGGTTTTAACTTCTCTCTCTAAAACCAAACTCAGTATCGGTAAAGTTGTGCTTCTCATTGTCCCTGAGACAAAGTTCTTGGGGATTATCTTTAGCTCTAAGCTGACCTTTACACAATGCATCAAGCAGCTACAAAAGCACTGAACATCCTCCATGTCCTCTCTTCCACCACTTGGGTAGAGAATCAGTGTTCTGTGCTAAAGATGTATTGTGTTTTTATTTTATCAAAACTGGAGTCCAACATCTTCAAGGATTTTAGCTCTGCACTAGGGCTTTCCACACTTCCCTAGTTCAGAGTTTATACACAGACACTCATGAACCTCCTTTGCACCACTGCCATTTGCAGCTGTCTTTATTGTATGATTTGAAACTACGATCCTTACTACAGCACCCCACTTGGAGTTATGTTTTCTTTCCTTGATGGGCCGTGCTTTTTCAGAACAGAGGATCTGCCATTGTTACTTTTTGGTCTTCGTTTCCAGCCACTTTTGGCTGAATTGGGTCTGTTCTTGGATAATATTGCTGTTCCCACTGGTCAGCCCATCCTACCATGTCTTTTTACAATCCCAAAATGTGACCATTTTTTAAATCATCTCATAAAAGCAGATATTCTCAATTGGAGGTATAGTCTTTTATTTGCTGAACGTCTTTTGAACCATCCTTCCATTCCCATTTATATGCAGGGCTCACGCTGTCGCTCACCACATTCGCCAATGGCTATTATTTTTGTTTTTTGGCGAAGAAAAATTGTAATTGGCGAATATACTGGCGAAACACTGTTTGTTTACAAAATGCTAGACTGGTTCACTAAATCAACGTTTTTTTAATGCAAGTATGCGGTAAGCAGATAAAAATCAATAACCCGTCTACATTCATGAAAGATCATGGTCAGGATCGACAAACTTGAAAAATTGTTCAATCAACAGCGACCTAACGGCTTGACACGAATAACTCGTTTATATGTGGTTGATTAGCGGTGCTATAATTAAAGGACGACCATGAAGATTGTGATGGCTTTCACACGTGTAATTACATTATCTAATGGTGCATGGCTTGGCCGGTAAGTTTAATTAAAAGCGGTTACTGGATTAGCACCATAATAAACACGTACTTGTAAAAAACTAAATGCTAATTAGTGGAAATTCTCTATAAATTGAGCCAATATACAGCAAATTCATCAGATCTCAGAATGGCTTCTTCGCAGGCCAAACACCCCTTAGACAGTGAAAGTTGTCTAATGCCTCCATCAAAAAAATCCAAATCTGATCTAAAATACAGAGAGTCCTTTCCTGCAAGTGCAGAACTGGCAGAGAGACTGCTGGTAGCTCCAGTTTCAACAGCTGATTGTGAGAGAGGTTTTAGTAAGCAGAATTTGATAAAAACGTGTCTGAGGAATTCAGTGAGTACTAGAAACCTGGAAAATATCATGTGTCTGTCAATAGATGATCCAAACACTGGAAATTTTTATTTTACACGTGCCTTTAAGATCTGGAGTACAAAAAAGAACAGACGTATTCTAATGTGATGATTGAAACAAAGGCACCAGTTGTAACTGTAAATGAGTAGTAAGGCACAACAAAATGACATGCTTCAAGGTATGTATATATTTTTTCATTTTGCCATGAATTTGTGGTCAGATTTTCAGCATGAATGTTACTGAAACTTGTCAAGTTTAGTTTGGTAATGCTTGAGTGATGATATATATTTTATTAAGCAGGGCTCTCACTAGAGAGACTTGGGAGAAGTGGTCTCCCAAAACAGACCAAACCTCACCCTTCGTAAGCTGAAGGAAAAGTCATCTTGTACAGATTATATTATAGAAGAAAAGAATGCTATTGACTGTAAACTTTTCCATAATTTTGTAAAATTAGAGCAAAACTTCTCCCTGGTTTGCAAGTCTAGAGAGACCCCTGTTTAGCAGCATGTAATAACAGTTACTTTTAATTTAGTGACTCGTCTTCCCATGTCATTATTGTAATGATTTGTGTGTGAATAACATTGAACTTTGTAACTGTTGTTTTATAATAAATTTGATAAATGATAAATTCATTGAAATAAAATGCATGATAAGAACTTAGTTGTCATTTATTCTTTGACTGTCTTATCGTATGTGACTGGCTGGAGGGTTGGATATGGATCAAACCTATCTGGCTAAAATTGGCTACCAAAAAAATCATTTGGCTAATAGCCTGGCTACAGAAAAATTTAGTCCAGGGTAAGCTCTGATATGGATGGTTCGAAATCAGGTGACTCTGTGGGCTCTGCCATGGTTTGTTATGGTTTGATGGTTGTGTGCAGAATCCCCTCTACAGTTTTTGTGTTCAGTGCTGAAATGTATGCCATTTCTCTTGCTCTGGATCACATAGAAGCTAATCAGTACTGAAATTGCACTATTTATACTAACTTGCTTAGTTCTCTACTGACCCTGGAATCACTTCATGTTCAATCTCACCCTGTTCTTGCTGATATTCAAAACCAATTGGCCCATTTCTCTTTAACATCTACTTCTATCAAGATTTTCTGGATACCAGGCCATATTGATATTCTCAGGAAAGAGCTTGCCAACACCGCAGCTAAATCTGTCAGCTCTGGCACTATCACTGATGTGCTTGTTCCATACATGGACTGTGGTCCTGTATTTAAGGCTTTGCTTTGTTCCAGTTGGCAGTAGACTTGGAGTAAGCAGTGTGAAAACAAGCTTTTCCAAATGAAACCCTCTATTGGACTTTGGCAGTCTTGCTTCCATAAGCATTAGAAAGAGGAAGTTGTCCTAACTAGATTATGCATTGGTCACAGTTTTTTAACTCATTGTTTTCTTTTATCTGGAACTGCTGCACCAATGTGTTGCCCATGTTACAATGAGGTAACAATAAGACTACATTTTTCTGTCTTACCATCATTACAACTCTCAACGACGGCACAATTTTAAACAGATTTTGCCTCAAGGTTTATCCATAATGTTAGTGTTTTTGGTGATGGTGGTACTGTCCACCTTAGAAATGTTTTTAGTTTTTTAAAAGCCATTAATCTTTTATATGCTATTTAAGTGTTTTTTTTAAATTTATAAATTAGACCTTTTTTTAATATGATTTATTTTTAAGAATTAAAGTACAACTAGTTCAATATGAAATTAGAACGACAAATAACTTGAAACCAGAACTGGAAAGGCCAACTCCAAGCGTCTGACACTGATGTTTACTTACCCGTTAGTCATCCTGGCGAGTTATAATAATTAAAATTATGCCTCAGAAAGTCACTTTTTTCCCCTTCTTAAAATCTGTGTAAGAATTGTAAAAAGTATGTTACTTAACAATATGCAAAATTGAAGTGATCACATCAGTTATATATATTTCACATTTATGAGCTGCCTTGTAAAAAGACCTAGGTATGCCATAAATCTTGATATTTGTACTGCTATAAATAAAAAAGTATCTTTCTTTTTTCAGATAGTTCATATACAATAAATGTTGGTATTTCTACTATTGTAATAATGTAACATTGTCTTTCTACTCTCTAGGTAGTCCATGTTTTAGATACTGATAAAGTAACCAACTTTGGAAAACTTAAATGCTGTGCTTCTCTTCTAAGGAAATACAACAAGCTATTGTTTGATTTCATTGAAGCTGAGATTCTGAAGACATATGGTGGTGGGGTAGATGTTGCAAGATTCACCCAAGATGATATTTATAAACATGAAACTATCTTAGGATTAGCCATGTAAGTTAAACAGATCATTTCTAATTGTAACCAAACTTTTAAACAATTGTATGTATTCTTTGCAATAGTTTTAAAAATGCATGATTGAGGTTGAACTTCTGAAAGCCATGAATAAGTTACAGCTTGAGGCAGCATAATGTAGGAATTGAGCCCAATCAACCTCTAAATGTTATAAATGAAGTTTGAACAGATTGTTCATTTGTTAGAATTTTCTTCTATAGCAAAATGCAAAGTGATGAAGCTGAAAAGTTTACCAGTTTTGTTCATTGGCTTGAAAAATATTCTGTACAACTTATCCTTGTTTGTTTTAGTGTGAGTACCTATCCCAAGCAGAGGAAATATTATTATTATAGTTTGCATGAGAAACATTATGTACTTTCATAGGGATTTGCAAGAATTATATTATAAGCTCTTGGATATGAAAAATATAGCATGGTTGAAATACTATTATTATATGCTCTTTTGCTTATCTACTTGACTTTCTTGACCATATTTTTTAAAGTGAAACCTGCACATACACTTGAATAATTTACAAATTTCAAGAATAAGAAAAAGTTAGAAGGTGAGTTTATTTATTCTATACATAAGCATTTTTTAAAGTAACATATTTTGGTTGTGAATTTATTTCAATGGGCTTTTTGAATGAAATTTTATGGTTTCTGAATTTCCAGAACTTTTTGAGCATAATACTGGTAGTTCCCTAAGAGGAAATTGGAAATATTTTTGTATCTCTTAACTTCAGTAGGAATATAGTTTTGTTTGTTTTAACCATGTGCCATTTTTAAACCTTGTTTATTATTGTATGATATAATTACCTATGTCTCAGCTTTGAGAAGATATAAGCTAGTGATCTAAACAAGTAATGAGATATCTTCCTCTTCTTTTTGACTCTGGTAGTCAGTATGGCTTTTAATTCAGAAAGAACATGATAAAAGCATAGCTTGGTGATGCATTACTAGAAAAAGAGGAGCTTGTGGACAACTTCTACCACAATTACAGTCATGATTTTTTGATTTTTTTCTATGTTTGTGAAATACTTGTTTTATCACTTAGTACATCAATTGGATTATTGATGTTGCAACATGATAGAGAAAGAAATGTTTTCATGGAACAAGATGAGGTTGGCCATTTTACCTTTTACTGTATCAAGTTTCATTTGTTAAGCCTAAGTTTCAGTGGGCAAAGTGTAGCCACAGTTAGTTTAATTTCATTTCTTGAATCTAATTCCTAACAATATCTGAGTTTTATGACCTTCTAAACGAATTTGGTTTGATCCAGATTGGGGAAGGGTCTGGAAACCTTGACAATTAGTTCTCTCATGCACAGTACTTGAATATATGAAAATTGATTTTTGCCCTTGAGATAACGCATGTCTGTATATTTAAGTGTTCTTATATTGCTTTCATACATGTTATATGTCTTTACAATTTTATTACGTTATAATTATGCTATCATTGTCAACCAAGTGCACAAGAATACCTGACTAAGAATACTTATAAATAGATTCAACCTGAGGTTAGTGTGGTCACAACCACATGGGATTTCTTATAATAGACACCAGAAGCTTTGGAATTTGAATTAGGGACTACCCATGTAACTGCTGGTTGAACGAGGTACTGATTTGTTTATCTTTTGGAGACTATTGGCAATCCATTTGTTGTAACTGATGAATTCAGGAACAAGCTAGACAAATGTCCCAAGATCACAGGAAGAGATGGAGAAGGACTCAGGAAGTTCTCAGATTTCTTGAATCAGTGCGAATGGACATCCTGAATGACAGCAGAGAGAACTAGAAGCTCCTCAGAAAACTACCACATTGAGTTGTGACAAGATGGCTGAAGGTTGTGTGTTCAAAAAAACCACTGATTGTGAATACCTATTATTTTACCAGTTTGCGAAATTCATGATGAGTGAAGGAGAGATGGCCTGTAATTCCATTGCCTCACTAGGATCTTTGAGGACCAGTGGAAATCAGTCATCAAAAAAAAAGGAAACAGACTATGGCTTCCAAAAGTTTTTGCATCAAAAACTGACACATTGAAGAAAACAATGCTGAATGAAACCTCCCTCTACTGTGGCAGTAAAGGCCACTTTATAGCACACACACCCAAAAAAGACAACATTGAATATAACCTCCCTCTACTGTGGTGGTAAAGGCCACTTTATAGTGGGATGCAGGACTTTCTCCAACAAAACCTTGTCCAAACAAAAGAGGACCTCATTTAAAATAATGGCCCCTGCTATGGATACCTCACAGCAGGACAGTTAACATAAAAGTGCCCCCAGAAGTGCATCTGCCAAAAATGTAACAAGAAACACCCAACATGTCTTCACCACAAGACGACAACCAGTGTGACAAGGGATACCTTGGTCAGAGACACTGGCAGAAGCCAAGTTGAGGAAGGAACTCAGGGTGCAGTGTGCCATAAAGTTTTGACATCTAGGAATTAACCCATCATCTGCTCTATGATTATGCCTGTCTTTGTTGCTGGCGCACATGACCCAACCAGTAAACATCTTGTTTATGCACTCCTGTACATGTAGTCCGATACCACCTTCGTTCTGAGAAACACAGTAGACAGACTTGGAGCCCAAGCAGAATCAACAACTTTGAGGCTCACAATGATGACATCTAAGGACCAAAGAGTCCAGAACTTGACGGTATGTGGAATAGCACACAAAACTGCACTGCTGCAAGACTGAGATTGGCCTTCTGACTGGGTACAACTGCCCACAAGTTTGGTCTCTTTACTGGTGAGGACAACCAGCCATTTGTTGTAGAGACTGAGTTGGGATGGAGCATTTTGGGGTGCATAGACCTTGCAGAGAGCTCAGGGGAAATGATAGGAGTTTCTCACAGAATACTTGTGAGAAAAATCCCAGAGGCATTCTAAGTGGCACAGGGAAACATCCATCTGCACAAGTCCTTATCTAACAAACAAGAAGTTCTGGATTCAATTTCTCCTACAGATAGGGCACCAAAAATGGAAAACCTTGATCTGCCAGAGAATAGTGATCCATTGGAGAATAGTGTTGGCCATACAGTGGTGTGTAGAGTCTGATCTGCTTCAATTCTGAGTGACCCTCATGGATTGACCCTTGACATGATGAGGCATCCTCTCTACAGTAGCCTCTGTATATGACCTACTGGGGTTTCAAGCCCCATTCATTTTGATCGAGAAACAGATTGTGCAGCGAATGTGCAGAAATGCTGCAGGATGGGATGACCCTCTCAGCAACAACTTGTGTCCAAGGTGGGATCAGTGGAGGTCTGAACTCCATCATGTAACCTAGGTTAAAATAAACCACTGCTACAAGCCAGAAAACTGTGGCAAAGTTGCACGTTGTGAGATACATCACTTCTCAGGTGCCAGCACCTCAGGGTATGGTCAGTGCTTGTACCTAAGGCTCATCGGTGAACATGGAAATGTGCACTGTTCATTCTTGATGGGAAAGGTGAAAGTGGCACTGCTGAAGCTTGTCACCATCCCAAGACTAGAGCTCCAAGCAGCTGTAGTGTCCATAAGAGTCAGCAAACTCCTCAAACATAATCTCATCTAGAAAAACAGAGAAGAGTACTTTTGGACTGATTCAAAGGTCGTGCTCGACTACATCAACAATGACATGCGTTGCTTTCACATATTCATGGTAAACTGCATTTCAAGCCATCAGAGAAGCCTCAGCCTCTTAGCAATGGAACTATGTTCGAACAGATCAGAATCTGGCCGATCATGCATCAGTGTTGTCAAACTATACGTGATCTGTGTGGTGGTAACTGGCTTTAGGGACCTTCGTTTTTATGAACAAAGGGTGATGTCTAACCAACTCTAGAGGCTCACAATCTAGCACCAGATGACCCCAAATTGAAAAAGGGCACAGTGCTCTTCTCTTCAGCTCAAAAGGATTTCTCCCTCCTCATATGCTTTGAGAGGTTCTCTAGATGGTCAAAATTGGTAATGACAGTATCAGCACTCCTGAAAGTCATCCATTGAAAACAGACCACTTCAACAGTAGATACTTCCATCAGGAAGCAAACAGCAGAGCATGCATATTAGAAGAAGACCATTTCCACGAGGAGCTGTGAACCCTGCAGGACCCTAAAGGGACACTGAAAAGAAACAATCCTCTCTGCAAACTGGATCCATTTATTGCTCGTGATGGATTAATTCAGATCAGGGGCCACCTTGACAGGGCAGAATGAAGCGTCCAGTCATCCTCTCCAGACACAGTCATATAACAGAGTTCATCATCCAACACCACCATGAGAGGATTGGCCATCAGGGTCAAGGATTTACATTCAATGAGCTCTATTTCAATGGGTATTGGATTGTAGGCTGTACAGCTGCCGTGATATATAAATGCATGAACTGCTGTCGCTTATGGAGAGAGTGCCAAATGCAGAAGATAGCAGACCTGCCAGAAGAATGAACAAGATCAACTCCTCACTTCCATTTCTCTGGGTTTGACTGCTTCAGCCCATTCATTGTGAAAGATGGTCATAAAGAATTAAAGAAGTACGTTGGGATCTTCACATGCATGGCATAACACATTGTCCACATGGAGATACTGGACGACATGAGCACCAATGCATTCATCAATAGTTTGTGGGGCTTTATTGCATTGAGGGGAAGTTCGTCAATTGCACTCTGACCGAGGAAGCAACTTCACTGGAGCCTGTAGAAAATTTGCCAGACTCTTGGAGGAATGTGAGAAAGGGAAACTTAAGAACTTTCTGATCAGCCACAGATGTGAATGTGTCCAGCATATTCCCCAATCCAGCCACATGGGTGGCATTTGAGAGAGAGAGGTTTGATTGATTCAAAGCATTCTTACAGGTCTTCTTTACAGTGTTGCTGGAAGACTTGACAGCTTGTCACTGCAAATATTTTTCTACGAAGCAATGGCAATTGTAAACAGTCTCCCCTTGTCAGTGGAGAATCTCAATGATCTGCTAGGTCCAATTCCCATCACCCCAAATCATCTGCTCACTCTTAAGACTGAGGCAGTGATTCCCTCTTTGGAAGAGTTTGTTCATGGAGATTTGTATGCTACAAAAAGGTGGAAGAAAGTACAGTATCTGACAGGAAGATTCTGGCAGCAGTGGCACAAAGAGTATTTGCAAAGTCTTCAAATGCATCAAAAATGGAAAACCAAGCATAGAAACCTAAAGTCTGGTGATATAGTTCTACTCAAAGAGGTAGAACACCCAACAGGACACTGGAAACTGGTAAAAGTTGTGGACACTATGCCATGCAAAGATGGTCTGGTGAGGAAAGTAAAGATACTGGTGGGAGACTCAAGACTCAACAACTGAGTACTTCCAATTAGGAAAATCAGCTATTTGGAAAAACCCATGCATAATTTCATTCTGCTGTTGGACACTAATTCTTCTGAATAACGTGTAATTTAGTAAATCGAGTGATTTAGATGGGAGTGTAGCCACAGCTAGTTCAATTTCATTTTTTTGAGTCTAAACCCTAACAATATCTGACCTTCTAAACAAATCTGGTTTAATCCAGATTGGGGAACGATCCAGAAACTCAATCACACACATGTTCATCTCTGTAGACAATTAGTTCTCTCATGCACAGTACTTGAATATATGAAAATTGATTTTTGCCCTTGAGATAACGCATGTCTGTATAATTAAGTGTTCTTATATTGCTTTCATACATGTTATATGTCTTCACAATTTTATTACGTTATAATTATGCTATCATTGTCAACCAAGTGCACAAGAATACCCGACTAAGAATACTTATAAATAGATTCACCCTGAGGTTAGTGTGGTCACAACCACATGGGATTTCTTATAATAGACACCAGAGGCTTTGGAATTTGAATTAGGGACTACCCATGTACCTGCTGGTTGAACAAGGTAGTGATTCATTTATCTTTTGGAAACTTTCAAAGATTGTCTTGATTTTGATAACGTAAGAGTCGGAATGTACAAGATATTCATTATTTCTATCTTGCCACGATCCTGTGTTGAACTGATATGTCTGTTAAGCTATAATTTCATGCTCATACAAGAAACAATATGGGTTTTGTGTACAATTGTCTTCTACAGGCCTGTAATTTGTATGTGTTTGTTTATATGAACTTTGGTGATATCACTAAACTTGTTAGTTCTTTATTGTTACAGTTTCATGGTGCGGATGGTATGATGTAGTTCGTCACATTAACTTCCATTTAAACATCAGTGATTGTCGTGTGGGTTCATATGGGGAAACACAAAGAAAGTCACTAAAATTAATTATAAGTAATATATTTAAATAAATATAAGGCTTATTAGATGTTTAAATGAAACCTGGATAAAAAAAATTATCTTGCTTATAATTGCTATATTTATGGTTTAGTAGTGATTGTAAATACTGTGAGACTATTTGTGTTGTATTTGAAAATGATAAAACTTAGTTTTATGAAATAAAAAATATTGTAACGTTTTTTGAAAAATGTAAAAAAACATAAAACTCAGTGGTTGAAATGTACAATAAAGATGAGCATTTTTATTCTTTGTTAAAACATATCATAATAAAATTGTTTTGAAATTCCGAATCTGTGAGTTTATTAAAACATGAAAAAGCATTTTAATATTTTATTTTGCAGAAACTGTGTAATCTGTATAAAGTTCCTATCAGAATTCAAACTATTTCATTCATTATTGTTTTTTAGATGTCTTAAGACAAATCATTTTACAGATGTTTTGAGTCAATGTACCTGGTCATTTAAAAGTTAAATAAATCTAAATATATATGTTTATAGACTACTTTAAATATAATAAGTCTTCTTGTTAGTTATAACTGATAATTATTTTGAATTCTTAGTTAAGAAATAGAATTTACTTTTAACTTTCTTCTTTTGGAAGAACATGAAATAGTTTGTGTGTTTTGAGGGATAGTTTCTTTTTGTTTCAGTCTCAGTGATTTTCTAATGTACAACCATAACATATATGATGTGTGCCAACAGATAATATTTGTAAATAACAAATAGATAAAATGCTGTTTTTCAGGACTTTAGAAAAGCCAGTACTTCATGTTGCTGTATCACTTGCTCATAAGTATGGCCTTCCTTTATGGGATATCTATATGACTCATTTGGAGTTTCTCTTCACTGACACCAGGTAAATGCTGTTTACATTTTGGTGTATTAAAATATTAATTTTTCTTATACAGTACTGTTGTGGCTCAGCAGTATGTTTAAAAATTGGGTTTCGCTACCCAAGTTGGGTAAAATACAGATGATTTAATGTGTAGCTTTGTCCTTATCAACAAATAAATACAGTACTGTTTTGAGCTAAATTTATAATTTAATAATCTATAATTTAAATTTACAAAATTATAAAACAGGTACTTCAGATACAATATTTCCCAAGAAAATGTCTGGCTTTTATTTTTTATACGCATATAAAACAGCAACGAATCTTTGCATCTGTGTAATTAATAGAATAGTGTGTATCAATCAGTCTGTGCATGTATGAGTGCTTGCTCCTCTGGAAAACCAATATTCCTATTGTTTGTACAAGTACAAAAATGAACATTTAACATGTATTGCTATATATGAATGCAAAATTATGATATTTATAACATTAAAGTTGATTATTGCAGTAACATAAACAAACATGCAGAAATACATATTATGTTTTTTTATCTTTCTGTTGATTGTAAGTAATGCAACACTATTATATCTCAAAACAGTTCCAACAGACATTTAGGAATGAACAATTATGCCCAAATTTTAAGTACTTTTTGTACAAGTTCACCTGCTATATAATCTGTCACAATTAGCTTTAATAGTTATTGTCACAACATCATTCATTTTGAATGTGCTATGGCTGAATATTGTACTAAAGAAAATAATTACAGGTGTCAAGTGATATATAAATGTAGTTTTGACACATACGCACACAACATTTTTAGAAACAATGCATAATGACAGTTGATTTTTACACTTCTTGATCCAATCATTTTACAAATTCATTATTTTGTATCTGTTATATCTTTCCAACTATCTCAGTACATGTGCCAAGATTGTCTTCAGGTCAATGTGTACATAACTAACATGGCAGTAATTTAGGTTTTGTGTCTCACAATCCCCAAAGTTTTATTAGACAACCAGGGGCACTCTGAAACTGTTGTTTCTCTTAAGCCTCATATGAAATTTTAATATTTTAATCCTACTGGGATTTAAAGTTTAAGTCCTGCATATCTGGGTGTAGATATATCTAGCTCTATTACCATTGGGACATTCAGGAAAAGTCAAGAAAAGTGTGACACATCGAAGGATGAGAAGGGACAGAGAAATTGTCATGATTGAGGCTTAGGCATTGAGAAACAGTAGCACATGGAATGCGTGCATGTGTGTGTGTTTGCACATTCATTGGTTACATCAGGAGGTAAAGCTTATTAAGGTATGAACTGCAAGCAGAGAGATGCAGCATGCAACTGAACTGGTTACTAAAATAAAACTGAATTTTAATTCTTATGATGTCACATTAAGTTGATACAGCAAAACAATTAAACATCATCATAAGGAAATGGTACATGCTAGATTAGATTTTCAGAATTTTTAGATTAGACTTACATGGTGTTAGTTGAAGATCTAAAGTATATTTTTTGTAATTGAAATTCAAGAAGTAAGCATACTAGATATGGTCTTTCTCAGGGCCTGAGATCCATAGATCCAACAGGCAAAATTTGTATGTTGGGAAACAAGAGTACCCAGAAAAAAAATCACATTTACTGTGGAATAGCCAAATAAATATATATGCCCAGTTACCCATATCTGAAAATGAAATTGTGGATTGGTGCATGGATACAAAGCCGATGATAAGTAAAGTTAACATACTTTCTGGTATAGCTAATCTTGTTAAAAGGGTATACATATCTAGGCTGTGAAATTGGAATGGACCTGATTAATGCAAGTTCTTATGTTTGTGTGTCTCTTTGGTGTGCTCTTGTAGAGTAGCAAGTTGAATGAGGTGTTCCTTTAGTGTGGGTAACTCAGCTAGTAAATGGAGATGTTTGGGGAGAGTGTAATTAGTGAGTAGATAGACTATCTTAATTCCTCTGTTTTGTAGATTAATTACTGATATTGGTTGTCTGTCATGTTACATGTTACTGCATTACTATACTCAAAAAGTGGTCTAATGTACGCTTTATAAATCATGATAATGGTTTTGGTGGAGCATCCTTTGTTTATGCTGCCACTATGTTTAAGGTAGTTTATTCTTGCATTAATCATACTGATGGTATTATTAAAGTGTTTACATCAAGATAAATTGCATGAAAACATTAGAGATAGAAACTTAGTATATTTAGATAAATTTACGGTGGTATTATTTAATTGTGGCTTTAAATTCATAAGTTTTTTTCTTGGTCATGTTCATTTTCTTGTAAAGAGAGATAGTGTGTATTTTGGTAGGATGAAGGGCTATATGCCATTTGTTACACTATTATGATGTGGTGTTAAATGAGCTTTGAACTTGTGAAATAAATTACAGGTGGTACATGATGTATTCCAAATACCAATGTCATTTGCATTTTAGGAGGTAAGTGCATACATTCATAGGGGAAGGGTATATCATTCACAAATATGTTGTAGAGTATGGGGCTGGATACAGACCCTTAAGGTAGATGTTTCATTAGTTTTCACTTTTATAGTATGATGGGTTAGAAAATTTAATACCTATCCGACTAAAATGGTTGAAATACCAAGATTGTGTAGTTTGTATCTTATGCCATTATATGATACTGAGTCAAGAGTTTTTTGAACACCAAGAAATGTAGTGATAATTGTTTATCTTCCCTCGAAGCCTTTATAGATTGATTCAGTGAATCTAAGTGGTCTGGCAGTTTGTCTATTTTTATTTTTTCTACATTCTACATCGTAGTTCAGGATTTTATTGGCTTCTAGGTAACAATTGTGTCTACTGGTTATAAGTTTTTCATTAATTTTCTGAGTGTGTTGAATAAATTGATAAACTTGTAATTACTGGAGCCACTTCAATCATTATCTTTCTTAGGAATTATTTTAGTGGTAGCTGACTTCCATGTACTGAAATAATATCCTGACGGTAGTGACAAGTTATAAACTGCAACCAGTTGTTCTAGAATTGGGTCAGCAGTTGGTCATTTACATAGTTAAAGTGTGATGAGTCACGTGATGGTAGATTAGGAGTTATGAATGTGTTTTTGAAGAACTGAATAAACAGTCTGCTTGTTTACTATTAGCTAAGGCTATCTTATTATTGTACTTAATTGTGTTAATGCTGCTTTCAGATTGGTTATTAGTGATAGTTTTGAATTTATGACAGAATACAGTATGATCTGACTGTGAACTATCTATGGATTTGCAAATACTATTCCTGCTTGCTGAACAAACAGCAATCTTGGGTCTGTATAAGCAGCTGGTACTTAGTGGTGATCAGTGGTTCACTGAAGAATCAGGTAGTCATGTTCAGGTTTCCATTTGGGTGGTCAGTTGGTAAGTGTCAGATTCCTGAAAATAAATAACTAAAGATAGAGAATAAGCACTCAAGGTTATAAAAATATATCATTTATACTGGATTCAAAATATATAAAGCAAACACTATTAATCAATACACTTAATGCTGATAAAGAATGTTTTGGTACAAAATTAGCTTAACTCAGTAATGTGAGAAAAACACAATGCATAGTTTAAAATGTGAAGGAGAACAGTTCAATGTGTATAAACTGTTGCAGGTCTCTTATAATATCTTTGTTGATTGTGGAGTATATATTGTAGTTGGCTTGTTTATCCCTGGTTCTAGTTGGTGGAAAGACTGCATGTGGTTTCAACCAGTGACAGTCATTGTGTGTCCAGTGTGTTGACACTTGAAACACTGGATGATCCCATGTTTGTGTTCTTTGGCTGCTTGTATTTGCTGCTCACTACTAATACTGAATATCAATTTAGTGAAGGCTTTTGATAGATAAACACCACATTTCAATTTAAGTTCAATGTGAGTGTTGAATTTAGTTATGTTTAGAAGCAATAGTTTATTGTAGGTTTGTTTACATAATCTTGAATGAGTCCTACGTTATATAGTTCAATTGTTGTGAGTTGGCACTTATTGTATTATTGCATCATGTTACTAAAACATTCTAATTTCTATTCATTGTTTTAATTCAGTATTATTGCATCATAATATTGGGTGTGTAAAATGTTCTTGGTCTCTGTAAATACTCATCAAAAATGTAGTTTGATTTATATAGATAGATAGGTATATCTGAACTGCATGATTGTGAGTTTAATCATAAATGCTGACTTTTAAGTGCAGTTCTTGGGCAATTTTCAGTTAGTAGATAGCAAAATAACTATTCTGGTTATGTATCAGATAAGATAGAGAAGAATAATTCATCTTTTCTATTGGTAACTCAATCAATCTGTGTGAATTTTGTTAAAAAGAGACAATTATTTAAAGCTTTGGATACAAGTGTAGTAACCAACAATGCAATGAACATTTATCTACATGTTTGGATTATTTTAATATATATGTTATTCTAAAGCCAAAAGACTTTGTTTGTTGTAGAAATTTATTGCCAACAAGTTGTAGATACTTGCTATAAAGAATCCAGCCCATTTAATACATACAAAACTTTACAGCTTTATTGTGTCAGTGTAGAAAGACTCTAAGTTTTCTTGATATGTTAAATTTATCAGTGTCAGCTATTCTAATTTTATTCCAGTTGACATGCTGAGTTCTGGAATTTCATATTTTTATGAGTCTTGTGTTATCTCTGTGTTCATTTATTCTTGTCATTGGAACTTAGAATTTTGTAGATGGCTATTGTGTTTTTCAGTAAATTTCTGTTTGGTTTTTCACAAGAATGGATCTTATTGTCAACATTTTCATTGGTCAACTATGATGAACTTCTTGGCTATGCATTTAAGCTTTTCTCTGAAATTTTGCATGTGGGGGAGGTAAATTTTGATAGTTGTGTTATTCCTTTCTGTTTTTTTCTGTTATGGTCTTCTTCAGGGACATTTTGATGGAGGTTGAGGTATAACCATTGTGTTTAAAATCCTGTAGTAATTTTACTCTAATATTTTCATTTACATATTTACATTGTTACCAATTGGCATTATGTACAATTTTTTTTAGGTGGTTATCATCAAAAAGGAATTGGCTCCTCTGTATTTTTAAAGCACACAAAAATTTAGTTTTATTCTTTGTTGTTATTTTTGAAAGGTTTGATTTGCCAAGTGGTAATGCATCAGGTTTCTTGGTTTTTTTTATAATCTATATGTTTTTAATAACTTAGTAAGAGTAAAAACATTAGAAATATTGTTTCTTATATACTTTTTTATATCTGCTTTAGTTTCTTTATTTTGAATTATTTATTTATTTAAGGTAAGAATCAATTTGCTATAAATAATTTACTCAATTGTAAAAATGGCCTGTTTCTGATGGAAAGCATTAAAGGGGACTCTAATCTTTTAGGTTAAATTTTCTCAATTATTTGTTTTTGATAATTTGTATTGCATTTTTTTCTTATAATAAGGGCATTATTGAGAAAATACTATTCTGAGGAAACATCAAAATTTTCTATTTATGTTAATAGTTTTTTGTTTTAAAAATTTGCTTCAATTATAAACTTGTGAGTGTGTGATATTAGTTACCTCTTTTTGTGAGCAAAAGAATGAATGAAACACATTTTAAATTTCCATGTAAAATCACATGATATATATGTATGTATGTATGTTACTTTATGACTCAATTTATTGGTTGTACAGAATTGTTTGAAGTATTTGTAAATCTTTGTGTAATTCAGTGTATTTGAATAAAGTATTTTTTACATCAGCTTAACAACTCTTGAGCTGGAGAGCAGGCTAAAAGAGTTAAGGATGCATGAAACACTAACATCTGAACCTGAAAAAATGTGTGAACGGTTGCAAGAGTATGTCTATCCAAGTATTGATGGTACAGATCACAGTCGCTTGTTTTTTTATTATTCTCTGTTGGAAGAGTGTGGCAATGTTGAAGACTGCCATAGACTAACACCAAGTAGCCATTTAAAGACTCTAAAAAAACTGAAGTCTGCATGTCCAAGTAGGTATTGTTATTATTATATATTTTAATTTAAGGTAAAGTATTGAATAGTGCCACAGCAGATAGATATATTGCACCAAAAGTATTTTCAAGCAAAATGGAGTTAAGACTTTGTTTTTTAAAATTAAAATTTAGAGTTTAACCAGATCTAACCAGATGTGAATGAAATGGTTAGCTAGCACTGCCAGTTTACAAATTTATCTGAGTGTATTTTTAATTTACTCTAACTATGAAAGTAAAATAAATAAATTTGTTTTATAAGATATAAGTACATTAAAAGGTTATGAAGTGAAATTCATTTACAGCTTTGCCTGGAGTTATTTTACCTATAAATTAAGAAGATAAAGAGATGTATTCTAAAGATGGCTGGTGTGGTATTAGAACTTTAACTAAAATAAATTACAGAACAATATTTTGACCATCTTAGATCAGTTTCAGAACTACCAGAAGTTGATCTAAGAAGGAAGAAACATTGTTCCATACTTTATTTCAGTGAAAACTTTAATAACCAAACCAACCATCTTGAGAAGACATTTTTACTTCAAATAGGTTTCTCATCACCATGAGTTAGGGAGATATTTTTGAATATGAATGTTATTGCACAAAATGGATTTAATTTCAAGTGTTTTTGGACTGAATTATCTGTAATGCAGAGGGCTTCAGTTGATGCAAAAATTGATTAGGACATATCTGAAAAAGAACAGGCTGTATTGAAGAATTAATAAATACTCATTTTAATTAGAGGTATTTGGAAGATATTGTTCATAACATGATTTGAAATAAGTTATGCAGGGTTGAGTATGTCTACAGAAACACTGATGCTTTATCATATTATTACAGCCCATGCTATCATGTCCTGTAATACTATATCTGGCAAACGTGTATCTTGACAATAACTATGTATTGTAGTTTCCATTGAGAATGGTTCTGTTGTCTGTAATATCCCAAATATAATAGTCCTCCATGCGTGGTTTCCATAATCATGTAATGTATGATAAAGAGTTAACCAAAGTTTTTTTGAACAATCAACTGCATAAGTGACATAACCTAGTATATATTAATAAGAAACAACATGAAACCCATTCCAATCTCCAGCCTTATCAGATATGTGGCATATGAGTGAGGGATATGACAAGAAGCCTTTTCTTGGTGGACCCATATCCTGTTGGACTCATTTCAAGATGGTGATTCATCTTGATTGTGCTGCATATTTTACCTGGACCATGTGGATAGCTTTTGCCACTGACATTTGTGTTTTATGGATTCTCACCTTTCAAAAGCTGTCACATTTTGCTTTCCACATATGGGATATGACTTGTTACATGTTTCTTTCAAGATGATACTGATGATCCATGTTGATCTATATTCCTTTGTTTGTCAAGGTTATTAAATACAAAATATATCCTTATCTTGAAAATTTCCCTCTGTGTGGATTCCTGTATGTGGTGAGGGGACCTTCCAGGGATGGTTCTGTTCTTTCAGTTTACGTCCTCTGGGATCTAAACATCCACCCACGTGTTTGCTGTGCATCATGACCCTTAAAGGGGAGGAGAGGATCCTGGTGATTGAGGGTTCCAACCCTAACGCACCACTTTGGCCTTGCATTCTTGTAGACAGGCAGCCTTGGGATGGCTTCTCTTGGGTCAGTCAGCTGGTCCACTTGGATGTTCTCAACAGGTATTGTGAACATTGTATCTGATGCTCGTATTTGGGTATAATGTTCATGAAAACCTGGAATTGCTGCAGTGTTCTTGTTTGACATTGTAGTGTGTCTTCTCGTAGGGCTCCATAGGGTCAGTGGGCACTGAAATATTCCTTTTTTTATTATGGATCCTCCAAATAAAAACTTAAATAGTGAAAAAACAGTCCACAGGTAAATAACCATGTCTTTAAGATTCTGAGCAGCAATCTTCAACAAATGTAACATCTGTTGTACCTCATTTTCTTGTACTACATTCTCTTTCAGACAAATCTTTTGGGCAAATGTCTCCCTTTTTCATTCAGAAGGGACTAGAGAGACTTGCTGGCTCTCCAAAGTCAGTCAAAAGCTTCACAGTGAACTCCTCTTGCATTCAAAGGCAATTGGGGATATACCTATTGAGGTTATACCTCATGCTACTTTGAATTCATCACTAGGAGTTATTGTTGAAAGGGATTTGAAGAATATTCCCCAGTCGGAGATTCTCGCTGGTTTCTCCACCCAAGGAGTTTCTGCAGTGAGGTGTATCTCCACTCGCAAAGGTGGAATTATGATGTCGACCAGTGTCCTCATTCTGACATTTACATCACCATGTCCACATGTCACAATGAAGGCAGGTTATCTTAATTGCAGGGTATGGCCATACATTTCAAACCCTGTCAGATGTTTTCAGTGTTAGCGGTTCGGTCACTAAGATATCAATTTTTGGTTCCTTGACATGTGCTTGTTATGGTGGCAAAGACCAGGATGTGTATGAGTGTGAAACAGACTCTCATTGCATCAATTGCAATGGCTTTCCCCTGTCCTACTTTTGTTCTTGTTCTAAATGGTTAGAAGAAAAAGAGGTGTAGCATTTCAAAACATCATTTACTGTGGGGCTCGCAAGTTGCTGTCCACCACCTCATCTCGGACGTATGCTGCTGCACTTCGTTCCACTACTACAGCAAGAGTGCAAACGGATCTCTCTGTGCCTCCAAAAGAATCATTCTCAAACCAAATGAAAAGTCTTTTGACCTCTACTTCCATCCAGTTTTTCTGGATACTGGGCCACGTTAGTATTTATTGGAATGAGCTTGCCGACACTGCAAAGAAATCTATTTGCTCTGGCACTATCACTGCTGTGTCTGCTCCATACATGGACTATGGTCCTATATTCAAGGCAGTCGACTTGGAGTGTTCAACATGAAAACAAGCTTTTCTGAATAAAACTCTGTGTTGGATTTTGGCCTTCTTGCTACCATAAGGATCGGAAAGAGAAAGTTGTTCTAACGAGACTACGCCTTATGTCACAGTTTTTTAACTCCTCGTTTTATTTTATCTGGAACTGATGCAAGAATGTGTAGTCTGTAACAATCAGGTCACAATAAGCCACATTTTACTTTCTTGCCTTCATTACGACTCTCAACAATGACATCATTTTAAACATGTTCTGTTCCAAGGTTTATCTGTAGTGTTAGACAGTGTTATTGGTGAGGGTGACACTGTCCACCTTAGTAATGTTTTTAATTTTTTAAAGGCCATTAATCTTTTTTAATGCTATTTAAGTTTTTAATTTATAAATTAAGCCTTTTTTTAATGTGAATCCCTTTTAAGAATTAAAGTACATCTTGTTAGATTTGAAATTAGAAAATGGCCATAATGTCAAATAACTTGAAACCAGGACTGGAGAGGCCAACTTCAGGTGACTAACACTGCTGTTTGAACTATCCATTAGTCATCCTAGTGAGTTATTATTAAACTTTTGCTACAAGTCTTTTAAAACTTTTATTACTTTACTTTCTAAAAATGACCATAACGTCAAATAATTCAGAACCAGTACTGGAAAAGGCCATCTTCAGGGAACTGACAGTGGTTTTTGAACATACCTGTTGGTGTTCCTGGCAATTTATGGTAATTACAATTATGCTACAGAAAGTCCTTAACAACTTGAGTTACTGTAATTTTTCTCTTTCCATTGTAGAATAGAAGTAAAAATGGGCTTTAGTGCTATTTACATTTTCTTTTAATTTTGTTTTGTTTTATCTTAATTTCCTTTTATAAATTTTACTAATTTTATGTTAATTTTAACTTTTTACCAGGTGTTTGGCACAGATAGCCTTGTTGCTTTATGTCATAAAACACTTAACCAATCAACTGAACAATCTTGGAAGTTTTAAATTCACAATATGGGCTCAACTTCATGAATCATGTTGTAAGCTTATGAATATTTTGCTTTAGAAAGTGCAATTAAATTCCTGTGACATTACACTGTCATGAAATGCCAATTACATTAAAATATAGTTCAATTTATTATGACTTTATACCAGTTATGTATGCTATGAGAATGACACATTTTTAATGTAAAGTTCTTAAACATCTATATTCTAGATTGTTAATGATGTTTGTCTCTGCTTGATTTTTAAAGGAATAAACTACAAAGATCTCTTAGAGCCCATGAGTTCCCAGTTTGATGAATTGTACAAAGCTCTAACTGAAGGAAATGTTCATGTCTTTGCAAAACTGGCACCAAAAATTCCTTCTCAGGTAATTAGCATAACATATTTACATGTGTTAATTTATTTTGTTTAAAAGCTTTGGATATCAGATGTGTGCTAAGTTATATATAATGGCAAACATTTTTACACATAATGATGTGTTTATCAACCTTTTTATGAACAAGTGACTTTTTGAAGTTTAGGTTGATTCATTTTCTGAAATTTAAGAATTGTAATTTAAAAGGATATATAAGTTAATTAACTGTAAAGGTCTAAAGAGAAATGTTAAAAATTTTTGGTGTCTTAAAGAATACAGGCTTACTTTTTACCAAACATTAGTTATTGTTAAACATTTGGCTACCATAAGCCACAATGTTTTCAATGAAAAATGAAATGGTGTATTTCATGAATTTATGAATCTGATTTTAAATGATTTTTGAAAACATCATCAGATGAAAAATTACACCCATACTCTGAAAGTAATAAGAATTCTACTTGATTACTGTATTCTTTAGATTTTCATACTACTGTCGTTTGGGATTTTTGTTGAGTCAGCAAAGGCTTTATGTAATTATGTTTTTATTAGTTTACAGAAAAGTATAAACTATGTATTTGGTTGAAATATGACCAAGAATGTGTAGTTCAGCTTAGGCTCTTTGGAAATTTAACTGTTCATAAGTAAGAAAAAACTGGGAAGCCAAAGGAGAGGAAGTGTTGGCTTACAACATTCTCTATTGTAAAGGTTTTAAAAAGTGATTTTCCATGTAGTTTATAGACTGGTGTTAATCTATTCAAGAACTATGACATAAATTGACAAACCTAGAATATTAATAAGAGGCAATCACCTGTAGTTTAATGTTTAATTGATCTTTTAAATTTATGTATTGTTTTATTTTGTAATATTTCATTAAGATAATGATTAGAAAGAAATATCCTACTGGTTCATTCTCAGATACCAGAAGACAGGAGAAATAGATTCATTCTGCTGTTGATGTTATTTAAAATAGCATATTAGTAAATTATTATGTATTCACTAGAATAATCAGTGAAGCATTTTTTTATTTATATAAAATATGAGAACATAAATCCCCCTGAACAGAAATTTATTTGATGTTTAAAACAGTCAAACTTCATTTCAGAACTTGTATTTAAATTTATTTTTTTTTCTGTAACTTAACAAATTATTTTGTAAAAGCAAACATTATCTCACAATACAAATCAAGTCAGCCAATAGTTGAGCTGGAATTAAAATTTGTAAAAACTATGAAAGAAAATTATTTTGAAACTTTAATAAAGATATACAGTAAATGGAAGTATTTAAATAAATAGTAAATTAGTAAGTACAGTAAAGTGAAAGATGAAGTATCTTTCTAATTAGATTCTTTTAAAATTATTCTTCATGTTAATGATATAATAATTTTAGAAATAGTGATATATGAAATTTGCAAAATATCAACTTTCTATTCATTCTATAAAAAATATAAACTCAAAGTATAAAAGGAATTAAAGAACAAAATTGGTGTTATTTAAAATAGTGTAATTAATGGTAAGAAAAATATACTTGATCAGTTGGAAAAAAAAGCAAGGAAATCTTTAAACATTGGAGGAATTGTTCTGTGTGATTCCGTTGAAAGTTAGATGAGTATAAATCAAGAGAAACCATTAATATCTTTTAGATTCTGAAAACATAAATTTGTTTGATAAAAGTATTAAATGATTAGTTAATGGTGATGGAATAATGCTTTACAGATAACAAAAATAAAATGATGACGAAAGATATCTATTAATTAAATTTCTACAGAATAAAAGGGAAATTTGAGCGATAAATGGGAATTGATAAGTACTTTTAAAGATACATAATTTTTCTAAACTGTCTGATTCTAGATCAATTATGCTGGAAGGGGAAGTTAGTTATAGTAAATAAACATATTTTAAGAATGTTTCATGGATCTGATAAGTTTACATTTGAAATTTTTAAATGTTTTGAAAAACATGGGAATATTTTAATCAGTTGGATTATTACTGATAAGGTATAATTAGTGTTTTACCTAAATGTGATAATTCTTGTAAATTTATTAATAATTAAATATGTATTGAATTATCATGCTGAACACTTTTAATAATTGTAGTTATTTGTGTTACTGGAAGATGTATTGATGGAAGTATCAATTTTTTTGTGTGATTTATCTCATAATGACTTAGAAGTAAGAATACAATTTTACTTGATGAAATTTTTTCATCAGTGCAGTGCAGGAGAAAAGTCTAGAATTAAAAATCTCCTTCTTTGGTTTCTTTACCTGTGTCAGTGGTTAAACTTTGAAAGACCTGACAGGAAGTTTTATCGAAGTTTTTATAATTTTGTCACTAGTACTGGAATTGAATAAAAACAGTTCATGCAGATATTATTTAACAAATTTCCAAAATATTACAATCATCTTTTGGTAAAAATTAGTACTATAAAGTATGACTATCAGTAAAATTGATTATTTATTTCACATTCTTATTAACCTATGAAAATATGGGATAAATGGGAAAAATAGTTTTAATATTTACTTAGGATTATAAATATTGAGAAACTGTACTTCTGAACTTGAATCAAAGGAATTTAAAAGTATTTTATATAATCTCATTTTAAAGCTTTAAAAATGACCTGCTTTAGTCTTTTAGAAGGTTACTTGTATATCAGTAGTAAATTTCTCATGTTTTTTGTAAGTATCATTTCTCCTAGTGAATTTCATAATTCTGATATAACACACATCTTACCTTCTCTCACATAAGTAGCTATTTTCTTTCAATGCTGCCTTCTATATGCAAAAAATAAATTTTACACACATCGCAAGCCTTTTATCTCCCCTGCATTGGTGGAAGTGACTGATTCCACTGTGTCTCTTGTGCAATCATCAGCCATCAACCTTCCATTAATAACAGTGCAACACATTTTCATGACATATGTGATTCCCTCTGTTCAGTTCTACCAAACTATCACTTCTAGTTTGGCAGTACTCGTGTTCAGATACTTTTTTCTTTTGATACTCTTTATGTGAATTGTGATTTTAGAAGTTTAATTTATAATGTGGAATTTCTTCATACTTATTTTTTCTTTACCTTGATGAAATGTTTTAATTTGACTTTCCAGTTTCTGTTTGTTTGTTTTTTCAAACTCACATATTTTACATCAAATTCTTTTGTTTGATATACATATTTCTACAATAAATTTTGAAGCTCATATTCTTACTTTGAGTGTTATGCCTCTAGCACTATTTTCACAGGCTGTAGGCAGGGGAGATCCATTGTTGGACTATTGTCCATCATTAGATTGATATTTGTATGGGTCATTCTTTTTCTTCTGAACTTATCCCACTAATACTCCTTTCAAACTTGTTCAGGCCAATGAAGGTTTGATAACCTTTTTTACATGACTGTATTTTGCAGTTTTTCTTACCCATTCTGCAGAATAAACTAAGGCCAATATGGCATTTTTCAACATAATTTTTGAGATATTTAATTCCGCATTGTTCTATGATTCCTTATTACCTCGATGTTGGCGTGTTTATTGTTTTCAGTTCATGCTTTATGCATGTGGTTTCACTGCAATCTTGATTTTGTGGGTTGCAATGTCACCTTGTCCCTGGTACATTTGCCATCTCCTTCTTTTCAGAGTTTCTGTATATTTTCTTTGGTAATATGTTTTTTATCATGTATATGACACTTTAGAATCTTATGTATAACGTGTATGTCAACACTCGATCCTTTTCTCTTTGATTGCACTTTTTTGCAGTTGGAGTCATAAGTCTCCTGTATTTTTTTCCTGTACTGGTCCTTATCTTCCCATCCTTGTCCCCTCTTCCAGGGATTTTCATCTTGTTGAATAATGTTAATGGGCACATCACAAACAATACTGGAGTATAACTAGAGGGTTTTGGTCTAGGGGAAGCTTGACTGTTTCTGTTTTTACCCTTTATCAATTTTTTACAAATGTTCCATGGGCTCTTCAGTATCATAGGTACTTGTTCTGCTAATTCTCTCCCTACCTCCCTTGTCCCTTGTACCATTTTTCTTCCCCATAACTTGTGATACAGCCATCAGCTTGCTAATGTATGAGGAGGTATAAGATTTTTTGTCTCTACAAAATGTTGCACCCTTTCACTACCTTTCTCCAGGCATTTATTTCAGGCTGTTTTTGTTCTTAATGGCATTTTGTACTAAGTTTGCCCCATTTCTTTCTAATTTTAAATCTACTGTGTTTTACTTCAGAGCCATTTCTTACCCTTTGGTGGGTTTTGTCTACATGTTTATCTATGTCAAACAGGAATGTTATGAATGATTATTAGCACATCCTAATATTTCATCACATGTGACCCTCTCTTCAGTTTATTCTTTATAAGGTGGTTTCTATGCTTCTCACACTGGCTTTCAGATTTGCTTTGGCCCTGTCTGATTTGTCAGGCATTCAGAGCATTCATTCATCACATAATATGCTCTTTGGTTGTGATTTTCTTTTTCTTTGATCGACTGACTACCATTTGCTTGTTTCGAACAGGAGTCCACCTGTTACCCTTATCAGCTGCCCTAGGATGCAGCTGTAATGAACTGTTAATCAAATTGGAAAAAGTCCTTACTGCAATCTATCTAATACCTTGTCCATTCAGAGTGTTTTCCTTTTTCTTCACAGATCTCAGCCAGACCATTCAATGAGTTTTCAGCTCACAAAATTCTGTCCCTTTTGGAGACGTGATCTTCCATGGTAGCTCTTATCCCATTTAGTCAGGCTCTCTCATGGTTTGTCCTTAACCACTGAAATTTTTCAGTGATGCTTTGTTGGCTCTTATTACCATTCCTTTTAACTTTGTTGTCAGTTGGTGTTGGTGGTTAGATATGACTCTCATGTTGGCAGATGTCCTACTTCCTTCTTATCTGGTTTTCCACATTTTATGAATACATTCCTTTGGGGATGGGAAGCATGAGTTTAGCAACTGGAAGATTCGGTGTTTTCTCGCTGTGGATTGTATTTTGGTTAATTTTTCCATCTGGAAAAAGTTATTTAGTAATGATCCATTCAGGCTTTTCTTCAGTGGTTACTTATCTCAGTCACCAGAGTGGCACCCATTCTCCATCTCTTTGTATTCATATTTTACATCTTTTTTTATCTGTCCATGTGCCCAAGACTCAGATCATTGTGTGTCATGTTTTATGTGATTTTGTTCTTGTTGTGGATCAGATTCCTTTCGAGACATCATTTACCCAATGGAGTGGTCTTTTGATCCTTTTGTTTTCCAGTGACTTTGACTTCAGTGGGGTACTCCTCACAATAAGACTTTTGCTCTGTTCCTTAAACACACAAACTGCTTTGGTTTTGACTTCCAGTTCCTTGTTTTCTTACTCTGACTAATGATGTTTTCAGCCAGGTTTGGTCCTACTCATTTGTTTATCCTCCCATTCTTCTTCTCTGGGTTAGTTCATTGATTTTTGACACTCTATGTTCAGTTCTTCTGAGAGCTCTTTCTTGGTTGTCTCAGCTGTGGTTTTCATGGCTTCTCCAGTTCCACGTTCCTTCTCCATTACCATTTTTTCTGTGTCCATCCCTTCTTTGTCACTCTCAGTAATGGGTGTTTAACCCAAACCCTCCTATCCTCTCTTTTCACATCTGGTTTTCTTCTGGTCATTGATGAAGTGATCCTGCTTTTCCTAACATTTAGGCTTTTTTCTGTCTTGTTTCATTCATGGAAGTTTTTCAATGTAAATGAAATTTTGCTATCATTGGTTTATGGGTTCAGGGTTTTCCCTTAATTAACTCACTGCTGATAATCGCGTAGCTTTCTTCTCTTTTTTTTTTTTTCATTCAGTAAGTCCTTGGTCTCAGATTTTCAAGTGGTCCTGTCCTACATATTTCATTTTTCCTGATTTCACAGGTATTTACTTCTTCTACACTTTATTTATGAATAGGCTCCTTCCAGATTTGTCATCTGCCTTGAGAGGCTACCCTTGTATATGGGGATATTAATGTGGTCATATGTTGCCTTACTTTGCTTACTTTCAAACCACTCTTCCAGTGCTTCTTGTAACAAGTTCTTATGTTTTCCTTCCTTCTCCTATTCATCTGTGGACATTAGTGGTTTTTATCCTTCAAGATATCTTTTTCTTTCTCTGAACTATTTTTCCTCCTTAACACTTTGCAGGTCATGAGCATAACTCCTCTGTTTAGCCTCTTTTACTTTTTTCTGTTTCACACCTTTATTTTTATCTTGATGTCCTTCTGTGATGTCCATTCCTACTACTTTTTTCGTTGGCAACTGCCTTTTTTTAATGTTCTTTCTCCTATACCTTGTTCTGTGTGTCTTCTCACCCAGTTCAACACCTTACCATTTCATTTTCATTGTCCTTTGGAGATACATCATTGATCGAGCATGGGGACTACCCATGATACATTATTCTCTCACTGTTTGCATCAGATCATGGTTTTCTTCCTTTTTGGGTTATCACCGTTTTCCACCTGTAGCCATTCTAGAATATCAGAATTCAATGAGACTTTGACTGAATAATTTTTTTTTCATATTTTTCCTTTTCAGAGGCTCTTTCTCTTTCTTAATGCTCATTTTTTGGATCCTACTATGTGGCAAGTGGTGCCTGACCAGGTATTCTTTAACTATTCATATCTGCACTGTCAGTTTATGTTGACTTCCATATTATGATTTTATGGCCATGCAATGCACACTGCAGAGGAGGGGTGTTCCTCATGATAGAATTGCTTCATAAGACTGTACCCACTCATGAACTACATGTGTAAAGCAGAAGGGGATAGCTGCCCATCCTTGCCATGCCTCATATTGAATAGATCAATACAGTCTGCTTCTTAAAATATGGTTTTGTGGTCATCCATTGCATTGTCTCAGGTGTTATCAGTTCTCTTGACTCTCCATTGCATTTTACATGCCATTTTCTTCTAGTGGAGTTTTAAAGTTCTTATCATTTTTCAGTTCCAAGCTGTTGAAATGGTGGACCATGGAGGCATCCTCATGAATGACTTAAAGAAATACAAAGAATTATAAAACCATTCAGTTGAGAGTAAGTTGGTGATGTTCTGCTGATGCAATATGACATGATATCCTTCAATATGAAACATAAAAGCAAATAGGAGTGAGACATCACTCTATGTGGATGTTGGTTCCCAGTGGCCAGGTTTTGGATTTAGAAAAAAGTCAATCAACCTAAGTTCTCAAACACGTATCATAGAAGTCTGTATTCCTCCGTCATTTATATTCAATCAATGTTGTGTCCCAGTGGGAGTAATTGTGGCTTGTTATGTTTCTTTCCCTTATGCTATTCCTTGGTGTTTGTTATTAATGCACTTGGTGTGGTTCTTGTCATTTTACATCACACAGATATCTTTTCAATGCTGGATGTAAGGTTCTGGGATCAATCAGTTTCTCACATTGTTATCATGTGTCCTCTTCCTGGGTCAGGGTAAATATAAGATTCTCTCTGGTTTCATGAACTTAAGGTGAAAACAGCATGATCTTTCCTTACCCCACTGGATGGTTGGATTTTGGATTGTAGTTGACTTACCTACAGTATGATCCTCATTCTAACTCTGCTTTGATGGTTCCAGAGGCATGGTGTTTGAATATAATTGACTTGCTGTATTTGATCTGTCATGCTGTAGCCACTCTACACCTAAGGGCACATTCACTTCATTTTACCAACTTTGATAGTTTCAGGGATTGAGTTTCATAAATATTTCAGGGTTTTTAATCACATTTTGCTATAGTTCTCTCCAATTTAGATGTGTTTTTCTGTTTTCTGCCTATATAAGCAACATATTTCTACAATGAGTGAAGAGTTTACATGGTTCAAAAGTAGTGAAGTTCTGCACATCAGACCTTAGAATCTGACTCATTTTATGGAATGTTCTTAGGATGCTTCTTTACTTCCCTTGCACTGGTTCCTTCACCTATTGAGTCTGGTATTCTAGCTATTTATATGAGTGGAGGTAATGTACCATATCAGAAGTTATAATTTTCCTATACTATAGACGTGTTTCCAGTAAGTACTTACATTCTCTCACCCTTCCTTCCCACTGAAAATAAAAGTTTTTTCCCACTTTGAGAATAAAGAATGTTCTTGGTCATCACAAAAGATGCTAGCTTGTTACAATTTTTAAAAGAAAATAGAGCTTTCAGACAACATGAAAGATAGAACTTTCATAGATAGATGGTGCTTCCATCTTTTGCCAAAACTGAAATTGATAGTTTGGTAGAATTGAATAGGGAGAGTCGCATGCATCATTAGAATATGTTGCACTCTTATTGATGAAGGGTTAACACAGGATGATTTTGCACACAAGGCACATTAGAATAGGTCAGTTTCAATGTAGGATAAATGGAAGGCTTGTAGCACATGGAAAACTTTTATTTGCCTCTAGAGGGCAACACTGAATGAGAATAGCTATTTATGTTATACGAGGTAAGTACCTATTGGAAATACATTTTCAATGTAAGAAAGTTATAATTATGAATTTTTGGTTATTCATTTTTGTTGTTGTTCAAAGAATTATCTTTGAAAGGATGTTTATTCTTTCTTTATGAATTATATAGAAATTACAAGTCGAAAGTCATGTTGAATTTTTGAGAGACCTTTCTCTTACTCTCTCTTGGGATAATATATTACAAATGTTTTTGTGAAGATAAAAACCACTTGGTTCATTAATTTACTTTATATTATGCTTTACTAAATCTCTCTTTTTTTCATTAATGAAGTCATTTTAAAATAGATTTGATTTGGTATTCTGCCTTATGTTTTCCTATTAAAAGTACTTTTACTACTCTTAAAAAAAAACTCAGTATTTTTGCTTTCTTCTTTTTCTTTCCTAAAAGTGCAAAATGATATAAATTTCTGATATGTGGATAATCGTTATTGCAAAATGTTTTATTGTTCTTTTTCTCAACAGTTAAAAGTACTAAACTTTATTGGTTTAGACACAAGGTAATTTTCACATTTGTTGAACAAAATACTTTTGAAAATAAATTTAGTTAATTCACACCTTTGTCATAACATCTTTGTTAAGCTCTTTCCAAATTATTCATTATAAAATAATTTTTATATGTAATTTTTAACTGGACTAGCAAGAAAAGTGTTTTTTTTTTAACCATGTGGAAAATTATTTGTGCTAGATGATATACCAGTGAAGATGCTTTAAATCTTATGATTATCTTAAAGTAAGTAATAACTTATAAAGATGTGTTACACTTTCAAAATGATTTATTAGATAACTTCTCAGAAAAGTGGACAGTTTGAAAAATTCTGTTATGTTTTAATGTGTAAAATTAACCTCTTCTTTGAATTAAGTGGTTTTGATATATACTGTTTCAATACAAATAAAGATTCTAAAGCATTTCATTAATGATGTTTGTTTTGTTTTAGTATCTTAAGTATATCTTTTGTATTCTTTTGTTATTGTACACTCTATGCAATCTCTATTACCAAATGTTAGCTTTTACAACTGAAACCTAACATCAATAATTATTACAAAATTTAAGTTTTCTTTTAATTCCACAGGATGGAAAATTCCTTACATCTAGTAATATCTTCAGAATCTGGAGTATAAAATACTTCTTTGAAAGCTGTCAGCGAAATAAAACAAAACCCAAAACTTTGGTAAGTAGTTTAAAATAAACTATAAATTTATTGTTGTAAATGCTAGGTCTTAAGTGGACTTTAAAGGAAAGCATCAGAGATTCTCTTGTATGCATACTTTTAGTGGAGAAACATCAACAGTAGATAGATTCTGTCACATTATGTACACTTAGTTTTAGTTGTTAATGCAACAGTAGAGAGATTCTGTCATACTATGTACACTTAGTTTCATTTGTTAATGTTATTAGAGATGTTAATTTGTTTTAAATATAAAAGTAAGTGTATATATATATATATATAATATATTATAACCACAAATTTTTAAGCCACAAACAAAACACAATAAAATTAAACAAAATATGCTACATATTTTTTTTTTTTAAATCCTAGAGTACAAACTATCAGCTCATCCCTTAAGTAATGCCTGATTTTGGGTTCAGAAAAAGAGAAAGAATTTGAAATGCTTTTAGTGTTAGTTTAACAATAATATATATTCCATTATTATTAATAACTTCCTGCCAATGATTCACAAGCTTCTAAATGCCACTTCTGTAAAATTCTTGGGGTTTGGAGGAAAAGAATGCAGAGAGGGTAGTTTTGACATCTTCATGTGTTCCAAGCTCTTTTCCATCAAGATAGTTCTGCAAGCTTTGAAATAGATGATAATCAGATAGGGCAAGGTCTGGAAAATAAGGAAGGTGTGCAAGTTTTTCCCAGTCTAGCTCTTCGATTTTTGCAGATGTGATCCTTGCTGTATTATCCTGGTGCATTATCCTGGTGTAACACAACACCTTTATGATTGATCAAAGTAGGCTTCTTTTCTTTCAGTGCAACATTCAAGCACTCTAACTGTTTACAACAAAAGTCTGATGTATTCTTTAGCAACTCAAAGTGGATCACACCAACAATATCCCACCAAATGCTTAACAAGACTTTCCTAGGATGGAGGTCCATTTTGGGCTGTGCTTTAGGCAGTTTACCTGCACTGAGCCATTGTCTGCAGCACTTAACATGTTTATAATATATCCATTTTTCATCTCCAATCACTAACCTGGGTGTCCTCTCTTTCTCTAAGGTTGGCTTTTGTCAAATCATGGGTGACCCATTTTCCAAGTTTTGGCACCTTTCAAAGCTGTTGCAGATGATGGTGAACTGTTGAATGGGTTGAATTAAGCTTCTGTGCTAGTTCTTCAACTGTTACAGCACAATCTCCATCAAGTTGAACCAGCAGCAAGTCATGATTAAATTCAACAGAACAATCTGAATGTGACACATCACTTAAGTTGTAGTAAGCTGATCTGAACTTCTGAAACCACATTTAACATTTTCTTTCATTAAGAGACTCTGCACCGTAAACACCTTGAATGTTTTGTGTAGTTTCTGCTGCACTATTGCCTTTTTTAATCTCATAAAACAATATATGCCTAATGTGCTCCTCAAAGACATCCATCTTCATAAGGGTTTATTTAATTAATGATCTGAAAAAGTGGAGTTGGGTTAGTTTCTTTTATTTGTCTGAACATTTTTATACACATCCTACTACATATTTTAGTCATTAAAGCCTCCTACAAAGAGAGAAATGATGATGCACTTTCTATATTAAATTTTGGGAATTACTTTTGGGATGACCTGATACAACTTGGGATTATAAAATATATCCTAAGTTTAGGAGGTGACTGTGGAAGTAGGACCCACATTATTGTGGAAGTGCACCATCTATCAGTCTTAACCTCCAATTTACCAGTGTCACATTAGAAGATTAGAAATTTAGAAATTAGGAGAGCAAGATGTGGGTGCTCAAGCCTACAACATCCCACATCTCTATCACCCTTCACTGTTTGCAGACAGTTGTGGGAAGGTGACTCCTTTCCCAAGTTAAAATAATTTCTAAATTTCTAATCTTCTTATATGAGACCAACAAGTTGGAAGTTAAAGCAGATAGACAGTTTATCTCCTCCCCACTGCAATATGGGTCCTACTTCTTCAGTCATCTCCAAAACGTAGGCTACATTTTATAATCCCACACTGTAGCTTGTACCCAAGGATCTTTTTTAAAATATGCAGGATATTTTGTTTAATTTTAATGTGTTTTGTTTATTTGTTTATAACTTAAAATTTATGTTTATAAATTAATCAGAGGTTGGGATTTGCTTTTTTTAATGCAGTCTTTCTTCATGGTTTTGTTTACTTATTTGGCTTTAATTATTTAATTTCACAAAAATCTTTATATATATATATAGTTATCAAATGTAGTGTTTCCTTTTTTATAGTCTCAGTGGATCAGTCATTTCTCTTCATGTGAGGAGTTTTACAAGAGGCTAACCCCTGAAGATTATCTAGAATGTATAAATGTAGTAACATTCAGTAAAACAGCACTTAAAATGGTAAATTTTTTATTTGTTTAATTAGATGTATTGAAATTCTTGAATTGTTAAAAGTTAAGTGACTTTAATGACTAGAATAGTCTGCATATGTTTTACATGAAGACTGTTCTTTCCTTATACAACTTAGTATAAAGGGAAGGCAAGGATTAATTGAATGAAACTGTATTCATTTTTAAATGTTAATAGAAAAGTATATATTGAGAAGTAAAATATGAATGTTTAAGTTCTCCTTCACTGCAACTTCTGTAATTAAGTATTTAGAAGCCAGTGTTTTTGACAAACTTTCAAATTGTTTTGCATATATATATAAATACTTTATTTTTTATTCTGGCTGAAAATATTAGCAATGGTTGTATGTATAAAAATGTAATGTATTTTTTGTTGTGATATTCATTTAATTTTTTAAGATTCTCAGAATAGTGAAATTTAAAAGACAACAACAATAAATTGTGTTTAAACAGATAATACACATTCTATTAGAGGTTAAGTATATCTAGCCTATTAAGTATGGACTCATAATAAAAAACATAAATGTTGCAGTAGAAGTAAACACAAAAAACAATCTCCAATGGTAAGTTGCATATAGGACTATGCAGCTGTTGAGATTTTGTAGATCTTTAAAAAATGAAAACAGTGTATTTATTTAAAGGTTAAAAAAAGTTAAAAGTTTGTTCTAAGCAGTTAACAGTCAAGTTTTTGCATGATCTTTTTTATATTTATATTTAACTCTTTCACTGACATAGCAACATAAAAATTTCATCTCTATGGCACTATCACATATATGAGACACTACAGAACCATTTAGTGTTTTAGCCTTGAAAAGTGGAATATCAAATAAAGACCCCAAAATATTTGTGTATTAATGATCAATCATATGCATATTAATTCTACTGTGACAGATCACGGGTCAAAGGCTGTTTTATCACATTTGTTGACTTACATTCAAAATTTTATTGAATTAATATCTCAAGTTTTCATATTATATAGTATTTAATTTCTTGATTAAAGAAGCAACTATATAAAAGGTCACATCTAAACATCGATTTTTGTGTGTCATGGTATGTTGAATGCAGCATTGATTCAAATTAGATGTTTGTGATGTTAAAATACAAAGTCTATAGTCTTGTAAAATTAGGAGCTCAATTTATTGATATTTAAAAGCTAGAATATAAAATAAAAACCTATACTTTCTATATGCTAAGATATCACTAGTATACTGAATCAGACACAGTAGCTCTGCTCACTTCCTTTGATTTTTGGAAACAGTCCCTTGTATACTCTCTTTTATATATATAAATATGAATAACCAACTGAAAGTTGAAAAAGTCCCACACATGGTTTTGTCAGTCATTTTAAAATATAACAGAGACTTCTTTTTTGTTGAGATAAACCTTTTTTCTGGTAAGTTGAGGCTTTAGCCTGTTCAAAATTTCATTTTTTTTTAGACCTGAATACAGCCCAGTTACTAAATGTGATAAATTATAATAGAATTCTATTGTGTGGATATAATAATTTATGATTTTTTGTTTGTTCAACTGTATATGCATGTTTGTGTGTGTGTAACATGAAAAAATTTTGTTTCACATCTTCCACGTGTGAAATTCCTTAAAGCTTAGCAACCTCGGACAAACAGCAATCAAGTATACAGATCACAAGTAGGAGAGATAATTGTTTGCTTCACTTCTTTGTTTATTGTTCTACATTTTATGAAAAATGAGTTTAAAAACTTATTTATGAATTGTAATAATATTTGTGTGTGTATATAATGTATTATAGCTGAAATATGACTGTATCTTACAAAATACTTGTCCACTAAAACACAGCCAAGACAGGTCTTTTAAGGGTTAATTTGCAAATGATTATTTTGGTTAATTCATTTCATAGATGATATGACAAGTAATAAACAAGATATAAGTAAGTAAACAAATCATATGTGTTTTTATGTGTATCTAAAAATGAATCTGATGGTGGGAGAGTTATTTATCTATAAATGTGGCAGTAAAAGAGTTAAATTTTCTGTAACAGATATTTTTCATTACTTCTAATTCAGGATAATTTTTATGTACACTATAGAGGATTTATAATAATTTTTAATGTTGTCAGTTCAGTTTTGAAACCCGTTATGAGATAACAAGAAAAGCTGAAAAATTTGTCCAAACAAAAACAGAAGAAAAAGAAGAAAGGTGATTTTATTCATATAGATATTGCTTTTTGTTTTTCTTGATTCTCTGTTGTAAATGTGGAAAAATAATGTAAAAAGAGAAGGAAAATATTTTTCTTTTTTTATAACCATTTTCTATTTAGCTTTTAACACCTAGAAACGTTAGTTATAAAACAGAAATACTGTAACTTGATTCAAGATTGTATGAGAACCTTATATAAACTTATTTATATCACCAGATTTGATATATATATATATATCAAAAGTACAAGATATATAGTAGTTGCATATATATATTTCATGTCTATAAAAAAAAGTTGTTTTTAAGTTCTGATTTGTAACATCTATATCGTGTCTTACCTGACCTTGTATATAGGAAACATGTATAAAACAAAGATATTTTTGTACTCTGGTCTACATTTTTTGATTGCTAAGCTATATAGAAAATGTGTGTTGTGAAATGATTATAAAAAAGCAGAAACAAGAAATACATTACCTTCAACTCTACATGCCATTACATGTGCACCACACAAAACAATATCACTATATAGTATATATTGTAGACAAACATAGAATGTGTACATACTATGAGCTTCGTTTGAGTTTTTATAAGTAATCATCTTTTTTTGTGCTATAGCTTGAGCACAGGACAGATATATCATTCTGCACCTGTACTGTGAAAGTAGATTTTTCTAGAGGTACTGTTGTTTTCCTCTGCAACAAATTCCAAGGAATTGGATTTATAGATCTCCACGAATCTGCGATTCTGATTATGGGCCATCATTGTTTGTCATTAGCAGTCAAAATCTAGGATTTCTGCCTTGAGTTTTTCATTACCATTTTTGCCTTTGTTTTGCTATCTCTTTCTTCACCAATTTCCAATGGAAACTTTTAATAATAACTTATATTGTTATACAGTTATTAAGGCTCACTTTAAATGTAATCTCTGAATGGGATGAAGAGGAATAATAATATTTTTTAACACCCTAGTTGAGGAAAGTTTCTTTTCTTTTAAAACTAAACACATGCCACAAATGTTTCTTTTCTTTTTGTTGTGAATTCAGTTTTTACACTATCACATTAGATTCTTTCCAGTTTATCATCCATTTTCTGATATAAAAGAACATTGTGATAATGAAGTATCATTAATTTGTAGTTTGGTGGAGATTGCATGCTGTGTATAAAGTTTAACTTTAAAATTACCACACTGTTGATCCAGAGACACATTCAGGAAAAACTTTTCATTTGAGATTTTTGCTTAAAGATGAATTAAAATAAGAAATTTTTAGTAATTTGGTCAGGATATACATAAATTGTATGCATGTGTGTATAAAATAAATACTTCTGCATATTTAGTTCAACATTCATGAGACATTTACTTGACTTTAGTTTATAGCTTTGGTAACCTCCTATTACTCCGAGGACATCTATTTGTTCAATCTAAACACATAACTGAAGTCCCTCAATGTGTTTCTGTGAAGTAATATCTAAGTGATGCCTCTGTATTTATTTGATCTTTGGTAGCACCAGTTATTCATCATCAGGTTAATTGTACTGTGACATGTTTCTCAACGTTTGCTTATGATATCGTTGTTCTGTCTATAAACATTATTGCTTTAAAAAAATATGTTTGCTTATACTGCACTTTAAGATTATTCACAGGGCGACGTGTTTCTCGAAGTGTTTCCTTCAAATGTTGTTATTATCTAAGCATCATTACTTTGAAAAATGTTTACTTGTACAGCATCTTCCTCTGTTTATTGCAGGGCATCCACATACTTAGCGATACTTTATAAGTACTATATTTTGCTGTATTTGCTTGTATGCATTACAGTATATGTGTGTGTGTACAGAAGTTTGAAATCCAAGTGATTTAATACTTGCAATATATTAAATAAATTATACTTTATAAGTGTGTATATATGTTATACCATGTGAAGAATGTGAATAAAAGGATTTAATTATGATGAACAAATTTTCATTCAAATACTAACTCATTTTATTTTGTCATGGTCACGAGTTTCTCTACATTTTATTCATCTTTTAAACAACAGAGTATTTTTCTGGTATTTCTTTCTCAAAAACACCACATCATAGTGATGTAAAACTGGTGAAACTTGTTTTTTCTTTAGAGCTTTCCTAAACTAAGTCAGTGATTTTTTGTTTGTTGATATTAATAGCATAATGCACATAGTTTATATGTCCTTTATATTTCTGGAAGGAAGTTTTTCTACTTGTACCATTTAAGATTACTAAGATACTTTATCAGATACTTTGCATTACTTTGTTTTTATCTCCTTTGGCTTTTCTTCCTTTTTATTTTATTGTTGAACTCATAAGCTGCTAGTCTTGTATTCGTGGACTGTTGAAGATATGAATTATTGGTATTTGTTTTACATGAATCTCTAAAATTTTGAATGTGTATCCTTTTGCTCTTTAGCTCGCTTTTTTGGTACCTTTTTTCTTAGAAAAATCTCTGCTTTTTATTTCTGTTGTTTTTCGTGATGACGAGAAAAATCGCTTGAAGTAAAATTGCGTCTCGAGACTGCTGGTACGGGTATTACAATAAATTAGAGAATAACATTTTGACCTTCTTAGATAATCTTTTAAGAAGGTCAAAACATTATTCTCTAATTTATTTTAATACCCATACCAGCTATCTTGAGAAACATTCTGCTGTTTTATGTCTGCACCTCTAGTGAAACGTAAAAATTTATAATATTTTAAGCTACTTCAATTTGGTGGCAACTGGGCGAAAACCAACTCAATGACAGTACAATTTGGCGACAGCAGATTGGACAACAGTAAATTATGTCAAAAGACAAGTTGTCTAAATATAACTAGTCAAAAAATCAACTTCTTGACAACAGACTGTCAACAATTGTCATGTGATGGATTGGTTATTATATTTACGTTTACTTAGATGAATGCACTTATGGTTACGTGTACCTGTATCAGATTTAGAATGTATATGAATAATTTGTTCATTTTGAATAAATAAATACAAAATACAGTGACTTGATATAAATGAAACAAGTTTGCTATGTATTGAATTTATACAGTAAAAAAGCTACAGTCTTGCCAAAAACTTGAGTTAATTATTTTGCTTTGATAGCTATAAGCACTCACCTAACCTACTATCAGCAGTACTACTGGTATATTCGAAATATTGGTATGTCAACAAGTCTGTTAGTAAGTGATAATATTGTCAGCAAATGGGTTATTGCCGATTTGGCTATCACCAAGTTGACCCTGAACTGTTACTTCATATTTAATTTTTCTGTTCTTTAATAGTTGTATACATACAGTACCATCAATATTTGTAACTCTTGTTCTTTTTTCAATACTTCTTCCTGTACTTAGTCATATACAGAAGATGACTGTGTGATGTAATTATTTGCATTACTAACACTAAAGTTACAAAGCAAAGTTTTTGTAAAATCACATGGTAAAAAAATTTGGATTCTGCTTGTGTATTACAGCCATATTGACTGATCTTAATCTGTAATTGTGTGTTTTTTTATATAATTGCATATCTGTAAGTAAATACTGATTTGTATGGGCAGTTTTATGTGCTTGACTTGTCCTTGGCATATTTCTTGAACAAGTGGTCTAATTTTGTTCAGACTTTCTTTTATGTTGGTGAACTAAATCAGTTTTATGGATGCACTTTCCTTATGGCAAAGATACTTGGACAAATTAATTTTCATGTTGGTTGGTTGTTGTAATAGCATATGTGTCTAGGTTAAATACAGATTTTTTTTGAGCTTCTGCATATTCAAGCACTTTACCACAACATCAGGTTCCATAAAGGAAAACAATAAGCTATTAGAAATGAATTATTGTCATTAATAGATTATACTGCTATTCTTTAAATATCCAATATGACAGGTACGACATACAAACACAATTCAGAGCTGACTGCATAGTTGCTCCACTTGCTATTGAAGATAGAAGATTAAGATGCAAAATTATAATGGACAATCATTTAACATGTTGAACTTGAAGTTTAAGAAATATGAAGATATACAGAGATGTATAGACAGATGTATCAAGAGGTATTAGCCCACTGTAAGATAATCCTTGATGAAGAGATTATCAAATACAGTAAGTTTATATTCTACTGAATTTATAAACAGTTACCCTCACTGGTTGGATTGCACTATCATCTCATATTTATATGAGCTTAGCGTGTAAAATGACACCATGCTAACAATTTACATATTGAAAAACATCCTCCAAATGTTTCTTATCATAACAGCTGAGAGCTCTTTGTGATGTGTAGACATATCAAGAAAGTGCAAGATATGTTGTTCAGAACAAGAACCCTTCTAATGCCATCCATGAGTACCTTATACTTTATCATGAATTATTGGTGCAGGGTTTGGTATTTTCTAACAAGAAGATAATAGGATATATTATGAAAGCTTTTATTTAGAAACAGATTAAACTAATGCATAAAAATTGAACATACTACTAAAATACACTTTCAGTTTAGCAAGACTGACAGTTTGGGAGGTTTCAAAGATGATAAAATTTCACTTTTTTCACCAAAATTGCAGAATTGGCAGTAGGTAAAAGTGCAAGTTTGACATATTTTCTAAAATTGAACTTAGTGATGGTTTTAAAATGAAAAATCATGTCTCTTTACATGACGGACTCTCTATGGTAAAAAAAAAGTCTTGAAAACTTGTTTTTGTTTACATGTTATATTTATACTCCAAATCACAATATTACCCATTGGAAATTAATTTGAAAAACATAATTAATCAATATTTTCCATTAGACCAACCCTGGGCTTTCAATAACATTTATATCGGTTGCTTTTTCCACTCCTGCAAATACAGCTTTTAAATATTCAGAGAAGCTTTCTATTTTAGTTCACTGTTTCCCTGGCATTCATTGAAACAGTAAAATTACTTTTGCAACAATCCAGGATGTTTTGACACTGTTATTTTTTCAAAATTTTGCCACTCTTGTAACAGCAAGTATCTCCACACCATTATAGTCCTGTTATTGTAGTGTACTGAATTGACATTATATTATTCCTCATGGATCTCGTTTTCAGAAAGCATAGATATTGTTTAAGTTTATAACATATTTTCCATTTTGTTCCAACTTTTATTTTTTGCAAAAGTTAAACACTTGACTGTATTCATGCATGAATATTAGGTATTTTGGCTAACAGCTTTATCCACATAGACAACATTCTTATAATTGTCTTTAACTTTGAATATTCTTGTTGCTGATTATATTATGTATTCTTTTTTCATGGCAATTTGAATCCATTTATTGAATTATAATTTTTGTTTAAATATTCTTTGGAACATTTTTAGGAACTATTAAGTTTTTCTTTAAAGCTACATTTGTGATAATTTTTTATTGATTAATTTTCATTTTTGGTTCTTATTATCTCTGTTTTATTCATTTTAAAACTTCAGCTTTTTTTAATGTAATAGCATTTCAATAGTTGTTTAATACAGTTTAGTCACTTGAAAAAAGAGCATTGATAGCTAGTTTTAAACACATGAAATAAAGATTTATCATCATAGAAAAGTCTCAGTAGATCAGACCCATTTAATAATTTGTGAATATAACTCAGAAGGAAACTTTTAATGCTTTGTCAGTAAGGGCTCTTTTTTCTCTCTCTCTCTCTCTTTTTTTTTTTTTTTTGTCTTGGAAGTTATGAACTGGTATTGATGTCAAACTTCATTAATTTTTATTTTTGGTTCATGGATTATTGTCATTTTTGGCCCCATTTTGTTAAGTTTTCTCAAACAGAATTTGTTATTGCCATCTTTACCATTCTACTGTGATTTCTGAAATGTTATATTTATTCGATCTTGATAAAATTTTTTAATGGTGTCTATCATAAGAGATCACTTGCTTATATGATGTTGTGCACTGTCATTTATGTTTTTCAGTTTCTCATTTGATGGCATCTTCATTTTTAAATTAAAATGTTCATTCATGCCATGTTTCATATGTGTCTCTTCTATTCTAATAGGTCTTGCATGAGCTTTATAAAGCTAAATATCTCAGTCCCTGCCACCCAGTAGTTCAGGGTGAGTCTGAACACTTATAACAATAAAAATTGGTTTTTGTTACTTGTGGTTGGCACAGCACAGATAGCCCATTGGGTGGTTTAATAAAAAACAGGCAAAGAAAGACCTTGGCCTCACCAGCATCTTCACCAACAGAACAGAGTGAATATTTGAACTAATTTTGCTTTATTTACATACCATGAAATACTCTGTTTCTTTAATTTTTTATTTCCATTATATATTGCTGTAATGGGGAACATGGCACATTTCTCTTTTAAAGTATTGACAATGATATAACAAACTGAGCAGAAATCATCTTGGCTTTTTGTTTAAACATTTCATATTAATTTTTACTAATCATAATTTATTCCTTTCATGATGATTAAATGCAATAATAATGTTTTATGTCTGGGAAATAAAAATATGACCTGCTTCAAAAAAAAAAAAATCTGTTAGTTCATTATATCACTGAAATTTTTATTATTGTAACATTTATATTTCTGAAATGGTATTAGTTATTCTCACCCAAACCTATCTTGATCCTGGCCTGCCCAATAAGGACTGCTAAAAAAACTAATTTTGCTGCATGCACCAGTCTTTACACCTAACAGTTTTGTGCCATTTTAGAACTGATCATGTGACTACTTTCTCAGTCATACTGTCATCTATGTTGGTGCATTTAACACCATGTACTGTTTTAGTTCAATCCTCACTTTCTTGATTCTAATTCTGAGGTGTAGACATGGGTTTTAACTTGCTATCCATGTTATTACAAAATTTTGATTTTACTTAATCATAAATTTATATTTGTTTCAATTATAGGTTTTGATTTCTTGTGTTTGAATTCTGCTGTTTCTTCTCGTTTGTGCTAGAAATATTTCTATTTCCAAATTCTAATTTGTTCATACAGATTTGAGATTTAATCTGGTGGATGAGGAAATTCTGATGACAGTCGACAGTGGTTCTGACACAAGTCCCCAAATTATAGGGTTGACAATATCTGCTGGAAAGTATAGACCTTAGTTCAAGAGTAGTTCATGCCTTAAATTCATATGATGATTTCTTCCTCTCCCATTATGATTTTTTTCTGAAGAACTGAGTTCAAATTTCTTTCTACAGCACTTTCCACCTGTTATTATGCCTCATATAATCTCCTGGGTTAATTATTGTTCCTTTTCCCATGAGATCTGGGGTAAGGTTTTCATCTGTATTTCTCCCTCCCAGTAGGCATACCCTTCTGGAGGGAGTTTGTGTGAATTGATCTAATTTCCTCACATGATAATTTAGGTTTTTCATGTCTTCTCAGTATTTGGTAATTAGATTTTTATAATTCATTTACCATCTAAATTTCTTTAGTTTAAATTTGTGTTTAGAGTTTGTTTTTGAAATATTCATGGGTTTTACACAATAGTTACAGCTTGAGTACTTGTAACTTTGTCAGTTCTTTTTCTTGACTAACAGTCACATCTGATTGGGAATAAGACTTGAGTCAGATTTTGTTGTTGTGGATTGGATGCCTTTTCATTCTCATGCTTTACAGGGTAAGTTTTACTTTCATGTCCTTTGTCTTATCAATTCTTTGAGTGGTCTTATAAGTTCATTATTTATGTGTATTTTTATTTGTACTTTTGTGGTTTCTTATTATTTTATGTTTTAGGCCAAATTTAATAATTTTTCAAGTTCATTATTTGTATGTACTTTGTAGATCTAGCAAACCTTCAGGTTTGTACTAGTTTGTTAATAATGGGTAATTGTTGTAAGCTTATTTAGTTTATATGTATTTTTGGCTGCATTTCACAACAATTCCATCAGTTCTGCAAGTCATGTCTGAAGGTTTCTGCCTTCAGCTCTGCTCTTCCCCCTGTCCACTTCCTGGATCTCCATCCCACCTCCTTAGGATTGACTTCTTCCAGTCACCTTGCCTAGTATATTCAAATCCTGCTAAATAAAGAGAAAGTCAAACAGGTGGTATCCACTCAACTGGAGTTTCACTTCTATATAACTGTTATCCCTAAAATTGTTGGAAATTGCAGACCTGTCCAAGAGCCATCTCGCTTTACCGTGGAATCCTATCCTATATAACTCTTGTAGAGTTATATCTTCCAGTTCCAGATGCTGCTATTCAGTTCTTTTTAACTTTGTGCATGTTGTTGAGTTGTACACTTTGATCATCATTTACAGTTGTTGGGTCTTTTGACTGTTTTTTTTTCTGGATGAGATTTCTGTCCAATTGATTAATCATGCCTGCTCACTTCTTTGAGCTGGGTTTTCTGTTCCAGTTGTAGAAGTCCGTTCTTACCCCTACTCAATATATTATTCCATTGGGCATTTTTCTTCAACATCCATCTTCGTTAGACTCAGTTTTTCCACTTTAGGCTAGGGATATGGAGTAAGCAGTCTCGATAGCCATGCTTTTTCCTTTTCCCATTGTGCAAATGGATCTCTATTTTATTGGAGATGTGGGCCAAGACTATGTTTTAACTTATCCATAAAAGGTTGCCATGTGCATACTATTTTTTAGCACCCAGTTCCTTATCAGATTTTGTCTTTAGCTGATCACCTTTGCCAGTCCTCACAGGAGATTGTTCCAGCTGGAATGTGGACAACTTTTATCTGCACAACCTAGCTGTCCTCCTCTGGCAGGTGTCATCTTCCTTCTGTGGTGAATCTACATACATCTGTTTGGCTCAGCATGGCTGGGTGGATAAGGCCTCATAATCTGAGCATCGTGGGTTTGAATCCCTGTCACACCAAACATGCTTGCCTTTCAGCTGTGGGGGCATTATAATGTGATGGTCAATCCCACTATGTTGATGTTTGTTTATCATATATTTCTGATGCGAGAAGCTTCCATTTGATGTTTTTACCTAGATGGACTGCACTTTGCATAATCTAACATAACCCCAAGCAGATCTGAATCCTGTGTATCCAAGGCATTTCCACTGCATGTTTTTTGTTTGTGCTTATTGATTCAAAGTTGTTATGCTAAATGTTGGGTGTTTTTTTGCCTAGACATATCCTATGGCACTTTCTCTGCATGTTTTTTTGTCTGGGTGGACCCCTCTTGGCCTATTCAAGTACATTTCATTGCCCTTATTAAGCCCAAGCTACATATCATTATTTCATTATTCTTGTTTCTTACAATAGCTCGTTATGACCTAGATTTGGACAGAGGACTCATTATGATGACTCATGATTGCACTCATAACAGCAATTTATATCTGTCATAATCTCTCATATCTCAGGCACTCTCCTGGATGTTTTTGCCCAGGCAGACCACATATGTTGATTGTTATATGTTATATGAGGCATTTCCATTGTATGGACTGCAGTTAGCATATTCTGATGTAAACCAAGGCAGATCCTTTGGAACATAGATCTAAGAGAAAGTTGTTGCATACATACAAGCCTTTCCATGTTTGTCTGCACCATCCTGATTCATGTCAGAGTTACCTGGCATTTTCTACATTGATTCAGTGCTGTACATCTCGTTATTGACTTCATATGTGCATGTCAATTCACCTACTCGTCATCACTGACTACTGTATTGATTGCTGGGCAAAGACCATACCTGTTCCAGAAGTAGTACCCCACTGGTGTGCTTTTTTGTTTATTACAACATAGGTCACTTTCCACTTCGTTTGAGATATGTGCATCAGTCTCAAACCAAGCCCCTCACCTTGGATTCTATCTTTCGATGAAAGGAGGTAGTACCATCTTGGAAGTTAACATTTTCTTAATTTAAAATGAGACGTCAGTTTGTGCCTGCTAATTCTCCCCTTGAACTAAAGCCTGTAATTCTCCAGCAGATATGATATTGTCGACCCTAAGACCTTGGACTCATGTCAGAACCACTGTTGACTGTCAAGGGAATTTCTTTATTTTCTCATCTACATATTTAATCTCAAATTATTTGAACAAATTAGATTTTGAAAAACAGAAATATTTTTAAAATGAATGAGGAGAAAGAATGGAAATCAAACACAAGAAGTTGAAACTTAAAGTTGAAACAGGTGTCAATTTGTAATTGAGCATCACTAAAATTTTATACTAACTTGGATAGCAAGTTGAAACATTCATCTACACCACAGAAAGTCAATCAAGAAGGTGAGGATTGTTCTACAATAGTAGAGGGACGTAGCTGCACCAGAATAGAAAGTGCAGGGTGATTGGTGGAGAGTAGTCGCATGATCAGCACGTTCTGAAATGGTAGGGAACTGATGAAATATATGATTGGAGTGTTGTAGCACAATATATTTTTGGCAATGCTTATCAGACAGACAGGATTGAGATAGCTTTGGGTCAGAATGAAGGTAAGAACCTGTCAGAAATATATTTTCTGAGTAAGAAAGTTTTAACATTGGTTTCTGAACTTGCATAGTAGTATGCACAGTTTTTATAATCTTTCATACTTAAGGAACTTTAAAACAAATTCTGTATAGTTCTGTATAGTTTTTTTCCCATTGCGTAATTGGCGTTTTACTTTTGTATCATATTTCTTAAGTCAAAAGTGGGCTGAAGTACTTGAGCAACTTCGTCATAATTTTGAACACTTTAAACGTCTCGAAGATGAAATTGTTGTTGAGATGAAGACCTCAACTGATGCTAATATCTATGGCTATGCTGAAGAATTTGATCTGTCTCGTTCTGTTCCTGAAAAGGTAGAAAAATTTTATATTTGTATATATGCATATAAGGATTTAGATAATGTTTTAATTTAGACTAGGTGTTGTGTAATTAACAGTTTTGTTTCCTTTTGTCATACTAAAAGTGTGATTAAACTTACAATGCATCATTTCTGCATCAATGGGAATGGAAAGATGCAATGTTGATCTTGCATAGTAATTTTCAGTTTTGATTTAGGACATTGTGCTTCATTTATTATGTATAAGGGGAAGATCATTAAATCAAATAAAACTGAATGTATTTATACATTTTTGTTGTTCAGCTGTTACTTGAAGTACAAACAACTGAATAAAAATTATTTAATTTTTTCTATAATCTTTATACTGCATTAACATTTTTATGAAAAATCCTCTAAATTATATTTTCAAAACACAATTCCATAAAATGTAATTGTATTTTCATATTGATATGAATTGACATTATAGAGACTGTAATTTTAGGAGGAGGAGGATGTTTTTAATTTACTTCTGCAGTGTAAGGGTTAAAATATCTAGTTTTGACTATGACAGACACTGTATACCATGTGTAAAAAGAAAATGCAGTATAGTTTGTTTGTTCACTTTCTGTACTTACATCTTAATCACATTATAATAAAGGTTTTTACATGACATAGTTAAGCTCATATTTGTGAAGAAAATTTTCCATAAAAATATTTAACTAGACTAACCTAACTTGCTTTTCTGTGGACAACTAATATTTGCATACATTAACCGTTTTTAAGCAGGTCGTGAGTCAAAGGCCATGTCATCATGTTTGTTGATGTGCATACAAAATTTTATTTAACTACTATTTTGTGAATATATGTCAATAAGTTTGAAATCAAAGTGTAGATTATAATTCAAACTTTAATATTATATGAGTAAATTTCTTAATTTTGAAGTAAATATTAAAATAACACATGAATATAGATTTTACTGGTATGTAGAGTGCAGCACTGTTTAAAATTAGATGTTTGTAATGTCAAAATACTGAATCTATAGTTTTGTACAAGTAAGGGACTCAAATTACTAATATTGGTGAGCTAGAATATAAAACAAGAATCTCATATCTTTCTATTGTGTTGAGATATGGCATATGTACTGATTCAAATACAATGCCCCTGTTCACTTCTTTCCCTTTTTGAAAATGGTCCCTTATATACACTAACTTCAATATATGACATGTGAATAACCAATCAACAGCTTAGACTGTCTTCATAGTGGTTTTCACCCATTTTCAATCTAAAATTTCAAGGAAATAGGTTGTGTCTTTAGTTTGCTCAAAGTTTTATATTTTTTAAAATATAAATGTATCTTAATTACTGAGCTTAATAAATTATAGTGAAATTCTATGGTATCAGTGTAGTTATTTATGATGTTTTGGTTATTCAAATGTGTGTGTGTATATAAAATCTAATAAAATCTTTGATATTTGTGCAAAATATCAAAAGGCTTAGCAACCTATGTCCAGCAGGAACCAAGTACAGAGGCCATAATGAGAAGAAATAATTGTTTGCTTTACTTCATGACTAATTATTTCATATTTTAAGAAAAATAAGTTTAATAAATTATTTCTAAATAGTAGTATATGTGTGTGTGTGTGTGTGTGTATATAATGTATAATAATTGAAATGTGACTGTATGTTCCAAAATACTAGTCCACTAAAAGCACAGCCAAGACATAGAAGACTAAAGGACAGTATTATATTACTGGATACATAACATGAATGCACATGCAAGTAATGTAATGTTAGCTAGGCATAACTGGAAGATCAATATAATAAAAAAATATATATGTAAATATATGGTGTCATGAGACTTAAGCCACTTATACTAAACATTTGTATTCTTATTTTATGATGTATCATCATTCTAGCATGAAAAAAAGCATAATTTATGTTTATTTCCTAATTTTTTTATTATGGTTATATATAGTTGGTAGAGTGACAGGTGTCACATTGTTAGAGTGTAAAAATTAACATAAAATATAAAGTCTTACTGAAAACAAACATCTGAAATGTATTTAGGAAGTTTTGGAGATTACACAAATAATATTTGAGATTTGAGGGATGAAGAAGGCTTTTTTTAATCATAACATGAAATCACTTTGCACTCAGACTAGTAACAAAACATACATTATTTGCACAAGAAAATCTTTAGTAGATATATTTCATTAAAAATCTTATTTTTTTGTTTACAAAATATTTGTAATCTTTACTAAAAGTCTCAAATTTTGTGAAAATACACTACACATGGGGTATCAAAGGTACTTAAAGTGTGCAAATGATTAGACAAACTTGTGTATGTTATACTGACCCAGTAGCAAAAGGGTTAATATATGTAAATTAGAGTGGTCTATCTGTCTTGTGCCTTGACATCAGAAGTTGTTATTGTGTAAAAGAGGGACTCAGGTAGACTATACATTGATTTTATATGGATGAGCAATTTCAAGAATGATTAAAATTTGACAGCCATTTCATTTTTTATTAAAAATTGCATTTAAAGCCACACTTATCATGGATATCTTTGCTAATCACCTATATTCAGTAGACCTGCACAGTAAATAATGTAGCTCGGGAAATTGTTGTGTGAGGCATGGGTACATTTGCTAGTGATATATATATATATGTTAAGCTTAATTGAGAATTCAGCCATTCAGTAAATGAAATTACCATTTTCCAATTGTAGCATATCAGAATTATGAAAGATCAAAATTCAGTGCTATTTCATGTTTTGTTCATTACCTGTTTGGTACTTTAGATTTCTCAGTTTGTTCAAATAGTTTTGTTCAGAGATGAAAGCAGCTGTCCAATTTTTCCTGTCCTGTTCTTTGTTAATTTAGTATTTTATATTTTACAATGTGTGCAAAATTATTTGTACAAAAACTGCAGTAAAATTTCATGTGGTTTCTTGATAATTTTGACATGCACAAATTGTAGTAATGTTTTAGTGAATGACCGAATTCAGATATTGTGCATAGCATACATTATTGGAAATAATTATGGTAGTTCTGAACAGAACAGATATAAAATGCATGTAGTGTTGCCAACTTCTGTTGTATGAAAATAAACTATACCACAGCATAGTCATGTTGATAGTATATATAGTTTATACTGTAATTGGGTGTCTTTCAACCAGCCACACTGTGCATCACTAGCATAATGCTTATAAATTATCATTTCTCTGTAGTAGTGTAGTGAAGGCTTCTTTGTGTGGCAGCATGAAAGAAAATTTTATGTTTCAGGGTGAGTTGTTTGGAAATTCTGAAAAAAGAACATTAAACTAGTACCATTGATAATAGAATTGGTTGAAGTAGAAAGCCTTAACTCTACAAAAGTGATATCAAGTTAGCTAAGGGTACATTGTTTATGTGAAACAGTGTGATACAGTAAAGATCTTGCCAGTTACCTATTTATAAGTTCAGGTGTGGAAGTTGCCTTTAGATCAGTGTGCTATATAAATTAGTAATAAGTGACTTCAGTAGGTGTTTATCTGTTCATAACTCCTGTTTAAGTAACCAAACCAAAAGACTAAAATCAGCATCAAACTTCAAGTAATGGTATGTGCAATGCTCGTGGTTTGAACCTAAATTTTTATCATTTGGCAACAGTTCATGATAGTTTATTCGATGGCAGAGAGAGAGCATTATCATGATCATCATACTATATTTATGATGAAGCATGCTTAGGAATCGATATTGGTGTTGGCTGCATTTCAGTCAGTGATTTTAGAAGTATTCCACAAATGTGAATGGATCCTGCTGGTGTTGGGTTAAAGCACTTTCTTATCTATTATATGACTTCCTCAAAAACATGACCTTTTGCTCAGGGATTCATCTTACACTAAGACAGTGATCTTCGACATGAAACAAATGTGGTGAAATAATACCAGAGGTACAAAGAGGTTGATGTAATACTCACAACCATGGTTTAATCTTCATAAATTCCTGACATAAATATTATTATTAAAACTGTGTAAACTTATATGAAAACCCCTCGGTGTGGATTCCTGTACATGGTGAAGGGATCACCCAGGGAAGGTTCTGTTCTTTCAGTTTACTTTTTCTGGGATCTAAACATCCACCCACGTGTTTGCTTTGCGTGGCAACCATGAAGGGGAGGAGAGGATCCTGGTGGTTGAGGGATCCAACCTTAACACACCACTTTGGCCTTGAATTCCTGTAGACGGGCAGCCTCATGGTGGCCCCCCTTGGGTCAATCAGCTGGTCCACTTGGACCAGAGTCAACCAAGTATCAGCGTTGGATTTCTCAACAGCTGTTGTTGATATTGTATCTGATGCTGGTGTTTGGGTAAAGTGCTCATGTAACCCTGGCATTGCTGCAGTGTCCTTGTTTGACATTGTAGTGTGTCCTCTCGGAGGACTCCATGGTGGGTGGGGTCAGTAGGCACCGAAATTTCCCTTTCTTTATTATGGATACTCCAATTAAAAATCTTAATAAAATTGTGAAAAAAACAGTCTGTAGATAAATGACCATGTCTTGAAGATTCTGAGCAGCAATCCACACCATCTGTACCACCTGTTGTACCTCATTTTCTCATATTGCATTCACTTTCAAACAACCCTTAAGGGCAAATGTATCCATTTTTCATTCGAAAGGGACTAGAGGGACTTGCTGGCTCTCAAAAGTCAGTAAAGAAGCTTCATCCACATCTCAACACAGTGAGCTCCACTTGCATTCAAAGGCAATTGGGGATATACCTATTGAGGTTGTGCCTCATGCTACTTTGAATTCGTCACAAGGAGTTATTGTTGAGGGATTTGAAGAACATTCCCGAGTCAGGGATTCTGGTTGGTTTCTTCACTCAAGAAGTTTCTGCAGTGAGATGTATCTCTACTCGCAAAGATGGAATTATGATGACGACCAATGTCCTCGTTCTGACATTTACGTCACCACGTCTGTCAGAAGGGTTCTTCACCCAATTCATCAACACATAATTAAATGTGGCCACCTTGATACAATGGAACTGTCTAGGTTTATGTTCTAATCTGGATGACATCAAAACACTGTATGTCTTTCCTATCAGGAAACATTTCTGAAACCTGCCAATACACTCACCTTTCGGCAGTTTTCTTTGTACAGAAAAGACTGGCTGTGTGATGGACGAGTGCATGGAGGGGTAACACTGTTGGTTGATCAGCATGTGCCCACCCTCTCTTTGCCACTTGACACACCTTTGGAGGCTGTAACCATCTGTGTTTCCTTGGGTCATACTATCGCTGTCTGTTCCTAAATGTATTCCTAAAACCTTGATTTGTTTTCCACTATATCCTCGTCCATGGTGGAATCCTGCCTGCCACATGGCACAGAAGGCTCAAAAATGGGTCTGGGATACTTTCTACCTATCCCACACTCTCAAACTGCATTGCTTTCTAGCAGGCCCATGCACATGCTCGGTGGGTAAGACGTCAAAGCCAGAAGGAATCTTCGATTTAGGTCACAACCGGGCATATCCTCTACCACCAGTTCCAAAGTCATATGGCACAAGATTCGAAAGGTCAGTGGGCAATATAATTCTGTCCCCCTCTCAATCTTGCTCTTTGATGGCCAGGAAGTAGCTGATACCCGGAGCATCTCCAATATTCGAAGTGAAAGCATTTGCCAGGTATCTAGCACTTCTGCTTGTTCCTCCACCTTCTTGGCCATCAAGACTCGGGCAGAGCGTTCACCTCTTTCCTTTCGAACTGACTGTCTCTTTGACTATAATCGTCCCTTTACACTGGTTTAACTGAAAATGGCCCTTCATCGGTCTGGCAGTACATCTGTTGGACCTGATGATGTACACTATGACATGCTGTGCTATCTCTCTCCTGCTTCTCTTGATATTCTTCTAATTGTTTTTTAACTGGATCTGGCAGGAAGATGTTTTTCCTAATGCCTGGCACCAGGCTTTTACCTTACCTTTCTCTAAGCCTGGGAAAGATCCCAAGATTCCTTCAAACTACCGTCCAATTGCTTTGACGAGCTGTCTCTGTAAGACCTGTAAGAGGATGGTTAATGCTTGTCTTGTTTGGTTTCTCGAATCAAACAACCTCCTCTCTCCCACCCAGTGTGGATTCTGATGACTGCGCTTCACCATGGACCACGTGATTCGACTTGAAATGTCAATCAGACAAGCCTTTCTCAAACAACAACATCTTGTATCAATATTCTTTGACATTGAGAAGGTTTATGATTCAACATGGTGGTATGGCATTTTGCGAGACCTCCATATATTATAGTGACGTGGCCATTTGCCATTTTTAATGGACAGGAGATTCCAAGTTTGTGTGGGTTCAACACTTTCCTGTTCTTTTCTTCAGAACTGTGTTTAGAGTGTAACACTTTTCAGTATAAAAATTAATGCCATTACTGAACAACTCCCTCTCTCTGTTGCAAACAGGCTTTATGTCGACAACTTTCACATCTCATGTTAGTCGTCCAACATGAGGTATGTTGAGCTGTAGCTACAGACTGCCCTCAATCATTTACTGAAGTGGACCACAGCAAACAGCTTTAACTTCTCTCTCTCTAAAACCGTCTGCATACACTTTTGCTGCCAACGGGGTATTCACCATGATCCTGAACTCCACATTGGTGAAGTTGTGCTACCTCTGGTCCCTGAGACAAAGTTTTTGGGGCTTTTCTTTGACCGTAAGTTGACCTTTATACCACACATCAAGCAGCTATAGATCAAATGTACAAGAGCACTGAACATTCTCTGTGTCCTTTCTTCCACCACTTGGGAAGTAGATCGATGTTCTATGCTAAAGATATATCATGCTCTTATTCAATTGAAACTTGACTATGGATCACTGGTCTGTGGCTCTGCCTTAAAGATGCTTGACCCCATTCATCATCAAGGACTTTGGCTCTGCTCTGGGGCTTTCTGCATTTCCCCAGTTCACAGTCTCATGAACCTTATTTGCACCTCTGCCATTTGCAACTGTCTTTACCACATGCTTTGAAACTTCGTTCCTTACCAAAGCATCCCACATGGGGTTGTGTTTTCCTTCCTTGGTGGTCCAAAGTTTTTAGAAGACAATCTGCCATTGTTCCTTTGTGCCTTCGTACCCAGGCACAGTTGAATGAGTTGGGTCTGTCCTTGGATAACATTGCTGTATCCACTAATCAGCCCATCCCACCATGGCTTCTTACAGTCCTCAAATGTGACATGTCTTTAAGTCATTTGAGAAAAGCTGACACTCCCATTTGGGAATACTGTCTGCTCTTTGCTGAACATCTTTCAAACCATCCTTCCATTCCTATATATACAGATGGTTTGAAATCAGGTGACTGTGTGGGCTCTGCCATGGTTTGTTGTGGTTCGGTGGTTGCATGGAGAATCCCCTCTACAGCTTCTGTGTTCACTGCTGAACTGTACACCATTTGTCTTGCCCTGGATCACATAGAAGCTAAGCAGTACTCAAACTGCACTATTTATACCGACTTGCTTAGTTCTGAACTGGTCCTGTAATCACTTCATGCTGGTTCGCACCCTGTTCTTACCAATATTCAAAACCGACTGTCCCATTTCTCTTTAACATCGACTTCTATCCATTTTTTCTGGATACCGGGCCATGTTGGTATTCGCGGAAATTAGCTCGCCGACACTGCAACTAAATTTATATGCTCTGGCTCTATCACTGCTGTGTGTGTTCCATACATGGACTATGGTCCTGTATTCAAGGTTCAGCTCCTTGTAGTGAGCAATGCAAAAACAAACTTTTCTAAATAAAACCCTATATTGGACTTTGGCTGTCTTACTTACGTAAGGATCAGAAAGAGGAAGTTGTTCTAACAGTTTTTTAATTTATCGTTTTCTTTTATCTGGAACTGTTACACCAGTGTGTAGTTTGTGTAACACTCAGATCACAATAAGCCATATTTTACTTTCTTGCCATCGTTACGATTTTCAATGATGGCACTGTTTTAAACATATTCTGTCCCAAGGTTTGTCCATAATGTTAGACAGTGTTATTGTTGATGGTGACACTGTCCACCTTGGTAATGTTTTTAGTTTTTTAAAGGCCATTAATCTTTTTAATGCCATTTAAGTTTTTCAATTTATAATTTGGACATTTTTTTAATGTGATTCCCTTTTAAGAATCACAGTCCATCTAGTTCAATTTGAAATTAGAAAATGGCCATAACATCAAATAACTCAAAACCAGTACTGGAAAGGCCAACTTTAGTTGACTAACGCTGCTATCTGAACTACCCGTCAGTCATCCTGGAAAGTTATTATTATAATTTTGCTACACGTCTTTTAAAACCTCTTTATTACTTTCCTTTTCAAAAATGGCCATAACATCAAATAATTAAGAATCAGGACTGGAAAGGCCAACTTCAGGTGACTGATGGTGGTTTTTGTACTTTCCTGTTAGTCTTCCTGGAAAGTTATGATAATTACAGTTATACCACAGAAAGTTCTTTACAACTTGAATTACTATAGTTTTTATTTTAATGTTGTAGACTAGATGTAAACATTGGTTTTATGCTATTTGTGTTTTTTTTTTAAACTTTGTTTTGTTTTACTTTAATTTCCTTTTATGAATTTTACTAAATCTACTTTTAACTTTTGACCAGATGTTTGGTGCAGATAGCCTAGCTGCTTTGTGCCATAAAACACTAAATCAACCAACCAACCAACCAATTTATGTAAAAACTGAGAAGGTCACATTGCAATAAAAGAACTTGGCTGAACTGTGGGAATTGATGTAGGACATTTATAACAGTATTTCTCGACTATACATTGATAAATTTGTTATAACATAAAAAACAAGTTGTTCTGCTCTTTTTAAAGCAAGTGTATTATACTGGTGCACTGTACAACTTATTAGCTTTTCTTTTGTCATTTTGTCATAATGTATTGTACTATGATAAATTGTGACTCCCACATGTGTGTTACCTGAAAATTTCCACGCTTATTTTATTATGCATTTTGAAGTAATGGGACATACCTTTAGAATGACATAATATATTAATTCTTATTTCAAAGAAATAGTGTCAGGTACAGGAGCTTCTCACATTTGTTTGAATGTATTTAAAATCCTTAGAAGAATAATCATCCATATAAAATTCTGGATGTTGCTATTTTCGTATAGGCCAGAATACATTCTTTTTAAAATTAACGACTGTTAAATGTTGAGCAAGAGTCAAATTAAACAAACCAGAAAATCATCTCAAATGTTTAAATAATTTCATTAATATGTTTTCTTTCAGGTACGAGTAATGCTTTTACGTGCAGTAATGGAGGCCCAGCCTATCTCTTTGCTACAGAATCTGCTGGCTCTCTGTCCTCCTGAAATGGCCTGGGAACCAATGGATGCTTTCACTGAATCCATCACTTTAGTAACAGAACAACTCAGGTATCTTTCATATCTTGGAGAAAATAGAACTTGGAACATATGTTTCTTAAAGGCAAGAAATCAACTTATCATTAATTTTGTACTTTTTTTTTTCAAACATTATTTCATGATTCTTAAATTAGTTGTTGAAAAGTGAGCGTGGAATAACATCTAGCTGTTTCTTAAACATATAATATATATACATGTACATTAGATTATTTTTTTGAACTTACAAATAATTTCAACTGGATTCATAAGAGCAATGTTATAATTAAGGATATATTATTTTCTCTAAAGTAGATACATTTGAGTTTGTTTTCCATTTGTTTTTTTCAGAAATCCAGATAAAATTTTACATCCAACTTTACAGAAATCTGATCCTTTGAATATTTTGGATGCAATACTCAAACAGTTGTCAGATAATACGTAAGCATGCTGTTTAGTAATAAGATTTTAATAATGTGAGTTATATGAAATACGTTCAAAGAGAAGTTAAATTGATTAGTGTTGCAGATCTTTCACCCCTATTTAAAGGGACTTCACTTCTTCTATGTTACTGTTGTTTTCACCTCTCTGAGAGTAAAATTGTTGGAATTCACAAGACATATTTTGTTTAAATTAAATTAGAATATATAATTTACAACTTTCCTAAAAAGAGTATATTTCACTGTAGATACATATGTTTATGCTGTCAACTTTTGTTATTGCCAACTGTTAATAATATAATAAACAGTTGTTTCTACTTCATGTTTTTTACCTGTTATGATAAAAGGTTATACATCTACAATTTTAACATCTTTATTTAAAAATAAAGTATAACAATATCTTTCATGACTAGTTAATTTGTTTTTTAGCTTCAGATTGGTCTTGCTCATTAGCATGAGGGTTTCAAGATTTATGAAATTCATAGGAAGTACACAATAATAAGTTACTTCATTAGAGCTGTATTTTGGATATCCCAACTTTAAATTTGATGAAAGTTTTTAAAAATGTTCTTTATACCTCAAGATCATGAGAAACCCAGTTGAAATAAAAATATACGTCAAGGCGACTGGTATGAATATTAAAACTTTGTTCTCTACTTTATTTTAATAAAAGTTTTAATACCCACACCAGCCGTCTTGAGATACAATGCTGTTTATGCTTATTTTACCTTAATATCACATTAGATTGTAAAAGTTTTTTATGATTTTTTTTAAATACCTAAAAACTGCTTGCATGAAATTATTTTTGATGTGAAATATTACTTTATCACTATTTCATTAGAAGAGTTCAGTTTCTTTTGTGAATATTACGTTGTTGTAGTGTTCTATGTTTTAAAAATGTTTATACTGTAGTAGGTACAACAAACCTAAGGTGGAGTTTCATACACAATTTAATTCTAACAATATAGTTTAGTTTCAGTAACTTCATTAATAGTTCTAATATAATTAATATATATATATATATATATATATATATATATATATATATATTGTTTATGATAATACTTGTTTTCAGTGAAGAGTTATTAACAGGAGAATTGGCACTAGAAGTTTTACGACCATTTTGTAATGATTCTTCAGTTCCTGTCAGTTTAAGACTGAGAGTGTTGCAGCTCTTAGAAAAAGTTAGTCAATTTTTGAACATTTTCTGATAATTCTTAAACAAGCTTTAGTGTTTCTGTTAATTTCATACTGCTAACTAACAATCAATTTGGAATTTATTGAGAACAGTTTGAGTTTTCAAAACCATTAATAAAAGTTCAATTCCAGTAGAAATGTTAAATTTTTGCTAAATTCAACTTTTAATTTTAGTAGAAAGATAAATTGATTTGTTTCACAATAATGAGTAAAGTTTTATTGTTACTGGAAAGATTAAGGAGTTTCTTTTAAATCATTAGCAATATTATGCTTTGTTAAATAATAGAATATTTAGTTTATTGAAACTTGTAAAAAATATGAAAATATATGAATTTGTAATGCAGAGTTATGAGCTCATAAAATTTGTGTTCTGTCTTTTATGAAAATGAAATATTCCAGTGATATTAGAAGTGTTTCATTATTTTTAGACTGTTGATCTTCTACCAGAAGACTCAGCACTCCTTTTATTGTTCAGGACTCAGGTAGTGATCACTGATAGCTGGCCAGACTTTCATGTTAGTATTTGTTCTTCATTTATTATGTCTGTTAATTATTCATTGGAATATAGTCTTTTAATTCACTGTACTTGTGATGCTAAAAAACACATATCAAGAATGATAGAAAAGAAATAAAAGCCCTATAACTTGAGAGCTTTTGGAAGGTCCACCCCTCAAAAGCACTTGGGATAGGATGTTTATTTCATTCACTATACTTGTTCACCTTTAATTAGAAAGTATGTCAGCAATCTTGCGTATTAATCACTCTGTTATTGTTTTACTCTTATCAATAATATTTCTAAATTCCTGAAAGAAAGAACTGTGAGGGATAGTCTTTTGTTGTGTTTGACACTCATTTACTGAGTTAAACTAGTTTTGTGGAATTCCACTTCTCATTAGTAGTCATATCATGATTTGGAATTGTCATTTGAAGAGTATTCCTATACTGACTGTGCTTGTTGAATTGTGAGACTGTATTTCTTCATAAGCCATAATTTTGGATTATTGTTTGTTGACATTTAGCTAAAAAATTTTAGTAATGTTTATGTATTCCTGAGTTTATAAATTTCTGATATTTAAACATTTTTATCAAACTTTGTACCTCTGTTCAATGCTCTGTTGATAAGTGTACTTGACCTCAACATTTAATGCATTTTGCACTAACCAATATCTTAATTTGAAAATAGTTACAAATAAAACTTCTTTGTTTTAACCAGACTAAAAACATACACATTTTGAGTCATATTTGATTCATATTACTGTTACACCCAATTAATATTTTCAGGTTCAAGAAGAAAAGGTACTGTCTGAAGAAGGCCGACAAGAACTTTTTGACATACTCCTTAATAAAAGTGAAAACATAAAACAGATAACAACACTCTCTGATGTTTTAAACTGCTGGCCATCATTAATACTAAGGTGTGTACAATTATTAAGGAAGTCGTAAATAAGAAACTGTCTCCGTGATATTGCTTAAGTGTGAGGTAATGGAAGATTTCCGTCTGGTTGTATTTAGGATAGATTAGTCATTTTAACGATAATAAGTCACAAAGATAACAAACAACACAGGAAGGCAAAAGTCAATTTAAGAGACATTAATAGATTAAAAGAAAAACTTTATATTATAAACAGCAGAACATTAAACAGCTTTTATACACACACAAAATTTTACAGATTCATTCTCACATAAATAATTACTAGTTGTATTCAGCTTTCTATTTAGTTACTAAGCATTTAGTTGGTTTTACTAACAGTTATTTAAATTAAAATGGTCAGGGAAGCTCTAAGTTTTTAATTATTTTAAGTATAAGTTGCTTTCTCTTAGTGACCCAGGAGATGATGTGTGGTCAAGATTGATACTCAAACTCCTTTCCTTCCATGAATTTGGAGTATTAGAAGAAACAGTCAAGCTACTGAAAATGGCACTGTTAAGGACTTCCTTTACTCTTAAGGTGCGAGGTAGAACTTAACTGTAAATTACAAAAGAAAGATTACAGTTAATAAATTATAGGTTTTTGTGGATGTTAGTTTTATAAATATTTATATAAGTGATAAATCATCTATAATAAAAGAAACCAATTAGAAAATGTAAAGTTATATGTTTATCATTGATACACATGCTTCATTCAAAGCCCATGCTTTCTTCAGCTCTTAAAAATTAAGGATATGTTTTAACTTCAAGGTATGTACAATTACTAAGGAAGTTATAAATTATTAACACAAATCATAGTTTTAGTATGCATTTGTTCACAAAATGTGAAGTCTAAAATCTAAGCATACACTAATTAATTGGCACTATAGCTTTAGGAAATCTTTGTGGATGCTTAAGGCAAGCTCCTGGGGTCGTGGATGGTATTCTTACAGACACTCAATCATATATATAAAACAACCAAAGATATGATGACAGTATACAAAGGTACTCAAAATATGCCTTCTGTTTTTTTTTATGAGTATTTTTATGAAAGACACTGGGTTATTGATAGCATATTTTAATAAATTTCTAACTTGTAGATGGATGCTCAAGGTAAGTTTTGAGGATCACCAGTTGTTTCATTTGATACAGAGACTGATCCAAATTTCCTGCACCTCAAGACCTATTGGTATATTAGTTGGATACACAAGTTGAGTTTTTCTTAGGACACTGATAATTTCTTATATGTGCTCTTTCTAATAAGGGAAAACATCAGACCTACCTGTTTAGGTTTCTTGTTTTTAATGCAAGTTGAAACTTTTGTTGAGCTATATTATATAATGTTAGCTTCTCCACCTCTTACTGTAGCAGGTTATCTAGAGTAACAAGAAAACAAACATTAACATTGTTTAAGTAGGCTTACGAGTAAAACTAAAAGAAAAGTAAACAGATTTAAAAACAAGGTTGATTCACCCAAATTTATTGACCATCATCACTGTTGTTTTTAATAATTTCCTTACTTTGTACAATTTTACCCTTTAGAAAATGTTTAATTTTAGAAGATTTCTGACCATTAAAAAAAAAATATAAATAGGCGTATGTTTGGATAACGTATAATTAAAAAAAAATTCAAACTGCAAACCTTTTTACAATTTCTTCAAATATTCATAGTCATAGTTAATTTGGTACATTACTGCAGATGATAATTTTTGTGCTAGTACATATATTTTCATGGATATCAGTTCAACATTGAAGGATATCTGTTAAAGGTGAACAGTTTCAAGGTTAATGAGATCACGTATCTTACTATTTTCCTTTTTTATAAATTCATTTTTAAGTAAAATATTTCAGTGTAAGTACTTGTTTAAATTATCAACCTTATTTAATTTTTATGTATTTTAAAACTTTATGTTGACAATAGGGATCCCTATGCCTCTTGATTATGAACTGGCTTGTAAAATCATACTAAGTCTTAGAAAATGAGCTCCTAAACTTTCAGTAGTGGAAGTTTTATAAAAACAACTGTTTTTAAGTTATGGTCTAAGAAATATCCAAAATTTTTACTCATAATATAAATAAATAGCCTAATATATGAAATAAAAAAAAATGTTTGGTTGTAAAAATTGGGTTTGTTTATTTGTCCTGTTAGACATTCTGAATATTGTGAATTTCATACCTCCTAAAATCCAAAAATGTTGAAAGTATAATCTTGAATGGGAGGATTCAAGAGCTCTAGAAACAAGAGTATGGATCCTGGAAGTTGCTCATGTAATATGTCCATGTAAATCTTGTAACAACATAAAGTGTACATACATTAATGTTGTGTCAAAATGTATTGGATATACTAATTAGTTATTTGGTACACAGAGTGATTTCATTGTGAAAATGCTCAACTACTACATCAAAATTAAGAATGGATATATAAAATAAATATCAGACTCTTTTAATTCAAAACAAAAGTAAGGAGAAATATAGTTACTGTGTAATTATTGTTTAGTTGTCAGTGATGATGAGAAAAATCGAAACGTTGTTTGCTCCTACACATAAAAATTTTCTGAACCCAAACCAGGCATTTTTACATATATATATTGTTTGGTTGTATTTGATTGCACTTAAATTTTAATAAAATTTTTGAATAAAGCATATTTTTGTATAACTACGATGAGATTTCTTTTATAGTAGATGTCTCTGTTTTGTTTGCAATAAATTGACAACTCACAGTTCACTTGTTTGAAAATAATAAATTCAAAACACATCAGACTATATACAAAAATTCTTTACACTATCAATATCACAGTTGTATCCTAAACTAAGTAATTGTCTCCTTTTTATCAAAGTCCATACAAATGGGTTCAATTACTTTAGAATATCCTTTTACAAGCCCCTTGGTGTGGATTCCTGTACGTGGTGAAGGAACATCCCAGGGATGGTTCTGTTCTGTCAGTTTATCTCCTCTGGGATCTAAACATCCACCCACGTGTTTGCCGTGCATAGTGACTCTTGAAGAGGAGGAGAGGATCCTAGTGTTTTAGGGGTCCAACCCTAACACACCACTTTGACCTCGAATTCCTGCAGATGGGCAGACTTGGGGGAGCTTCCCTTGGGTCATTTGGCTGGTCCACTTGGGCTAGAGTCAACCAAGTACCAGTGTTCGATGTTTTCAACAGATATTGTGGGCATTTTATCTGATGCTGGTTTTGGATATAGTGCTCATGAAAATCTGGCATTGTTGCAGTGTCCTTGTTTGGCATTGTAGTGCGTCCCCTCGTAGGTCTAAGTGGTGGGTGGGGTCAGTGGGCACTGAAATATTCCTTTTTTTTTATTATGGATCCTCCAAATGAAAACATAAATAAAATAGGAACAAACAGTCCATAAGTAAACAACCACATCTTGAAGATTCTGAGCAGCAATTTTCAACATCTGTGACACCTGTAGTGCCTCATTTTCTTATACTAGATTCTCTTTCAGACAAACCTTTAGGGCAAGTGTCTCCCTTTTTCATTCAGAAGGGACTAGAGGGACATGCTGGCTTTCCAAAGTCAGTAAAGAAGCTTTGATCTGGTGATATATTGGTGGAAACATCAACATCTCAACACGGTGAACTCCTCTTGCATTCAAAGGTGATTGGGGATATACCTGTTGACGTTACACCTCATGCTACATTGAATTCATCATGAGATGTTATTGTTGAGAGGGATTTGAAGAACATTCCTGAGTCAGAGATTCTCACTGGTTTCTCCACCCATGGAGTTTCTGCAGTGAGGCGTATCTCCACTCGCAAAGATGGAATTGTGATGCCGACCATTGTCCTCATTCTGACATTTACATCACCACATTCACCTGCCACCATCAAGGCAGGTCATCTTAATTTAAGGGTATAGTCATACATTCCAAACCCTTTCAGCAGTTCTGTCACTCAAAGACGTCATGTTGTGGTTCTTTGGCGTATGTTCATTTAAAGGCCATTAATCTTTTTAATGCCATTTAAGTTTTTCAGTTTATACATTAGACCTTTTTTAATGTGATTGCCTTTTAAGAATCACAGTCCATCTAGTTCAATTTTAAATTAGAAAATGGCCATAACATCAAATAACTCGAAACCAGGACTGGAAAGGCCAACTTCAGGTGACTAATGCTGCTGTTTGAACTACCCATTAGTCATCTTGGCAAGTTATTGTTAAAATTTTGCTACAAGTCTTTTGAAACTTTCATTACTTTACTTTTTGAAAATGGCCATAATGTCAGATAACTTGGAACAAGGACTGGAAAGGCCCACTTCAAGTGACCGTTAGTGGTTTTTGTGCTTACCTCTTAGTCTTGGCAAGTTATGATAATTACAATTATGCTAAAGAAAGTCCTTTACAACTTATAGTTCTGTAGTTTTCTCTTACTGCTTTACACTAGATGTAAACAGTGTTTTTTTTGCTATTTATGTTTTTTTAAACTTTGTTTTATTTTTACCTTAATTTCCTTTTATGAATTTTACTAAATTTACTTTGTGCTATAAAACACAAAATCAACCAACCAACCTTTGACAAGACAAATTATTCTCTTCACCTCTACTAAACTATTTTAAAGTATAGTTCATTGTGGTTAGTCATTTGCACACTAGCTAACTTCATGTTTTCTTTTGCTAACTGATTTTCTGTCTGAACTGCACTTTACCTGTACTTGCCTTGCAGCCTGTATTTATACATTGATCATTGAGGCCCAAAGTTTTTGTAAAGTATCTGAACAGTGCTGATTTAACAATGCTCAGTTTAGGTGATGAGAAAATACTGGATACCAGTAATGTCACATCAACAATGTTAGTAAAACCTAGGCTAGACAACTATATAATTGCAATGATAATGTACAACTTGTAACTATTAATTCACCAAATAAACTAAATAATAGTAGTATTTATATTGAACATTGAATATTTTGCTAATAAATTATAAATGTATTTTAAAGTGTATTAAAATTTTGTTGCTTTAATTTTTAGTGTGGTAAGGTAATTTATGAAGAAGTTCAAAACCATGGTAGCTACATGCATAGCCTAAAGGTGGCACTGTTGTTGGGATCAAAAGAAATGCAGGATGAAGCTATTAGCTTGCTGAATACACATATCCAGGTATTGCTGAAAGACTTATTATAACACTTGTGAGGAAAAGTGTATAGTTTTAAACTTCTTATGGCTCACTGTTAAGTCTGAAGGCTTATAACACTAAAAATTATATTTTGATACTTTTGATAGGCTCATTGCAGATAGCTCATTGAGTAGCTTTATGCAAAACAATAAACATAGAATTACAGTTTTAAAATCATTGTGCCAAATATTCCATTAAATTTAAACACATTAAGATTTAAACAAGGAGGTGAGCTATGTGTTGTTTATTGTAATTTGAAAACATTTTTTTTCTAGGTGAATTTATATAACAGATATTGTTCTCTGTTATAGATTAATGTTTATTCTAAGCAGTTAAATCAATTTATACAGAAAATAAGTCATTTCTCATGCTACATTATGCTGTTTGTAATGTATTGTTGGTATAAACATGTAAAATGTAGCAATTTTAGATTTATGTGAATGTCATAGGTTTAATGGATTAAGGAAAGTACATTTTTGGTGAGTGATTTTTGCTTATTAATTTTGTTTTTCCTCCAGATGTCAGAAAATGATTATGATGAAGAACTGTTATCACTTCTTCTACACAAGCACCTAGTACCTCACACCCTAGCCACCAACTTGTATGGTCCCATCATTAAACACTTGCTTAACATTGAGAATGAAGAACGTCGGTCCAACGTTGAATGCATAGTTAGGGAGCTTTATGACACTGGTCATAGAGCTGAAGCTGGCTCACTGTTACTATTATCTAACAACTTGCATCATGCTCTTTCAACATTTGGTACTGCCTTAGGTGTTCTTCAAAGATTCATCCACAGAATTTGATGATTATATTATTCTATGAATATGTAAAAATACATCCTATGCATTCTACTAATGAGAATAAGCATATTTATACAACCTATTTCTCCATCAAAAGGAGTGAAAAACAGAAGGTACAGATCAGAATTATTTTATGTTTTTGAGTAAATATTGCTTTTGCAGTTAAATGTAAGTAGTTTTTCTTCTTGTAATATCCAAATATAAAGAAAGAACATGGACAGTTTCTAGTAAAATAAATAATTTTAAAGCTTTTCTTGCACTAGTATTTGTTTTACACTCCAAATCTCTAGAAGTTTAAACACTAAGTAAATAACCTTTCTGCTTTATACAAAGGGAGCTACAAAAAATAAATGGTAATGAAATAGAAGTGTTTAATGATGTTTCCAAATCTGTTTTCTTACTGACTGAAGTAATTATGGATTTTTCTATTAATGATAAATATATTTGCAGTTTTCACATAGAAAACTGTAAAGCAGCCTACAGCCTGAAATATTTTTACTGAAAGTAAACGTTTATGATGATTGACAATAATAAATGTACAATTTTATATTATTCATTTAAAAAGTCATTCCATTTTAAAGTAAGATTGAACAATTAATTTGATTATCTATAATTGTACGGATATGAGAAAGTTTTGAGAAAATAATACACATCATTAGAAGTACTAAATAACAAATAAAGTCACTTTAGAAAAGAATAAAATATTATTCTGCCTGTGTTTTTTATATATCCTTTCATACACACAAACAAAGTAAAGCATTCTTTATCTGTGTCAACAAAAACCATTTAGTTGGTCAAAGTATCTTGTTCTGACTCATAAGGTTTTGATTCTGATTTTTTAAAGAAATACTTTTTTTTCAATAAATGTATTGTATTATAAATCTGATAATGAATGTAGGAAGGCAGTATTTCCACCAAAACGTCATTGTGTATTACCAAATAAAGTAAAGCTAATATACTTTTGTATCACGTTAACACTGTACACAAATGTATTTTGATGAGGAACAGGTTAGTTACAATAAAATAAATCATTGCTTTAGCAAATAACTTAATGAAGTTTTTGTGACATGGTATAGAAACTGCAAAACTGTGAAATAAGTTTCCTAAAATTTTTCTTTATAAGGTTGTGAGCAGGCTTGCACTAAATGAGAGCTAGTAAATAGATAGAGAATAAAACACTACAGTGAAAGTAATATCAATACCATTGGTGTTAAAATAAGTAACTGCAACAGTAAGAAGCAGCACTGAACTATACAAAATAGTATGAGATCTAATAGAAAGAATTTATGTATGATTACCGATAGTGAAGCAAGAAACATATTCCACCAATTCCAGCATATATGAGCTAAAGCTAAGAGAAATGTAGCAATGTTTTTGACTAGAAGTTCACCAGTTGTATGATTTGCTGAAGAGTCCACGGAGATACAAAGACATTTGATGAATTAACAAAAGCAATTAAACCACATTCCAAATGCTGAAATTAATAGCTGCTAAGAAACTTAGATGCTATAGTTGTGTTCGAAAGAAAATTAAGAGTTAAAATGACATTCATTACTATCTTAGATCAGCTAGTTTTGTCATGTGATGTAGGTCCTTTACTATTAAGATTTGTATTATGAGAAGCAACTCTACATAAAAAAGCTCTAATGGAAGACAGTTAATAGTATCTTCAATGTCTACACACCTAGATTAGAAGTAAATCAATAAAAAGGAAAACAGTGAAAATGTCAAGTGGCAGTTCTGACTTATTTAGACAGTTTGGTTTGTTGAGAAGTCATTGATAACTGTAGTGAAAACTATATGCATGTTTATTTTGTTCAGTACAATTGTCCAAATATGATTTACACATAACACTGATCTGTCCATTTTTTGTCTGATAAAAGTTAATACAATGAAACACAATATGCCTACTAATGGTCACTTTCACAACAGTGAGAGTATGTCTTCATATGTTTGCATTTTATCAATATGGGTGCATTGCATATATTTATCAGTTGGTTATCTTTATCACTCTTATTTGTCACAATCCCATTGACATTCACGGCTGCTAAAATGCCTAATTCTCATAGGTTACGCATGAAGAATTAACCATGGCAAGTGTAAAAATGTGTAAGAAACCTGCACTACTGAAACTGAATACAGAAGGAATTCTGTCAGTTATAAAGGTACATTCAACTACTGGAAAAGAACAAAAATCAGAAATTCTAAAATGATGACATCTACCTATGTACAGAAGTTAGTTTAACTTATAGTTTAGTGGTGTAAGTTTTACTACAACATTTAAATAGGCTTAATATGTGTAATAATACTTTAGGCTTAGATATATTTCAACTTACTGGTAAATTGTAAAACAGGATAAATACATTGTTTTATTAAATAAATACAATCTTAAAAACTAGTTTATTGTATCTTGGTATTTTAGAAATTAACTTATTTACGTGAACCTACAACTAACAATATACGTAACATAAATACAATTTATTATTAATATTGTGAGTATTATTAGTACTAATAAATTATTAAGCTCCATTTCTAAGTTCTATATTATTACAGATTAACTTCATTACTTTATTGTGAAGACAAAGTAATGATAAACAATATGATTTGTTCTTAAATATTACACTTAATAGTAACAGTGTTGACAATAGGCTACTGGTATTTAATATTGAGTTTTTTAAATGCATAAACACAATGGTTAAGACCAGTTTAGGAGTTAAGCATTCACAGTTTGTTAGTTGCAATGTGTGCAAAAAAGTGGGTTTTATTTGGGAACTCAGGACTGGCATGTATTTTTAAGAAAGGTAGTAATGAAGATGTGCAATTTTTATGTAGAGTTTGTAGGTTGGAGAAAAGAATCAGATTATGTTACCTAGGGGCATAAGTGGCAGATATAAATGACAGAGCTGGAGATAAAATAGAGGAGGTTAGCAGAGATTTAGTTTTTGTGGTGCACGTAGGGGTTAAAGATGTAGGGAAAGGTAGGTCAGAGGAGCTAATTACAAGAGAAAATGAATACAAAGGGTTGGTAAAGGCATTCAAAGACCATAATTTAAGTTTGTCAGAGATACTGCCCAGTATTAACTGTGGGGTTGAAGTTATAAGTAGGTTAAATGCTCGGCTTAGGTCAGTATGTAAAGATGAGCAGATAGGCTGGTTGGACTTGTGGGATCAGTTCATCAAGCGAAAGAAACTTGTTGGAATGGATGGTTTACACTTAAATAAAGTAATGGCTGAATTGTTTGCTAAGGCTATTAACTCATCTGTAAGGAAAGTTTTAAAATTAGGACCAGCCCATTGTGAGAGCCAGGAAAAACTAAATTCAAAAAGAATAAGAGGTAAAAAAAAGTTTAGCATAGCAAGTTTATATAGTAGTTATAAGAATAGGCATAATTGTTATGTTATTATAATGCTAAAAGTATAAGAAATAAATTAATTTAGAGCACTGGTAGGAATGAAGGATTTTGATATAATGAGAATAAAGGAAACACGGTTAATGTAGATGATATTGAAGTCAGAAGTTTCTTTGAAATGTATGGTTACAGGTTATTTAATAGGGATAGAGTATTAAAGGTGCAGGAGGGGGAAGGAGTGGCTTTATATGTAAAATGTGAGATACATCCTGCTGAAACTGAGGATATCAAAGAGATTGAATCCATTTTAGTTCCTGTTAGTGGATATACAGGGAAAATACTTTTATAGTGAGAATGTTACAGACCACCAAATGATATTGATGAAATTAGTGAAAACCTTTTGATAAAATTAAGATTTCAGCTCTTAATGAAGTCATAATTATGGGTAATTTTAATTTCAAGCATATAGATTAAGAAATGCTAAAGTTGGGCCATGAGGGAGAAAGGTTTTTGGAAACATTTTCAGGATAGCTTTCTTCACCAATTAGCCAAGGAACCTAATAAAAACAATGCTATTTTAGATTTATTGTTTACTTCAAATATAGAAATGATGAAGAGGAAGGAAATTGGTGAATATCTTTATGCATGTGATCATTTTCCTATTAGTTTCAATGTTTTGCTGCATATGAAGATAGGAATAATGATATTTTGGTTACAAATTTCAAAAACAAATTTTGAAGGGATACAACAAGAATTATCTGTTGTAGATTGGACAGACGAGTTATTTTTAAACACTGGTCAGTTGCGTAAAGTTTACAAAGATAAATTTTTAATTATATAAGGTAAACATATTCCTTATCATAAAAAAATGGTAGCTGCAAATAAAAAAACCAGGTTGGCTCACAAAGAGTTTACACAGAGGGTTGACTAAAAATGTTAAAATTAACAGTTTGGATTTCTTTAAATAAATTAAAGGTAAACAAAATATAAGAATGGGGTAGGACCTTGAGGGACAATAAAGGAAGGCTGGTATCTGATGTTTATGAGATGACTGGGTTATTAAATTTAGCTTTCTCTTAGGTTTTTACAAACAAAGATTTAAGCAGTATTTCACATCCTGAACAGTCGATAAATGGAAATGAGATCAAACAAGATGAGTGCATTAATTCTGAGCTGGTTAAGAAAAAATTTGATAAGTCTCTTGAGCCAGATATATATTTCTACAAGAGTTTTAAAAGAGGGTAAAGATTGGATATGTGAGCCACTTGCTACTACTTTTTGTCAGCATTTAAAGAGTGGGAAAGTATTAGAGGATTAGAAATTAGCTAATGTAGCTTGTTTTTTTAAGGGAGATAATAAAAATTGTCCCAGTAATTATAGACCTATTAGTCTTACATCAGTTGTGGGAAAAATTTTGCAAAGTTTGTTAAAAGATGCTTTACAAAGTTGTTTAACAGTTCAGAATTTTATTGGATAATCAGTATGATTTCACTAATCTTGCCTTTCAAATCTTATGACATTCTTTGTAAAGATTTCTGCTTATGGGTAATGGTGTAGATTCAGTTTACCTTGATTTTCAAAAAGCATTTGACAAGATGCCACACAAAAGGCATGTAAAAAAAATATATGTAGATGTGGAGGGATAAGTTAGCAAACTGGATGGAAGAGTGATGGATGGAAGAAGCAGAGTTTTCATAAAAGAAGTTCAGTCAAACTGAATTAATGTCATGAGTGGTGTACTTCAGGGCTCAGTCTTAGGACCTTTGAGTATTTTAATTTACATCAGTGATGGTTTTAAAGTATTGGGTCTTGGATGTTGCTGGCTCTGCTACTTTACAAAAGGATTTAGATCATTTAGTGAGTTGAACAGATAAATAGATGTGTTTTAACTATAATAAGTGCAAGAAAATGCATGGTGGTTGTCATAATTTGAATTATAAGTACAATTTGGTTGAAAATAACTTCAACACAGTTATGAAGGAAAATGATCTTGATGCAATAGTTGGTTAGCATCTAAATCCATCCAAGCAGTGTGTGTTGTTGCTAGTAGTAGAGCAAAGAAGAATTTAGGTTATATCTACAGAAACATTGTATACAAGTCTAAACAGGTTATAGTTTCATTGTACAGGTCAGTGGTTAGGCCACATTTGGAATAGTGTTTGGTCTTTGGCTCCTTTAGGAACGACATTGAATTGTTGGAAAGTGTTACTAACGAATAGGGGGATTGACGATAACATTATAAAGTCCCATGTTTTTTGTGATGGGGATTTGAACCTACGACCCTGAAATTATAAGTTGCGTGCCTTAACCATCTAGCCATGCTCGATCTGATAAAGGTAGTAATAATATATTTGTTCATGACTTTGTTGTAAAATGTTTTTATGTAAACACATCCTTAATGGATGTGCCCTTTTATGTAGATCAGACTGTAAAATTTTTATTGTGAGAAAATAAAATATTAAAAATAATTATTGTCTGCATATTTTTAGTATAATAATATTAATAAATTTTCAAGATATGTTCTGAACTTCTGGTAGTTATGTAATCATTAAATATGGTGACAAATTTGATATGATATTGAGACAGGTTATTTACTCTGTGACGTAATCCTTCTTCATGGCCGCCTACCAATGCGGCATAGCAACGCGTCCCTAACGACTTGTGACAACTTTTGGAACTGTGGTTTCGTCATATTTTTGACGTCACCCTTTTCCCCTCCACTGAGATAGCCAATCGCCATCCTTTGAGCAGTAAGAAGCTTACGAATAATTATTAACTATCCTTAATGACGAGAAATCCACATGAAATAAAAATGTATTTCAGAACGGCTGGTATGGGTATTAACACTTTTATTGGTAAGGAGAGAACAACGTTTCGGTCTTCCTAGGTCATCTTCAGATTAAGAAAGAATTTGAATGTGACCCTTAAGTGGGGAAACAAATATAAACAAACGCAAATTCAAAGAAGCCCTACTTATACAGCAACTAAAACCAAAATTAAACCAATATAAAGGAACACCTTTATACGTATACTAATTAATAACCTAACATCCAACTATAATCCCGTACCCGTTTATACCGTCAATGGTCACATTCAAACGCTAATGCCCATAACAGCCGTTCTGAGATACAATAATTAACTATATTTTCCTCAGCTTTTTGTCTCATCGCTTGTTAATTATACTGCAAAACTGTAAATCCGTCGTATGATTGATTGATTATTTATATAAAATGCATTACTTCACTTACAATTATATATGTTATCTACGTTTTTAATAAATGCTACAAATGTTCATTAACACTCCTACGAAAACAATATTTACATCCACTAAAGTGATTTTGGGGCCTATCAGGCCCCATATATTTTTCCAATAGAAACACAGTGATTTAGCAACATTCATTACAAACAACTTTAGAATGGCTCTGACAAACTTTTTTTTTTTTTACAATTTGAGCAAACAATTTTCGACTGTCTATCTTTTGATCTGCCGCACAAATGGCATCGTCCTCTTTTTGCAGGCGGTTCACATGAGGTTGTTTTGTCATTATCTTTGCAGTAAATTTCTTTGATTTCAAGCACCAATTGCCGTATAAATTCTCTTCTGGCTCTTGATTTATGTTGACGAAGAAATTCTGGATGTTTTGTCGAGTATAGAACGAAAGCATTGTACGCAGCAAGATCTAGAATGTTACAGAATATGCAGACTGACCAGCGCTTTGATCGCCTCTTTGTTGTATAATATCTCACCAGTTGATCGAGAGTGTCGACACCTGCCTTCGTTGCATTGTAAAGATTGACGATTTCGGGCTTTCCATTCTCTTCTACTTCACCAGACTGATGCTGAGAACTCAGTAGTAGCACATATTTTCCTGGTTTGTCTGAGTGCCTGAGAAGAGTGATGTCGTCATGGTAGAAAAACTTTGGTGATAACTCTCTAGATTTTGCATTTATTTCAGGAGGCAGGAAGGTTCTTGATTTCCGTATGGTTCCAACAAGTCCTGTTCTTTTTGTTCGTAGGTACTTGGCAAGTGTCATCGTTGTGAAGAAATTATCTGTCGTTATTGTCCTTCCTTTTCCAAGAAATGGCTGACTCAGTTATCTGACTATTCTTTCTCCTTGATTTGTTTCTGTCGTATTTCCAACCTTTCCAGTATAAACTTGAGCGTTGAGGAGGTAACTTGTCTTTGCATCTGTTAGGCACCAAATCTTTATTCCGTATTTGCCTGGCTTTGTCGGAATGTATGTTCTCAAGCCAAATCTTCCTTTGAAGTTACATAGTTGTTCATCCACTGTCAGGTATTCGCTTGGGTTGTAACTGTTTTTTGCAATTTTCAATGAAAAAATTCCAGACTCCAGAGATGGCGGCATCTTTGATTTCTCTATTTCTTTGAGAGTGGATGTCAAATCTGATTTTTGAGCACATTTTTTTGAATTTGTCTTGTGTTATCAGTTTTCGCAAAAATGGCAAACCGAATTCGGTTGAAAACATTTCGTCTATCGATGCATTTTTGGATTTGCTTATTCCAAGGAAAAGATTAGCTGCAATCCATTTCCAGAGGTCTTCTTCAAAAAATTGGTTCTTTCATGACGGTGTTTGTTGAGTGAATGATCTGCTCCATCATATTATCAGTAATGAAAATTTTGAATGTTTCGAATGGTGTAGAGACTCTTGGAGCAGCTTGCCTTGTAATGCCTGGGTTCCCATTGAATATATTGAGAGCTGCGGTTCTCCTGTTGATCCTTGAAGGTGTTGTTGAATAACTAAAATTCTTATCTTTGGACAAAAGTTCGTTCACTGGCATCGTAGTATGATCTTCTTGATTACTTTCTTCACTTTCAGAAGGGTACGGCGCGATTTGTTCATCATTTTCGGCTTCAGAAGGATCATCATCACAACTTTCAGAGTAGTCTTCGACATTATCATGTTCACTTTCATCGTCGGATGGTTTTGTCAGTAAATGTACAGCTTCATCAAGAGATATCATTTTTGACACGGTTTGAAGATTTCAGCTCCTATATATATAGGATTTGTGGATTCTAGAATATTCTAGATTATTCTAAATACTTCTGTAAAGTTTCTAGAATGTTCTAGAACAGGCGTGGGCAAACTAGGCAATAATCAGGACCGTCTAAAATTATTGTTGGAGTATAGTTATTATCTTAAATACCCATCTTTTGAAAATAAGTTGTAAAATTAATATATTTTTACTATAATTTGCTTTTTTCGGTTGCCCAGGCCTGTTCTAGAATTATTCAGGTAATAAATAAAGTCATTTTTATGTTTTTTGATCTGGGGCCTAATAGGCCCCAAAATACCCTTAGTGGATGTTTTAAAAAAAAATTTAAATATTATTTCGCAAATGTCTGAAAAGTCAAAATATTATTGCTCCTTAAAATATAAAGGGATAGGGTCACTTAATGGCAATTTCATTTAAATACAAAATTATTAGCCTAATATTAATGTTTTTGTTTGTTTTTGGAATTTCGCACAAAGCTACTTGAGGGCTATCTGTGCTAGCCGTCCCTAATTTAGCAGTGTAAGACTAGAGGGAAGGCAGCTAGTCATCACCACCCACCGCCAACTCTTGGGCTACTCTTTTACCAACGAATAGTGGGATTGATCGTCACATTATACACCCCCACGGCTGGGAGGGCGAGCATGTTTAGCGCGACGCGGGCGCGAACCCGCGACCCTCGGATTACGAGTCGCACGCCTTACGCGCTTGGCCATGCCAGGCCTCTAATATTAATAACCTTTCAAGTTGCTCTGGGGCCTATTAGGCCCCAATTTTCGTAGGAGTGTTAACGTTATAGTTACAAATTTAAATAATAAAAAAGTTAAAAATATAATTTGCATTCCTACAGATAAATACACCACCTATAAAATTTAACCTATTTAGTTTTAAGAAATCACACTTCTAAGATTACTATATCAAAAAGAAAAATGCTTCTGAAGAAAATATTCTTTAAGGATCTGGTAATAAATATCAAAATACATCACGCGTGTTCAGCGATAAGCTTATAATGCTATATAGCACATCGCCAGTGTTACCTATATTCCTATATGTTAGGAGCTACGTTTATCCTTCAACTAAGAGTTTTATGAACTTTTTCAACTTTCCTCTTCCTAAAGAAGATTTATTAATACCTAAAACGGGCAAGAAACTTTATTTCAAAGGTTAGATTGTGTAAGTTGTTTTAGCTTTAGGGCATAAACCGAAATCTTAATTGCTCTTTTTTTTTTATCATTATTTCAATGACGTTAAAAATATTGTAATTGAGATAACACTGCTTTACACATAGAGAAACGTATCTTTTTAATGTTATAATTTTCGCTGGAACTTTCCAGTCCGACGCTATAGGAACAAATGGTAAAGCAACCAAGTTGAAAAACTCCTAGGTGAATTGATATTATTGTAGTCTGTGACATTGGAATCTCTCTTATTTACTACAGAATCCAAACAGACATAGGGGTGAACTGCTAGCAACACCTTAAATCCCTTATGGTGAAGAATGTTAAGTATTTCTTAGGGATTTGTAAAATTGTCTGATCGAAATTGGAGATCTCCTTCTTGTGTCTGCCATCTGGTATCTATTAAAATATTTCCAACCTCAAACCCGTGTTCCATAATGTGGTTGGCATACACTTGCAGTGATTCTTGACTCAATGAAGTACCCAATTTCGGTCATGTAGCCCATACTGGTCCTTCCAAAAACTTTGAACTGGAAATATTGGGTGGAAAAATGTAAAATTTATGCATAGTGTCAAGGTGAACAGACTTCATATCTGGACCAATACATAAAGTATAATTTAAGGCACCCAAAACATCATCAAAAACATGGTAAGGAAATCTTTGGTGTTTTGTTTCAAAGTATAGTTGTTCATTGCCACTTTCATTCAGACTAACATACAGGAGAATTTCAGGATTTACATGAATAGCAATTCCTTCTGATGACAACCAATAACGGTCCAGAACAGAACCTAAGTCATCACGTGAGACGTCTCCTGTTACATAGGGCTGCATATTTAAGGAAAAGTTAGACAACGGCCACGATATATTCTGTACCTCGCCCATTCCATACTATAAAGTTCCTTGAAGGTTGAAACAGTCTCGTAAATGAGTATTGTGAGAGAGGGGTTTCCAGTGAACATTGTAACAACTGAAGTTTCTTTCATGCCAGTACTCGATTTGCAGTCGAGCTCTGTATTTCCATTCCATACAGATGTTGGGTTCTGGAACATGATTAACATTTTGGCAGTTGTAAGGCCCAAGCTTAGAATGAATGTTTAAGCCTAAATATCCAGTAAGACGTACTTTGCCTTTGTCTTGTAGATTAAGCCGTCTCTGAGTCTCGTGAAACTAAATCTTGTCGTCAAATGCGATCTCCACCAATTTCTACTTATATAAAAACCACGTAAATGTTACCAAACCTACAATACTACAAAACAATAGCACTAAGAAGAATCTGAATTTAAAGTCTGATATTTTGCTTCGACGAATCACAGCAGAAAATTGTGCTACCTGTAAATATAAAAGAAAGTACAAAATAACTAGGACGTTAACAAGGAAAAAAAAAACATACTGATAACGTATACTATCATCAGAACGATTCTTATCTTTACAACTAAATCAAGTTTAAATACAGTTGCACTAAGTATTGTCAAGTTTTCTATGACGATACTTGGCGCCAAAGAAAAGAAAAATATATTAAATACGCATAATGCTACTTTCCAGAATACTTTTGCATAACAACTAATTTGGCGTAATCAACAATAACACTTTGATATTAGCGTAAAGCACATTCTAACAAACAAAGAACGCTTTATTATTAGGTTGTCCAGAAATAAATGTCGTTTTTGAACTGCGAAGTTTGGAAAAGTATAAACTAGTGTTGTAAAATATGTTTTAATCAAAGTAAGCACCTTTTGCTTCAATACACTTTTGCCAACGTGTAATGATGCTGTTTATGCCCCTGCTGTAGAAATCAAGGTTTCTATGGTCAATGAACTCCCTGAAAGCTTCTTCTGCAGCTGCCTGGTTTTGAAAGCGTTTATTGTTCAAAACGTTATCAAAGTGTTTGAAAAATTGAAACTCTTTAGGAGAAAAGTCTGGGGAATAAGGTGGATGAGGCAGAATCTCGATACCAAATTCGTTTAATTTTTGGACAGTTCATCCTGACAGGTCTCATAACGCCGATTTTATTGACCTTCAGTCAGTTCATGCAGAACCCACTTATCCAGCTTTTCGTCTTTCTAATCGCACTCAGGTGGTTGGCAATGCTTGATTTGCTTGTGCCTGCTTAGCTTTTCTGCAAGCTCACGCATTGTTGTGCGAGGGTCTGTCTCAACTGCTTCCCTAAACGTATTTTCATCTAAAAATGGCTTCCTTCCACGACCTTCGTGATCTTCAAAACTTCCATATTCATGTTGAAATCTGTACGTTCAGTAGAAGATTTACGGATGAATACCTGGTTGATGTTCCATGTAGTTTCGGTCGCTTTTCGTTAGCTAGAAAGTGTGTTTAGTGTATTCTTATATGAAAGATAGGCGTAGGCTCGCAAGCGCCCCCCAGTGGCTCAGCGGTATGTCTGCGGACTTACAACGCTAAAAACCGGGTTTCGATACCCGTGGTGGGCAGAGCACAGATAGCACACTGAGTAGCTTTGTGCTTAATTCAAAAACAACAACAAAGCAACAGGCTCGCAAGCTGGGTTCATACTTGTACAATGCTACAAAATACTGCACACATTTCAACTTGTGAGTGCACCATAAGAATAACAGTTAATCCTTGGCCGTCTTTCTTTTCTTCAGTAGTTTGAAATTAGGGAAAGCAAAAAACAATCCTAATAGCTTTGTCATCAATATAAATGATAAACGACGCTCCTCGCCAGCTCACAGTATGAAAATTATCAACATGATTTTCATTTTCGTAGAGCTTTCCCTAGTTTGATTTAATTACTTTCATTATTAACCTTTTCTGTTTAAGAATATACCTTATAAAAATGTTAAAAACATTTGTAACCTTCGAAAGGTATCAAAACATTTAAAATTTTAGTTGTTCATTTCTAATCAAGCACAAAGCTACATAATCAATTATCTGTGCTTGGGTTTCGATATAAACAGTAGCTTTGTATGTTAAATTATTCTGTAGCATTTAGATATTTAAATAATCATCGTTTTCAGTATGAATAGACGATATAAAATAACTATAGAAATGGTTTAAGAATAATTTTACACAGAAAATGTTTGGAAATGTGAAAGTATGATTTAAATACAGGAAGAAAACTAACCAATATGTTAAATAGAAACTTTTCGGCAGTATGTTAAATGTATTAGTAACGTTATCCTCCTAGAGAAATACATGTAATGTATAATATAAATTAAAACTATGAACATAATATGAAAGCTATAGGCATTCCTATAGAAACGTAGAAGCATTATCCGCCTTTGTAAAACATACACAATACCCATAGCAAAACTATCAATATATATAACCTTAGTAATATAATTCACTCAAACAAACATTACCTTTAGCAACACAATTGTTGAATGTAAAATACTTCTATAGTGTAGACGTAAATATTTCATTTATTTTATGTCTTAATATCTAACAATTGTTTTGTTTTCATAACAGCTATATGGACGATTGATTGTTTTAGAACTCTTAGTTGTGACAAATGCTTGTTACGTAATTCTGCACGAGTTGTACATTGTGTTTGCGATTACTTTGTTGTCTAGGTTTTACTAATATTGTTGACGTCACGTTATTCGAATCTTTAGAATTTTTACCGTTACCTTAACGGAATTTTGTTGAATCATCGCTCGCGTAGTTTAGAGAAAATACAAGGACACATAAACATATGCGACCAAGTGTGTGCATATCAAGTACAGAGCAGTCAGAAAATAGTTAGCCAAAGAAAACATGAAGTTATTTGGCATGTAAGTGATCAATCATAAAGGGCGATATTTTAAAGTGCATTTTGCGGTTTAAAGTGTTCTGAAATAATTGAACCCGTCTGTACAAACATTGAAGAAAAGGAGATAATTATTTGTAGTTCAGGATACAACTAGTAAAACGTGGGGTATATAAACTATTCACTCATACTATTGTCATAAAAGAGAGAAAAATAGTTCGTCTTATGAACTGGTTCTAAGGTAATTGAATCAGTCTAAAGGGTTTTGTTTGTTTGGGAATTTCGCACAAAGCTACTCGAGGGCTATCTGTGCTAGCCGTCCCTACTTTAGCAGTGTAAGACTAGAGGGAAGGCAGCTTGTCATCACCACCCACCGCCAACTCTTGGGCTACTCTTTTACCAACGTATAGTGGGATTGACCGTCACATTATAAACCCCCACGGCTGGGAGGGCGAGCATGTTTAGCGCGACCCTCGGATTACAAGTCACACGCCTTACGCGCTTGGCCATGCCAGGCCCTCAATCTAAAGGGAATTTTGACGAGAAAATATAATTTTTTCTTTAAAGTTTGAGATGTAACAGTGATAACTACAGTGTAAAAAAATGAACATTACTTGTTTTAATACATTATTTTGAAACAGGTGGATTGTGTGCTGTCTGGTAGTTGTTCAAAGTTATGACCAGCTAGTCACAGACACCAAGTGTAAATGTATCCTCAATCTACCTAGAGAAACACAGTCTACCTTTGTAAAACGTATTTAATATTTTATTTCTAAAGAGAAACTGTAAAAATAATGTCATTAATTTTAAGACTTAGATTGGTACCATAAAGTTAATTTCAACAGATCTATTTCCATTCTCATCATACCAACACGCCTCTGTGGTTTTAGCAACATGTTCTCTGTTATGTAACACTCGAATGCGCTCTCTGATAGAAAATAAGGCCCGGCATGGCCAGGTGGTTAAGGAGCTCGACTCGTAACCTGAGGGTCGCGAGTTCGAATCCCCGTTGCACCAAACATGTACACCCTTTCAGCCGTGGGAGCGTTATAATGTTTCAGTCAATTGCACTCTTCTGTGGTAAAAGTGTAGTCCAAGAGTTGGCGGTGGGTGGTGATGACTAGCTGCCCTCACTCTAGTCTTATACTACTAAAGTTGGAACGGCTAGCGAAGATAGCTCTCGTGTAGCTTTGCGCGAAATTAAAAAACAAACAAACTGATGAAAAGCAACTTCTTCCAAAAAAAGGAAAGCCAACAAATAAACCAAACAATTACCGCCTGATCAGCCTAACTAGTTACACAGGAAAAATTTTAGAAAGAATAATTAGTAATAGACTAGCAAATTACTTAGAAATTATCTCAAAAGGACCTGTTTCAAGGTCGTCGTCAAGCGGAGCGGACGTGCAAGTCGAGAGCTGCGAGAGACGTACTATAGAGACAAGGAATATTTTGCTTAAGTGCTTTATTTTCAAGTTTTACTTTAAAAGGTTTACCCTTAGTCCTTGTCAGGACTAGTAAAACGAATAGGATGAAGAGGAGAAAGATCGTAACACGATCTAATGGAAACGCGCGAACAAACGAGGAGATAATAGAAATGCTGAATGAGGTGATCGAAGGACCAGCCTCAGAATCCCCGGGCAGTTCGACAGAGAGTTCGGAGAGCGAATACTCAGGCTCAGAAGATATAACAAGACAAGAATCACAAGAAGCAAAAACTACCACGAACAAAAGGAGGCTGAAGAAGAAAAAGGATAAGGTAAATATAGTTTCGAACAATACTACTAACCTTAACTCTAATAACACTACTAACCCTGGTACTAACAATACTAAAAATTCCAGTGTCAATAACGCAACTAATGTAAGTAATATCAAAGCCACTAGTTCTAATAATAACAATGCCACTAGTCCTAGCAAAAATAACGCAACTAACAAGGATACTAATAATACCGCTAACAGTAACATGGATAACGCCACTAACTCTAAGAACACCACCACTGTTATACAATCACACGATTCTCCTCAATACAGAATCCCAACTCTGTTCATTGAAGGAATAAACAACACAACACGCATCCCTCAGATAGTAAAACAACTGAGGGCTTATAACCCGGGCATCCTGTTTAAGGACATTAAACGTCTTCCCAACGGAAGAATTATGTTAAGATGCACAGAACCACACGAGTTTGCACATATTTTGGCCCAAGGATGCCTTCGGGGTCCAAGCCACCATCAATACACCAAATAACAACACGCCAAAGTTAACTGTTATTATCAGAGGTGTCGATTTCGACATCGAAGATAACGAGATCACGGAGGAGTTAAAAACACAAGGCTACGACATTGTAAAATCAGACCGAATCATCTCTTTCAGAACGAAACAAAAAACGCCATTGGTCAAAGTAACCGTGAACAACAAAGATGATCAGGACAAACTATTAAAAAACGGTTGCCTCTTATTCTTCAAAAGACACACGACCGAACCGAAGAAAACACACCAAAAGCCTGTTATACAATGTTACAAATGTCAAAGGTTCGGACACACGAAAAACAATTGCATGGCCAAAGACAGATGCGTGAGATGTGGCGGACCTCACGAAGTTGCTCAGTGTCCTAATGAGCGTAACCAAGTGAGATGCGCAAATTGTCAGGGCCCTCACGCAGCCAGTTGCAAAGGCTGCCTTAAATACACTCAGATACGAAACAAAATTATTTTCAAAACCACGAACAATAACAAACAAATCCTCGACACTCATATCACTAAACAACCATTACTACAAACTCCAACAGACACACAGATCATAAACTCTCGGCCACAACCAACACGTACATACACAGACGTCACACGCTCGAAAACAACACATACATTCAACCCCACAGAATTCACCACAAATTTATTAGCAATGCTAATAGAATTGAATGAATTCCCCGTATTTGAATCAAGGCACGAATCACTCAAGGCTCTTTGTAGCCTTGCAAGTTATTACTTTCCCCATCTCAAACCACACCATCTTTCACTTAAAATTCATGCAAGGGAAGTAAAACAACACAATGATACAACACATTAAAATTTTACACATCAACTGCCAAGGAAACCTCAAAGATAAAAGAATAGAAATATACAACATAAACAAACATATAAATGCCAACATTATCATCGTATCAGAAACACTCTGCACAGAGAAACAAAATACCACAATCCCCGGATTCATCACGCACAGCATACCTTACTCAGGAAACAACAGAGGTATAATAGCCTACTTTAGTACAGAAATTTCGCATTTAATCTCAATAATCAATCTAAAGATTCCTTTAGATCTAACATAAATGAAACCATTTTTTGTAATATACACTTTAACAACCGGCTAACTATTCCGATTCTAGCCATATATTTTCAATGCTACACTGGACTCATACCTACCCCACCCAATTGAACATGCTAACAACAAAACAGAACTAAACAATTATGTAAATCAAGTTACAGAACGCCATAAAAAAACACAATCCCTAAAACAAGAAGAAAGCAATCACATAATCAATGGACTCTAACACCAGAAATTCACGCACTAATAATCAAACGCAGACAATTAAGACGAACACACTATATTACATGTGATCCATCTATCAAAACACAAATCAATAAAACAAATGCAAAAATTAAACAAGAAATTAAAACAGCAAAAAAAAACTAATTGGCAAAACTTCTATAAAAACTTAGAAAAAAATCAAGAACAATCCAAAAGAATTTTGGAAAAAATTCAAGAGTATTGCTTCTGACAAAAACACAAATCACATGCTCCAACATATCACACACAACAATAAAATCGCAAGGACGGACGTAGAGAAAGCTGACCTATTAGCTGACTACTACGAATCCTCCTTTAGCGACCTAAATTCAGTAGACTTTGACACACAACACCAACATCATGTCAACAACTTCATAAATATAAACCAAGCTTCATTCTCACCACAGTTCCATGGCAAGACACTAGAAGCATACTCAAACTCAATCAATAGAAAAATAACCATAACTGAACTAAAAATTATTATCAAAAACTTGAATAATACTTACCCCGGACATGACCAAATTCCAAACATTATTCTGAAAAAAAGCTCTACTCTCCTATTACAACACCTCACAAACATCATGAACATTTCACTAGCAACTGGATATTACCCTGACACTTCGAAAAAAAGCCATCATAACCACGATCCCAAAGAAACAAACCAACAGAACCAATCCAGATAATTTCCGTCCCATCAGTCTGTTAAGCTGCCTTGGCAAACTGATGGAGAGAGTTATCTCCAACCGTCTTCTCCATTTTTGTGAATCAAATAACATCCTTCCAGAATCCCAAAATGCCTCCAGGAAAAACAGGCAAACAACAGATCACCTCACACGACTCACCGAATCAATCTATAAAGCTTTCAACAACAACCAAGTAACCATTGGGGTATTCCTAGATGTCAGAAAAGCATTCGACAGCGTATGGCACAATGCCATCAAATACAAACTAAAACACCTGAAAATAAATCCCACTATAGTTAAATGGATTTCAAATTTCTTAACAGATAGAACAGCACAAGTAAAAGTCAATAATACCATATCTGAATCATTTAATATAACCGCAGGAGTGCCCCAAGGACCAGTCCTCTCTCCATTTCTATATATTATTTTCGTCAGTGACATACCTTTCCCAAATCTAATATACACGCATAATTCACAATATGCAGACGACATCGCTATCTGGAGCACCTCCAGAAACCCAGTGATGGCCATGTCTCGCGTACAAGAATCACTGAACAACGTCTCAACATGGAGTAATAAGTGGAGAGTAGTGTTAAATCCAACCAAAACACAAGCAATCACCTTCTACAGGAAATTAAAAAAACAAAGAAAAAATCTAGAAAAAATAAAATTATCACTCGGAAATACGACCATTAACATGAGCAAAAACATCACATTCCTTGGCATCACTTTCGACACAAAACTAACATGGAAAAAACATGTTAACAATATACACTCATCAATTAGAAAACGGATTTCACACCTAATGACTCTAACCAGTAGACAATCAAAATGTTCACCAAACACCATTATCCAAATATGCAAGGCTTACATCCGTCCACTAATAGAGTATGGATGTCAAGTAACATACAATATGTCAAACAACACACTCCAGAAAATCCAAGTTCGACAGAACAGAATACTAAGATCTGCATTCAGTTTACCGTCATTCACGCCAGTAAATTATATACATCAAATCAGCAACTTACCAACACTAAGAAATAGACTAACGGAAATATCACACAAATATTATCTAAAAGCAAAAAACAGAAACAAACTAACGGCATCACTATACAAATTAACTAGTGCACCAACAAAATACATTTCACCTTACAACATATTTCAAGAATCACAAATTACACAACAAAGTATCTAAAGAACTAAACTCATGTCAATGATATGTATTCTCTTTTTCAGATATCGGGCACAGGACAGGCAAAACTTTCGGCTCCTGTCCTGTGAAAGTGGGTTTTCTCGGGCACTCCCGTTTCCCCCCACAGCAAAAACTTAGGCATTGGATTTTTAGATCCCAGCCCAGGCAACTTTATTGCCAGACCCTGATTTGGGTCGTTTGAGTCCATGTTCATATCTACTTTGACCTCTGCCTTGCCTGTCGGGACGGGACCTGGCCTTTCTTTCCGGTGCGCCTTTGCCTCGGTCTAGGATAACATTAAGAGTGACCTCCTTCACCCAAAAAAGAGTCAAAATTATTTAATAAATAAATAAATAAAATTGGTTGGTTGTTTCGGAATTTCGCACAAAGCTACTCGAGGGCTATCTGTGCTAGCCGTCCCTAATTTTGCAGTGTAAGACTAGAGGGAAGGCAGCTAGTCATCACCACCCACCGCCAACTCTTGGGCTACTCTTTTACCAACGAATAGTGGGATTGACCGTCACATTATAACACCCCAACGGCTGGGAGGGCGAGCATGTTTGGCGCGACTCGGGCGCGAACCCGCGACCCTCAGATTACGAAGCGCACGCCTTAACGCGCTAGGCCATGCCAGGCCCAATAAATAAAACTAAACCTAATAACCTTTCACGAAATGGGACGAAGAGGAACCACAACATTCCTGAACACCCGAGTTGGAGAAAGAATTCTTCTGATTTCTCTCTCTAAACTAAACCCTGCCACGTTAGTTTGCGTTTGAACTTGGCACAACCCCAGACGAGCTAGTCAGACGTGTTTTTCTCCTCTTGCTACACCAGAATGACGTTCTCACTGCCTGGTCCTGCTGTGCCGAACTCGCCAACGGTCCCGCCGGTAATCGTCGACGGCCTGCCACCCCACCTATCGCCTCTCCACATCACCACGTTCATCACGCAGGCTAAACCTGGCGCCTCCCTAGACCCTTCCAGAACGCGAATTCTTCGCTGAGGGGGAATTCTCCTCCAACCGTCAACGCCTGCTGATCTATCCTATTTATGCGAACCTTGGAATTCACAATATAATATTAAATGTTCACCTACCAAGAGCCCTACTAACCTTTTCACTGTCTTCCTGAGAGGAATTCACCATTCAATCCAACCAAGTGAAATTAAACACGCCATTGAGAGCCAAACACAATCCGAGATCTACGCCGTGCACCGGATATTATCGAAAAACTCCAAGCAAGCTAGAGACTACATGAAAACTGTTACGACCACCAAACAGTATGCCGATACCATCCTGCGTAATGGGTGCTATTACCACATATTCCATTTTAGTGCTGAACGTCCCCATCGACGCTCAGTTAATCCTAGACTACCCAAGCAACCAGAACCTGTTTTGCCGCCCAAAGTTTCACCTAAACTACGTATCCACCCCCCACAGACTATTGTCAGTTCATTTTCTGTACAACCGCCTACCCATTCAACCCAAATCTCCACCAATAAGATCCATAACTTCACTCAGACAACCGATGATATCTCCGCTGTCCAAGCAACGAACAAGCCACAATATCTCAACAAACTCACTCAGACTTTATCCAGTCCACTTCGTCCGAAAACGATGTCCCAGATAAAATCTACTCAAGTTACCTATGAGGACAAATCAACCACAACAGACAAGCCCTCTACCATCTCGCATGCTAGTCAAGCCAAAGTGCCCAGAAGACATAAATCTACCCAAACAATAGAGGTATATCCTGATAACCTACCTATACAAGTTCAGACACCTCATCAACCGCAACCATGTCCATCGCAGACCTATCAAGACGACCAAGAAAGTGACCCAGAATTCTGATCATGGTATGAAGAAATACGCCAGGCCGCTTTAATAAGAAGCCGTCGTAGACTCGCTGTTAGACGAGAGAACCAAAGAAAGCTATCTGCTAGGCTCCGACAAGAGCAGCCCCTTTCCTACGATGAGTGGCCATGTCTAACTCCTCCATAATCATTTGATGCAGTAGAATAGGGTAGACTATTCGGCGACCTGATCGTGAAAGTGGGTTTTCTCAGGGCACTCCGTTTCCCCACAGCAAAATTATTGGGTATGTCTATACCCAGGCCCTGAAAAGCGGCACGTTATCCTGTCTCGTACTACTCTTATATCTTTCTGCACTCCTCTACTTCATGCGTCGTCCCTCCCTTTCTCCTCCGACTTCGTTTGTCTCCTACACGACTATATCCAACCAACCTCAAGAAATTCTTCAGAAACTACCCAAATATCCAATTTGCTCATCGAGAGGTCTTTAACCCTCAACCATGTGCAGGGCTGAAGAGAAACAAAAGTTTCTGAGCGCCCCTGGTTTGCCTTAGGGGTCTCCCTAAGGTCTTTAAAACCAAAATTACTGCCATGTCTAAATAATAATAATAATTTGGCACAACCCAAACCTATGGAAATCCGCTTTAATTAAAGTCATACCTAAAAATATAAAGATCTTTCTAATCGGAATAATTACAGACCGATTAGCCCTCTAAACACCCTAGGAAAACTTATGGAAAAATCCATCACCAATAGAATTACTTGCTACCTCGAGACTAACAACCTAATTAACGAAAACCAAAACTCTGGTAGGAAAAACAGACAAACCACTGACCACATCGCTCGTCTCACAGAATCAACATTTAAAGGATTTAACAGAAAACAAACAACCGTCGCTACCTTCCTAGATGTTCAAAAAGCATTTAACCATCTGCATCCCACATATTTTAGTCTGCTGGATATCCAGCTTCCTCACCAATCGTAATGCAAGTATTAAGATAAACAACTCGATCTCACACCCATTCAGCTTTAACGCAGGCGTGACCCAAGGTTCTGTACTCAGTCCAATACTCTACAATATATATATTAATGACATACCTTTTCCCTCACTAAACTCAAACTCATCTCTCAATATGCAGACGATATCGCTATTTGGAGCACCTCATGTAACCCCCATACTGCAGCCTCACGAGTTCAAGCAACCCTTGATGCAGTATCTCAATGGTGTAATAAATGGCGTGTCATCTTAAATCCCTCTAAATCGCAAGCTATTGCCTTCCACAGAAAAGTTAACAAGTATAGGAAAAAATTCAAAAACATTAAACTCAACCTCAATAAAACTGACATTATTTTCACTAAATCTATAACCTTCCTAGGCCTTACCTTAACCCATAACCTTTCTTGGACCCCACACTTCCAGAACACCGCTACCCGAGCAAGTAAAAGAATCTTCTTTCTGAAACGTATTAGTAGCCCCAACAAAGGCTGTTCTCCCAAAACCATTATCACTATATATAAAGCATTCATTAGACCCCTGATTGAATGTGGTAATTCAGCCACATGTAACATGACCGAAAGAAAATACTCATTATTACAAAACCGCATCATTAAAATTGCTTACCGTCTCCCCAACTACACTCCCGCAAGCTACCTCAACTCCCTAACTCCACTATTACCAATTAAGGACTGATTCATCAAACTCACCAAACGCTATTATACCAATGCTTATGATAGAAACCTCCAAACTCGTCAATTATTCCAAATAGCAGATACACCTCATACCTGGACTAAGTATACTTCACTATTAGATTGGACCATTACCCACAGTGACCAATACCATCCAGTAATGTTAGAACACACAATGTAGTGTTTACATGTCATTAATATTTCTTTTTAACCTTCCAGGTTGGGCACTGGGTGGGTATTTTTTTCGGCGCCCATCCAGTGAAAGTGGTTTTCTCTGGGTACTCCGATTTCCCCCACATCTAATTTCTCGCCATTGGATTTATAGATCCCAGGCACTCTGGCCCTGAAAGGACCGTCTGTCTCTACTCCCATGTCTATCCACCCCTCCCTCTCCTTTCTCTCCACGTATTATTCTTTATTTTTTTTCTCTTTTCTCTCTCTCTGTGTGTGTATATATATATTTCTTTCTTTCTCTCTCTCACTACTCATGTCTCCCGTCTCCCTCTATGTCACTGGTCCCCTGAAGAATGTGCGACCTGCTGCAGCCTTGGTCTCCCTGCCCATGATCAAGAAGATTTCCGACCAAAGCCGACCAGTCCAGCTCTCCCGCTCTTCAACTCTCAACTTTCATATTTTATTGTCACATTCTGTCATACAACAGTCAATTTGTTCTTCCTTCCTTCATGACACGTCCAACCTTACACACGTGTGGGGCTGAAGAGAAACAAAAGTTTCTGAGCGCCCCTGGTTTGCCTTAGGGATCTCCCTATGGTCTTTAAAACCAAAATTACTGCCAAGTCTAAATAAATAATAACTTGGCACAGGGCTTACATCCGTCCACTAATAGAATATGGATGTCAAGTCACATATAATATGTCAAATAACACACTCCTGAAAATCCAAGTTCAACAAAACAAAATACTAAAATCTGCATTCAGTCTACCATCATACACTCAAGTAAATTATATACATCAAATCAGCAACTTACCAACACTAAGAAACAGACTAACAGAAATGTCACACAAATACGATTTAAAGCAGAACACAGAAATAAACTAACGGCATCACTCTGTAAATTAACTAGTGCACCAACCAAATTTATTTCACCATACAACATATTTCAAGAATCACAAGTTACACAACAAAGTACTTAAAGGGCAAAATTCGCGTAAATATTATGTATTTTCTTTTTTCAGGTTTCGGGCACAGGACAGGTAAAACTTTCGGCGCCTGTCCTGTGAAAGTGGTTTATTCTCGGGGCGCTCCCGTTTCCCCCCACAGCAGAAACTTAGGCATTGGATCTTTAGATCCCAGCCAAGGTAACTTTATTGCCATGCCCTGAATCGGGTCGTTTGTGTTCACATTTACTATGGCATCTGCCTATCGGGACGAGTTCTGGCTGTTTTCTCCGGTGCTACCTTTGCCTTGTTCATGAATAATATTATCCACTCCTTCACCCAAAAAAGTTAAAAAAAAAACAGCTAAATTCAATAACCTTCCACGAAAGGGGACGAAGAGGAACCACAACGTTCCTGAACACCCCAGTTGGAGAGAGAATTCTTCTTCTTACTTCTCTCTCTCTAAACTAAACCCTGCCACGTTAGTTTGTGTTTGCGTTTACTTGGCAAAGTATCTCAACAAACGCAGACGTTATCTATTCCACTTCGCCCGAAAACGTTTTCCCAGATGCAAACTATTTACGTTACCTATGCGGACAAATCAACCATAACAGACAAGCTGTCTACCATCTCTCAAGCTATTCAAACTAGATTGCCCAAAAGAAATAAATTTTCCCAGACAGTTGAGGAACTCTAGGAAACTTACCTATACTAGTTCAAACACCACACCCACCGAAACTAAGATTATCACACGCCAGTACAATTGACCAAGACAACGATTCAACACGTGAATCATTACGACTGACCCCCTCGACAATAAGGCTACAATCGAAACTCGCCAAAATATAAAGACTAGAGAACCAAAGTCTCTCGCTGGCACTTAGTAAGTTATATCTGAGGTCCAACAAGCACTGGAGCTCCAACAAGCACAGTCTCTCTCCTATGAGGATTGGCCATGTCTACCCCCCCCATAATTATTTGATGTAAATTCTCCAGCTATCCAGGGTACGATCAGGGTAGATTATTCGGCGCCCTGATCGTGAAAGTAGGTTTTCTCGGGGTACTCCCGTTTCCCCCACAGCAAAATTTTGGGTATTTCCTTACCTAGGCCCTGAAAAGGTGATCCGTTATCCTGTGACTTATCTTCATTGCATGCTGAATCTCAGTTAACACACTTCCCTACTCTACCCTCTTTCTCTACCCCTGCTCGTTACGTTAGTCTTGTTACTTTTTTCCTCACTTCAAGTTAGCCCGTTCCTCCTTTTCTCCTCCGACTCTCTGGCCTTCACTGCAACTTCCCCCGAACAACCCCAAGTCGACCTGCAGAAATATACCAAGTCACCAAACTACCAAGTGCTTATCCTTCAATTCCTGATGACTTTAGCCTTTTTCATGCGCGGGATTGAAGAGAAACAGAAGTTTCTGAGCGCCCCTGGTTTGCCTTTGGGGTCTCCCCAAAGGTCTTTAAAACCAAAACGCCTACCAAGTTTTTTATTATTATTATTTATTATAATTTTTGTAATTGGCGCCCTGATCGTGAAAGTGGGTTTTCTCGGGGTACTCCCGTTTGCCCCCACAGCAAAATTTTGAGTATTTCTTTACCCAAACCCTGAAAAGGTGTTCCGTTACCCTGTGACTTCTCTTCATTGCATGCTGAATCTAAGTTAATACACTTCCCTACTCTACCCGATTTGCCTACCCCTGCTCGTTACATTAGCTTTATTCTTTTTTTTTTCTCACTTGAAGTTAGCTCGCTCCTTCTTTTCTCCTCCAGCCGTCAACGCCTGCAGACCTATCTTACTTTTGCGAGCCATGGAATACCCCAATTAATGTCAGATGTTCACCCACCAAGAGCCCAGCTAGCCTCTTATCTGTCTTCCTGAAAGGGATACACCCTTCCATTCACCCTTACAAAATCAAATGCGCCATTGAAAGTCAAACAAAGTCCGAGGTATTTGCCGTACATCGTATCTTCTCGAAATCCTCCAGACAAGCTACCAACTTCATGAAGGTAGTAACAACCTCGAAGTATATTACCGATACCATTCTACGGAATGGCTGCTACTACCATATTTTTCATTTTAGTGCCGAACGCCCCCGCCGTCGCTCAACTAAACCTTTGACACCCAAGCAAACAGATTCTGTTTGGCCACCTTTCATATCATCTTATCCTATTAACCGCCCCTCACAGTCTACAGAGAAATCGTATCCCGTAAAGTCAGCACAAACTTCCATCAAGGTGCACGACAACCATTCTCAGTCAAGTGACAATACGACCTCCAATCCTGGACCGAACAAGTCTCAGAATCTCAGCAAATTCACTCAGTCGTCATTTACTTCATTTTGCTCTAATACGCCTTCCCAGCTGCTAACATCACAAGCTACCTGTTCAGATAAGTCAACTATAAAGACAAGCATCCCACCATATCCCAAGCCACTCAAACCAGAATACCCAGAAGACATAAATTTTCCCAGACAACTGAGGAACACCTGGATAACTTACCTGTACAAGATCAGCTCCCACTCCCCCCCTCCGCAACTGAACCCTGTATCACCGCTGCCACGATTAACTACCTTCGATAACCCTCAGTGTCAGCCTTCTGAACATTCTCCACCATGGTGGCCCAAGGATGAGGAATTTTCACCTTTCACCAGGGCAATATTAAGGAACCCTCACCCCCTTGATTACTGATCCACTGTTTACTCTCTTTGTTTCTTCCAGCTCTGTTTATATGTACATCCCAGCTACTACAGAGCCTGGACCTCAGCATTATGAGATATCCTTGCTCAAACTTCCCTGGCTATCCAGGGCACGTTCAAGGTAGATTATTCGGCGCCCTGAACGTGAAAGAGGGTTTTCGCGGGGTACTCCCGTTTCTCCCACCGCAAAAATTTTGGGTACTTATGTACCCAGGCCCTGACAAGAGGTCCGTTACCCTGTATTACTTTCACTCATGCTGCATCTACATCTATCTGTTTCCTTACTCTGCTCGATTTCTCCCCTTCACAATACAGCTCGTTCCTCCTTTTCCCCTCCAGTTCATCTGGTCTCCATTACAGCAACATCCCAATAACCCTGAGTCAAACATCAGAAATCTATCGAGACTCAAATCTTCTTCTTTCTTTCTTCTTTTTTGTATAGCAAAGCCAAAAAGGGCTATCTGCTCAGCCCACTGAGGAGAATCGAACCCCCGATTTTAGCGTTGTAAATCCGGAGACATACCGCTGTACTATCGGGGGGCAGACTCAAATCATCCAAATGTTTACCTTACTCTTCTTAATGACTTTATCCTTCGTTCATGTGCAGGGCTGAAGAGAAACAGAAGTTTCTGAGAGCCCCAGGTTTGCCTTAGGGGTCTCCCCTAAGGTCTTTAAAACCTAAACTACTACCAAGTTTAAAATAAAATAAATAAACTTTTGTAAAAAAAAAAAATTGGAAAAACTTAGAATAACCCAAAAGAATTTTGGAAAAAATTTAAGAGCATTTCCTCGGACAAACACAAATTACTTACTTCAATACATCACACACAACAACACAATCGCGAGGATGGACTCTGAGAAAGACGACTATTGCGAATCCTCCTTCAGCGACCTAAACTCTGCTGATTTTGACACGCAACACCAACAACAAGTTAACAACTACATAATACAAATCAATCTTCTTTCACGCCACAATTCCCTGGTAACACTCTAAACAACCATTCCAGTTCAATTAATAGAAAAATCACCACCACTGAACTCAAAATTAACACTGAAAACTCAAAAATACTTTCCCCGAACATGATCACATACCTAATATTATTCTCAAAAAAGGCTTCAATCTCCTATCACAACATCTCACAAATATCATGAATCTCTCACTAACAGGTTATTACCCCGACACTTGGAAAAAAGCCTTTACCACCACGATTCCAAAGAAACAAACAAACAGGTCTAATCCTGACAACTTCCGTCTCATCAGTCTATTAAGTTGTCTTGGCAAACTGATGGAGAAAATAATTTAAAATCGCCTTCTTAATTTCTGCGAAATAAATAACATCTTCCCCGAACCTCAAAACGCTTCCAGGAAAACAATACAAACAATAGATCACCTCACACGACTCACTGAATCAGTTTACAAAGCATTCAATAACAATCAGGTAATCATAGGCGTATTTTAAGACATTAAAAAAGCATTTGACAGTGTTTGGTATAACGCCTTTAAGTATAAATTAACTAATTTGAAAGTAAATCTAACTGTTATCAAATGGATATCAAACTTCCTAATAGATAGAACAGCTCAAGTAAGAGTCAACAAAACCTTATCAAAATCTTTCAAATAACTGCAGGTGTGTCCCAAGGATCCGTCCTCTTGCCACTCCTCTACATTATTTTCGTTAGTATTATACGTTTTCCTAGTCTAACTTACAGTTCACAATACGCAGATGACAATGCTATCTAGGGTATTTCTAGAAACCCGCTAATAGCCATGTCTCGCGTTCAGGAAACACTAAATACTGTCGCGAGCTGGAGTAACAAGTGAAGAGTGGTTTTAACTCCAACAAAAACTCAAGCAGTCACTTTTTATAGGAAATTAAAAAGACACAGAAAAACTCTAGAAAAAGTAAACCTCTCACTCGGCATCAAGCACATCACATTCCTTGGCATCACTTTCGACTCCAGCTTAACATGAAAAAACATGTTAACAACATACATTTATCCATCAAAAAACGCATTTCACATTTGATGACCATATCTAGAAAACATTCAAACTGCTCACCAGAAAAAATAATCCAAATATACAAGGTTTACATCCGTCCGTTAATAGAATATGGATGTCAGGTCACATACAATATGTCTAACAACACATTACAGAAGATCCAATTACAACAAAATAAAATATTAAGAGCAGCAACCATACTACCATCATACACACCTGTAAACTATATACACCAAATCAGTGACCCCCCCACCCTCAGAAACAAGCTCACAGAAATATCATAAAAATATTACATAAAAGCAAAACACAGAAACGAACTAACTGCGTCATTATGTAAATTAGCCAGTACACCTACAAAATACATTTCACCGTAACATTTCAACAATTACAAATCACTCAACAAAACACATAATCACAGATAAGGTGAATATATGTTTATATTTATATGTATTTCTTTTCAGATCCGGGCACAGGACAGGTAAACTTTCGGCGCCTGTCCTGTGAAAGTGGGTTTTCTCAGGGCACTCCCGTTTACCTCCACATCCAAATCTCAGGCATTGGATTTTTTAGATCCTAGCCAAGGCAAAATTCTTGCCCGGCCCTGAATCCGGCCGTTGTAAGTTACGTTGATATCTCGTCCGCTTTTCGGACTGCAGGTTCCTGCCTGGCTTACTTCCCTTGTGTCGCCTTTGTCTTGCTCTCCCTTTCCCTTTTATAATGCCCCACCTCACTTCATCAACTTAAACAAGCCAAATAAAATCACAAGAAAACTTCCATGTAAAAGTAAATACACTTCCATGAGGGGGGACGAAGAGGAACCACAACGTTCCTGGCCATCCCTGTTGGGGAGAGAATTCCTCAGACTTTTCTCTCTCGGCGCCTAGGCCGTGAAAGTGGGTTTCCTCGGGGTAAACCTAAATCTCTGGCATTGGATCTCTAGATCCCAGCCAAGGCAACATTCTTGCCTGGCCGTGAATGGAGCCGTTTGAGTTAATGTATCGTATCGTCGGGCGTCAGACTATTCTGACCACGAGCTCTGGCCTGACTTACTTCCCTTATGCCGCCTTTGTCTCACTCTCCTTTTCCACGCATCATTTTCATATTGACTAACCTCACTTCATCATCTTAAATAAGCCAAAGCAAAAAATACAGGTAAACTCCCACGCAAAGTTAAATAATCTTTCACGTAAGGGGAGGAAGAGGAACTACAGCGTTTCTGACCACCCGTTCTGGGGAGAGAATTAATTAGACTTCTCTCTCTCTAAACTAAACCCTTGCCAAATTCGTTTGTCTTTTTCGACAAACTAGGTGTTTCAAGGGCGACGTCGAGGAGAGAGGATGTTCAGTGAGCAGCAGCGAATACAGTATAGCGAACGAGCGTTCATTTGAATTTGTGTGCATTTTAGTTTTATTAAAAAAGGCAACCCCTTAGTCCTTATAAACACTAGTAAAAGCAATGAAGAGCAGATCTATGAACAAGGTTATGACTAGATCTACTGGAGAAGCCATGTCTAACGAAGAGATCATTGAAATGCTGAACAAAGCGATCGAAGGACCAGCCTCGGAAATCTCGAGCTCTTCCATAGACGTATCAGACAGCGATAAGTCGGACTAGGCACCAGAACAACCAATCAGCCAGCCGACTAAAAAAGGAGAACCAACCATGGAGAAACGAAGACAAAAGAAGAAAAAGGCTATGATAAGTAAGGTTTTGAATAACTCTACTAGCTCTAAGAACCACGAAATAAACAATACAACCACTAACACAGATAATGTTAAAACTAACAACATCCCCAGGATTTCAAACACTCAAGCACACACGTATCCTCAATACAGAATCTTAACTTTGTTTATTGAAGGCATACAGAACACAACACACATTCCTCAGATTGTTATACAACTGAGATTATATTTCCCAGGCATCCAATTTAAGGATATCAGACGACTTCTCAACGGAATAGTTATGATTAAATGCACACAATCACACGACTTCGCTCACATTTTGGCCCATTGGCCCACGGATGCCTTAGGAGTCAAAGCCATGATCTAGACACCCAAAAACAACACCACTCAAACAACTGTAGTTATCAGAGGTGTCGATTTTGACTTCGAAGATAACGAAATCACGGAGGAACATAAAACACAAGGCTACGACATAACAAAAACAAAACGAATAATATTATTCAAAATAATCCACTCTGGTTGCTTCCTATTCTTCGAAAAACACGCAACAGAACCGGTGAAACCACATCAGTAAACAATGCTACAAATGCCAAAGGTTCGGACACACTAAAGTTAATTGTATGGCCAAAGACAGATGTGTGAGATGTAGCGGGCCTCACGAGGTCGCTCAATGCTCCAGTGAGCGCAACCAAGTTACATGAGCAAACTGTCAAGGCCCACATGTTGCCAGTTACAAAGGCTGTCCCAAATATACACAGATCAGTAATATAATCATATTTAAAATCATGAACACCACCACACAGCCTTTCAACATTCCCTCAACTCATACCACAAAACCACTACTAGAAACTCCAACAGTCTTACAGACCACTAACTCAACCACAAACAACACGCACATACGCTGAAGCCGAGAAGGCGAATATGTTGATACTTATATGTATTTTTTTTTAGATCCGGGCATAAGACAGGTAGAACTTTCGGCGCCTGTGCTGTGAAAGTGGGTTTTCTGGGGACAGTGGCCCTGATCACGGGACGTTCCACTGATTAATGTGGAATTGGTTTGTGGCTTGCTTCTTTTCTGCCGTCGGGCTCCGGACTTGTCCACTTCCTTTCAGCCGCTTTTGCTTCGCTCTGCCTTCTCACCCGACATTTTCATACTGCCCCAACTCACTTCATTGCCCCCAAACAAGTCAAATTAAAATACATGAAAACTCCCACGTGCAGATACATAGTCTTCCACGAGCGGGGACGAAGAGGAAGTACAACGTTCCTGAACACTTCTGTTGGGGGAAGAACTCTTCAGACTTCTCTCTCTCTCTAAAGTAAACCCCTGCCAAGGTTTCGTTTTCGTTAAACACGCTGACCTGAAGACGAAAGGCGAAATACTTTCGAAACGTCGTTCTCTATACATGTCTCCACAACAGGCAGTTGCCGTCCATTCTACAAAGTTTCATCGTGAATACTTTGCCTAAACAATCTATCAAAGAATGACAGATAGTTTTACATCTAATAAAAACGAATGCATGGTCGCCTGCTTTCTCGATATTGAGAAAGCATTCGACTCATTTTGGCACAATGGGTTAATACACCGGTTGACATAAATGAAAATATCCCAGGGAATTATTCGCTACTGCCCAACTTTTTGAAATATAGAACCTGTAAAATAAATGTGATAGAGCCTACTCGGGTACATTCACACCTGAGGCTGGCGTCCCACAAGGACAGGTGGTTAGTCCTATCTTGTTTATTATGTGAGTAATTGGCCTCTAAAAGACCTGAATTCTGGTTACGCGACAAAATTCGCTGTCGATGTAGCGGTCTGGAAAAGTGCCCCGACCTTATCAATAGCAGTAACTAATCTCCAACCAGTACTAAAAATCTAAAAGAATACTGCCAAAAATATAGAATACAAATAAATGCACCCAAAAACCAAATAATGTTATTCACAAGATCAAACAAGCTGAAAAAGATTCCCCCCTCCCCAAACTTTACGTGAACAGACCATACTTCGGCAAAATTCTTGGGTTTGACCTACAATACCAAATTAACATGGGTTAAACGCGCCAACAGTATTCTGACCAGAATTTGGAAACGCGTAATTATGCAAGAAGTCTAACCAGTAAAAATCAAGGAACCTCTCCAGATAACTTAATTAAATTTTATAAAGAGACCTATTATAAAATACGCATGTCCAGCATCGATAAATATATCTTGGAAACAAATACGTAAACTACAGAAAATTCAAAATTCAATTAACCCACAGCATGCAAAATACCACGCAGCACATCATCAGTATTCATACACAAGTACGCAAACATAGACATTATCCAATAGACTCTTGCATAATTCTTTATATTATTTCCATAAAAAATTGGCATAAAAATGATTTATGTGACCCGATAGATACCACATACATTATGCAAATAGACCTAAGTTCCTCTCTCCCATGAATATTTCGTACCCCGTTAGTACAGCGGTAAGTCTACGGATTTACAACGTTAAAATCAGGGAGTCGTTTCCCCTGGGTGGGCTCAGAAGAGAGCCCGATGTGGCTTTGCTATAAGAAAAACACACATGCCCATGGATATTTATTTTAAACTAAGTACCGGTAAAGATTACCACAGAAATAGAAAATAACCAGGCCACCGACTACTATACTACCATATATATATAAACATATATCTATAGTCTTTATATAAGTAAAAACGGCTGGTATGGATAGAGTAAGCACTATGTAAAGGAGCGAACAACGTTTCAACCATCTTCGGTCATCGTCAGGTTCACAAAGAAAGAAAGCGGTAACTGACTAATAGCTGACCACATGTTTGAAGAGGGTGGCGTAATTGAGTGTAGGAATGCAGAGGGCGTGCTTAGATGTTGAATATATTTATTAATATAGGTATATAGGTGTTCCTTTGTATTGGTTTATTTTAGGCTTGAGTTGTTGTATGAGTAATGCTTCTTTAATTTTGCGTTTGTTTATGTTTGTTTCTCATGTGGTCAGCTATCTCTTTCTTTCTTTGCGAACCTGACAATGACCGAGAAAGGTCGAAACGTTGTTTGCTTTCTCTACCCATACCAGCCGAATTTACTTATATAATTTTCTCTACAAGTTGGTTTTCTCGTCATCACGGATATAGTCTTTACCCACATTAGTGTAGGACCTAATTAATTAACATTATAAGAGTATTAATGTAAATGCTTCCTAATCAGGCCTACCAAATGAAAGTGCAGATACTTATGAAACGTTCAAAAGAGAAACGATATAATTGCACAAATGTGCCTGTTGACAATACAAGGACATTGTCTTGAAAGGGGCTGGAGTAAGTGCGGGTTACTCTGGCTCTCGTGTAGTGGTCTACAGTTACATTTAAGAGAAGTGTTAACAAAAGTTAAGGAAGGAGAAATAGGTCGAATGACCCTGACCCTCCAGGGTATATCCATCACCTGAACACCAACAAGGAGATGAGTGACCGAGAAAGGAACTTCTACTAGCAGCACGCCCCTAGCAATGCTCTCTCCAGTATCACTTCGTTGGTGTCATCGTCTCTACCCCTCCCGAGACAGTCAATGAGTGCACGCGTCTAAACATTCCCAATAACTAATGGTGACCAGATGTCTTGATGACTTTCGGGATGCCTAAATGTTCTAGGTTTCTTTTTCAGCAACTTATAGCTTTGTTATTTATTCGGAAATACGGCTCTTAACTATTAGTAATCAACAGGTTTTGTTTTTTTTTAATTAGTGAGGAAATTATCACACAGCTTGGTATGACTCAGCAGATCTTACGTCGTAGCCTCTGAAGTTAGCTAAAAGGTAGGAAGCTGCAGATGATATATCATTTTTGCACATACGATACATCGAGTATGTAATTTTACACTCAATAAAGCAAAAGAGAAATATTTTGAATACAAATGGCAAGTGTTGTTCACAACTGATGTTCGATTTTCAAGTCGTAATGCATTTATACAAAGTTACACAAGAATGAACATGAATAAAAGTTACCCAGTTGACAAACTGCTACAGAATAAGAAATTACTTAGAAAAAATCACTCGTAAGAGGAACATTTCTTGTAGCAATATCTTCAGTAGACGTATTACATTCATATAATTACATTTATTACTTGCATAATTAGTCGTTTATAATTTCTCATACTTAAGACCTGAAAAACTGAATGTACTTTAGTTTCCACATTTAAAAATTGGTCACCCTCCGTATAAACTTTACCTTCTATTGATAGCTTGAAATGTTAATGATTTCTCCTGTTAGAGAGACACTAAAATATTTGCTTCAGTAACACCTACTTATTTCATATTTATTATTGTAAACGAGGGTAGTGTTCTTGTAGTCTTGTTTTGTGGTAATGTTCCCATGAGCATCTTTTAATCGAGGTTTGAATTTATTCTGTTATAATTGCGTTTTGATACAATAGCAAAAACTTCCAACACTTTCAAAATGTATAATTTGTTGGTTTTTTTTCTATTTTCTTATTACCTAAATACGTACGGCATTAAAAATAAAATAATATGAACATACGATACATATTTTGTTTGGAATGTTTTTTCTCACTTGTCCACTAGATGGAGATTTCTTTAGCTTTTCAGAATGTTACCAGACATTGAAATGAAGAGAGGAAGGCCTTCTTGCAGCTTCAGGAGTCTGAGATAAGGATTCTGCTGGTACAGAAGTAGCTTCACTCGCAAGAGACCTCATGCTGCTAACGGTTGCCTGGTTTACCTCAACTGAGTAAACACCACTCTCAAATCACAACAAGTCTTCTGTACTAGCATTACCACGAAGCTCCATGTTTCCTGAAAAATTATAAAATTATAGTAAATGTGTCTCTAAGATAGCATTAGAAAAGTTTTATTTTTAGAAACAGTAACTTGTCTTCACAGTTGTCGCTCAGACATTCTTATTATAAAGGGAATAACATAGGTAGTTAGTACGTGTGGTCACTAGTTTGGAAACACTCCTTCTTAATGAAAATTCGAAATTGACTATGAATGTGGTTTACAGTACATTAATTATATTTAAGGCCCGGCATGGCCAAGCGTGTTAAGGCGTGCGACTCGTAATCTGAGAGTCGCGGGTTCGCATCCCCATCTCGCCATACATGCTCGCTCTTTCAGCCGTGGGGGTGAATCCCACTATTCGTTGGTAAAAGAGTAGCCCAAGAGTTGGCGGTGGGTGGTGATGACTAGCTGCCTTCCCTCTTGTCTTACACTGCTAAATTAGGGACGGCTAGCACAGATAGCCCTCGAGTAGCTTTGTGCGAATTTCAAAAACAAACAAACAGTTATATTTAAAAGCTTTTGAGTATCCATTCTTTGATATATTGTTTAGGGAGAGTATTCATGATGAACCTGTATAGAATGGATGGCAACTGCTAACTGAAGACGAAAGGCGGAAGACTTTCGAACGTTGTCCTCTACACTTGTCTCCACAACAGGCAGTTGCCGTCCATTCTACAAAGTTTCATCTTAAATAACCATGTTTCAAAGTTTCCGCTCAAAACTTTACAAAAGGCTATACGGATGAAGCCCCCCCCCAATTTTGTAGTGGTAGATTAGATGGAAAGTACTCACAGCCAACGTTTGAATAATAAGATTTGACCTTCTCTCACACCCACGATCCCTAAGTGTAAATAGCGCTTTTTGTGACAAAAGTTCACAAGGTCATGAATCATTGGATTTAGCGGGTATACTGACCAATAGGACTTGAACGTCCCATAAATTGATTTAAAGAAAGATAACTCTAGAATTATTGATGCTCTACACTTGTATGTTGTTAATTCAGGTAATCGATAAAGCATATTATACAACACGTAAAGCCCACTTTAGAATAGCTTCAGATAAATCTTGGTATGCAAATGTTTCTTTAAGAACAATGGAAAAGTGAGTGATGGTCATAAAGTTTAATTACTGGGCCAATAGAAGTGCAAAGGTTGAGAGTTAGGAAATTTTGTTAACTTGCCATATTTTATTCTTCTGCATTGGTCTGTTCTATTGAAGACCTTTTACACAGAATGAGCTAAAAAGCCAGGTGAAAAATCCCTGATGTTCTGTCATAATTATTCCTCATTGTGAACTGATGACTTGTCGGAAGATAATCTGTCGTAATATCCATCACCTGAAGCAGCTGTTCTTAACACAATAGCGGGATACTGTAAAAATAATAACGGCGCCCAGTTGAAATTACTGAGTGTATTTGGTAAAAACGCGAGTTGAGGCCCTCAGTATGCTAATCACTAGGCCAAAGTCAAGCCCTAGTTTTAGTTACCCTCGTTTCAACAATATATTTCATATATTTGACTTGACGTAAAAAGCAGCTAGCTTGTAGCTACTTTGTGTCACTGCAAGCACTAAGATAGGGAAAAATGATAACCAAAATGTTTGATATACATAAGTTAGTTAATAAGTTGCATTCGACTTTGGTGATTCTATAGACAACTAAAATGAAAATGATGTATTTTTCTTTTGTTTTTGGTTTCGTATTTTTACGTGAAGCTACTTAAAGATACTCTTGTTTGTCTAAACAGTGATTTGAATGTTACTCTTGTATCACACCCATAGTCTTAAGTGTGATATTAGGTTGTGAATCACGAATCTTAAGATTCACGGTCCACACATTCTCAAATGTAGAAGTTATATAAAACAGTCCACGACACCACGTTCAGTCACGTTCTAGCTGATGGCCATGTATCTTGTCATAAGTCCTGCAGGGTAGTTTCCATTGTAAGTCTCCATCATTAGGCTTTCATGTCAAAAAGATATCACTGTTCCCTGCAATCCTCCCACACACCACACAGTGTATGAGAACGAAAGTTTTCTGGCATCTTGTTCAACAGTATGATCGTACACAAATCCATAGATGCTGTGTCCAACAACTTTTGGCATATTTTCTTATGAAATAGTGTGAATACCCATTTCATGCTGTTCAGGTACAGTACGAGTTTATCGAATACGTCATACAAGCGACTTGTGAACAAGTATCTTGTGTTCCATTTTCAGATGAAGATTCTTAATTATACTACGTACTTTAACTGGAACACGTGGACGGATTTTTCTACTGACCTTTGTATTTATTTATTTTCACCTGCTACAATACGTCATACTATTTACCATGTCTGATTTAGAAATAATGAAAGTTTCTTTCTGCATGGCTCAAGATGATTCATTTTTCAATATCATTGAGCACACACAATATACTATTGTAGGAAAATTTAAATTTCTTATCTGAATAAGTCTATATTATCGGAGTGTATTAATAATTTTCATATAAAGGGGTTGTCGCATACTCTTGCCAAAAGAAATAAATTTTTGGTAGCATCACACAATTTAAGAATGCCAAAAAATGTCAAAATTTAGTTCTGAAACATGGCGTTGCAACACCACTTTTGTTATGATTTGTCAATCTGTATATTCAAAATCGTCTCTTTACACTGGTGGAACTCAAACTGGCCCTTCATCGATCTGGCACTACATCATTTCGTCCTCATGATGTACACTATGAAATGCTGCACCATCTATCTCCTGCTTCTCTTGCTATTATTCTGATTGTTTTTAACTGGATCTGGTAGGAGAATGTTTCTTCTGATACCTGGCACATGGCTATTGTCCCACCTTTCTCTAAGCCTGGGAAGGATACCAAGATTCCTTCAAAGTACCATCCAATTGCTTTGACGAGCTGTCTCTGTAAGACCTTAGAGAGGATGGTTAACGCTCGTCTTGTTTGGTTTCTCGAATAAAATAACCTCCTCTCATCGACCCAGTGTGGGTTCCAACAACAGCATTCCACTGTGGACCACCTTATTCGACTTAACATCAATCAGAGAAGCCTTTCTCACGACAACATCTTGTATCAGTATTCTTTGACATTGAATAAGACTTATGATACAACATGGAAGTATGGTATTTTGCGAGACCTCCATATACATGGGTTACGTGGTCATTTGTCCTTTTTGTTAATTTTTCAATGGACGGGAGATTACAAGTTCGTGTGGGTTCGACACTTTCCCGTTCTTTTCAAAAGGAACTTGGAGTACCTCAGAGCTCTCTTTTGAGTGCCGAACTTTTCAGTATAAAAACTAATGCCATCACTGAACAACTCCTTCTCACTGTTGCAAATGGTCTCTGTGTCGACGACTGACACGAGATGTAAAAGACTGCCCTCAATCGTTTACTGAAGTGGACCACAGCAAACAACTTTAACTTCTCTCTCTCTAAAACTGTTTGCATGCACTTTTGCCGCCAATGGAGTATTCACCCTGATCCTGAACTCCGTATTGGTGAAATTGTGCTGCCTGTCGTCCTTGAGACAAAATTCTTAGGGCTTATCTTTGACTGTAAGCTGACCTTTATACCACATATCAAACAGCTGCGGGTCAAATGTACAAGAGCACTGAACATCCTCCATGTTCTCTTTTCCACCACTTGAGGAGCAGATCAATGTTCTATGCTAAAGATATATCGTGTTCTTATTTGATGAAAACTCGACTAGGATCACTGGTCTATGGCTTTGCCAGAACCTCGGCCTTAAAGATGCTGGACCCTATTCATCATCAAGGACTTCGGCTCTGTACTGGGGCTTTTTGAACTTCCCCAATTCAGAGCATATACATAGTCTCGTGAACCTTCTTTGCACCTCCGCCATTTGCAGCTATCTTTACTCTATGCTTCGAAACTTCGTTCCTTACCAAAGCATCCCACCTGGGGCTGTGTATTCCTCCTTTACTTTTTCACAACAGATGATCTGCCATTGCTCTTTTTGGCCTTCGTATCCAGGCAGAGTTGGATGAATTGGGTCTGTCCTTGGGTAACATTGCTGTATCCACTGGTCAGCCCATCCCACCATGGCTTCTAACAGTCCCCAAATGTGGCCTGTCTTTAAGTCATCTGAGAAAAGCAGACACTCCCGATTGGAAATGCTGCCTGCTATTTGCTGAACATCTTTCGAACCATCCTTCCATTCCTATTTATACAAATGGTTCGATATCAGTTGACTGTGTGAGCTCTGCCATGGTTTGTTGTGATTCGGTGGTTGTGTGCAGAATCCCCTCTACAGCTTCTGTGTTTAGTGCTGTACTATACATCATTTCTCTTGCCCTGGATTACATAGAAGCTAAGCAGTACTCAAACTGAACTATTTATATTGCCTCGTTTAGTTCTCTACTGGCCCTAGAATCGCTTGACGTCAGTTCACACCCTGTTCTCGCCGATATTCAAAACCGACTGGCCAATTTCTCTTTAACATCTACTTCCATCCAGTTTTTCTGGATACTGGGCCACGTTGGAATTCGCGGAAACGAGCTCGCCGACACCTCAACTAAATTTATCTGCTCTGGCACTATCACTACTGTGCCTGTTCCACACATGGACTATGGCCCTGTATTCAAGGTTCGGCTCCTTGGAGTGAGCAACGCAAAAACAAGCTTTCCCAAATAAAACCCTATACTGGACTTTGGCCATCTTGCTTCCGTAAGGGTCGGAAAGAGGAAGTTGTTTTAACTAGACTATGCATTGGAAACAGTTTTTTAACTCCTTGTTTTATTTTATCTGATGCAATAATGTGCAGTCTGTGTAACACTCATGTCACAATAAGCCATATTTTACTTTCTTGCCGTCGTTACGACTCTCAACGACGACATAATTTTAAACATGTTCTGTCCCAAGATTTGTCCATAACGTTAGACAGTGTTATTGATGATGGTGACACTGTCCATCTTAGTAATGTTTTTAGTTTTTAAAGGTCATTAATGTTTTTAATGCCATTTAAGTTTTTAATTTATAAATTAGACCTTTTTTTAATGGGATTCCTTTTTAAGAATCAAAGACCGTCTAGTTCGATTTGAAATTAGAAATTGGCCGTAACATCAAATAACTCGAAACCAGGACTAGAAAGGCCAACTTCAGGTGACTAACGCTGCTGTTTGAACTATCCGTTAGTCATCCTGGCGAGTTATTTTTTAAAATTTTGCTACATGTCTTTTAAAACCTCTTTATTACTTTCCTTTTCAAAAATGGTCAAATAACTCAGACCCAGAACTGGAAAGACCAACTTCAGGTGACTGACGGTGGTTTATGTACTTACCTGTTAGTCTTCCTGGCGAGTTATGATAATTACAATTATGCTACAGAAAGTCCTTTACAACTTGTATTACTGTAGTTTTTCTCTTAACGTTGTAGACAAGATGTAAGCATTGGTTTTATGTTGTTTGTTTATTTACTTTGGTTTTTTAAACTTTGTTTTGTTTTACCTCAATTTCCTTTTATGAATTTTACTAAATTTACTTTAACTTTTTACCGGATGTGAAATATGTAAAAACGGCTGGTGTGGGTAGAGAAAGTACAATGTATAAGTGGGTTTTCTCGTCATCACGGATTTTTACCGGATGCTTGGCGCAGATAGTTGAGCTGCTTTGTGCCATAAAACACCAAATCAACCAACCAAACTTACAGTTGGCAGTATCATGACTAAAGAGAAGCTAGATACCTCTAGTCAATCCTCGGTATTGTCTTTTTATTCTTTCTCATCGAAATCTATAATCATAGTGATGAGAAAGAAAAATCACCACAGTTATCAAGCAGCATTAAATGAAGGCTTGACATGGCGTTGTAGTTACAGCACTCAACTCGCAGTTTCTGTGTATCTGGATCAAGTTCCATTATAAACATACTCGCTCTTTTACCCGTGGGCGCGTTATAACGAAAAACAAACTACATTATTTGTTAGTAAAGAATACCTAAAGAGTTGGCAATGTAGAGGTAAGTTATTTAGTCAATTAATCGATATAATCAATTACTTATGACCAGCGAATACACTGATTAGTGTCTCGTAAGCTATTCAGTTAATCGATAATTATTATTAATCAATTAATGTCACGAAAATTATCAACGAATCGATGTTATAGTTTCTGATTGTTGAAATAATCGATTAATTTAAATAGCTGGCAACATCCAATGTCAAAGTTCTGGCTTCTTAAATGTTAAATACAGTGTAAGATTACTGTTTTTTTACATTGTGTGTCATGTTTGTAATTTACAATGAGTAAGTATTCCTTTATAGACTGTTCAGGCAGAGTATTCATGATGAAACTTTGTAGAATGTACAGCAACTGCCTGTTGTGGAGACACGAGTGTAGAGGATGACGTTTCGAAAGTCTTCCGCCTTCGTCTTCTACACTTGTGTCTCCACAACAGGCAGTTGCTGTCCATTCTACAAAGTTTCACAATGAGAAAGTATACTATGTAATGTTGAGCAAACAGGCACAGAACTAAAAGGAGGGAGTTCAGAAGATCCGAATATCCTGTTTGTTTGTTTTTCTAATTTTGCGCGAAGCTACTCGAGGGCCATCTGCGCTAGCCGTCTCTAGTTTAGCAGCGTAAGACTAAAGGGAAGGCATCTAGTCATCACCACCCACCGCCAACTCTTGGGCTACTCTTTTACCAACGAGTAGTGGGACTGCCGTCATATTTATAACGCCCCCACCGCTGAAAGGGCGAGCATGTTTTGGTGCGACCGGGATTCGAATCCAAGACCCTCAGATTACGAGTCGAACGCTGTAATCCACCTGGCCATGCCGGGCCAAACATCCTATTTTGTTCTCAGGAAATAACAACTATTTTTTAATGTTGTATAAGCAGATATATAGTATAAGGGATGTCCGAACGCCACAATCACTTATTTTTCATAAATCACTAAACCAAAGCCAGACGCCCTTATACCCACTTATAATATAAAACAACAGACATAATATGTCATTTCTGAAATTGATACAGCTCGGCTTATAACTAATTATATTTATATTAATACAACAATGTGAGCATCAATTAAATGCTGCAATGGTAAATTTTCATGTATTAGGTTTTTTCCATGCACTAATTTATGTCTAGGTTTTAGATACTTATTTTTATCACATTTAACATTGTTTAGCAAATATACGATCTTTATAACACAGACTTGTTGCAGAATCGATTTTTCGTTGTTTACAAATAAAACGTTTGGTTTGTTTGTTCATTTAGAAATAAGCACAAAGTTACACAATGGGCTATCTGTGCTCTTTAGTGGTGTGTTCCGCAGACATAACTGTGTGCCACTGGGAGGAAAATATATTATAATTAATTATACTTGCCACAAGATAATATATGTTAAACCTATTCGATTTTCAAACTTACCTTCGTAATCTAGTCTCTTTAAGAATTTTCAATAATTAGAAAACTAGAAAAAGGCCGGTATGGCGAATACATAACACTTTCAATACAAACTATTTACACATATACACCTTTAACAATTAACAACCAATAACAAATATATAAAAGTACATGAGAGACACCCTTTGAAGATAAACCTCATACAAAACTACAACTCCAAGAACCACTTCAGAAAATCAGCAGAGAAGATACAAAAATTCGCAAAACCATAAACTTCTCAATCTCACTGATTGATTATCACTGTTGACCGCTTATCGCTGTGTAAACAAATTTAACTATAGCGCTAATGCTAGCGTGAAGCAGTTAATTACTTAATTTATTAAACTTTAGACAAAACTCGCACTATATCACCCAAATGGCATTATACGCTATAGTGTGTGCTACCACATGTACATCACACATACACACTCACAATGTGTATGCATACAATAAGTGAAGAAAGTGCATACCACACACCATTATTTACAAATACTACTATATTATGATGCGCACTGTACACCATTATTTATATACATTTAGTGATTTGTATACAAAATATCAACATGAATACATAATGCATGAGATCATGTCACCTTGTTGTGAAATAGTGCATGAACAAGTAAAAAATAAATAAAAATTGGAAGTGTAGGAAGTGAGGAAACAAGGTAGAAATGGACATGGAGTACTAAATCCTTTTTTCTGTAGAACCTAATAAATTCTTCTACTTTTGTAGAAAGCAATGAATCCATGACGTCGATACATAGAAACTTCTTAGGATTTTTATTTTTGTTCTTTAATCCATCTCTATTCGATTTGATTTAAGTTAAGCACAAAGCTATATATACTCGACACTAAACACGTTTTTGTCAAATTTATACTTAGATTCTATCATTGCAAGTCCGTAAACACTGTGCTACAATATAGCTAATTTTACGAAATCCCGTTTCCTTCTCATGCAATTGCAAAAACAGTGACAAGTTGTAAAGGATAAAAAACACATAAATTACGGATCTACGCGAATATCTGATTATTTTGGGTACATATAAATAGACTACAGTAGATGTATTGCCTCCAAATTCTATGAGGGTTGCTAACTGATTACTGGGAATTTCTATAGTTGGGTTAGGGTCTCGGATATAGAGTTCTAAGGCTATCTTGCAGGCTTCAGTGGTTGGAACTTCTGTAAAGAGGGATATAACATCGAAACCAGTAACCAGTAACCAATTAGCAACCCTCATAGAATTCACCAAGATAAAGACAAACTTCATGTTCAACAACCAAAACTATATACAAACAAATGGCCTAAGCATGGGCAACCCAGTATCACCAGTTCTAGCCAATATTTTTATGACACAAGTTGAAACACAAGCAATTAACACAGCATTACATCCACCGCTATACTGGTACAGATATGTAGATGACACGGTTGCGGGATTCAAATCTACAGAACACATACTTAATTTTTTCAATCACATTAACTCTATACATTCTAACATCAACTTCACATGTGAACAGGAAGAAAACAATCAAATATCATTTCTTAACCTCAAAATTACAAGAACTGATACACAATTTCAAACAGAAATCCACCGAAAAATCACCCATACTGGTCTATACATTCCTTGGGACTCAGCACATGAAACAAAAAAACTCAACATACTAAGAAACCAAATAAATACAGCCATAAAACTATGCTCACCAGATAAAATTAACGATGAATTAGACAAAATAAAACAATACTTCACCAACATCAATAAGTTTCCTCCACAAACCGTAGAAAACATTATACGCACACACCTAGACAGTAAGCAAAATCAACCAACTAAAGTAAATACAGCTCACGAATCAAGAAACCATGAAACCATATACTGCTGTATACCATATATTCCTGACATCAGCAAACAAATAACCAACATTTGGCAAAAATTAGTAGCAAAATATGACATTCCAATTAATACCAAATTTATTCAAAAACCCGGCACAAAACTGAGGTCTATACTATGTAAAAACTACACTGACAAACACCACACCAACATTATTTATAAAATACAATGTGATAACTGCCACGACTTCTATATTGGAGAAACAAGTAGAAAAATGGAAACCAGATTCAAAGAACATAAAAAGTCACCTTCACACGTTTTCGAACACTGCAAGTCAAATAAACACAACATAACCATAGAAAACACTCAAATACTAAATAAAGAAACAAACATAAACAAACGCAAAATTAAAGAAGCCTTACTTATACAACAACTTAAACCCAAAATAAACCAATATAAAGGAACGCCTTTATACCTATATTAATAAAATAAAATAAATAAAATTATATATTCAAACATCTAATACCGCCTTCTACATTTCGACACACAGTTACACAACCCCTTTCAGACATGTGGTCGGCTTCCGGTCAGTTACCTCTTTCTTTGTGAACCTGACGATGACCGAAGAAGGTCGAAACGTTGTTCGCTCTTCTATGTAAAAGTGTTTTCTCAGCCCACACGAGCCGTTTTTGCATATAAATTTCTCAACAAGTGGGTTTCTCGTCATCACTGATTATATTAATACTTGAATAATATTGCTATACCACATACATTTCTCACATTTGCTAGCTATTTAACTGGCTAGTTGGCATTGGATGGTAATAAAGAATCTCATGATCTATAGAAAAGGGAAGGACGACCAAGGACAAATTGGATTAATGGGAGTAACAAAAAGGATCACGGAAATGAGTTACTATAACATTCATTCAAGCAGGGTTCAACATCCATTGACACGCATATAGTTAAGTAGACGAATTAAGTGTTTTTGGTTTTGTATGAATATTTTATTTCTACATTAGTGTATTGTACAGTACGTGTAACTTTGTTCGTTATTATCCATCAAACTTTATTCAAAAGTAAAATAACTGCCTTCATTTGTTGCCTGTGTCGTTGCATCTGTTTAACAGTTCTGTATGTAACATAATTAATTGGTGACTCATCCGGAATAGGTCTAAACAGTTCTTTAAATTGTTGACTGCAGGCAACAAAAAGGAAAGGAAGACTGATTGGTTAAAGTTGGAGAAACCTCAAAAAGAAGTACTTGATTCTATGATTATTGAGTTGTTGGATGCGTGTAAACTGTTAGAACTAGAATTTAACAGTCACTGAGAAAATGCTGAGCTTTAATTCTTTATTAGGGACAGACTCGTATATAATTGACAGAATTATACAAAAACAGTTTGTCCTGAATCCAAACGTTTAGAATATGATTGGAGGTTAAAAGATCTGAAATTGCAAAGAGGAAGAGAAAAAAGACAAAAGGAAATATAATTAAAAATATTATAAATAGTGGAAAAATTAAAATTAGAAACTGAAAAGAAAGGATCAGATTAAAAGAGATTGAAAATATAAACAGAGTTCTTGTATAAAGTCACCACTACAACTTAACCACAGTCGTCATGTCCAAATGGTACGACTATTCAATTATATGCGGTAGATAAATACTTTCAACATTTTGAGAAGGTAGCCAAAAGTTTAGAATGATCATAAAGTTCATGACCTCTTTTATTGCAAAGTGTCATTAGAGGAAAAGTTCAAAAAGCTTATTGTACACTCCCTAAAGATGATTCTATCTTGTAAATGCAGCCATTATTAAAGTGCATAAGTTAGTTCCTGAAGCCTACATAAAAAAATAATAACAAAACCCAAGTAAAATTCGCCCATGAAAATGAGGTATATTTTGGAAGGTGATACACATCTAAAAAAGTGAATGACAACTTTGAAAATCTCAAGTAATTGATTTTGGTGAAATAACTTCAAAGTTGTGTTGCACACTTATTGACGAAATGGAAATAAAAACCTTGCAACAAGCTGCCACACTGGCTGATAATTTTGCTTTAAAGTCTGGTTCAATAGGCCCAAACGTTCTGGTCCTCCCCCTCACAGAAATGGAGATAGTACTAGTTCCACTGGTCATTCGGTTAGCATTACCAATTTGTCCTCTGCTAAGGCTGAAAATAGTAGTCTGGTAAAAGCTACAAATCAAGTCCACCTACAAGTGCATGTCAGTCGAGTTATAGTGGTTCTGTCTGACATTAATGTTAGTAATTTTAGATTGTTGGACTCTAAAAGCAAAGAAAACAAAAAGATGCAGTCTAATCAAGGGTTGAAGTTTATGTCTGGACTTTTACAGCAGGTTGTATACTAAATGGGAACCAAACAGAAAATGTTTAGTGAATATCACCCAGAGTGTCGGAGAGCTCAAGAATGATTTCACTTCACTTTGAAGATTATGACAATGAGAAAGAATGGGATGATGGTACTCCTTTATTGTTGTTGCTAGTTGTATACAGACATCCCTTAATATCAGTCCATTTGAGTAAATTGTACAGGAGGAGTCCTCTGAAGTTGATTAAGGAACTAGTTCAATGAGGAGTCAGAGAGTCTGAATTTGCTGTATTATATCTCCAAGTTTAAAGCCAGGTTCAGTCGGGGATGTGAGTTAGCTCATGAAAACCTCTAGAGGTTACCCTATGTTTCATGGCCCATATCAGGTGATGAAGAAAGTGAGTGATCTTGATTATGTGATTGAAATATCTCTTCATAGAAAATACACTCATTTCTGCCCTATTAACATGATGAAACCATACCACGAGCCCCCAGTGGCACAGCCGTATGTCTGCAGACTCTCACCACGAGAAACCCGTGTTGAAATCCATTGGGTAGTTTTGTGCTTGATTTCAAATAATCAATCAACCATACCATGATTGCAATGAGTCATCTATTGTAGCAAGTGCCAGTGATATGTATGACACCAATAACTGAACAAATGATGTTAGTGTCACTGAAAATGTTATAGTCTTATCAAAAATTGATATAAAATTGGGACACTTGAGTCGAGTTGAGAAAGAACAGTTATTAAGTTTATTTGTCATGTATAAACATTTGTTTCTAGATTTCTAAATATATTGTTTCATGATGTTGATGATTCCAAATTTACAAAGCATCATTCATACAAGGGTCACACCTGAAAAAGCACAACAAATTAAAAGTGAAATTGGGGACATAATAAAATTTAACATGATACAACCAAGTCAAAGTTACTGGAGATCACCTTGTGTTCTGTTGCCAAAATCATATATTTTTTACATTTTGCAGAGATATTTTAAGTGTTAATTCTACACCCAAGGGTGATTTCTTTTCAATCCTCAGGATCGATAATTTTATTGGCAAGATTGGTAAATCCAAGTCCGTGAGCAAATGTAGTTTATTGAAATGGCATTAGCATGTTCTATTGACTGAAAAGGCGGTAGATATACATTTGTAACACCAGATGATTTTTATGAATACAAAGTTATGCTTTCTGACATGAATATGCACCAGCCACATTTGGGTGATAAATGAGTTAATGTATTCCGGATTTGCAAGCTTACATAGATGACTTGATGTTATATCTATATGTATATTAACAACTTATAATAACACCTACACAGAATTGACAATATATACTTATTTAGTATGGTGCATTTGAGTGATGTTCTTGGTCGAGGTGAGAACTAAAATTGTAGCTGTTATAAATTTTTAAACACAAAAACTGTAAGATCACTTAAAAGATATTTTGGCATGGCCAGTTATTATCGAAAATTTTATAAGATATTTTCTAAGATTGCAGTTCCACTCACTAACTTGACGAAAAAGAAACAAAGTTTGCTTGGAGTATAGAATGGAATGCTCTAGTGTTGAAGGTACCACATTTTTGCAAACTGTCCAAGTTGGCTATCAATGTCAGTGACTGTAGTATGGGTATCATTCTGTGGCAAGATAGTGATGATGGTATTGAATATACTGTTTATCATTCTAAAAAGTTCATTTGTCACTAAAAGATTTATTCCATTATTTAGAAGGAGTTGTTAACCTTAATTTAGCTTTGCAAAATTCTTGTGTGTTTATGTTCACTCTTCTGCAGAGCCAGTTATTGTGTATACGGACCATAATCCCTTGACATGATTGAGTAAGCTTAGGTTTGTTTGTTTTGAATTTTCGCACAAAGCTACTCGAGGGCTATCTGTGCTAGCCGTCCCTAATTTTGTAGTGTAAGACTAGAGGGAAGGCAGCTAGTCATCACCACCCACCGCCAACTCTTGGGCTACTGTTTTACCAACGAAAAGTGGGATTGACCGTCACCTTATAACGCCTCCACGGCTGGGAGGGCGAGCATGTTTAGCGCGACTCGGATGCGAACCCGCGACCCTCAGATTACGAGCGCATGCCTTAACGCGCTCGGCCATGCCGGGCCGGTAATCTTATGAACAAAAACGTAAGACTTAAGTTGAAGCTTGGTGTTGTAGTATTATAACTTATAAACTAGACATATTAAAGGTAAATGTAATGTAATTGTTGATGCTTAGACTTGACGTGTAATTTTTATGATAGTAGTAATATATCAATATGAGTATATTTATATGTGTTTGGAGCACATGTGATATATACATGCGTAAAATTTCATTTATTGAAGTAGAACAGTCACAAGAAAAGGTTCAATATTTTCCATGTTACATTGTGTGAATTTGAATAAAAATTATATAAAATTTACCATTATATGCTAACTTTAAATTAGGTGCGAAGATGTTGCATGTATATAACTTTTAGTGCCCCTTCTCTTTGCTGAGTGTTGTGTATTGTAATGATCGAGTTTTATTTATGTCACTGGGGTTTGACAATAATAATTAGTTATAGCAATTACGTAAGGTTTATCATAAATTCTAGAATGTGCTGGTATTCTAAGAATGTCTAGAAATAGCAAGGTTGCATTATATACAGGCGTGTTTTCTTGCGAGCTATAGTAAAGTTCTGCAGTGTATACCGAGACATCTGAAAAGCTACATTAATATTTGGGTAATGCTGCTGTACAATAAACATTTCTGACAGTTGGTGACTATTCGGTTGATTAGTTGGTATTAGATGGTGATAAAGAATTTCACAATCTAAACAGAAGGGAAAAAGAACCAAGAATAAATTGGATTAATGGGAAAAGTGAAAAGGAATCACTATAACATACAACATTTAATTGAGGACTGGAGCCACTAAACTCCAGCAATGATTGAACATACAATGACACAAATATAGTAAAACAGGCGAATTAATGGAGCTCATTTAGTATAAATATCTCATTTGTACACTAGTGTGTTGTAAATTAAGCGTATTTTTATTTGTTGTTATTCGTTAAAATTTATTCAAAAGAAACACAACTTTACCTTTTCATTTGTTGCCTATGTTGTTGCATACACTGGAACATTCCGAATGTAACGATGTAATGATTATTAGTAAACTAGTGAATCCATGAGCCTGTGGCCCACATTTACTTATTTTAATCAAATTATGAAGAGTAATTAGTAGGCCCACTTATTTATGTGCTCTAAAATAAATCAATGCCCAAGATGGAGGGGAGAGAGCTACTAACTACTAAAATATATATAAACGTAATATCTCCACTCATAACAAAATAATGGCATATAATGGCAAACCTTGTATACTTCTCATTCAAGATTCAAGTGAACATAATGTAACATTGAACATTTACATGTCATTATCCTACGTCAATGAATAAAAATTTATACAATATATATACACACAAACACACTACTACCATTATAATTACATGTCCAGGCAAAGCATCAGCAATTACGTTATATTTACGTTTAATATGTTTTACATCCAAATTATACTCCTAGAACACCAAGCACTAATTTAATGATTTTTTGTTTTCTTTTTGTTCCTAAACTTACTTAAAAATGTCAGCGGGTTATGGTCTGTATACACAATTACAGGCTCTGCAGAAGAGTGAATATAAACATCAGAATGTTGCAAGGCTAAAATATTGGGGAAGAGAGAAAGAAGAAGCCACTAAAATTTATATACATGCATTATAACACACAGCTTTGATTGCACGATAGTCCTACATTATACACTTAAATACAAACCACTGCAAGAGGTATACTTTTGTTTTCAATTACTGATGAAAGGTTTAATTCTAAAAAATTATTTGATTTGATGTTTATTTCAGATAAATGAGTAAACCTGGTTTAGTGACAAGTGGCAAATTGAATGTTAAACTTGGTTTCATGTTTTAATTTCACTGAAATTTGTAATTCTAGTAATTAGAAAAAAACACAAGAAAGATAAGCTATCACCTACTGACTAATCAGCGTGAGTAACACTCGACGTTTTGGCTTTCGTACTTAACTGAGCCAAAATGGAAGCCATCAGTACAGACATGGTGCAGAACCAAAATATTGTTTGAAGATAACAACGATATACTAATCCCAACAATACGCACTACTGCCGAGTTATCGTTTTTTAAGTTAATATTATAAATACTAAGTAAATTTATACTATTAACAAAACTGAAACTAACAAAAGCTAATTTTCTCTAACACTTCACAAATTCACTTAAGATACAGAAAAAATTATTTACTCTAGGAAACAGAAATAGTGAAATGTTTAATGCTCTCTTGCATAACTGTGGCAAAGGAGAAGGATGAGCCACCTTTCACAAACAGTTTGAGGTGTTTATTGAAAAAGCTACGAATAACATGTAGCAATCGATTCAAGCAACCACCACGAACGCTGAGGCTACGCTTTTACCAATGAATAGTAGAATTGGCCGTTACATTATAATGTTCACACAACTAAAAGAGTAAGTATATCAAGCTTCGGATTTCGATCCCACACCCGCAGATTGCAAGTCGAGCGCCCTAGCCATCATACCATGCTAGGCCCTCTTAGCAAATAGACAGAACCAACTGACAAGTAACTTGTCAGTCGGAAGTGTTCAGATATCCGAAACACCTATAACGAATGCAATCACGTGGAAGAAAAGGGATGAAATACACACCACTACAAACTCCACCCGTAACACTGGATACTTGGAACATTTAATAAAGAAGAAAATATAGAAAATAAATATGAATAATAAACAGGAAAAGAACTATACACATGCAGTCGTATTACCTTTTTCAGTTATTAATTTGAAACAAAAAGAGTTATGTAAACAGAATAAAGTGAGACCAGTATTTAATCGAACAATACAATCGAAGACATCTGAAGACTTAATATACAACACATATAACATCCACTGTGAATGTGGATTCCAATGCACTGGCGAAAGAAAATGATAAACAAAAGTTAAAATTCAGGAACATAATATTTATAAAAGAGTAATCTACTGATTTATCTGCAATAGCCTATCATTCCAGGAAAGACCACACCAAAAATTGAAGTAATACTAAAATAATACGATATAAACCACACACAAGAAGAGGAAAGTTAAAAGATACGTTCTCCATCCACAAAACTAACAAAACACTCCGTTAACCTATCACAAAAGTCATAAAAAACCTCGACTATCCCTCTCCAGAAAATATTCACATAACTGATTAAAATAATAATGGAAAACATTATAGTTGAATAGATAACACACCAGACCCTCTGCCCTTCAGGATGGAATACCAGCATAGAAATAGTCTTTCACTGGACTTCCCTGATGACTGAAGCTGATTAACAGTAGAAACTTAGGATAATTCTATAAACATATGTATGTGGGTTTTCTCGACATCACTGAAGCCTATAACCAAATTAGTTATTAATGTTACAGTTAGGTGATTATATAGGTTACTAATTAAAACAAATACATAATAACTTTACACTGAAGTTAAGTTAGATGATTCTACTTCTTTTTTCTATTAATTCTCAAAGATGCCATTACAAATAAGAACAAAATATCTGTCTATCAAATCCCAACGTATACGTAAAACTCCTACTTATACTTTTCTGATTAAGATTAGCAGACGTTAGTGTTTACTTCTAGTTTGACTTTTGCAGCTTAAAACTTGAAACTAATTCTTGTTATAAAACGTTAAAACTTATTAAATCAATTTCATAAATCACTATTTTTTGCTCCAATATGCGTTCATTAACTTTTCTTTAAAAGTATGAACATGACTTAACTATTTTATTAGAATTGTAAACTGGTCTTATTTTTGTTCAGACATGTTGCTCGAAAACAAGTTTATAACGTTTCTTGAAGATTTAGTTCTGTGATATACATGACATAGAACCGTAAAGCAATGTATAAATTATATATATACAAGTAACCCACTGACATTTTCAATGTGTGTGCATTGTTACTGCGACATAAAATGTTTAATTAAGGTCTGCACCTGAAATTTTATATTTTTAAGTTGCCAGACGTGTAATCTGTAATTCACATCATAAAAAAATTCAAAATTTATTGAATTATAATTCGTAGAGTGCTAAATACGGCCGAGGTCTTACGTTAAATACATATTAGGTGTTACTTTTTTCATCATGATTCGGGCAAGAAAACTGTTTCATAAGAGTTTTGTAGCGTGTTTGTTTATGTTAGGTTGCTCTAAGGCTGCCACACAGATCACAGACACTTGTGGTTTATCAGAAAATGTAGATCACGTGCCTTTTTTTTTCTTATATCTAAAGTACAGTGTAAAGCTACTAATAATTATAGTACCCGTGAACGATATTTGAGTTGGTTTAAGATCGAGGAAGTAACAGATGAACTTTTCCGAGTTAATGTATAAATAATTCTGCATGTTCATGCTGTGAAGAATAATAGTATATGAAATCTTGGGAAATCCAGCCTACTGTATGATAAAGGAAAATACTTTATCTTACGGCATGAAAATCTAACCGCCCCTTGACGTCACCTCCATAGAGTTGAAAGAAAAGTTGAATGTCAGGTAACATGGTTGATAAACGAGCGCCGATCACTTGAACGACTTCGCGACCACATGGTCGTTGTTGCGAAGAATGATTATCGATAAGCAAGTTAGCATTACAACATACCAGTCACTCTTGCGTTAAGCACAGCACATCTGTTGTTCTCATTACCACCTTGAAATGGTCCATAAAGATGGTGACATTCGCGACTTTTTCCGCTAAAATACCAAGAACGTCCAGGATCACCTTATAAAAAGATTCAAAAACTGCTCGTTTGGATCTGTTACTCAATATGAACTAATCACTTGAAATGGAGTCATCCACTGGAGTTTCAAAGTGAAATATCAACAAGATAACGAGTGACGACAGCTAGAGAGCCCAAAACATCCGTGGCTGGCAAGCTGTTTAGGATACAAAGAACATCATTCTATAGAGAATACGTAAAAAACAAATTCCATATGTATATATATATGTGTGTTATAACACAGGGAACGTACATGATTTTACATAATAATTACCAATGTTTCTACTATGAAAAAAAACTAAGGAATGATTCATGTATATATAAAACTGGTTATTCATATATAGTAAAGAGATAGAAAAAAAGCCCATAAGATATTAATATTTTTCATGATTGTGTTGTTTACAAATTGTGATTTCCACCAAAAAGGAACAAAGTGTCAGCACTGATTTGCTGTTCTTATCATCTCCAATATTTTTGGCGTGTTGAATTGTTTATTTTGTGTAAGTACAGTTTAGTGTTTAAGCTCATAGAGAGCTACTAGACAGTTCTTGGTTGGTTATTTAGAATTAAGCACAAAGCTACACAATGGGCTATCTGTGCTCTGCCCACCATAAGCATCGAAACCTGGATTTTAGCGGTGTGAGTCCGCAGACATACCACTGTGCTACTGGTTGTAAAGACGCATGTTTTGCTGGGTCTGTTTTCTTATCTTAAATCTATATTAATATGAACGTTGCGCATATGTATGGCAAACATTACATGAAATACACATGTTTACTTGAATATAAAATTATTGGTTGAGGGAAATCATGCACTCTTAGAGAAATAAATTTCAACCAGTTAATCTATAAAGTATAGTGAACACAGGAAAGACGAGTTCCATGCTTGCCGATTCATCTCTTAGTTCTCTCTCTTTCCCTTCTTGTTGTCCTGTACATGTAGAAGTGTGACAGTACTTAATAGGAATTAGGTTCTGACCACTGCTGCGCATGCGAGGGTCAAGACAGCAGTCGAAAATTAGTAAAGTCGCTAACCTGCTAGGAACCAAGGATGTAATATGTCACATAGAGCTAGGTTTCCCATTGCATACGAATATTTCAAATGCCATCCAATATGGAGCGGCTAGCGAGTGTTGTCTCTCACCATACCAGAGAAACTGACTCTTAGTCCATAGAGAAAACAGTTTGGTCATCGTCGTGTCAGCACACACAGACATGCACATGAGGATGGCAGACGTTTTAGTGAATTATAATGCGGTATAGAAGTCCGCTAACGTCCAACAAGCAAGCTGTGTTTTACTATTCTGTGTTTATCATAAAAAACCTGTTCTATTGAACTATCACGTGATAGGTCAGAGCTGCTTTTCTGAGTTAGTGAGATCAGATAATCATCAAATGATTTTTTATTCTCCTTTCTAACTTATGTAACCCATTGCAAACAGAAACGCCATTTTTTTCAGTAACTAATGTTAATCTTAACAGAAGAGGATTTCGACGAAAGCATTCGAGGAAGGATACTTTGAAGGGAATGGGTAACGACAAACCCCGCTAGAGGATACTTTGAAGGTAACGATAAACCTTACTGAATGAAAGAAAGTCTCTGGAATAGGGTTGGGGAACTCCATGGTCACAAGCCACATGTGGCCAGCGTATAGCACAGTTGTAGCCAGCTCGAGTTTAGGAATCAACTTTTTCCATTATTTATTTTTCTTATCGCAAATTTGGTAATCAGCAACTGCACTGCCACACGTCATTGCTAATGTCGCGCGCTTCATCACTGCCACAGACTCAGCCCATTTTGTAACGTCAGTCTGGTTTAGATGTTTGTTATCGAGTGTTCGTTGTTTTGCATGCGCTTGCAAACATATTTTTACTGTGCAACTTTTCAAGTGTTTAAATATATTTTGTTTTAATCCCATAATATGGATAAGCAGATAATTCGAAAATGAAAGAATTCAGATGATGGTGAACACTCAGAAAATGAAGACAATTTAATTGATTCTGACATTACTGCCGAAAAGAGAATGGCGCGTGACTGAAAAAACATGAAACAAGAATTTAATGACAGTTCGGAATTGAAATTTGCAGTGATCAAAGCAAATAATAAGTCAGCGTATCTTTTGTGTAACAAAGTTCTTAGAAATAATAAAGTATACAACCTTAAGCAACACTTTAACACTTTTCACAACGAATTTGATATAAAATTTCCAGTTGATAGCAAAAATCGTATGAATGAAATTAGCCGTCTGAAAGCGCAATTTCATGAACAAAAGGGAGGCCTAAAATTATTTTTATCATCGATAGAACCAATTACATTAGCTAACTGTAAAGTAGCTTGGATTTTAGCTCAAAAAGAAATCATTTTCTGATGCTGAACTTGTAAAAGAAATATTGATTGTGGTCATTGAAACTCTGTTGGAGAATTATGTTTTATAAATAAAAGACGATATTCTCAAAAGGTAAATAATTTGCAATTAAGTCGAAGAACAACTGTCCGCAAAATTCTAGAGTTAGCAAAAGACATAGAAAATCAATTGCTTGAACAACTAAAAGACTGTTTGTATTTTTCTTTAGCACAAGATGAGTCAATAGATGTTAGTGACACTGCAAAGCGATATTTTGGGTTCGACACGTAACTTCAGATCTTCTTGGCCTTTGTGGATTACGAGATCGAGCATGTGGAAAAAAGATCTTTGAAAGTTTCTTGAAATGTCAAACAAATTCAATCTGGATTTTAAAAAAACTGATTTCTGTCACAACAGACGGTGCTCCCGCCATGACTATGGCGAAATTAGTATTAGTTTCTCTTTTGAAGCAGCATTTAATTGAAAATAATGTGAAGTCCACGCTGCCATCTCTCCATTGCGTTTTGTGTCAGGAAAATGTAACGGACATTGTTGTAAAAATTGTGAATGAAATTAGAAGTGGAAGCTCTCTCATCCATCGACAGTTTGTTAAGTCTGAAGAAAAGCAGTGACTGCACTTTTGATGATCTTACTGATTTTGCAAATGTAAGATGGTTAAGTAGAGGAAAAGTCTTGAAAGTATTATTTCCTCAAATAAAAGAGTATCTTGTTGAAAAAGGTTAGATTGAAAATTTCCCTGAAATTGAAACTTTGTTATCGCAGTGTGAGTTGCACTTTCTGCGCAACATGATGGCTCACTTGAATAATTTGAATACGAAGCTTCAGGGAAGAAATAAAATAATGAACAAGCAATCACAGTCTATTCATGAAGACCCCCAGTGGCTCAGCGGTATGTCAGCGGACTTTCAACGCTAAACACCGGGTTTCGATACCCGTGGTGGGCAGAGCATAGATAGCCCATTGTGTAGCTTTGCGTTTAATCCAAAACAAAAACAACAACTATTCATGAATTTCAATTAAAGCTAAACCTCCTTGCGGAACAAGTACAAAAGAATGATTTGACACATTTTGCAAAGTTGAATAGTTTTTTTTTTTAAATAATAAGGACGTTTATTTCAGAAAGCAACAAAACTTATATAGACTGGATGCAGTTAGTGTTCAATTACAGATTAACGTTTTAAACCTATTACTGAGCGTCAAGAGTATAAGTTTGAACGATATCATGAAACGTTAGATGCATTTTTCACAAATGCAAGCCTCCTCTACCCAGTGAATGACATCTAATCTTCATAGTTCTTTACACTCAGTGAAAGAAAAACAACAAAAAAACTTGAAAAATATACTGTACAATCCAAATAGAGATAAAATTTCTATGGCTAAGATGGATCAAGTACGCCACGTCTCTTTCAATCTTTAACATTCAGAAAGTTTTAGTGCATGGCGTGCAAGGTGTCTATCATTACCAAAATCTTACAGTAGTTCAAGTAAAACAGTGATTAAACTCTCAAAACTCATACTCATTAAAAGAGAAAACAGACAAAAGCAAAGAGAAATGATCCGCGTAATATTACCAAAGCAGTAGGATTTTACGATCAGCTGCTGACGAATTTTCGTAATATAAAAACTTTCGATACTCTTAATGACAACAGGAAAAACTTGTTCTGTGTAACTGATGTATTTTCAAAATTTAGTTAGATGGTTAAAAAAAACAACTAATGGAATGAAAAACACTAATGAAATACATTCGCTTGACTTTAGAAAATTAAGTCTATAATATAAAGTCAGTTTCTTCTATTTAGTTTTACGCATGCGTACACAACAGGTATCTGCGCTAGCTGTCCCTTGAAGTGAAAGATTAGAGGGATCACAGGTAGCCGACACCACTGACTCTTGATATACTCTTACCAGAACAAACATTAGGAGTCGACCGTCACCACGGTTCCAAAATGTGAAATGTATATTGTTTTTGGTAACAGAAGAACAATGGAACCTACACAGCTAATTACTGGGACACGCACGGTCCATGGGCTTCCACGAGGGGGGGGAGCCAATTGTTTGGTCAATTTAAATATAAAATCAGTTCTCTCTAAAATGTGAAATTCCACGAGATATGTGTGCAGAAAGCCATTAACCCAACTCAACAAAATAATTTCAAAATATAAAATTACACTCATTTCTGTGTATCAGCACTGACGTCTCATTTTGGAGCCAATCTTTACAAAAAAAGAAATAGAACTAATAACTCAATCTCATTATAAAGAAGAAGAAAATAAAACTATAAGGTAGCAGAATAAGTTGGACCCACATTGTGATGGGATACATCGTCTATTAGTCTTAATCTCCATTCGCCAGTCTCACATCAAGAATAATAAAATAATGATAGGAACAGACATAAAAATATGGAGAGCGGGATGTGGGTGCTCAAGCCCACAACGACCCACACTTATATCACTCTTCACTGCCTGCAAACAGTAGTGGGAAAGTGACTGCTCTCTAAAGTAAAAAAAGAATAAAAAATAAATAAACAATGAGGTTGGTTTTGTTTTGAATTTCGCGCAAAACTACACGACGGCTATCTGCCCTAGCCACCCTTACTTTAGCAGTGTAAAACTAGAGAGAAGGCAACTAGTCATCACCACCCACCGCCAACTCTTTTACCAACGACGCCCACACGGTTGAAAGAATGAGCATATTTGGTGCAACAGAGATTCGAACCCGCGACGCTCGGATTACGAGTAGAGTGACTTAACTACCTGGCCAATAAGAAGGTCTTACCATTTGCGAATAAGTAAGTTAAATAAACTTACCTCTTAAAGATGACATTCGAGCCCGCATTATGGTGATAAGGCACTAATTAGTAGCCCAGAAAACAAATTACACTAGTATAAAGGGTCCCAACCAGTTATCTGTGTTTTGTGAATTTCGCACAAAGCTACTCGAGGGCTATCTGTGCTAACCGTCCCTAATTTAGCAGTGTAAGACTAGAGGGAAGGCAGCTAGTCATCACCACCCACCGCAAACTCTTGAAACTACTCTTTTACCAACAATAGTGGGATTGACCGTAACATTATAAAGCCCCCACGGCTGAAAGGGCGAGCACGTTTAGTGCAACCGAGATTCCAACCCGCGACCCTCGGTTTACGAGTCAAACGACTTAACCCACTTGGCCATGCCGGGCCCTACCCAACCAGTTATCTAAACTGACTAGTATAACTCCCAACCACCACCTACTGTAACTATCAATTTTCAGACTCGAACTAGACCTATACATGCGATAAGGTGTTCATACGCATAAAGTAGTGCAAAATTGTTTGAATAGCCTTATTAACAACTAAAAATAGTCAATCAAGAGATTGCGTTATTGGCAAGAGAAGAGATAAGCAGCGATTTTGTGGGCTCTTAAGAAGTGTGAACGTATAGTGTGGTGTGATTGATAGTAGACGGTCTCGAACGGGCCCAGGCAGTGGCATAGTATACTGGAAGGCTAGGAAAAAAAATAAAAATAAAAACTGAGAAGTAACATCACTCTGTTGCGTGAAATACAGGAGGAGAGAGAAAAACATGCAAAGGAAACCCAATCAACATAAAAACTAACGAAGAAGAGCGGCAGGGCTACAGTGCAAGGCTTCTTGAAGCAGACGACACTACAGAAGAAAAGAGAGAAATAAGTAAGTCTAGTGTAGGTGGCACAAACTTGAACGACAGTCTTCAACTGAAAACTTTAATACAGCTGCCAAAAGAAAATCTAAAGATAAAAACAACTCCAGTTAAAGATACAACTAGTAAAGTAAGGAAAAAAAGAAAAATATGTAAAATGAGCAAAGAAAATGTTAATACAACTTCTATTGACAGTGGAGCTGAGGCTACACCGATCGACAATGTAATAGAAAATGAAAACATAACGAGTAATAGCATAAGTAATCAGAAACCCACCCGAGATATTGAAACAAACACAAACACATACAAACCCACCCTGGATATTGAAATAAACACACACTCAGACCGTGAGGAAGCTACTTCTGACGACGAAGGATTCACACTTGTGAAGACTAGAAGTCAGAAAAAACAAGAAAAACAAGCATAAACAAACACATTCAAAATTTGAAACAAAACTACCGAAATATGCCATTTTCGGCATTCCAGGGTTTTACAACCACCCTCAACTAGCTAATAAATTTTACAGGTGTAAACCAAAGACAAACATTAGTAAAGTTAAGCGTCTACCCTACGACGGGGTTCAGGTTCAAGGACAGGAACCCGCTGACCTAAATAGATTGTTAAAAGAATGGCTTTCAGACGCTTTCAAAAGAGGTCACATTACCATACACTTGTCTGGAGCGAGATCAACACCCAGATCTTTCGTAATCCGGGGATTGCACTACTCCATCGACATAAAAGAAGCATTAACAGAACAAAATAAAAAATTCATTTCAGTTGAACGCATAATTTCAAACATAATAAAAAACCAACAAACTTAATTCAAGTAGTTACAGACAACACTCAGGACATAACACAACTAATAAATAATGGTATCAAAGATACACTGTAGAACAAACTAAAACACCGTCAGTGGTAGTAACACAGTGTTACCAATGCCAAAGGTTTGGAGATGTAGCAGCAGCATGCCAAGCAACTGCGCGTTGTGTAGACTGTGGAGATAATCATCACATATCACAATGCACTAAACAAAACCCCAAACCAAAATGCTGTAACTGTGGGGAAGAACACATGGCAAACTATAAAGGATGCCAAAAATATAAATCAATTAAGACACATATATACGAAATTAAAAATCCAGACACGCACAAGTCAAAGACACACACAATCCAAGAACAATCAAAAACCAACTACCACTCAGAAACCAGAAAGCATAACCTGCATTACAAACATACAACTAAACTCACATGCTGCAACAGTCAAAAAAACATTACACAGTCAGAAAAAAACACACCAATAATTAGTGAAGATTTACCAAAAACAACTGAAGTCACACATAAAATCACATCTGTGAATATTGAAAATACATTGACCGATGCCATTACTTCCACTTTCTTTGAAATAATGGCCGAATACACTAATCCAAATAATGAAAACAGTTTAATGGACATAGTCATTAAAATAATTATGAAAAACATCCAAAAATACCTACCACAAATCTCAACATATATCATGAACTCTATCAACCATGGATAAATTCACAGCACTACATATCAATATCCAGGGTGCTATTGCTTTCAAGAAACATGAGATTGAAGATATAACCACCACCATAAAACCAGATGTCTTTGTAATTAGTGAAACAGCCTTCTATAACTACCACAGATTTAAAATAAAAGGATATTCTATTATCAGACAGGATAGAAAGTATAAGAGAGATTCAAACAGAGGAATTTTATTACTGTATAAAACTGAACTTATAGTTCAGGAACTAAGAATACCTTCCTTCAATGAATCAGTAGCAACAGACGTAAGAGATCAAGATAACATTGAAGTAACAGTGGCGGGCATTTACTGCTCTCCTAGCAAAGTATTAGATGCCAATATATTACATTCCATATATAACCACAACCCCAATTTTGTAATTGTAGGAGATTTAAATAGTAAACATACCCCCTTTAACTGTATATGTACAAACTCAATGGTAAAAATACTTTATAAATTTCTAACTGAAACTAATATGATTTTGTTAAATGATGCAACACCAACACATCTCGTACGCACATGGCACCAGTGAAATACTGGATTTATGCCTGTGTTCGTATAATATGTGTCGCAAATTCGTAAACTTTCTGTTGGTCACGATATAGCTAGTGACCACCTTCCAGTCTGGTACATCTTCAATCTCACCCTCCACTTAAACAAAATTAAAGTAAAAGATAAATTAAGTTATAAGAAAGCTAACTGGCCACAATTTCAATCAATCATAGACCAAACTTTACCACCTGAAGTACTAAACTTTGCCATGGACGCATCAGATATAGATGCATATAGTCATATAATCTGAGTGCCTAAAACATGTAGCCAACAGCTCAATACCGAAACAAAAAGACTTCACAACAACACACATATGGCAACCACATCAAGAAATAATACACCTAATAAAAGAAAGAAGAAAACTACGAAGACAGTACATACAAAATCGGAATCCGACACTAAAAACACAAATAAACACTATAAGAAATAAACTAAGACATCAAATCCGACAACAAAAACAAGACAGTTAGGACACCTTCTGCTCACAATTAAATCGTAAAACAGATCCAAAACAATTCTGGACACACCTGAAAAGATATACCAACGCAGGAAAACAAACGAAGAGTACCCATCACTCGAATCACATGGCAAAACAGCTTACACTAACCTAGAAAAAACAGAGATGTTTAAAGACCACCTAATCACACGTTCAAAACACACCATGAACCAGGCATGAACAGATACTTCTATAATAAAGTCAATAACTTCATTGAACAGAACAAAACCATATACATGCCAAAGTTCCCAGTAAACACATCAATAAAACCAGAGAAAACAATAGACTGCAGCACTCATCAACTAATAAAAGATATAACAGTAACAGAAGTATTAATAGTTATCAAAAACACAAAAAAACAAAACTCCTGGAGATGATAGTATACAAGCCATCCTCCTAAAAAATGGTACTCAGAGATTATATAAACACCTAACAGCTCATTTTAACTTCAGATGGATATATCCCTGTTTCTTGGAAGGAAGCAGTAATTTTAATGTTCCAGAAAGAAGGAAAGCTAGCAGACAAACCAAACAATTACCGCCCAATCAGTCTGACCAATTGCATCGGCAAATATTTAGAAAGAATAATTAGTAACGGACTATCTATATACTCAGACGCAAATTCAAAATTACCCGAAATTTAAAACGAATTTAGAAAATATAGACAAACTGCAGACCACTTAATCAGATTAACTGAAACAATTACAGACAGCTTTTAACAAAAACGAATGCACTGTAGCTTGCTTACATTGAGAAAGCATTTGACACGGTTACCGGTTAACAGAAATAGATTTACCCAAGAGAATTATTCGCTGGCTATCTAACTTTCTGGACAATAGAACGTATAAAGTAGATGTGAAGGGAGCCCACTCAGGGTCAGTGGGATTGACCGTCACATTATAACGCCCCCACAGCTGGGAGGGCGAGCATGTTTAGCGTGACGCGGGCACGATCCCGCGACCCTCAGATTACGAAGTGCACGCCTTAACGCGCTAGGCCATGCCAAGCCCTTCTAGAATAGGTCAATTATTTTTTATTATTCAAAACGTATGCTTCTTATTATTGAGACTTATGTTTAATAAAATGGTCGGTTCTTTAATAATTGTTTTCATTGAGCTAGAAATAAATCTAAATTCAATTGGAGATTTATAGTTTAGGAATGTCGTATAGAAAAGGTAAATGTAAATAATAGTTTGGTTAAAGATAAAGGTTTTTTATAAGCTTTACTGAAATTATTAATTACTGTATCTTTAGATTGGTCATTGAGTTTGAATTCGATTATCATAATTAATGTATAAAGCTTTTTACAAATGAAAATTACAGTTAGCTCTATCAATGGGAACAAAAATACATTTTTCTTATAATTCTTGAATCTTATTTTTTAACTGATGAAACGATAAATCTACATGGTATTTCTCTAATTTTATACGGGATAATTTAAATATTATTTTTTGAGTACCTAAAACTTCCATTCCAGTAAACATCTTGGTGGATTAGATTTGATATAGTTAAGTTACAAAATACAGTGGAGCACCGTTAAGCCGCGGTATTTGGGGGGTCAACCTGCTTAACCGCGGCTTAAACCTTTGTGACTGAAAAGCCGAAGTTGCCAACAGCTCCGCCGAGGAGCCTCATCCGGGCCATTGCGTGATCATTATAATATTAATGTATAGACTATTCAGATACAATTCACAAGTGCCGTTTTAACACAAACGACCAATGCATTGCGATGGTTCGCTTTTCCCTGTAAAATTTCGTCTTCCCGTGTTACATGCGACCGCCATGTCAATATGATATGCTCACTATTAATTCAGAAACTGAAGTGATTTCTATTGGGTTTGTGGCCAATATTTATACAATTCCATAAAAATATCGGATTATCGAATTAAAAATAATACTTTAATTATTGATCACTTTTTCCACGGATTTACCGCGGATTAACTTTAATGTATGGAGAGGTGTGATTCGGTAACAATGGCGGTCTGCATCAAGCTGACATAGAAAACGGATAAGGTAGATTAACGGTCGATTTCTATTTCAATATATTTTATTTATTTCCCAAATTAAAGCAAATCCTTTTTAAATATCCCCTTGAAGTTATAAAGACAAGGAGAGTGTGAGAAACTTTAAAAAGCTAGGTAGTAGATTTAATACATCAAAAGACAAGACTTGCTACAGCGGCTTAAGCGATTTCGCGGTTTACTGGTCCGCGGCTTAATGGCGCTCCACTGTATATTCACGGCTGTTGTTTTCCATAGATTTTAGAATATTTTACTTATTGCATTTTGTGGTTATCCTTTTTTCAAGCATTTCACATAATAGTTTATCTTTATTATTTCCAATTTACCGGTAATAATATGATTATGAAAAGTATTAATAAATAAACTATTTTCACACTCACAGAGTAAGTTATTAATTTATGTCGCTCATGTAGCTTTCCGCGAAATTCGAAAACAAACATACTTAATTTACATTTAAATAAGCTGAAAGATTTTTATAATTACTGTAAATAATAATGGACCAATTGGAACTTCATATTTATAACTAACGATTGGCTTTAACTAGTTAAACGATTAAAATGGCGAAATGTGATGTGTACACTAGTAATAAATACATTATCTTAATAAATCTGATAATAATTTTCAGGATAATTTCTTTACTGACTTTGTAAGGGTTTCCACTGTGAACAATATAAATGAGGCTTTGTGTGTTATAAAATTAGCCTCTCTGATGAGTTCTGGTACTAAGCACTGAAAAGGTTATGTTTGGTTTGTCTTGAATTTCGCGCACAGCTACACGAGGGCTACATGGGTAGTTACAGTGATCTAGTACCCCCTACGTGTGAATTTTTACACAACTTTTATATATTGTATATAAACAGTGAGATGCAAAGACTGTGCCTTTTAATCTAATAACAAAATAACTTAATATTCCAGAAGTAGAGTTGGGGTACTAAACGTATTATTTGAATGTGTTAAATACGATTTTCTTTTGAGAAACCCCAAGATAAGTTTCAAAAAGCAGCTTAAAATGACTTTCCCTCAACCTTAATCAGCACTCAGAACTTTGTTGTGTTTTTAACTGGTTAATTGTGCCAATGAAAACTGTACAGTCTGACACACATTTCATAAATTCTAGACGTATAGCTACTCATTGACATAACAGAAGGTCTGAGGACTTAAAAAGGCTAAAAAATGGGTTTCGATACTCATTGTACAGTTTTGTGACTAACAACCAACTAATAAGATGTACAATTAAAAAAAAAGAATCAAAATAGTTGTTTCACAGGATAAAAGAAATACGTAACGTGTAATATAACTTGTTAGATTTTTGTTAACTAAACTCTATGAACATTAATCTTTGTGAATAAACTCTTTTTTTTTTCAGTTGCGTGTTCAAAACGGGCCAGAACTGAAATAATTCTATAGTGAATACTTGATTGTTTCTGCTGTTTTCTATACCACTAAACGTGATTAAATTAATTCGCAAAAGATTTGCTTGACGTCATTTCACGAACTTTAAAAAAATTGTCTCATTTTTGTCAAAGTAATTCAATTACTAAAGTAAAAACACTCTGTGACGAGACAAATTATTCTTCTTATTTGTATTAAACTCTAAAACTCACTTTAAAATGGCCTGGCATGGCCAAGCGCGTAAGGCGTGCGACTCGTAATTCGAGGGTCGCGGGATCGTGCCCGCGTCACGCTAAACATGCTCGCCCTCCCAGCCGTGGGGGCGTTATAAAGTGACGGTCAATCCCACTATTCATTGGTACAAGAGTAGCCCAAGAGTTGGCGGTGGGTGGTGATGACTAGCTGCCTTCCCTCTAGTCTTACACTGCTAAATTAGGGACGGCTAGCACAGATAGCCCTCGAGTAGCTTTGTGCTAAATTCCAAAAACAAACAAACACTTTAAAATATCGCCCGTTATGGTTAATCAACAGGAGCGTAGAATTTTTACACCCGATGGGGGGATGATTTTTGCAACCACTTATGTGGACTGTTCAATTTGCAAATTGGTAATCTCTGATTACGTAAACCTGAAAGCTGTAAACATGCAGTCTCAGAGTAATCTTGTTGCTACGATACTTCAAGGTTTCCATGTAGGTTTGTGTAAGTCAGGTGTTGTGAACAGTTTTCAAAATGTTAATAGAATAAGGACAAATGTGTCACAAATTAACTGCCACATGAATTTATTCCTGCACACTGCACAGTATCAAAGATGGCCATTATACTTGGCAAGGTTACTAACAACTTTCATTGCATGAACTACGTTTTCAAATATTAATAAAATTAGTAACTACCCTTGATACGTTTATATCTACTGAAAAACTGTTCATGTTGTTTGATAAAAATAATTAAAATGTCCTTGCGAACTCTTGAAAATTACACATCAGTACAATGTAGCACATAATTATTCATACTTTTCATTGAAGTAAGATTCGTTTAGTCCTCTAGTCTACGTGTTTCCAAAACGTAGACCTCCTTTGTGATGATCTGTTTATGAATTCTTTCATAAGCTCTTCTGTATTTATCTTGTTGACCTCATCTTTGGGAGTGTGACAGACTGCCACATGGTTAAGGCGATACTGAGGCATAGTTGACCTTAACCAGGTCTTCAACCGTCTTAATGTAGAAAAGCTGCGTTCACATTCGCAGCTGGATACTGGAGATACAAGCACAATATTCATAAAAAGAAACACTTCACTAAACACCTGCTGGCTTGTTTCATGCATTTTACAAGTAGGCCGTTAACCCAGGATCTTCTTCTTCCAGGAGCTTCATTAATTGCAGGAAGTTCTCCTCCGTATCAGTATGTTCACGTAATGCTAAACCTTGACGCAGTAAGAATCGTAAACTTCTGAATATTTTGGTTAGACTTCTTTTGCATTCTTCCTGCTGCTTCTTTTTTCCATCATGTAGCTGGACAGTCACTAGAGTTACATCAAGTGAACATTCTGGAGATATAGTAAATCTATGCTGAGAGGAGAATTGGTGTTCATTGAATTTCTGTTTTAGTTAGTTATCACCATTAGATTCCATTTAGGAACATAGGGCCGCAATCGCTTGCGGATTCTTCAACAAGTATTTGAGTAGGTTGTTAGCCCACTGCACCGAGCCATCCCTAATTTAGCAGTGTAAGACTAGAGGGAAGGCAGCTAGTCATCACCACCCACCGCCAACTCTTGGGCTACTCTTTTACCAACGAATAGTGGGATTGACCGTCACATTATAACGCCCCTACGGCTGAGAGGGCGAGCATGTTTGGCGCGAGCGGGCGCGAACCCGCGACCCTCGGATTACGAGTCGCACGCCTTACGCGCTTGGCCATGCCAAGCCGAATTTCTGTTTTGCCTTTTTCCAATTGCAAAAACCGGTCGATATGAAGGTATACTCCACTGGCCTCTCCATTTTCCCTGTAAAAAGGACTCTATTTTCCGCCTTGGCACAATGAAAGCATATGACTTTTTGAGTCTGATTGTCGAAGTGCAGCCATGGGAACTCACCAAACCACTTGCCATGGAAGTTGATATTTTGAGATTTTGCTTTCTGTCGTGGTATTAGTTGTGCGTCTGGATGATATGACTTTCCACACTGTATCTGTGGAGTGTCAGATTTTTCATTACTGCACAAACTTGTTTCACAACTATCTGGCGGTTCATGATGTTCAATAGTTGCACAAGCATTTTCAGACTCGTCCTCTGATGAACATGGTTTTTCCTCTGTATGGTAAGTTTCTATTCCTTTGCTTGAAGTTGTTAGATTATCTTCATCTGCATTGTCACTTGTATTACTAGTAACTGGCTTGCAGAACTGTCTAATATCGGAAAGTTTCAGACGCTTGCTTGTCATAATTGGAATCTGTTTCCTAGATGACTCAACAGGCTAAAATACAGTCTTTATTAAAAACTCTAACGTACAACGAACGAAGATAGAACAGAATGGAAGTAGAACTGAACTGTACAATGTATTTAAGTTGAACGCGCGAACCTCACAGTGACTATCGAGCCGACTGACTGCCGCTGGGCATCGCTGGGACAATAATGTGTGCTAGTTACAACACAAGTAATTGCAAGTTTCTCGAAAAATACGTAAACAATCACAAATATATTATATTCCTTTTAAGGCTTATCAAAAGGCAAACACGTTGTGATATAATGTCTACAAGCACGTCTATTAAACAAAAACACCTAAACAAAAACTAGCAATACAATTCGAGTAGAGGCTTCGGCCCGTTGAAATCGCTCCTTTTGTGTTCTAATTATACAAGAAAATACAATATTTTTACTACCTATAATAAGAGAATATATTGTTCTTTTACCATAAAGCACTAGCACTTTATTAGAGAGTGGTGATAATCTGAAATTTCATGGATGAATGAGGGCCACAAACATAAGTCTAATGAGCCCTGTTGTAAAATTGAGGCTGAGGGAGTGGAGGGGGGTGATGTAGGGCGCGTCTGGATCCGAGCGGCCCGAACCTGTCGTTAACTGTACACTAAACGTACACTATGGTCAGCGACTTCGACAGCTAAGGAGAGTAAGGCGTTCGACAATAAAACCGGCTAGACATGCATAATAACAAATGACGTAGGAAAACAGCACAATATACATACAAGACTGATGCAGCTACAAGCTACAATGGCCTGCCAGATTTAGATCACAGGAGTTTACGCTTGGGAGTACTATTTTCGAATTTCACGCTCTGTTCAATCTGTTGTGATGAAAATTTTACTTAATCTTACACTACGTACAAGACGTAGGTAGATTCAGTGACAACCTTGCATGTACACTTAGGCCTACTGACTGATACTTACGAACTATCGCTTAGATCGAAAGCTTAGAAGCACGCCTATATTAAAGATGTACATTTCTATTACTGAAAAAGCCTACATCTAGGCCTAATTCGATTGGTGAGAACACGAGAATCACAAGAACAAACACACAATTTGTAGGCCTGTGATGCAATAAAACAATTCAACAGACCAAACTGTAGGGGGGATGATTGTATGCACCATACCCCCACCTAAAATGAAGGGGGATGTATCCCCCCATCCCATCAGGATTTACGCCCCTGCTAATCAACTACATGCTGGTTAACTTCAAGTTTCATAACTTTTCTCTGACTGAACTTTAATTTATTTATATTTTGTTCACTGAAACCTCGAACTTTATATAAACTATATGATGCCATAATGAAATAATACGCGTTTAAAGAAACGAGATAAAACCGAATACTCGAGTAATTTGGCGTCAATAATACTGTAACAATTAAACTACACACACATTGTATGACTCTTATTGAGTTACTCAACCAAACTAGTTATAACTATTGCCTTTAAAATAATTACTTTTAATTCTCTTTGCAGACAAATTATATAACCACTAAATATTACTTCTCCAAATAAATTAATAATAACTATTAGACTAAGCAGTCTCATATAAGCCCATCTTCAGGAAAAATATTTAAAATATATTTTTTCACACTATATACAAATACCTTTTCAGTTCACAAAGACTGTTTTCATTTTGTGCGCAAAGTCTACTCATATAGTCTGCACCAACATTTGCAGTACTGTTGGTGGCTTCAATCAAAGTTGATAGATTTGAAGGTATAATTCTCACTTCATGATCCTTGCATTGCAGGTTTTGCACCGTATAGGTAGTTCTGAGTCTTATGAATGGCAAATATGATGACTAGACACTCTCGTTCAGTCATGGACTAGTTCTCACTACTCAACAGCTTTTACTAACGGACGTTACCGGACACTGTCCATCTTCACGTTCTTGTAAGAATACTGCTCCAATTCCAATCTTTGAATCATCAACCTGAACAATGATTTATTTTCAGCTACTAACTCGAGTGAAGTTAGTGCCCGTACAATACTTACACGAGTATGCTGCTAGATTCGCTCGATATACTGTGTAATTATTCGTGGAAAGCTAGATTAAGTGTAATACATTATCCACAAACTTTTTAATAGTATCCAAAAGCTAAACGTGCGTTTAGTACATGGCATAAGGCAAACAGCTTCAGTTCACTCGCCAATTTAGTGCGAATGATAGGCTTGAGTTTGGAATGAGGTCCATTCTTGGCTAATTTCTCGATTGTTGTTAAGTGCAAAACTACACAATGTAGTGTGATCAAAACGTGTATTGAAACCAAGTTTTTAGCGATGAAAGCCCTCAGGCTCTTTGCTGAGCCACTAGTAGGCCGGAATTGTTGACAAAGTAATTCAGAAGTTCTACTCTACCTGTAGACGAGATTGCTCTTTTCTTTTGTTTCTTTCTTTAAAGCAAGGGCTCGACATGGCCAAGCGCGTAAGGTGTGCGACTCGTAATCCGAGGGTCGCGGGTTCGTGCCCGCGTCGTGCTAAACATGCTCGCCCTCCCAGCCGTGGGGATGTATGATGTGACGGTCAATCCCACTATTCGTTGGTAACATGGAAAATATTGAACCTTTTCTTGTGACTGTTCTACTTCAATAAATGAAATTTTACGCATGTATATATCACATGTGCTCCAAACACATATAAATATACTCATATTGATATATTACTACTATCATAAAAATTACACGTCAAGTCTAAGCATCAACAATTACATTATATTTACCTTTAATATGTCTAGTCTATAAATTATAATACTACAACACCAAGCTTCAACTTAAGTCTTACGTTTTTGTTCCTAAGCTTACGGGCCGGGCATGGCCGAGCGCGTTAAGGCATGCGCTCGTAATCTGAGGATCGCGGGTTCGCATCCGAGTCGCGCTAAACATGCTCGCCCTCCCAGCCGTGGGGGCTTTATAATGTGACGGTCAATCCCACTATTCGTTGGTAAAAGAGTAGCCCAAGAGTTGGCGGTGGGTGGTGATGACTAGATGCCTTCCCTCTAGTCTTACACTGCTAAATTAGGGACGGCTAGCACAGATAGCCCTCGAGTAGCTTTGTGCGAAATTCCAAAACCATTCTTTTAAGCTCGCGCAAAGCTAGCCGTCCCTAATTTAGCAGTGTTAGACTACAGGGAAGATAACTGGTCTTCACTATTTGGTTACTCTTTTACGAACAAACGTAGAACTGACCTACATTATAACGCCCCCACAGCTGAAATGGTGATTCGCACTCGAGATACTCAGATTATGCGTCGAATGCCCTTACCACCTAGCAAAGCCTAACCCCCGTTTCGTTTTAATTGTTGCCAGAACAGAAAACATTGGCCGCTGACTTGCACTGGTATGTTAGTGTGAAACTGAAAGGCAAAAACACGTTCAACAGGATAATTTTTTACGAACCAGCATTCAGAAATTCCTTGGAGCAAATAAGCTGACGAATCAACTACAAAATATTGGCATTCCGACCGTGTAATGGTTAGTTAAGGTTTTCATTCATAAAATACACTGTAAACTGTGGCTATTTTCAGTACCCGAGACACATGAAATTCTTTTACGCAATAAATTAATCTATAAGATTTATTTTGTATTAACTATTACTTAGAATGGGGCGCGTCTTAACTTGATTCTATTTTATTACTCACCAGAATCTCTAGTAGTTTAAAAGTGATTTTTTTTAGGTAGGTTTAAAGTAAATTAATCTTTGAGACCTTGGGTGTTGTCAGATACATCACTCCAAACGGTTTGACCTCCCAAGTCCAAAACTGTAATTAGATTTCAAATACGTCAAGAAATGTAGACCTATAAGCTAAATGTTTTCACTTTAAAATGAATTCAGAGCCATTTTATAAGTCGCCAATACCTCAACTAAAGATATATAAAGTTCGTCTTTCAGCTTCAAAATAAATACCTCCCCTCGAGACAACCAGCACACCTCTGTATGCACCAGGGACTTCTTGAGCGTGGATTCAATGTCTCCATAAAGAATAGAAGACAATCTGCTGTTCAAAGGTCTTGATTACACAAAGATTACAGCATCTTGTAACATTCTGTTTCCTTCGAGTTGCAATTTCTTTCAATCTAGTATTTGTGTATGATGTAATACGCAAATATTACACCTGGAGCAAGAGAACTTACTTTGGTTCTAGCCTATTTTTTTGTTTTCCATAAATGTGACTCCCCATCAGTGTGTACTCCAAGAAAGACTGTTTATAATGACAAAAACTTGTCAACAGGAAAGAAGTTAGTTACTTTTCACATACTTCTCCTTTACGACAGTTTCATATAAGCACCAGAAATTGAAGCAAGTTTGCAACATCCGTGGTTTTATCAAATTGTGTGGCCAATTTCAGACTGTTCGAGATACATGCTATCAAGTTCGGTTTTTATGTTTGTTGTCAAGCGCAAAGTTACACAGTGGCTGAGTACACCACGAGTATCAAAATTTGATGCTCAGCGTTGTAAGTCTTCTGACTTACTGTCGAGCTACTGGTACTTATGCATTTAAGTTTTTAGTTTGGTGTTATTCATTATCACGATTACATCTGTTTGTTTACCTTCTAGCTGTCACCAGAAGAAATACATGATAGTTTGTTTTTGTTGTTGTTTACTTCCTGACTGTCACTAGATCGTTTATTTTTGCTGTTTTGTTTTTACCGATATGTAATACTTCCTTATCCATTTTTGACAAATTAGTAAAAGTACGAAAATCTCCAAAACCTGGAACAACAGGCTACTTACGCACATTATTGGCTTATAAATATTATCATATGATAATAAGGTCTTGCAGTTTACGGTATCTAACACACATCTGCATTCTAACTAAGAGAGGGGTATTGATTCCCTGTTTTTTTAATTATTCTAATAAAATTAGTTTTTAAAACGTCACACTTGTGTTGTATTAATAGCGTATACGGCTATTTTATGCTGAATTAATAAAATATCTTTTTTAAATTTAAAAATGTCATCACTTTTCAGCCGCGGGGGCAAAATAATGTGACAATCAAAACCTATTTTCGTTGATAAAAGAGTAAGTTAACAGTTGACTGTAAATGTTGTAGAGCGGGCTTCCCCTCTGAACTATCACTTCAAAATCAGGGAGGCTAGCGTAGATAGCCCCCGAGTTGCTTTGCGCAAAACTCAGAATCGAAAGAAACAGGGTTGACTGATTAATATTACCTATAAAATAAGACAAAATAATCATTAGTTTCAAAAGCAACTACTTCGTTTAATAATATACAAAATTCAAATTATTGCCAGTAAGCAGGGAGATGTAATGTTTTGGGGCAGTTAATACCTATCAACCAGAAAAAAAGAAAAGAAAAAGTGTTTTAAATTTCTTATGCCTAGAGTGAGATATGCTCATTTGTACATAACTATTCGAATATAAAACTATCTGTATTTATGAAATTCAATGCTGAAAAGTGAAAAGAAAGAGAGTGAAATGCATAACATTTCTGTTGTATATTTATGTTTTAGCATGGAATTAGCCTACACTTCTTCCATTTATAGCCCTCAGCACCACAAACTAACGTATTTAAATACATGGTGTAAATGTCACATCCCCTTGTTATTTGTTACTATATTACTTAATAGCTGTAACATTTGTACAGCAACTTTAAATTTTTATTTACGATTTCGATGTATATCATTGATCGTTACCAAAAACGGAAAAAGAAAGCATTCTCGACAGAATAACGGTTAGAAACTACATATAACAACCAATAATACTCTTGTAACGTTTCAAAGGATAATCATTTTCAAAAAATTAAAAATACGGAAGAATCACGGGCATTGTTCTCAAAGCGCTACTAACAGTCCCAGTTTGACTGTTAGTCTATTGAAATACTTTTGAAGTTGAAAATAAATAGTGTATGAATCCGCTAACCTTAATAATCTTTATGTCATGCCCGTTTCCTTATTACAACTGAAGAAATAATGGTAGATGATTTATGTATTTCGATGGGGTATTCTGAAAGCATACTTCGCCATTTTTACATATTCTCTTGTCAATACTCGAAGCACTATGCAATAGCGAATAAACTAAATGAACATATTTATTAATTAAAGGTAAATGCTTTGTAACAACATTCAAACTACTCTTTCTGTATTATTAACTAAAAACCTTAAGGATAATTTACAAAATCCAATCTTCCTCGCTATCTATATTATTCTTATAGTTTAAGAAAGTTTCCGGCACTAAAAGCTAGCTCTTAGCGCAACGCTAAAGTGAACTGCTTGCACTAGACAATGAAAGTAAATTTCTGGTTAATCCTAATTTTGGTGAACATGATATGTTTTTAACAGAGCATTTACAATGCATCCATACCAAAGGATTTAGGTCTCCAAAAATTCATAAAACATCAAAAACAGCAGACAAGCATTGTGAATATCAAAAACAATGTGAGTCAATATTTACTCATAAACTTTACTTGAAACATCCTAATCATATTTTAGAAAGAGAAGAAGTAATAACCAATCAAGTTGTTAGGCTGATTAAACTATCACATAACGAATTTACCGATAAAATGTATGTATTTTTACAACTATAGTTTCTTTAAAATTATTTGGTATATTCAACCTCAACGGAGACTCATGCGAATGCGTACAAAACGTTAACGCTAGTTGGAACTCCTGTGGATAAGGCATAACTATCCCCAAATTTCAAATAGCTGACTAGAGGGGAAAAGCGAATCATCACTTTCTAAGTAGTTAATGCATCAGAAAATTGTCAAATTTCACATGCAAAATCTTTACAATCTCCTGATATTAATCAATCTTTTTTTTCAGAAACAATTATATATTATCTATCATTTTTACAACTGTATCTCTAAAAGGGTTGGTCGACCAACCTCGTAACCACAATATATAAATTACGCTTTCTAAGTTCTAGAACTACTACAGGTTGTAACAAATAGTTAAACTAAAATTATTAAATCTCAAAACATTATACATATATAAAAAAAAAATTATTTTATTTTATTGAAACTTTATTGACAGTCGTATCTGTCTAGCATTACAGAAGTTGAATGACGCGGCGCACGTGCACTCATGTTCCCGTTTCCAATAATATAAAACTTGCCTTTACAAACTGACCTACCTTGGCTGTGTTCTAATGAATGACCAGTAATTTGTAAAATACAATCACATTTCGGTTATAATACATTACATACGTATATGTGCTATTGCAAATAAGTTATTGTATTTCAATTGTTTTCTTAAACCATAGAACAGTAAATTAAAAAGTATAGAAAACATTTACGTCTTCTAGTTACGAACGTTGTGCTCGTTTGCTGCTTGCCGTAATTTGGTAAGCTTTAACAACTTTTCCACGTTTTAAAGTTTCATATATATATTTTTAAACAACAAAAATGATAAATTACTAAACCAATACCACAGAATTTCACTATAATCGATCAGGTTTAGTAACTAAGCTGTATTTGGGTCTAAAAATATCATTTTTCCAGATCAATAATGTCTTACTTTACCACTTGGAATCTACCATGAGAATAAAGAAGTATTTTCATCTAAATACTTTACAAATACTTAGCAAAATACATGCAGAATATTCTGAGCTTTCGAATTTTTTTTTACACTTCACAGGACGAAGTAGATGTATGCGAGCAAGTGTTTTCAAAACGGAAAAGGCTGGCGGGCCACCATGATTGATTGACTACACATAATAACTAAAAATAATAGAAAAGATTGTAAGTTCTTATCTTATAACGTAACTTGTCAATATTACTAATTTAGTTTCTAATTCGTAATAAACTATAAACTCTGTACTTGGAAACATCTAATTTGAACCAATGCTGCATTCAACATACCACGAAACACAAAAATCGAAATTTACTATTGTTTAAAATATTTACTTTTAAATTAAGAAACTAACTAATGTATAATACTAAAATATAAATTATAACTTACAATTTGATATCAAACGTATTGATAGAGATTCATAAAATAATTCAATAAAAGTTTGAATTTTAATATACAGTTGCGATAATTTGCTTTTTGATCCCAGAATATGAGAAAACCCGTCAGACCTGTCTCGGCAGTGTTGACGAGACTCATTATATAAACAAAATTGAAAGCACCAACAAATGTAAAAATATTCAAAATAATTTATTTCTAAAACTATTATTTTTGTGGGTTCCTAGCGAGTCAATGGTAAGATTACAGATTTCTAATGGATTTCGATTCTCGGCAGTGAACAGAGCTTAGATAGCCCATTGTGCCGATTGAAATTTAAAAAATCGCACATTACTGTTATAAGCCTCTTTTAATCACCATAATTATTGCTTATTACTAATCCTCTGGGCACTTTACAATTAATACAATCTGTTTTCTTGCATTGAAAATATCAGTCAATAAGATAAATCATTACCCACAATTATAGAAGCAAGACCTCACAACAATTCAAAGGTTATTTTTAAAATTTGAGGGATAAAGTTGGCCTCGTAAGGTTCTGCATTGGTTATATTTCGATTCCTCATTTGTTTCTCTTGAAAGGGGATTGCCCACCAATGTGTAAGTAGTTCCACATACTAAACAGTCTGACTTTCCTTGAAGTGAAAAATACTGTTGTGATAAATACTTAATGACAGATTTAAGTCTCTCTAAAATACCTTCCCTTATTAAATCACAATGTTGAATTTATAGTTCCTTTCTTTCTGACTCTACATTTTCAAATGCTTCCAGTCGACTTTCTTTCGGATGGACAACGGTAATTACATCATAGGATTTACAACGTTAAAATCATGGGTTCGATTCCTCTCGGTGGACACAGCAATGTCGCTTTGCTTTTAGTAACAAAAATAAAAAATACACTAAATATTTATTGTATGTTCTTCAGCCATTCGTACCAATCAGTCAAATCGTGTTGAAGCAAAGGGCTTGCTGCATACACCCAGAAATTTGTTTTACCGAATGAATGAACAAACTACTCAAGACTCCTGCGTCTCCTCCGTTAATAAAATGCCAGTTTCCATTTAATTTGTGAAAGCTTTAAATCACACGCAGTAGACCTTTTCAATACGTTTGATCTTAGCCACTTACACGGAATCTCGTAAAACTTCAGTGATGTGACTAATGTCATTCAACATTTCGTGATTAAACAAAACTTTCTTCTACCGAAGTCACACCTTTTTATATAACAGTTCAAGCATGTTGACTATAAAGCCACAAGCAGCCAGGCAAGTCTAAACTTTTGAAGTTCCTACAACAACAAAACGCTGGCCTTGATTCAGGAACACTGAAGTATAAAACAATGCCTTTCTACTGTTTGGGCCCTGGTGTAGTGTATTAGTTAATGTGCCTCGATTACGAATCTAAGGATCGTTGTTCACATCCCGTTGCCAGACAAACACACTCGGCACTTCAGAGCCGTACATCAGCTATGAGTAACAGTTAAAGCCTACGAGTAAATTAGACATGAGAAGTATAACAATTGATGTTGAGCGTTGTCTTCCACCTATTTATATCAATTCAAACATTCAAACGTAAGGAGGAGAATGAGCTGACAGCACCTGTTTTTTTTCTGTCTTTTGTAGCTTTACTCGAAAATTCTATAGAAACAAACAACTGTTTTGATAACGTTGGCTGTGCAATGTTATTTTTCTCTTATTTAATTCTCTCTTGTGCCGTTCCTTTCATATCTCTTCTTCATTTTATTCAAAATCTCCCTTTTTTCGTCTCCTCACTACAATATTTTTGCCGTTCCCACATTTTGTGGCAAATGTCTACTTTGCTTACTCACTTAGCTAGCTCTGTATTTAGGAGTTAAAAAATATCCAGTACCAGTTATGTATTTCTTCTTCCGTTACTAATTACTTAAAATCAATCCGATACATGATCAAAATGCAGGTTAACAGATGTACACAATACAGTCCACACAATAATTATAGTCTGTTTTTAATACTAAAAGAGAGTAGCTTACAAGTACAAATAAGTTACAAAATCACGATTCAGTTAACACTATCGAAATAAAAATCAACTAGTAAACAATATATCACTCAACGAGTTATCGTAACATGATGGCCAAGATGAAGCATTTTAGAGCGAAATCGTAAATGTTAGCAAATGTGGACAAGTCTTATAATTACTTAATATTTTGTAAAACGAAGTAGTTGCAATTCAACAGCGTTTGGTGAAAGTGTGTTCTGATAAAAATCCTAAAGGATTAGGCTTAATGTAATGCAGTTCACACAACTATAGGCGTGGAGCCTTATTTGCATGGTGGTAATTTATTGAAACTAATTGCAGCTCGTTTCCATTAGAGAAAGAAGCCTACAAAGTAATTCGGTATTCAATGAAACTATCTGGTGTATTACATGTTAATTAAGTGTAGGGTGAAAGATAATATAAGAGACCTTATAAAGTCGTTTTATGTTTTATACAACTAATTATTTTTAGGTCATCCCTCTCACGTTTCCTTTTAAATCTATATGAGTAGAGCTTTGTTATTTCCTATTTACTGAAGTTATCTACTTTTTACTTTGTCCTCCGCTGGCACAGCGATAACAATACGGATTACAACACTAAAATCAGGTGCTCGATTCCCCACTATTGACACTGCAGATAGCCCGATGTGGCTTTGCTATAAGGAAAATACACAGATCTACTTTGACAAATTAGAGTGCTACGTAAAAAATAATAAATAGAAATGTTGCATTATTAGGTTATTTTCTGTTTTAAAAATGGAGCTATAGTTATAGTTTATTTCAGCCAGTTGTGCCTGCAGCTTTAAGGGTACGAAGCATTATATGGATCTATTAAGTTTTTAAGTTTAGTGAAACTATAATTTATTTTCAGCCAAGTATTGTCTACAAGTCAGTAAGTAAGCACGCAACGATGTATATGCATAAGGAATTTTTTTTATTCATGTTGGAATGTACTACATGTTTCAACAGAACACTGGTCTGGCTTCTTCAGGTGTGATCAGTATTAAGCTATACACAGTTTATATAACATTATATAACAGAACTGATGTCAGCAGGTGTCCGGATACAGTTAAAGACAAGTCTGGTCAGTTATGCACTTAGTGAATACAATTTGCCAAATATGGTTGATGTCGCTGTGTCCATTCTCACGGTTTTAGCGAGAGATCGTAAGCTTTGATTATTTCTACTGTTTCTAAATAGTCTCCTTTATTTTTAGGTCTTGGGTTGGTGTTGTAGGAGGATTTCATTCCGTAGTATTTTGAGACCTATTTAATATTGATATGTTTGTTTGTTTTTATTTCGCGCAAAGCTACGCGAGAGCTATCTGCGCTAGCCTTCCCTAAATTATCAACTCTTGGGCTACTCTTTTACCAACAAATAGTGGTATTTGTGCGTAACATTATAACACCTCCATGGCTGAAAGAACAAGCATGTTTGGTGTGACAGGGATTAGAACCCGCGACCCTCAGATTACGAGTTGAACGTAATACACTTCTGGCCATGCCCGGCCTGTTGATATGTTAAAGCAAATGTCTGAAATTCACCTCTACACATGAGACCCTGGTGTTCTTCGCCTCTTGTTTTTAAATAGCGTGACATTTGTCTTATGCATTTCTTGCCACATTCGCAAGGAATGCTATAAATGTCCTGCTTTTGTTCTTTGGGTAGAGGTTCTCTTGTGTTACATAGTAACGTGTTAATTTTATATGAAGGTTTGTATACAGTTTTAAAGTAAATGCTCAAATTATTTAAAAGTCTAGTGATTTCGTTTGTAATTTTTGGAACAAAAGGGAATGAAACAAATTTGTTGCGTTTTTTGTTATTGATAGGTAAAATATTGTAATTTGTGTGAATATTCTCTACTGTTTTTAAGTTCAGCGAATGTTCGTTTGTTTTCAATTTCGCGCAAAGATACACGAGGGCTATCTGTGCTAGCCGTCCATAAATTAGCAGTGTAAGTCTAGAGGGAAGGCAGCTTAGTCATCACCACCCACTGCCAACTTTTGGACTACTCTTTTACCAACGAATAGTGGGATTGATCGAAACATTATAATGCCCCCACGACTGAAAGGGCGAGCATGTTTGGTGTGAACTCGCGACCCTCGGATTGTCCTTTCTATGGTGTTGGGTGTAAGACTTATAGATAATGCTATGTTCTTTAAGTATTTCAGTTCAGTTAGTAGGTCGTTTTTTATGTATGCATAGTTGTTGGCACGATTAACGTAGGTGTCGTAGGAGGATTTGTTTGGTGTGAACTCGCGACCCTCGGATTGTCCTTTCTATGGTGTTGGGTGTAAGACTTCTAGATAATGCTATGTTCTTTAAGTATTTCAGTTCAGTTAGTAGGTCGTTTTTTATGTATGCATAGTTGTTGGCACGATTAACGTAGGTGTCGTAGGAGGATTTTTTTTCGATAGATGGTAATTAGATCATGTGAAAATAAATACAATAGTGCGTAATTATATGCATTATATTTATAATTAGTAGAGGTAAAGAAATTCCGAGATACTTGTTTATAGAATGTTGTAATGGTCTGGTTAGTATAACTTTTGCGACTTTCTCCTTATACTTATAATTCAACATATGCTATGTGAAAAGTAATAGTGCTACTTTCTACTTTGAATTTGTAATTATCGTTAATCATACTTCGCCTGAAGATGGCCTGTCCTGTGGGCTGAAACGTCGTAATTTTAAATGCTTAAACATTTTTACTGTAAACTTTATCATATCAAGTTTCATCCAGTAGGATCCTCATCTCTTAATAACCCTGAATTACTTTTATCAATTATTTATACGCATATAAACTATTAATTGGTATTTCTGTACGATCGGTCAGAACTTGTAATTCTTAGGCTTGTATAGCCACATTTTACTTATACAACACTGTTGAACAAGCACATGGCTACAACCTGATATTTCGCATACCCTGTAAGTTTACCATAATTCACTGTCTTTAACTAAACAACGACTTCGGCACAGTTATAACTCTTACTACTTTTCAACTTTTAATTTCAAGGTCAGCGAGTAATTTTTTTTAGAAAACTTATTTAAGCCACGTATGCCCAGCAGCATCCATTAGGATGGTTAAACTGTATTTCAAGCAAACTGTATATACTATTAGTTAAAACACCAAATCATTTCTACAATTATGTATGTATCAACATCTTACCTTTTACTTAATTATACTCCTCCGATGTATCATGTGTACAAACGTTCATATAAATACGTATAACCTTTATTACTGCCAAGTAGTGTAAAAGGAACCTTGATACTCACTCACACAACTATGAAATCAATGGCTCCTGTACGTTCAGCCTATTGTAATTTTATGACGTTTGAAAACTTAAAAAGTACGGAGGAATTTAAGCAACAATTAAACTAAAAGAAAGAAAAGCGTACAGTATGATAAAACTACATGTAACTTACACTGAGCTGGTTGATGTCTAGTAAAGAATAATTACTAATAAATTTTCTTAATTTATATAGGGTTAATACTATGTTTTCATGCAGTACTGTATTTCGATTGAATAAATAGCAAGTAATGAAGTTGTTTCAGTTATAGTTTAATAACAGTAGCAGCAATGATAATAAATGTTGTTTTACACCTTGGTCTTTATGTAATTAATGTGAAAAAAATCCAGGTTGAAATATTATGGTTTGGTTTTCGAATTTCGCGCAAAACTACTCAAGGACTATCTGCGCTAGCCGTCCCTAATTTTACAGTGTAAGACTAGAAGGAAGGTAGCTAGTCATCACCACCCACCGCCAACTCTTGGGCTACTCTTTTACCAACGAATAGTGGGATTGACTGTCACTTTATAACGCCCCTACGCACGTTTGGTGCGATAGGGATTCGAAGCCTACCCTCGGACTACGAGTCGAACACCTTAACCCACCTAGCCATGTCGGGCCAAATATTATGGCTGGGAGAGGAAATATTACTTTTTAATTAACCAGAAAAAAATTTAAAACTAATTTTCTTGTTGAACGCAAATGCTTAGAGGAAGTAGATTTAAAACATAATTGTATAGCTAAAAAAATCCTTGAATTATCTATCAATCTAAAATTCACCACTTGGTTTGAAGGATGAACAAATGACCATAGTGTTAAGAAACTGTGCAGAATATAGAATTATGTGCATATTTAATACATTCTATAAATAAATTTCTCAGGGATTTTCATGCTAAAAATCGGATTTTGCCCTCTTTGGTGGACATAGCACTAGATACAAATATAGAACTATAATAAATAATATTTATTAACTTCACAAACCTGCCTTTACGGGAGAGCTCTATCGGAGATTTGTTTTAAACTTACTGTGTTGAAATTTTGTACCAGACTGAATAACATCATGTAATGCCAAACTTAACCAGAACGATTTGTGTTACCATTTGACTGGTTATTCACGTTAAAACATTAAAAGTGTTACAGTCTCAGATATTACTCAACTGCCAAAGGAAATTATGGCCATCAAACTTCACATATTATACACAAATGAAAAATTATTGAATTGTACTTGAAAGAAGAAGGTAGAAAAAGCATCGTATTCCTACACCCCACTTAGATACTTGTATATCAATCATAAATGTCAGTTTTAGAATTCTATTATCCAAGGTAAATGCTCTTATAAACACCACTGATTTTTTATACCCCTAACCAAAGTTACTAAATTCTTCCTTAATTATTCCCTACTTTCCACTTGACAACAGTGTCAGAGTGGAATGACTTCGGTGTCAAAATGAGGTTTTCAATATAAATTTTTATTTTCCTTGTTTTCCTACTTTTATTTTCTCTTTCTTCATGCTTTTTTATTTTATTATTCTCCTTTTCTTTCCTAAATTTTGCCCTTTTTGCCAATGTTCCAAACTTCGCTCCAAATTTTACAACTCTCAAAATTATTTCTGTACCTTTTGAATACATATTTAGAAGAATATTTATCCCTGTCAAAATTGTTAATGCCAACCTTACTTATCTATTTGTTTTTGCCCTTATGTAGTACATCTCAAGCTTCCTGTATTTGATGTTTAAAGTAAGACCGATCCCAACAAAAGTGTAGTAAATACTAGTAACAGCATTTTCTTGGTGGATGAATTTCATGGGATTATTAGATGTTGCATTGGTTCAGTGTCTAAGCCATCCTGTTCTTGAAACAGACTGATTAAAGGAGACTTCCGATGCCACAATGTCTTAATTAGCTACTTTTTAAAATATAAGTCGTTTAAGTGGCTTAATAGTATTGTATTTCTATGAAATTCTACTTGTGGCTTCCTGTTCCAGGCAGGAAGACCCTAAATGAAAACCCCCTTTATCTGATTTTATTGTCGCTTGTAAGCTTGATAGTAGCCTTTTTAGCCAGAGTTTACAGCCATTAACTAAGTGTGCTTAGTTGAAACAAGAAGTTGACAGACCCTTATATACACTGAACTAATTCATAGACTCAGGAAGCATACTCTTTTCAATTTGATTTTAGTAAATAAGGTTTTTCCTGCTGTGCTGTTTAGTCACTCCCAAGAAACGCCATTGCAGAATATGCTTAACTACATTTTGTATACCAGTACTTGTGGTAGAAATTGTTGTCCTGCTATGAATGATTTCAAAGCCATAGCTACATGTTTCAAGAAAATTAACTCCAATCTTAAGTCACAATCGTGAGCAGCACAAAAGGACGGAATGTAGTGTTTTGATGCTGTCTAATATGTTTATAGAGTCCACACACAAATGAGACTGTTTACTGTTCAAAAAAGCAAGCAGCACTAGCTTGGGTGCTTACCTGTTCAAGGATGGATGGTGTTCTGTTATTATGAATGATCGTTTTTCCAGCCTTAACTCAGCATGGGCATGGTAAACAAAGTTTGAGAAATTAAAACTAGTAGTAATGCTAGGGTTGAGTCTATCAAAACAAAACCAAGAGCAAGCCACTGTTTGTCAACACACATAAAACCATTATCTATGAATCTTGCAAATAGTTTGACTCATTTCAGTGGCAGCATCTTGATAATATGTTGGTTGAATATGCCATTGTATTTGAAGGACCAGACGATCAATTGGGTCAGACAACAATAACAATACCCTAATAACATAAATTTATATAATGTGCATTCAATCAAACACCTGCCATGCAGGAATTCATTGAGCATTAAAGATGCAGCTTGTATTGAAATACAGTGTTAAAGGATGGGAACATACAATCTTCAGATAATGCCTTGTCACCTTCAATAGTGATTGTCAGAAAGAAGGAAGGTATGTCTAAGTTATTTGGTTTTTCTAAAGACAGGTTACACATTCAACTAATTTTAAATGTTTTCCCATATCATAAATATTTGGATGCAGTGGAAGCTTCCCATTGATTCAGTATTTTGGGTCTGGAATCCAGATACTAGCACGTAAAAGTGAATGATGAGACTAGATCTAAGACTATATTTAACATAGAGAGTTTGTATAAATTACTTTCAAAGAAGAAATAAAATTATTTGTATGCACTTGTATTCATTAATAAGTTAGTCACAATTTATCTCTTAACATATATGCTGGCAAAATTCATGGCTCATGCATTAGAAGAGAACTGGATAATCACTAACAGTATTTGAAAACATCCACATGTATCAGGGAGCTAATTTAAATACTCAGCTGTTCTCTGAATTGTGCAAAGTGTTAGATGTGGTTTGTCTGTGTACTTCACCTTAAAACACCAGTTTGATGGTTTAATACAATGGATAATAAAAACTTATCTAGTGTATGCTTGCTAAGTTTGTTCATCCTAACCATCCAAACTTGAACAAGCACTAAGATTATGATGATAGTGTACAGAGGAACAAAACAGCTAGAAGTGGTCAGAATAAAATATAAAAGGTACTGTCATGAAACAGTGAATAAATATAATAGCATGGAAGCTGGGTATGGCTTTAGTATGTGCCAGTTGCATAAAATCAGTTCATATTCAGATGGACAGGGCATTTTCTTGTGCTACAACAAGTTAATTTCATTGATGTACAAATGATGGCATTAAAGAGGCATGATAAAATGACTAACTGCGTATGTAGGTATATTACCACTATGCTTCACCCTATCCCAGAGAATGAGGAGCAACAAGATGAAAGTATTTATCTGGCTGTTTCCAATGGACTTAATGAGGAAACACCAGATCTAAATACAATAATAGCGACTGATATGATTGGAGTTGACAGTTTATCATAAACTAAAATAGCTTGTGTTGCTTGATTATTAGGACATTTTACTTATCTTGAGATTAATGGGACAAAAATGGCTTAATAACCTTTGGTTTCTGGGCTATTGAGTAGTTTCAGAATAAGAGATGTTTATGAGATATTGAATGATGGCTGCTTGATTATTGTAAGCGAGGATAGTTTGTTGATAATGAGGTTAATAGGAACAAATGAAGTTTGTAGTCATTGATTTCTGCACTATCAAACAATTTCACAATGAGAAATATTCATTAGATGGTAAATTATTGCTGTTTGTTACAGGGGAACAGTTTACTGATTGTAGGATTTAATAACTTTTGCTTTCCAAGCTGTTGAGAACTTTCACAGTGAAAGATATCCAGGAGATATAGGGTAATAGCTGAATGAGTATCCCAAGCTTGTACAATTGTTGTGAGTAGTTGTATTATTTATTACATTAACAGTTTGCATGGTTGAATTATACACCGTCTACCAGTCATATTCTCCAATCCATTAGTCTCACATAAGATTAGAGATTTGTGCAGTTGTTTTGCTGTAATTAGATTTAAAATAATTGTTTTTTGTATTTTTTATTTTTACTTTAAACTTTGTTACATTTCTTTTTGTAATTGTATATATTTTTTGTAACTTTTTATTTAATTACTTGTACATACTTTCATGTACAAATTCATTTGTACTGTCTTTTTGGTTTAAATTAAAATTTGTATCTTCAACTTATAATGTTAATTTACATAGTTGTATATTTTGTATTTTTATTTGTTTTTGAAATTTAGTTACCCACCATGTTTGATCTCATTTTTGACATACTTAGTGTCTTTTTTTTTGTGCTGATATCTTGTCCAATAAATTCAAAAGCCTCTACCATACTAGAAGCAGGAATGCTAACTTCAAAAGGTTAGTTTCATTTTACTTACCCCCAAATGATAGTATCTTATTTTTTTATTTTCATCTTTTTCTTATTTTAACTTGGGAGAGCAGTTACCTTTCCACAACTGTCTGCAGGCAGTGAAGGATGATATAGATGTTGGACATTGTGTACTTGGGCACCCACATCTCACTCTCCTAATTTCTAATCTTCTTATGTGAAACTAGCAAATTGGAGGTTAAGACTGACAGATGGTGTATCCCCACCACAATGTGGGTCCTACTACTTCAGTCACTTCCAAAATCTAGGATAAATTTTATAATCCCACATTGTAGCTTGTACCCAAGGATCTTTTTAAAAATATGCAGCATATTTGGTTTAATTTTAATGTGTTTTGGCTGAAAAATTTATGGTTATAATATATATACTATAGTAACATAACTATAATTCTGACTAATGATTGTTATAGCCAGACTGTTCAATTTAATGGCTCTTAGATAGCACCACATTATGTTCACAGTTATTAAGAGGTAACTTGTATAATGTAACCAAAATCAACTATTCAGTTATTTGCCAGAGGCATCCTGTGATAATGTGTAATGGTGATATATTTATATAGAAATATACTTTTATAAATAAATACATGTGTATGAACATTATTTAAGCCATTATTGAGTGTTTCGTGACATAAGTGGGTCAATTACACAAAGAACATTACTGTTAAGAAACACACAGATGAAAGTAAAGGGTTTAATTCAAATTTTGAAACTTTTTGAAATTAAGTAAATATGATTATGTACCTCTAAGGTATCAAAGCTCCAGTGAAGTCATTTCCATAAATATCGATGAGAGAAGAGAATGTTTCAGCTTCGACCTTAACATATTCAACAGGTACTTGATTTTTGTGGACAAGATAAGAGTAACAAAGAAATTCAAACAACAGTACTGTGCAAACGTGTGGAATCCATCCAGTTTGAACATTTGTTTTCTCAAATACTTCAGTTGCCTTTCCATAAAATGCTCAATTAAGTATACATACTATAGCTGCTAGATGAGTTTGCTTCACTCGACTAAGTAACACTAATGTGTGCGTTTGATTTGTTGAAAGGTTGTTCTAGATAAAGATGATTTGTCCTCCCCAAGTTAACGCTAAGACTGGTTCATAGTATGTGCAACTAGGAATCATGGTAGTTAAACTGTGCTATCTTAGTACAATTTGACCAGATAGATTTCATGTGTTTGTTTCTGCAAAATGTCTTGGTTTAATTGTTGTCTCCTCTATTTACAAACATGGTAACTGTAAAAATTGGCAAGTTGAGAATTGTTCAAAAGAACTATGTCCACAAAAAGTTTCTAGAGAATAAAGTTGAATACATCTTATTTAGTAATCAATAATGTTTTTGTTATTTTTACTTAAAATAACTGTTCCATTTCTTACATTTGCAGGTTTATTAAATATATTAATGGTAAAAAGCATATTCTATTGCTCCCATGCTCACATTGTACTTTTTAAATTGCTTACTTGTTTTCACTTTCATCTGAGAATACAAGTGTTTCAAATACCAGAACCCCCCTAAAAAAGAATTTATTTCTTTATTTACATATTATAGAGTGCAAACATAAGCCTATTTGTGAGTTATACAAAAGACATTAACATGCAAATATAGTGATGAGCAACTATTTATTTTGTACTTTGTATTACAAGCTGGAGCAAATAACATCAGTAAAATCTAAAATGTGTAATTCACTGAATAATTACCTGATAATTTGTCTTGGTGATAAAATTCTCATTTACAACTCGCTTCACATCTTATTCATGAACAATTTATTTCATGATAATCTAAAATGAAAGAGAAAGTAACTAATAAAAAAAATAAGAACTGTGCAATCCAGAGAGAGAGAAAGACCTACTTTCAGGTCTCTTGAAATCTCATTATATACCATGTAGATATTATCCAATTTAAAAATTGTGTTATTCTGAAGAAAACTCATTAAGAAGTTACATGTATATTATCTTGCATTTTATGATGTATAATGTCCAATACAATATGTGTGATAGTTTAATAAACCAAGTTTTAAGAAGTAGTAGATAAAAGTTAATATAAAAATGAACAAAAAAGAGAGGACAGAGATGAATAAAAAATGTTCAAGTTTTTAACTACACAAATTTTTTTATATTACCTCAAACCATGAAGTTCTTCAGATACAAATAAAAAAGATTTCTTAATAAATCTGAACTTTACTGCTCAAAGTAAAGAGTTCATTATCATTATTCTAGGCTTGTATTTAGCAGTTCATTACTGGATTTTACTAACTGGTTCAGCTGAATATTATGAAAACACATTAAAGTTTCACAATGAAAAACATAGTTTATATGATGAAATTACAAAATTAAAATTAGAATACTGTAACAACTACAAAGGATAAGGTACAAAGGCTTCTCAGTTTTTCTCCAATAGTCCTAGTGGACAGAATGCATACATTACTAAAAGTCATTAAAAAGTTTAAAACTGTCTAACAATAAATATGTACACTAGTTCTAATGTTTCAGCAAATTGTGCAAGAACGTACAGCCCCTGTAATGGCTGTTAATATAGCTTGTTCCTACCATCTCATTGGAGACATGAACTTTGTTAGCTAATATTTAACCATTTGAAGCTGTTTAACTCGCAATCAACGATATAGGATGGGTTTGTTTGTTTTGGAATTTCGCACAAAGCTACTCGAGGGCTATCTGTGCTAGCCATCCCTAATTTAGCAGTGTAAGACTAGAGGGAAGGCAGCTAGTTATCACCACCCACCGCCAACTCTTGGGCTACTCTTTTACCAACGAATAGTGGGATTGAACGTCACATTATACGCCCCCACGGCTGGGAGGGCGAGCATGTTTAGCGCGACGCGGGCGCGAACCAGCGACCCTCGGATTACGAGTCGCACGCCTTACGCGCTTGGCCAGATATAGGATGGGAAAATGATGGGAAAATAATATTTAACTAAGCCATGCTACTTGCGATTGATTGAGCTTTTAGATGTAATATTATTTTTATAGAAGCGAGAAGAACTGGATGAAAGATTTTCAAGAAAACATGAACAAAGAGTGTCTCCATTTTTTTTCTGTAGTGTTTGAAGAACAATACCGTGTATTTCCTTTTCTTTTAGTTTTACAAAGTGAATGTTGTAATTTTCAGTCAATGAGCAAATTATTCTAATTTTTGTCCACCAGTATAGGTATTCAGGTATAATGTACATATAAACAGCTTTAAATTGAATTGGGTTTATTATTGTACCAGTCACACATTGTTAGGAGCCATTATTTCCTAGAATTGAAGTACCAATTGGTTTTCTGGCCACATCAATCATTCCAAAGTACCGATGTATCAAATACTTCATTTTTTCAGTAGGGGAAACAACACAATTTGGTGAGAATGCATTATGGAAAAATTAATCATTCCCAACTTTTGTACAGAACAAGCAGGAAAAGGTTGATTTCTAGATAACTGCAGAGCTTTCATTACTCATTCAATCAAGTCAGATGGACGTGTCTTTCATATTGTTAAAATATATCAGTTGAATCTGTGTTGTATTTTAGAACGTGCATTAGATTTTTTGTTCTCAGTCTCCTTCCTGAATTATGTTATGTCAATTTTAAAAATACTATTCAAATATTTCTTGTTGAACCTTTTGTTGTTGTGACCTGACTAGCTTTATTGTCAATTTACCGCACTGCCTTCGTTTTTACAAATTACAGTTATTTTCAGTTACCATTCTATTTCGTTATTATCATTTCAGTTATTTGCCCCAACAACAAGAATAGCATTTTATTTATGTATCTCAGAACGGCTGGTATGGGTATTAACACTTTTATTAATAAGGAGAGAACAACGTTTCGACCTTCCTAGGTCATCTTCATCTTACCCATATCAGCCGTTCTCAGATACATTTTTATTTCAAATGAGTTTCTCGTCATCAAGAGCATTTTATTCAATTCCGTTATTGAACCCTGAATAATTTCGACTGTCTGTTTTGTTACAGCGTATATTAATTGTTTTATTTGAGAGTAGGGAATCCAGTCTCGTCTGTTTGATTTAATTCGAAGAAGTTAGTTACACACCTTTTACCTAATACATTGTTTCTATAACTCTCAGCGGCATGCTTGAGAGCTTATATCGCTAAAAATTTGTTTTCCGTACTCACTATGGGTACAACACAAATAGCCCATTATGTAGCTTAGTATCTAATGACAAACAAACAAAAACAACCAAATTCCTGATTATTTCGTTTTGTTGTTCAATCAATCTAAACGTTGGAAGCGGGAAAATTTATTTCTTTGGAATTTTCGTGAAAAGCTACATGAGGGTTACTGCGCTAGCTGTCCCTAATTTAGTAGTGTAAGACCAGAGGGAAGGCAGCTAGTCATCATCACCAACTGCCAACTCCAAGACAATTCTTTTAGCCACAAATAGTGAGATTGACCATACAATTAGAACTGCCAGGGATTCAAATCTGCGACTCTCAAATTACGAGTCGAACGCTCTAACCACCTGGCCATTCCGAGCCTAAACTGAGAAAAATAGAAAACTGGTTCAGAGTATGAAAGTATTGAATTTATATTAAGTTGTTGAAACTAGTCTAAGTAGTAATAAATATCTGCTTCAGTCAAGCTATATTTTAAGATATATTTCAAAATATTTTAGGGAAACATTTAATTATATTATGACGTAAATATTTCATAGGTGATGACGTTAACATTATCCACATGGTAGTGAGAGGGGATGATTTAGACCACATCGTTCGCTTTGGTTTTGCAGTTGAATAGAATTTGTTATTTATGTGGTGACTGTGCTTATGTGGAGGACTACTATTTAATTTCATTTGGATTATTAATATAAATACTGGCCAGAGAAAGGATATAATTGTGGACGATTTTAAAACTGTAGGATTCATAAACTATCATAGGATTTGGTGACCACAAAATATTATAATTTATTTTCCCAAGGGGTGATCGGTAGGCTTAATCTCGACTTTTTCAACTGATGTAAGTTATTATTAGTTACTAACACAGTTACAGTACGTTTTAGTATTAAAAGATTCTCACTTACTGACTCTAAACCTAAAAAAAGTACGACATCATATCAACGTTACGTAAAATTTGTATTTGTGTAGCCGTACCGTATGGTATGGTGTTCACCAAATAAAAAGTAAGCCCTACAACGAGTACCACTTCACTAGAAAAGTACGAGTAACAGGTTAGTATTTAATTTTAAGTAAATTACTCAAAAAAAAAAAAAAAATGATGAAACGGCACAGACAACTTTGCATTTTCTTTTAAATTTGTGAAATATTTGAGTTTCAAGTAAAATACAAAATCTTCTTATTAGTAAATATTTATAATATTTACAGTGTTGAAAGTAAAAAATTAAAATAATTTTCTGTTTTGTGGTAATTTAAGGATTTTTACCTGTTAATTATGACAGGTTAATGGCCACTAGAATGTTACCTGGTGAACTTTAAACTATGAAAGAGTGTTTTGAATTTAGTTATTTTCTCTAGAGAAACAGAGAGTTGAGAGGACTTTGTGTTCAAAATTGTTAGACTTGGACCTTCTGCCATTGCAAGATGTTACTTCTGTAATGTCAAGATTTTTTTTTGACATTGTAAAAGCTATGCATCTTCAAAATGTAAGAATTTTTGTAACAAATTATAAAACACTGCAGTAAATTTTGTAACATAAATTAAAAGTAACATGCAATTTTGAAATTATAAACAATGTACTCCTTTCTTTCACTATGTACAAGAAACAAATCAATTTCATGAATGCTGCCATTATTAGTCTTGTAAATTAACTAATGGTTCAAGTGGTATCACCCATTAGCTTTGATTAACATTTCTTTCTCTGAATTGAAATGTAAAGGCAAACAAGAAATTTGAAAATGTATGAATGAATAATAAATATAATAACAATTAAACAATGAACTGCCCCATAAATGTATGTACTACTTACTTGTAAATATAGTTTTCTTCATTTCTATCAATATCAATTTATTCATCTATTTATTTTTAATTCTGGCATAAAATATCCTGCATAATGTATATTAAAAAAAAAAAGCATTCTTTAGGTTCAGTTTTGTCAATAAACATAGCATGGCCTTTGACCCATGATGAAAAGGTTAAATATATGAATTAAGTCCTTTTTCAAATGTTTGAGATACTTTGAAGACTGGTAGTCCATCAAAGCTGCCATACTTGCTTAACAAAACCAAATTTAACTCTAATCATTTAAAAATGTATCAAACATTTTCTTAAACTTACTGCAACCACCATATCTAAAAGCATCCCATTCCTAATGCTTACTGTCCTGTTAGAAGAGTAAAATATTTATACAGTAGAAGTGGGGTCTTGCTCTGCCACAATTTATGTCTCCTTGTCATACTATTTTTATTATTAAATACTAAAGTATGTGCAACAATAATATAAAATCCCTTAATAGCTTGAAGCCCTCAATCAGATAGCTTCATCTCCTTGGTTTTCAAGACTCTGGCATTGTATGACAACCATTCCATCTTTGTATCATCTTTCTGGCACTCCTTTTAACACTTTTTTCCAGTTATTCAGTACCCTTGTCAACATAAGGAGCCTAATACTGAACACAGTACTCTAAATGAGGCTTATCTAGTGACCTATACAATGAAATAACCTTGTTTTCAATATCTGTAAGCACAGCCAAAAATTGTATTTGACCCATTACAGCAGCAACACTGCTTTAATGTCTTAAAAGACTAATCAATGAAATACAAAGATCTTTTTTCTAATTCCACCACACCTTTAAGGTTATTCCCATCAGAATTATTCTTACAAGTTAAATTATAATCTACAGACAAATATACTTTACCTCAGTTTGTAGAACTTGAAGCTATGAGTGTGATTGAACGCTAGCAAGTTTTATGAAACTATATATATTCAAATCTCAAGAAATGTTGTGGCCTAGCATGGCAAGTTGATTAGAGCACTCATCTCATAACCTGAGGGTCGTGGGTTTGAATTTGTCACACCAAACGTGCTCACTCTTTCAGCCATGGATGCATTATAATATGATGGTCAATTCCACTATTTGTTGGTAAAAGAGTAGCCCAAGAATTGGCAGAGGGTGGTGGTGATTTAACTGCTTTCCCTCTAGTCTTACATTGCTAAATTAGGGATGGCTAATGCAGATAGCCCTAATGTACCTTTGCATGAAATTTGAAAAACAATTTTGTAACTTAACAAAATGAAGTGAACTATAATAAAAATAAGTACCTTTCTTTTTCTGAGTAAGAAGTCATCAGGTTAAAATAATCCTAATTTCTGGATAAAATAATGGCTGTTTTTGGGAGTATGCCCTAACTTCACCTAACAATTGGTGTTTCAAAATCTAGCTTAAATAGGTTTGTGTAAGTCTAAATTGTGAAAGGTTATGAATATTTGAGAAGCAAGATTTTAAAGGTACTTTAAGTTTTACTTTTTTCAATAAGGTTCTTGGAAATGCTCTAATTTTGTTTTGTAAAAATGTATCACTTTACATTTGACCCTTTTTTGGAGAAAAAAGTAAAAAAATTATTAAAATCCTTATTTAGTTCTTGGTATGCAATAACAATTTGTGCATATAGGCATTGTTTTAAGCTATAGGCAATTAGAATAAAAACAAACTAATTAATGGAGAGGGAAATACTTGATGGATGAGAAGAAATGGAACAACAAACATTAAAATTTTTGGCATTAGTCAGTACAAACGTGTTGCAAAATAATTTGAAATTTATATAATTTTTTTCATAGAATAAATGTTAATGATAACTGTATTCATGATTTAATACATTGTGTTTAAGTAATTATAGAACTGATGGCATTTCTGAATTTTTTTTCAAACAATATGAAAAAAATTAGCTAACCACATTTTAAAACAGTTTAAGGTTACAGCAAATAAAAATGTTTTTATGCCTGGTATAACCAGGTATAAACTGGATTTCTTTAAGTGGAAAATTATTGTTTACAGAAAATAATGTAAATTAAAAGAAAATGGCTGTTTACCATTAGGAAAATATGGGGTAGGTTATGCAGCTATACAAGATACGTTTTACTGTTTACAATGAAGCATAGAAATAAGCATATCAGTCCTTTTTTTATTTATGATTTGTAACAAGCTTTTCGAATTTAGCAAGTCACCTATGTTTATGGACTAACTGAATATAATGTCAAGTTTATGAAAGAGAACATTAATGATACGATATGAACATTTTAAAAAAAATGCTACAATGATGGTTTTTGTTCCTATGTTGTCTTTAGAGAAAGCGTAATCATTTCACCTTGTTTTTAAGAGTATCTGAACTTTATTTTACCCTTTCCAGTGAGTTATCTTGCTAGTGCATAAGACTATACTTTTAACTTTTAAACCATTACCTGATTTTACCTCTTATCTTAAACACACATTCAAAGATAGAGTAAGAACTCCATAGTTAATAGCATATTTAACCAAAACTACATTGTTCATTTTACTTTTGTGTACTTTTTTGAATAAATGCATTAACATCATGCACAAGGATTACACAGATGCAGTTTGGTTTTGGTTTTTTTTTTATCTTCAACTTTGCCCAGTATCTTATACCATTTGTTACATATGATTATCATATTTATTAAGCTTTATTTGATGACGTAAAATCAATGATGCATTGCTCTCTAGTTTGTGGTGCATGTTGCAGATAATTATTAAGTCAGAATTTGTTATTTTATCTCAATAAAGAAATATTGAAATTTCTTTTTTGCATGATTTTAATAGCTAAATTTAAAAATAGTTTGGTAGATTTATAGAACTATAGTAAAGCTAGGAATTTGGTTAAAAAAATTTAGGAAATTCAAAATGGCTTATGAGGAACAGATGAATAAATGTTTAAATTAATAAAGTATGTTAAAATAAGCAAAATGGGGATTGACTTTTTAAAAGAGGCTCATGACAAGGCTTTTGTTGAAACTATGAAATGGCTGAGCTTTTAAATGTTCTCTTCTGTTTTTCCAAGAAAATATATTAGTATAATTCTTGACTCTGCATTTTATGGCAAATATTGTAATTTACTTGAATCATGTATGCATCAGTTTCTTAAAGAGTATAAATAATGTACCAGGGATAAATAATATTTTCTTCAGAGTTGTAAAGGAGGTCAAAGATAAGACATGCCTCTCATTTTTGGCAGGTTAATAGACAGTGTTCTCTTATTTTCGAAGGGGAGGTAAAAGTTGATTTGGAAGTTAAACCGGTTATAAATAAAATTCTATAGTCTATATATATTGTCAATGTATATAATAGTTTTAGCAAAATTGTCTGGTGAAATATGATACAAAAGAAGATAAAGGAAACCTTGCTAATCTGTTACATTTTTTCAGGATGTGTTATGTGAAAGATGAAAGATTGTTGGGTTTGTACTTGTGTTTTCTAAAAGCTTTTGATAAGGTTCTCTACAAAACAATAGTTAAGGCAGTCATGTTGAAGGTTGGAGACATTCTAGTAAACTGGATTGTTAGATGAGAGAAAGCAAAACATTGTTAATAACAATCAAAACTGAATCTGTCAAGTGCCTCAGGGGTTAGTTCTCAGATGTCTTATATTAGTGATATTAACAGGGACATTATTAGTAGGTTTGTCAAGTTTGCTAATGGCATTAACCTTTTGGGTATTTCTGGTTGTGTTGAGAATGTTCAGGTACTGCAAAATGACCTGGATTATGTGGTTAGTTCGACAACTATATGGAAAGTGACATTTAGTTACAGTAATATAAATCAAGTATGCGTTACGCTATAGTTTGGATGAGGCATTTGATATAATAAAACTAAAATTTAAGAAAATTATCTGAGTATAGTGGTAGTTTTCTCTACACAAGGCATTAGTAGGTCACTCTTGAAATATTATGTACAGTTGCAGCCTACTTTTTTAAGAATGATTGTTCACTTAATTTAAAGGATTCATAGGAGGGCTATTAGGCTATTATAGAGGTAGGTTAAGATCTCAGTTTATTTTCTTTTGAAAAAAGAAGGGTAAGAGATAATCATACTGATGTTCTGATGGCAACAGAAGAAACAAGTTTAAGGTTCTGGACAAAAATAGACTAGGCTTCCATTATGGGATTTGTATTTTGCTAACTGTGTTTGACTTCTTTAATGAATTGTAGTTTTCAAGAGAAAAATATCAAATTCCAGCAAATTTGAAGAAAAACTAATACCCTGGGATGATGATAATACAACAACAATAATCTAGTTGATTCTCATTCTGGTACATTTCATGGACTACCTAATATTCACAAATCTGTTTGCACCATTAGACCTGTTGTTTCTAGCATAGGTTGTTTCAAGTACAAACTCTTAAATTTTTGTTAGTTTTTAGTTGATTTTACTTTTATTAGTTACACAGTGAAAGACAGTTTGATTTTTATGATAAAATTAGAAATTTAAGGATTGATGAAAATGTTAATTTAGCAAATCTAGATATTGCATCTCTTAACTAACTTTCCCTTAGGAGAGACTATTAACCAGTTGATTGCTGTATAGGGTGTATAGTCTGCCTGTGGTGATTGAATGCAAGTGTACTGTATACAGTGTACAGCTTGAAAAAATTCTGCACATTTAAAGCAGCCATAGCCAAAGGGTTAACTGTAGTGTTAATCTTATTCTCAAAGACAAGGAACATGTTAATTGAGTAAGTAGACAGACAGCTGATGGAATTTGCCATGAAAAACTTTCAATTCAGTGGTGAATTTTATGGGCAGATTCATGGAGTCGGGGGTTTAGCTTAATACTTGTAATGGCTGATGTCTTCATGTGCTTCAGTTAATGAGAATAGTTGGCTAAAAGGTTGTTCAATTGAATTCAAACCATTTATTTACAGTTCCTGTGTTGATGATATTTCTGATATTCAAGAATGAAGATCAGTTTGTCAATTTCTAAAATATTTAAATTCTAGATATGTTAGCATTAAGGTTATCTCTCATTGCCAACAAGAAACAAGAATGTACTGATGTCAGTTGTTATCAAAATCCCAGCTACACCTACTTCAACAGAAAGCCTTGTGAAGTGTCTTGTAACTTGTGTACACTGCATCACCAAGTTCTCCAAAACTTTTACAGCAAGAGTTGCTCAAACTAAAGTTTGTTTCAAAATGTAACCATTTCTCAAACAACTTTAATGATTCAACTATTCAACAACTAGGTATATCAAGGTCACTGAACTATGACATTCAAAAGCTAAGCTAATGATTTCTCTAGCATACACAAGCTGACACTCATGAATCTTTAAGAGGAAACTACACACAATCAACAGCATATCCACAAGTTCACTTTCAATTTATGTTATAACTTTTATTGAGAATTCAGAATTTTTCAGTTTTAAAGATTTTATCCACTTTTCTCAAGTTGTGTTTTTTATAAATTTTGTCTACCCAATGTGTTGGGATGCTTATGTTAGATCATCTGTTGAACTGAGAGAGTGTTTAAAAGAACACTGATCTTAAGTTCAGGGACATTTCAAGCATTGTTTGGCATGCATTCTGTATTTTATGGTCCCAACCCCTGTATGTTCAAAATAATAGGTAAAGCAGAAAACAAGACTATGCCATGAGTGATGATGCTTCTAATCCTTTAAGTGAAATCTAGATTAAACAATTGGCAGATAGCTACTGAACTTTTATTTGCAATTTAGGTTGTTTTATTTTATTTCAACTTTCACGTTTGAATATGTATTTTTTTTACTCTTCTGTTTTTATCCTCACAATACTTCAAATAACATGGAGAAGCTTTTTTCCTTACACTCATCATGATCTTTTAAAATTCTTACAATCTCCTCTCAATTCATGATAAGAAACCCACTTGAAATAGAAATGTATTTTAAAGATGACTGGTACAGTATTAAAATTTTATTATGTTCAATGATAAAAATTATTTACAAATAAATTGCTTGAGTATGGACATTCCTGTGTCACCAGTTCTAGCCAACATTTTCTTGACACAGGTTGAATCTCAAGTGATCAGTTTGACCTTGCACCCACCACTGTACTGGTAGAGATAAGTTGATATAATTGCTGGATTTACGTCTACAGAATACAATTAGTTTTTTCTAACCATGTAAACTCCATACACTCCAGCAATAAGTTTACTTGTGAACATGAGAAAACTTGCCAGATAACATTACTCATCCTTAAGATCACAAGAACTGACATACATTTCAAAACAGAAATACTATAAGACCTTACAATGCTATATACCATATATTCCTGATATTAGTGTAAAAATAACCAACATTTGGAAAAAACTTAACAAAAGACAACATTCTAGTAAACATAAAATTTAAAAAACTAGGGATAAAACTAAAATCCATACATTGTTAAAAAACTACACTGACAAGCATAACACCATTATTTATAAAATCCAATTCAACAACTGCCACGTCGTCTACATTGAAGAAACAAGCAGAAAAACAGAAATCATATTCAAAGAACACAAATACTTTCATGCGTTTTTGAATGCTTCCAATTATACAAACATAACGTAATCATAGAAAACACCAACTTACAAAGAAGCCCTACTTATACAAGAACTCAAACCAAGGTTGAATCAGTACAGAGGAGCACTATTCTATCTATATTAATTAGTAACCTAACATTAATTGCAACATCTTACAATCTTGTACCCATACATACACTTGTCCCTAAGACATGCCCAGCAACAGTTGGTTGCAAACTCTATTAACTTGAAGATGACTAAAGAAGGTCAAAATGTTGATCTGTACTTTATTTTAATTAAAATTGTAATGCCCCTTTAGAATATATTCCTTCAGTGTTGCAGCTTCTACCACACTGATTGCAAACTATTCCTTAGGCTAAATAACTTGTTAGAAAAGTGACACCATCTTAATTAGAATTGTGTCCAATTTTTCTTTATCTTTGTGTCCTCAATTCTTACTCTTGTAAAGATGTTTCTGAAAATCAGTGATGTCGAGAAACCCACTTGTTGAGAAATTTATATGCAAAAACGGCTCATTTGGGTTGAGAAAATATTTACATAAATATATGTAAATATATTTACATCTACAGAATACAATTAGTTTTTCTAACCATGTAAACTCCGTACACTCCAGCAATACTGGATTCCTGATAGTATTGGCCTTGGCCAATAGCTATACAGCTATTTATAGCTGTAAATGGTTTACAGCTGCTAACATAGTTCACAAAATTATCTGTGAGCTCTGTGTACACAGTTATCTTCATAGCCAATAACAGATAATAACAGTATCTGAATTCACAAGTATTTATTGTATTTATATAAAAGGACTAGTACCAGTCAAAAACAGCAAGCATCATTTCTCTGGTGTTTTTTAATGTGATTATGATGGTGTTTCTTAAACATGAAGCATTGTTGTTAGTGTCTCTAGTATACAGAAGATTTGAATTAATCATCTGATATAGATGTTAGTAATTAAAATGCTTGTTTCATAGGTTTAGTAAGTGTATTTAAGGGCTGGACAAAAGTGTGTGAAAGCAAACTGCTCTACTTGAATCTTGGTGCAGGTAACAGCACTTAAAATGGCATCACTATAGCAAACAAACAAGCTAGAGAAAATGCCACAAAAAGTAGCAAACATCTTTCCATGAAGACTAACAACAAATTAGCAAGAAAACCAGTTTTCTTTGTACCAACTTAAACCTCAAAGAAGTTTTGATACAACTATAAATGAGAATTCAAAGGTGCTGAAGGTGAGAATTAATTCTGATGCCTTAAAAATGGTTTCAGTAATAAGATATTATATGTATCTTTTGTTCAAAAGTGTTAAACATTGCATCTCACAAGGAATAACAGTGTAAAATGATTAAACATCCATAATGAAAATACAAGTTTCAGTTATAAGACAGGATGGTTCTAGCTTTGAAAGGGTTATTGATATTGGAATAAGTTCACATCTGTTTGTGCTGTAGAAGATGAGGGCTATCAGGAGCATGTTGGGGTTTTTATAACTGTTATAAACTTGGAATCAATTAAACCAAATAACATTTTCAGAAACATTTATATGCAAAAACGGCTCGTTTGGGTTGAGAAAATATTTTACATAGAAGAGCGAACTATAACGGTAACAGGTAAGTACAAATACACTGAGAAAAACAGAAAAACTTACACTTCTTGTACAATCGCCGTGATGAAATAATAATTAGTGATGTCGAGAAACCCACTTGTTGAGAAATTTATATGCAAAAACGGCTCGTTTGGGTTGAGAAAATATTTATGTACAATAATAATATACATTATTATTGTTCTCTACAAGTGGGTTTTCTCGACATCACTGAGTATTTTAATCACTGGATTCCTACAATTAAAAAATCACATACTAACTTTGAATAGTTGATTACTTTCATGACATTAATTTAAAAATAATTTTGATTACTGGACACTTCAAATATTCAAAAACTGTAATACTCTGAAACAGTTTATTAGTGGTACAGATATCAATTTAGTAATTTCAATTGACCAATTATTTTACATGACTATTCAATACTCATGGGTTATTGATTATATCAATAAACCAAGTTAATCACTTAGCTCTACAGGGCAGACGTCACTGAAAAAAAACAATATTGCTTTTTTTGTAAAGTTTAGTTCAGCATCTTTGATTATTATATTATGAATACAAAAGAATACCATATCAATACCTTGTTAACATAAATGATATGAATAGCTCAAACAGCTTATACTGTTTCAAGCATAAAAGTAAAAAAAACGTGATAGAATTCAGGTTGCTAAAAATGGTTTGAACAGACTAAAATTAAACTTTCTATACAGTAGTCTAATTACATTGTAATTAACAAATATCAGAGATGGTAAGCTTAGTGCTTCATAGTAAACATTACTACTACAGTTCTTCACATTTCAAATATGCACAAGAGCTATAAACAGCTCAGCCAAACAGTCCACAAGGATTGTCAGCAGACTGATGTCATACCTCAATTCTTTATTACAGATTTGTACTGTTTTTCCATCAACAAAACAGTTTCACTGAATCATGCTCAGTGTACTACTAAACATTTTTCAATCAGTATAACAAGCCATGCACAAAGCAGATCATTAAATGCAATATTTAGGTCAAGATCAAATTTGTTAATATTCAATTTTGTAATTTAAACTTTAAAACACTAGCTTAGTTTCCCATTTACAATTACTGCATTAATGTACAATATAATTTGAAAATGTCATTTTAGCACATGTGTAATATCACTAGTTTAGGCCAATCAAAATTAAAGTATCAGAGTTACATAATCAGTGATGATGTGAAAACCCACTTGTAGAGAAAAAAAAAGTGTAAAAACAGCTGGTTTGGGTTGAAAAAAATTTTATGTAGAGGACCGAACATGTGGTCAGCTATCGATCAGTTACCTCTTTCTTTCTTTGTGAACCTGACGATGACCGAAGAAGGTCGAAACGTTGTTCGCTCCTCTACGTAAAATGTTTTCTCAACCCAAATGAGCCATTTTTACATATATGATTAAAATACTGCCATTATAAGTTTGTTATATTAAACTAATTGACTCATGAAGACAATAAACTTACCTGATTGAAAAATAAAGGTTCTATTTATTAGAATTTTGACTATCTCAGCTACTTAAATAATCAAAATAGTTTCATTCTTTTAAGGCACATAGCTAAACAAAGATGTTATGGATATTGAGATTTGATTTTTTGTGTTTTTTGCTATCTCACGAGAATAATAATTTAGTTTAATTAGGTAATGAGCACAGTAATTAAATTACCATATTCCAGTAATTGCCTATCTTTAATGCACTGCAGTTACACTTCCAATGTTACTTGTATTGTTTTATTATTAATCTTTTGGTTTCTTGTAATGCAAAATTTTTGTATCAGTTTGATTTGTGTTTGTATAATTTAGTTTGTGGAGTGAAACTTTGAACCTGTTGTACTGTATAATCTAATTTTTGTACAGTACTCAGAAATGGAAGAATCAAGTGCAGACAGAAATGTGGAAGTATGGAAAGTTAAGAAATTGATTAAAAGTTTGGAAGCAGCAAGAGGGTAAGTATTTATCTCACCAATACCTTTTTCTACTCCCGTTCATAACTTGTTTTGTTGATAGTTTTAAAAAAATTAGAAATGGTTCTCATCAAAATGTTGGATTGCATATGTAGTTGGAATTTATCTAAGAGTGATTATTTTCTAAACATTGTTCCTGAGAGTGGGAAAAATGTTTCTTTTTTGAGGGGGAGGTGTTTTTCTCAGTTTGGTTGTTACAAAGTCCTAGCATTTTCATTAACTACTTTTTGTCACATTAAAAAAATTACCATTTTTAAATTATTTATAAAAATTATTTTTACAATTGTTTGTGGATGTGTGTCTTAGGAAAGTTGTATTTGAGATTTATGTCAGATTGTTTAATTATTTTGGAAAATGCCAATAAATAATTAGATTTGAAGTAATAGCATGTAAGAATATAAATTATGTATGAAAAAATGATAAACTTTGATCTTATGATAATTTTTTGAAGTGAGTTTTTTTTCTACAATAATTTTGGAATAAAGTCATCCAGGTGTTATCAACAATAGATACCTATTTAATTGTTGCTTATTGGAGAGAATTTAGGCCCTTTGTTTTAGTAGTAGTAGTGATAACTGTTTTGTGTGATAAATGTGTACTTAGTTTACTCGTATGTCAAAGTACCATAAAATAAATTTCTTCCTATCTCTGCTCTTTCTCTAAATGGAACGAATTATTGAATGTATGAAGGTAAAGATAAGGAAATATTTTTATTTTGCACAGAATGATGATGCACAACTTTAAAGATTTTCATCCAGGTTTTATTGTATGTACTATATGTAAGATCTGTCATTTATTAAAATTGTGAATGCTCTTTATTTTAATAATTTCATTATTATTGTTTTGTAAAATCAACCTGGGCATGACGTAGTGTTTAGAGATGGAACTGCTTGTCCTTTACTTGTTTCAAAAATGTGGACAGTTATGCATAGATTGCTCTGGTTCAACATAAAATTTAAAGTGTTTTTTTTTACCCTGAGGAAAATTACTATCAAATAACCAAATTTTTTGTGGTGCTTACTTTTCTGCAACCCTTGATGAATGTAACTGGTAGTTGATATTAAGATTTTCAAAATTTGTTAATATTATTTGTCAGTTTAGTGGGTGGAAGTATAACATTTGAAGTTAGTGGAAAATTGTAACAGTTGTAAAAAGGTGCATATGATTAGGTGAATTTAAAACAAAGTACTGTATTTATTAATGTGCTATGTAAATAATATATATATTTACTCTCATCATACTCCCCCTCAGTGTGGATTCCTGTATGTGGTGAGGGGACCTCCCAGGGAAGGTTCTATTCTTTCAGGTTACCTCCTCTGGGATTTAAACATTCACCCACGTTTGCCCTGCGTGGTGACCCTTGAAGGGGAGGAGAGGATCCTGGTAGTTGAGGGGTCCAACCCTAACACACCACTTTGGCCTTGAATTCCTGTAGATGGGCAGCCTTTGGGTGGCCCCCCTTGGGTCAGTCGGCTGGTCCACTTGGGCTAGAGTCAACCAAGTACCAGTGTTGGAAGTTCTCAACGGGTGTTGTGAACATTGTATCTGATGCTTGTGTTTGGGTATAGTGCTCACAAAACCCTGGCATTGCTGCAGTGTCCTTGCTTGACATTGTAGTGCGTCCCCTCATAGGGTTCCAGGTGGGTGGGGACCGAAATTTCCTTTTTCTATTATGGATCTCCCAAATAAAATAGAGAAAAAACAGTCCATAGGTAAATTACCATGTCTTGAAGATTCTGAGCAGCAATCTTCAACATCTGTAACACCTGCTGTACCTGATTTTCGTATCCTACATTCTCTTCGTGACAAACCTTTAGGTCTAATGTCTCCATTTTTAATTCAGGAGGGATTACAAAGACTTGCTGGCTTTCCAAAGTCAGTAAAGAAGCTTTGATCTGATGACATTGGTCACACACTACTTGCTGTCCACTCGCAAAGATGGAATTACGATGCCAACCAGTATCCTTATTCTGAAATTTACATCACTGCATCCACCTGCCACCATTAAGGCAGGTTATCTTAATTGCAGGGTACAGCCATACATTCCAAACCCTTTCCAATGTTTCCAGTGTCAGTGATTTGGTCACTCAAAGATGTCATGTCATGGTTCCTTGACGTGTGCTCGTTGCAGTGGCAAGGACCATGATGCTTATGAGTGTGAAATGGACCCTCATTACATCAGTTGCAGTGGCTTTCACCCATTCTACGTTCGTTCTTGCCCTAAACGGTTGGAAGAAGAAGAGGTACAGTGTTTGAAAATGATTCATAACATTACTTATCCTATTTATACAGATAGTTCGAACACAGTCACCTGATTTACCTCTGCCGTGGTTTGGTGGTTGTGTGCAGAACCCCCTCTACAACTTCTATCTTCACTGCTGAACTCTATGCCATTTCTCTTACCTTGGATAACATAGAAGCTAAGCAGTACTCAAACTGCTCTATTTATACTGACTCTCGTAGTTCTCTACTGGCCCTGGAATAGCTTCACATTTGTTCACACCCTGTTCTCGCTGATATTTAATACCGACTGGGCCATTTCTCATTAACATCTACTTCTATCCTGTTTTTCTGGATACCAGACCAAGTTGGTATTCGTGGGAACATGCTTGCAGACACAGCAGCTAAATCTATCTGCTCTGGCACTATCACCACTGTGCCTATTCCAGACATGGACTATGGTCCTGTATTCAAGGCTCGACTCCATGCTAGCTGGCAGTCGATTTGGAGTGAGCAACAGGAAAACAAGCTTTTTGAAGTAAAACCCTATATTGGACTTTTGGCTGTCTTGCTTTCGTAAGGATTGGAAGGAGGAAGTTGTTCTGACTAGACTATGCATTGGTCACAGTTTTTTAACTCATTGTTTTCTTTTATCTGGAACTGATGCACCAATGTGTAGTTTGTGTAACACTCATCACTCTAAGCTACATTTTACTTTCTTGCCATCGTTACGTTTAAAATTTTTTAAAAACAAATTGCATCAAAAAGTTACTAATAGTGGTATGAGGGTATTGCACTTAGATCCATATGTATGTTAGTAGGACAGTTCTTCCAAAATATGATCCAGATCCAGGTTCTGAATAACTTTAAAATATTTTTATAATGGAGATATAGGGCATTACCTCAGTTTGTTGATAACAACTGTTAGAAAAAATATCAGATTGACTATATTTCAGGTGCACATTGAAACCATAAACCTTGTCATTGACTTTTAGAAATGTAATCTAAAAAGTGAAATTCAAGTACTGCAGCAAAACTACTTGGTTGAAATGTCCAGTAATTTCCAGAAAGATACTCCATTATTTTATAAGCAGATAATCTGCAGTTTTAACATCACTCAAGTTATTCACTGAAAAATATCTTGGTAGTAAATAAAGTGTTCAATCAATTTAAATAACACATTTTTACATTGCAGAAACTTAAATAACAGTAAAGAATTTTAATTGTTGGCTTGAGAATGAGCTTAAAACTGAAAAATGAGGGAAAGTATGATGTGCAGACACGTTTTACATTTGCTTTGGTGATATAGGAAGTTTAAACATTTTTTTGATTATTCAATTTTTAGGGAAGTTCTACTGTAAGCAAATGGTTTAGAAAGTTTTTGATACTGTCTTATTCAGGTTGATATTTTTTTATTCTCTGTAGTAGATAAAACATATTCTTCCCAAAAGGATATTGTAGTAAAATACAACATCTGTGTTGAAGGGAAAGCACTGTTATATCCTTTGTTGGCCAAGTTGGCTTTAAATGGGACAGTCCACTAATAGTATGAGAGAACAAAAGTAATGATGTGATGCTGTTGACTGGACAAAAAAACTAAACTAAACTTACCTGTTGAATTCAGACATGCTTTCTTGAGCAAGTTCTTCTGAGAGGCTATAAAGTAAAGACCTATATTAAGATCATGTTTAGTTGTACAAATATCAATCCTGAGGGAAAGCAAAATGTGGGACTAAGCACAGCCTGATAGAATTAACTGTCGTTTTGAGTCCATAAGTACTTACAGTTTTTCTCTCATACAATAAAAATTGTTTTAATTTTTACTAATGTTGTCCAGTTTCAATATTTCAAACACATTAGGAAGACTCAAGTTATCCAATTCAGAAAATATATCCATATTTCATAAATGAATTGCTAGTTATTAGCAGTTCCTTGCATCTGTTACATTTAGGAAATCAACCTGAATGCTCATTTTCATTACATGACTGTAGTACAATATTTTACTTTTTAGGAATGGCACAAGTATGATATCCCTTATCATCCCTCCCAAGGACCAAATTTCAAGAGTATCAAAAAATGTTAGCTGATGAATTTGGAACAGCTTCTAATATTAAAAGTCGAGTGAATCGGTTGTCAGTGCTTGGTGCCATCACATCAGTACAACAGAGGTTAAAGCTCTATAATAAAGGTAAGGAAGTTTTAGAAAATAAAAACAAATCTCAGAAAACATAAAGTATGGTGTAAATTTTTCAAGTATATTTGCTTTCAAAACAATGATTTTTTCCTTTGTTTTATTTTATTATTTGTTGTTAAATTGTTCATATTCTTAGATATCGTACATAAATTCCATTCTTATAACTACATGCATTTACTTGCAGGCTACTTGGTTATTCCTTGACGTTTTTTGTTTTTTTTGGTTTTTTTCCCTATCAATTTGGGTAAGTCAGTTCCATATACAGACAAATTTCAAAACTCAAGTGAAAATAAGTATTACAGCTACTTCAACAATTTTTAATTCAAAAATATGAAATAAAAACCCAATAACCTGAGCACTTTATAAAGGTGGACCTTTCAAAAGCTCTTAGATTTTAGGGTTTTAATTTCATTTCTGTCAAGACTTCTTGAACCTATATGTTAATATCAACACATTTTTGTCATTTTGTGATATATTATTACAAGAAAATTATTCTTTATTTCTTCACAGTCTGAAGGGGATTCAAAAAATAAATAATACAGTTGTCACTGGGTTATATTTCAGTCTTGTCTAACTGCTCTTAGCTGTTGATAAGACATTTGTAGTGAATGGATGTTTGTTTTAATAATAATGTTTTGTGAATTTTTTGAAGATATGATTAGAGAACATTACTGAATTTTCAAACAAAAGGTAGAGCTAAATGTTATTTATTATAATGAAAAATAAATATTTAGAAATTTTATTTTTAGTTACATAAACTTTTTCTGTTAGATTCCAAACAACAAATTAAAATAAAAAAAATTGAATAAAATCTATTCACACATTTTTAGAGGATAAACTAAAAGTGAAATATTGTACAGCAACTGTTGGTTAGGTTTTTAATCAAATGCACTTTCTTTAGTTATTATACATGTTTTAGATATAATCTCTAAAAAATGTTTTGATTATAGTTCCTCCTAATGGCCTTGTAATCTACTGTGGGACAATTGTTACTGAAGAAGGCAAAGAAAAAAAAGTCAATATTGATTTTGAACCATTCAAACCAATAAACACCTCCTTGTACCTTTGCGACAACAAGTTTCACACAGAGGTGAGTTTTTTAACGGAAACTTGGTTGAGGACCTTAACTTTTTTTCAGAATTTTTACTTTTTTGTGCAGTTACCTTTAACTCATTAGTTTTGATTTTTATTGGAAAATCAGTTGTGGCAGTTTGGATATGTTCTGTTTTGTTGTTTTAATCTCTTGTGAGTTATTACGTTTAAACAGTGTTTGCACAGTCAGGTATGGTAGTTAGAGTTTTCAAGTGTTTTGGTCAGTTACTGAATACCTGTCCAGGTTCTTAGGTTGAATGACTAAATGTTCATCTCCTGAATAACTTGCATAATTATTTCTAGTACCATGCAAACATGAAAAATATGTGATGTTGAGTTTCTTCAAAAACATACCTAAGGCATTTAAAACACTCAGCAGTTCTTAGAAAGCATGTTATTTCAGAAATCAGTATTTTGTTAGAAAACAGTTACAAAAGAAAAAAAAAATCAATAAAAATATTCACAAAAACAATGCTTGAATATTATTTCTGATTGAATCATATATGTATTTACTGTCACTGCTGTTTTGCTTGCAATTTGAACTGCCAGGTGATGGCTTTATTGAAGGCAACCATGTTAATTGTCTCAACATGGTCTCAGTCAGTATGATTAACCATGCGACCTCCAGTACTCATTTGAAGTCTTTATACTTTTTATACTATTTTTGATACATTATGTATATATTCATAAAATTTGACAGATTTTCAGTAGACATTGAGTCTTTCATATAGAAAAAATTGTATTTTTAGTGAAGTATTTTGTATACATTAAAAATATATCATGAATATAGAGAATTTTGTGACTAGTCCAAGTGCAAAGTGATTTTCATGTTAAGAATAAAAATACTTTTTATCTTAACCTCAAATTTAATTTATGTAATCTCTAAAACCTAGAACATTTCAAATGTTTCTTTTCAGTAAAACTTAAAATTTTGTGTTATTTTCTCTACCCTAACTCTATATAAGATAGATCAATGACTAACCGTGTAATTACAAAAAAAAAAAAAAAATCAAAATAAATTTAAATTACCCTTTTATCCTCTCAAGAATGACTTCAAATTGTAATGTGAAACAACATTCTTTATATATATCTAAGTATCTTTAAGCTTGTAACATTATACATCTATTTATACTTAAATTTTGTGTTATTGCCTTTTGAACTATCTTTAAACTACTGTTTGCACAATTATAAGTTAAGTTACTTGAATGTGAAGCTTACTCTACACTATTGAATCACGTTACCTGCAAGTTTGCTTACATGTGTGCCTTGTGAAACATTTTTATTGTATTTATTTATTTTACATAATCTAATCTTAACTAATCTAAAGAGATCCCTATTTCTACATTTTAGTTACTTTTATAATAACAAAGAATAAACATGAAAAACAAGAAACAAAGTACTTATCTGGTTTTTTTTTCTTTTCTTTTGCTGTTGACTTTCAGTGAAATTAACCCTACTTTCTTTCATACTAATGTTAGTTAATGTGCTGAGTAATTTTTATTTAATTAAATAATGCATTAAATAATATAGAATAAAACATGCTAAAAAGCGGACGATTTTTCCTATCGCAATTTTTCTTGCTTTCAAACTATGTGACAAGAGACTTAACAAATTCTTCCAAGTTAGTGTTTGTTATTAAGATTAGTGTACAAACAAATTGCACAAATTAAGATAAGAACAACAAATTTAAGTGTTAACAAACATGTTAACATGAGATTGATTTCTCTCTTGTACCTTCCTCTATTTATTATGTGCATTTACACATGTCCTACTCTATCTGGAAGCTTCCTTGTAAAATCTTGTACAAGTAAGTACATGAGCCTGTACAAGGAAAAAAACACAAACACATGCAAATCTACTTGGAACCTCCCTTTGATCTAGCATAATTACATTAAAAGTAATTACCATACAGTAGACAGTTGATTTCATTTTCATTTACATTGTGCTCTCTCCATTGTAATGGCATCTGAATGTATTGTGTATTTCCATAGGTAAACAAACGTACTGGTGTGATCTTTTAAGAGATCAGGAAATTTAGATCGGTTCAATATTGGATATGAGTTGCAGGCTTAATTGGTAAAGTGCTATATTTGCTGTGCATATATAGAATGCACCTCAAAATTTAGAATTATCCAGAGATGTGTCAGTGTAACACTCAGTGGGCCTGGTATATGGTTCAAAATATCATAACCATCAATAGTTAAGATCATAAGCTAAGCGAAAATAGCTATTATTGTGGGAGTGTCTAGTTATGATTGACTTGAAAATAGAAATGATGTGTAGTTGTACATGCATTTTAGTAATGGCATCAATATAGCAATTAAAATTGCATTACTGTTAACATAAATAAAGCTACTGCCTGATTTATTTGTCTTATGATAGCTGATTTACATGTAATTCTGTGGTCTCAAAATATTTTTGGAACATTTTTCTTGCATTTCAGCAAATCTGCAGTTTACATGGCTGCCGCTGAGTTAGAATTACTCTACCAGATTTCAAAAGCAAGATGCATCACAGGTTTCTGAAATAGACCACTTTTTTTTGTGGATTCCTGTACATGGTTAGGAGATCTCCCAGGGAAGGTTCTGTTCATTCAGTTTACCTCCTCTCGAATCTAAACATCCACCCACATGTTTGCCCTGCGTGGTGACCCATGAAGGGGAGGAGAGGATCCTGGTGGTTGAGGGGTCCAACCCTAACACACCACTTTGGTCTTGAATTCCTGCAGATGGGTGACCTTGAGGTGGTCCCTTCCTGGATCAGTCAGCTGGTCTACTTGGGCTAGAGTCAACCAAGTATCAGTGTTGGATGTTTTCAACAGTTGTTGTGGACATTGTATCTGATGCTGGTGTTTGGGTATAGTGCTCTTGAAACCATGACATTGCTGCAGTGTTCTTGTTTGACATTGTAGTGTTTCCCTTCATAGTGCTCCATGGTGGGTGGGGGTCAGTGGGCACTGAAAAATTCTGTTTTTATTATGGATTCTCCAAATAAAAACTGAAATAGAGAAAAACAGTCCATAGGTAAATTACCATGTCTTGAAGATTCTGAGCAGCAATCTTCAACATCTGTAACACCTGTACCCCATTTTCTTATACTACATTCTCTTTCAGACAAGTCTTCAGGGCAGATGTCTCCCTTTTTCATTCACAAGGGACTAGAGGGACTTGCTGGCTCTCCAAAGTCAGTAAAGAAGCTTTGCTCTGGTGACATATTGGTGGAAATATCTACATCTCAACCAAGTTAACTCCTCTTGCATTCAAAGACGATTAAGAATATACCTATTGAGGTTATGCCTCATGCTACTTTGAATTTGTCAAGAGGAGTTATTGTTGAGAGGGATTTGAAGAACATCCCAGACTCAGAGATCCTTGCTGGCTTCTCCACCCAAGGACTTTCTGCAGTTAGGCATATCTCCACTTGCAAGGATGGAATTATGATGCTGACCAATGTCTTCATTTCTGACATTTACATCACTGCATCCACCTGCCACCATCAAGGCAGGTTATCTTAATTGCCAAGTACAGCCATACATTTCCAAACCCTCCTAGATGTTTCTAGTGCCAGCAGTTTGGTCACTCAAAGACATCGTGTTGTGGTTCCTTGACGTGTGCTCATTGCAGTGGCAAGGACCACGATGCCTGTGAATGTGAAATGGACCCTCATTACATCAATTACAATGGCTCTCGTCCATTCTTATCGCATTCTTGCCCTAAATGGTTGAGAGAAAAAGAGGTGTAGCATTTGAAAATGATTCAAAACATTACTTATCCTGAGGTGAATCAATATCAACACCCATCTCTGGCCCTCTTTCACTGCTCTTGCAGAACTTGATCCTGCCATTTGTCTGTGTGGCAGCAGTAACTGACTGTATTATACAAGCAGCTGCTCAATGTATTCCTAAAACCTCAACCTGTTTTCCACTATATCCTTGTCTGGTGGAATCCTGCCTGCCACATGGCACAGAAGGCTCAAAAACGGGCCTGGGATACTTTTCGTAGATATCCCACACTGTCAAACTGCATCACTTTCCAGCATGCCTGTGCACGTGCTTGGTAAGTAAGACATCAAAGCCAGAAGGATTCTTGAATTAAGTTCACAATTGGCATATTTTCTTCCACCAGTTCCAAAGTTGTATGGGACAAGATTCAAAAGTTTAGTGGCCAATATACTTCTCTTTCCCTCTCGATCATGCTCTGATGGCCAGGAAGGAGCTGATACTGTAGGTGAAAGCTTTTGCCAGGTATTTAGCCCTTCTGTTTCATCCTCCACCTTCTTAGCCATCAAGATTGTTTCTATGACTATAATCGTCCCTTTACACTGGTGGTACTCAAACTGGCCCTTCATCAGTCTGGCAGTACATTTGCCAGACCTGATGATGTTCACTATGAAATGCTGCACCATTTTCTCTTGCTATTATTGTGATTGTTCTTATTCTTAACCAGATCTGACAGGAAAATGTTTTTCCTGATATCTGGCACCAGTCTGGGAAGGATTCCAAAATTCCTTCAAACTACCATCCAATTGCTTTGATGAGCTGTCTCTGTAAGACCTTAGAGAAGATGGTTAATGCTTATCTTGTTTGTTCCTCGAATAAAACAACCTCCTCTCGCCCACCCAGTGCGAGTTCCGACGACAGCTCTTCTACTGTGGACCATCTGATTTGACTTGAAACGTCAATCAGAGAAGCCTTTCTCAAATGACATCTTGTATCAATTTTCTTTGACATTGAGAAGGCTTATGATACAACATGGCGATATAGCATTTTACGAGACCTCCATTTGTATGGGTTATGTGGCAATTTGCCTATTTTTATTAAAAGTTTTTTAATGAACAGGTAATTTCAAGTTTGTGTGGGTTCAACACTTTCCCATTCATTTCTACAGGAACTTGAAGTCCATCACGGCTGTATTTTGTGTGTCACACTTTTTAACATAAAGATTAATCCCATCACTGAACAACTCCCTCTTATTGTTGCAAATGAGCTCTGTGTCAGTGACTTTCACGTATCATGTCATTCATGGAATGTGAGGTATATTGAGCAGCAGTTACAGACTGCCCTCAGTTGTTTACTGAAGTGGACCACAGCAAATGGTTTCAACTTCTCTCTCTCTAAAACTATTTGCATGCATTTTTGCTGCCAACAGGATATTCACCCTGATCGTGAACTCAGTGTGGGTGAAGTTGTGCTACCTGTGATCCCTGAGATAAAGTTCTTGGGGCTTATCTTTGACTGTAAGCTAACCTTTATACCACACATCAAGCAGCTATGGGGCAAATATACAAGAGCACTGAACATCCTCCATGTCCTCTCTTCCACCGCTTGGGGAGTGGATTAATGTTCTGTGCTAAAGATATATCGTGCTCTTATTCGATCAAAACTAGATTATGGATCACTGGTTTATGTCTCTGCCAGGACTTCAGCCTTAAGGAGATTGGTCCCCGCTCATCGACAGTGACTTTGCTCTGTGCTAGAGCTTTCTGCACTTCCCCAATTCAGAGTTTATACACAGTCTCATGAATATCTTTTGCACCTCTGCCATTTGTAACTGTCTTTACTGTATGCTTCGAAACATCATTCCTTACCAAAGCATCCCACCAGGGGTTTGTGTTTTCTTTCCTCAGTGGGCCATACTTTTTCAGAACAGATAATTTGCCATTGCTCCTTTTGGCCTTTATATCCAGGGGCAGTTGGATGAATTGGGTCTGTCCTTGGACAGATTTAATATTGCTGTATCCACTGGTCAGCCCATTCTGCCATGGTTTATTAGTCTCCAAATGTGACTTGTCTTTAAGTCATCTGAGAAAAGCAGACACTTCCGATTGGAAATGCTGTCTGTCATTTGCTGAACGTCTTTTGAACCATCCTTCCATTTCTATTTATACAAATATTTTGAAATCAGGTGACTGTATGGGCTCTGCCATTGTTTGTTGTGGTTTGGTGGTTGTGTGCAAAATCCCCTCTACAGCTTCTGTGTTCACTGCTGAACAGAGTGCCATTTCTCTTGCCTTGGATCACATAGAAGCTAAGCAGTATTCAAATTGCACCATTTATACTGGCTTGCTTAGTTCTCTACTGGCACTGGAATTGCTTCACTTTAGTTCTCGCTGATATCCAAAACCGACTGACCTATTTCTCATTAACATCTACTTCTATCCAGTTTTTGTGGATGCCAGGCCACTTTGGTATTTGCTGGAATGAGCTTGCCAAAACCACAGCTAAATCTCTCTGCTCTGGCACAATCACTGCTGTTTGTTCTATACATGGACTATGGTCCTGTATTCAAGGGTCGGCTCTGTGCCAGTTGGCAGTGGACTTGGAGTGAGCAACATGAAAACAAGCTTTCCCAAATAAAACTGTTGGACTTTGGCAGTCTTGCTTTTCTAAAGATTGGAAAGAGAAAGTTGTTCTAACTAGATTACGCATTGGTCATAGTTTTTAACTCGTTGTTTTCTTTTATCTGGGACTGATGCACCAATGTTTTGTCTGTGTAACACTCAGGCTAATTATTTACTATTACGTTTAGAAATAAATATTTAGATAGTGTTAAAACATCATTATTTTGTTCACGTGTACAAGTTTTGTTGTGGAACAAAATGCGCATGTGCATAACATTTATAAGCCACAATAAGCCACATTTTACTGTCTTGCCATCATTATGACTATCAACGACAGCACCATTTTAAACATGTTTTGTCCCAAAGTTTATGCGTAACATTAGTGTTATTGGCAGTGATGACACTGTCAACCTTCCAAATGTTTTTAGTTTTTTTAAATGCCATTAATCTTTTTAATGCTATTTAAGTTTTTAATTTATACATTAGACCTTTTTTAATGTGATTTTCTTTTAAGAATCAAAGTACATCTAGTTTGATTTGAAATTAGAAAATGGCCGTAATGTCAAATAACTTGAAACCAAGACTGGAAAGGCCAACTTCAGGTGACTATCGATGGTTTTTGAACAAACTTCTTAGTCTCCCTGGCGAGTTATCATAATTGCAGTTATGCTACAGAAAGTCCTTTACAACTTGTATTACTGTAGTTTTTTTCTTGCTGCTGTATACTAATGTAAAAATTGGATTTAATGCTATTTATGTTTTCAATTCAAAAATTAAACCTTCCATTGTTTAACCTTAATTTTCTTTTATGAATTTTAATAATTTTACTTTAATTTTAACTTTTTTACCAGATGTTTGGCACAGATCGCCTAGTTGCTTTGCACTGTAAAACACCAAACCAATCAAATAGATCATTCATAACATACCCAAACAAGTCATTGAAGCCATGTTAACAGCACCGAGCAGGACATTCTACAGATTATCAATGTAAATAAGATATCAATCAAAACACAATATTTATCATATTTAACATCCATCAGAAGAATGCTTTCTTGTTGGTCAAGCAGTAAATTTACAATGATGCATAGAGATTCAGAATGAGTAAAAAAGACAAATATAGAAAATAAAATGTAATGATTCATTGTTCTGTTATAGATTATCAACAACCAATATGTCAAATAGCAAGCTTTTTTCCTCATTCATTTCAGACACTAAATACAAATGATGAAGTAGCAAGTGTCTAGCAAGTTTCAGTGAGACTTACTCAGCTATCTCTTTTGACATGTATCACAAAAACCATGAAGAAAATAACTTTTGCTGAGGAGTCAACAAATTGCCCAACTTATGTAGTCACTGCCATGTTTCGTAAAGGATCTTAGCCATATTATTCCCTGGAAGCCTGGAAACTACTGTGAACTCAGCCACACTGATGAGCAATACACATTCCAAATATTACAGTGAAGTTCAGATGTTTATTCAAAAAAAAAAGTTTTGTTTGAAAATCAACCAACTAAAAATATTTACCAAGCTTACATAGTGTTAAAGTACAATGTAAGAAACATATGGTACTTTGCAATTTTTTTCATTTCACTACTGACAAAAAAATTAGGTTCCAACTCATTAAAAGCAAATTACCTAAAAATTGAAATTCAAAGCATCTAGTTGCATGTTATTTCATTGTCCTGCTATCTTACATGAATGTCCATACACTTTTTCTGCATTTGGATAACATAATCAAAGAGAACCACAAAAACGACAAATTTCAAAAAGAAGCATACTTTTGAAGTGAACTGCAATACCAAATGATATTTTTATTTCCATACAAGAAAACTTAGCAATTTGGGTACTGTCAAGGAACATAAAATAATTCACCAATGTTTTTATCAGAATGTGTAACTACAACGAGTAAATTTCAGATATTTAAGATTTAAGCACATTGTTGACACAGTATCCAAAATATTCTTTGCCAAAGTAGAAGGTATGAAACTTGATATAAGAGGTTTGCAGGTACTGTCCTCTCCATTTTCAGTATTTATTTTATATGCTGAAACACCACATTCTTTCATGGTGTCAACATTTTTTTCTTTCTGTGCTTTTCACCTTTATCTTGGGATTTTGAAGCACATTTTCTCCTCTGTTTCAATATTAATTTCTTCAAGACTCATCTAACATAGGTTTTTATGTTTACCAGTCATTTTCTTTATCCATATTTCCAGGCTTTTCTTAATATATTTCACCTGTCAGTCTTAAGTCTCTCCTCCTAGACATCATTTGCTGTGCATGTCATAAGGTTTTAGTGAATCCCAGAAGAAAGGATGTGACAGGTGGGTGTGGAAGCAAGGGATTCAGATTTCCTGTTTTATAGCTCTTTAACCTAACCAAATTTAAGGCCATAAAAATTATAGTTTGTATAAGCAATGATGATTTTTATAGAGTAATTTACATTTAATTATGTAGTCACTAGCAGGGAGTGGGGGTGGATAAATTGAAGTATCTAGAGAAAATGTTGTCATGCTAGGGGAAATTCTGGATTTTTTTTAAATATTGCCTTATATAATTAAGAACGTTTTTTATTATTATGAAGTGTTGATTATTAGCTAAGATTTTATGCTATGCTAATTGGTATAAGATAAAAAGTAGTTTAAAATTTTGAATATGAGACTAAAACCTTGTGTCTTGCACAATAAGGATATCTGGGGTGAGAGGGTTAAAGAAAAAACCATAATACACAAAATTCATTCTTAGATTTCTATAGCGAAATATATGCAGGTACGTATGACATTGTGTTGATCGTGCAGGTCATGGTAAAAATGGTGCTGTTATATGTAAAATTAACTTTGTTTTCTATCATTTTTAAAGTGAAAATCTAGTATATGGACGGAGACTGAATATAAATGTTTCTTAAGCAAGCTTGATTAGCGTGATGTTCCTATCATCTCCAGCCAGCAGTATGTATAGTGAGCAAAATATGAGCCAAAGAGAAACTGATTGCTTCAAATTAATACAGATCAGCCACCATTTTTTTTAATATCACAGTCTCAAACTCCTTAATATTAAGTGCTGAACAACAATATACAAGTGAGAAATTGTAATGAAAGTGGATAATGTAATGTGATATTGAGTGTTTTATAAGAATACAAAACTAAAATACATATAACCTACTAAACATGTTTTATGACAACTGATTGATAAATAAACATGATGGGTTAAATATAAAAAACAATTGAATACTAATTTCCATTAGAAAACTAGGTTGCTGGTTACTAATTATTTAATAAAAGACTGAATACAATTAAAACTAATAAATATTAAGATGGATGCTTGGAGAACTATTTTTTTATATTACTAAAATTTATCAATTCATTTAAATATGATTTGATTGACAGAGAAAACAATTATATGCTGTAGAAAGTATCAAAATGGGTTAAATGACATCAACAAATCAACCTATTAGTCCTATTACTATTTTACCATAATTTTTGTCTTGATTTTTTTATGAATAATAATAATAAAATAATAAATTAGGTTATATTTTTCACTGGTAATTTATAAGAATTTCATCTATTTCACTGCTGAATATTTCCAACATTTATATTACCCAACTGTACCAGATATCTGGCAAAATCATGGAATAATGTATATATCACATACTGACCTAATATATTTTACAGCTCATAACAAACTGGTTAATACCTTTAGAAATCGTATATTTTTAATTCTTCATTTCAAAGTTGAAGTTGTTTTCTGGTTAGCATTAATGTGGTTTGTGAAATGGATTTTTCCAAAGAATATATATTTGAAAATAAAATTATTACTAAAATTCTATTAATAATTAAAAATTGATTTATGAGTGTTTTTTCATACAACAACTTTTCACACACAATGTTTGACAAATTTGTTTTGGTTAAATTTTAGATTAAACCAGATTGTGCTTAACTGAAGATTTGGAAATTGAGTGATTCCTTGTATGGTATTTATGACACTTCAGAAAAATAAATACAGTTTCTTTTCAGGCTCTCTCAGCATTGTTAGCAGATGATAATAAGTTTGGATTTATTGTTATGGATGGTAATGGTGCTCTCTTTGGAACTCTTCAAGGAAATACTCGTGATGTCCTGCACAAGTTTACTGTTGACTTGCCTAAAAAACATGGTGGGTTGTTAATGATTATGTTAAAACCCAACTTTCTCACTTAACACTAAAGAGAACTAAATTATATATGAAACATTTGTGTTTAAACCTCTTGATACAGGTAAGTAAACTCTACATTCAAAATTTAAGCTGATTTATTATCAATGTAAGTTAATCCTCTCTACATGGGTCACAGGTCAAAGCCCATACCATTGCATTTGTTGATTTGCATTGAAATGAACTATTATTTTATGAACTTTGTCAACATAAGTAAATATTAAAAAAAAAAACGCAAATGTTGATCTTTTGTCAGAAGTTATGGTGAATGCAGCACTGGTTCAGATTAGGTGTTTGTGATGTCAAAATACAAGGTCTAGGTTTTATGAATTAGGAACACATGTCAATGCTGACAAGCTATAATACAAAACAAAAACCTCCTGTCTTTTTTATTTGCTTATGTATGGAATCAAACACAGTGGCCTCGCTCACTTTCTATTTGTGGAAACACTTCCTCATATACAATTGTCTATGATGTCAATAATCAATTGAAAGCTCATAATGTCTCTTTAGTGGCTTTGTCAGCATTTTCAGGCATTATGACATCCCTGTATATTTTCAATAAGATTTCAAGCTGATAAGTTATGTTTTTAAAAGGTCTGCTCAAAAGTTCCTAATTTTTAATAAAAAATACAACTTTGTTACCAGTATAGTAATTTATGAAGTTTATTTCAATTAAATTACAGTAGTTTTAAGGCATTTCATTTTCTTGTATGATAATTGTTTTTTTTCTAAAATCGTATTACTTGCAATAAACATGAATATTTTTGTGGCCAAATCACATTGTCACAGGAGAGTAGGTTTAGAGTTCCTTGCCAACATGTAAATGTAAGTTCTAAATTTCTAATTTTGTTATTAGGTAACTAAAGTGCAAAAAGTGATATGATGATAACTTGATTGTTTATTTTCTCTTCTTTAGGTCGTGGTGGACAGTCAGCTCTCCGGTTTGCTAGATTAAGGATGGAAAAGAGACATAATTACGTGCGGAAAGTGGCTGAGGTAGCAACACAACTTTTCATCACCAATGACAAACCTAATATTGCTGGCCTTATTTTAGCAGGATCAGCTGACTTTAAAACAGAACTTAGCCAATCCGACATGTTTGATCCTGTAAGATGCAAGAAACAAGTTTATATTTGAAGTTACTTGCTAAATTTTAAGACAATTCTGTTAATATTATATGTTTGGTTTTAAAGGGTAGATAAAATATTTTAATAGCATTTTTGTCAAGGTGTTTGTCTGTATCTTAACCATGATAACATGTTTTAAAGTGTGTGAATTATTGTACTAAGTGTTAATCTTCAAACTACTGAATGTTGACCAGTATTACATCATGTATAGTTCCATGTACATTAACTTTTTGAAAACCTACTATAATATATAGGCTGTTACAAGCAAAAGTGTAAAACTGTAAAATGGACAGTCAGCCTGAAAAGCTAATACATTCAGCCTTAGTTGAAAACTTTGAATGTACAAAATGAAGAACTGTTTATAAGATAGCAATTCAATAAAAAATTTAGCACTCCAACACTAAAAACAGTTAAATTTGCACTTTTTTATCTTGATTGCTACAACCTACTTTTTTAGTAGGTATGTTACTCTTGAGAAAGTTTGTTGTGAAAATGAAACTTGTTGATGAAATAGTTTTAAGTTTATCTTGAACAATCATAAAATTATGTAGTTTTGAAAATAAAGCATTTGATTTTGTTCTGTTATTTATAATAAAACATTTGTTATTTAATGTTATTTAATAGTTTATATGCAAAGTAATTTTCTTTTTGTCTAAAAATACTATTTATTATCCTATATTTTTCACATTTCATTTGTTTAATCTCTTAGAACCTCCTTAATGAATATTAAATGTTTTTTAAAGTAAATTTTTGTTTGATTTTCCATTTTATCTAATGTATCATTAACTCTAGAGACTATCATCAGTGTACAGTGCAATGAAATGATTAGATTTAAGAAATGGAAATATCTACATATCTTTTAAACATTCCTAGAATATTTTGTAATTTTCTTTTTGTCATAAGCGTGGTTTAATGTCTTTATCTTTTGTAACTTATTTTTAATTTTCCTTTCCAATTCTTTGTCTTTTATCCTTGATGCCAGTATGACCTCGCAGTTATTGTAGGTCAAAGGTCATCCACAAATTCTTTCACTAATGCTTGCACATGCGAATGACACTATCTTGCTTAGACAAACTACATCAAGTTAACTATATACAATCATAAGTTTCAAAAATAAATTTATAAATGCAAATGATACATAACTAATTAAAGTATAAACATTAAAACTAAATGCAATGTAACTTTTTAGCAAACTCATACATATAAAGTAAGAAATACTTGCAGAGCTCAAGGTACACTTCAAGAGAACAATGGAATATGCTTCTTTTCTATATTATGTTATAAATCCATACACTGGTAAGTTTCTTCAGGATATAAATTAATAGTTGAAAATGTAATCTTTTTATTGGTTGTAAGAATGTGATTTCATTGCAAACTCACCTAGCAATACAGCTTTGACTTTGATATGGCTGACCTTAAGCCCAGAAATATTAGAATGTAAAACCCTCATTGAGAAATTCTTGGAAATTTTCCAGATGCTAATGAAAGACAAGCAAAACTTTGATTTGACCTTTTATGATGACAGTGTGTTATGTTCTCACAGTATCATGTGTAGTAGCTCAATGTTTAGACTTGTAGCCACAAGCAGATCACATGATAGAAAAATATCTCAGCTTTAATTGATTTAATCTTTTTCAAATAAAGGAATAACACTTAGATAATATAAAACTTTTAAGTTATCATGTACTTTAATAGTAATTTTATTAAAATACATTGATATTTAACGTGGTTTAATTAAATTTTAAATGTAACTTGGTAACATGAACATAAAGGGTTTAAAAATGGTGTGGAAATATGAAATATATGAAAATAGATTTATTTCAACTTAAAATGTGACAATAACCTATGTACAATGCAAGTAGGTTACATAACTCTTGTGAAATTTCTTTATAAAAAAAAAAAAAGGAAAAGTAAATGAAATAGTTTGAATTTTGACAATCCTGTAAAAATGTGATGTTTGAGAAAATATATTTGTTTTTGATTATTTTTCTGGTATTTATACTAAAAATTTATTATCTGCACTTGGATTTTTCTGTTACATTTAAAAATGCTACTTTTCATTTTAAAATTCACATTTTATTTACATAATATTTAGAACCTTCTAAATTAATATCAAAAGTTTTTTAAGGTAAATGGTTGTATTTCATTTTCAGTTTTCTTTACCATATGACTAATTCTAGCTGTTAACATCAATACACAGTGCAATGAAATGCATAATATTAAGAGACAGAAATATGTGCATACCTTTTAACTCATTAAATAATTTTAAAATATCTTTGAGTCATATGCGTAATTTCACATTTTACCTTCTCACTTGTATTCTATTTTTAATGTTTTATTGTCCTTTCCTATTATTTACTGTTGATTATTTATGTTGACACAATGTTAATGGGTACCAGCAGCTGATGGAATGGTGGATACACCTTACCCCCAGGCAAATTCTTTTTATACTTGCTTAGTAATGTGGGCCTAGCTGAGCAAGGCCAGGTTTTATTTTATAACAATTATTAAAATCTTTCAAATACAAATTTTAAAATCCAAGTTATGCATATTAAACTAAAATATAAAAGTAAAACTTGAGTAGAATTTGTCTCTCTGACACATTTAAATAAGAAACAACTGAATGCTATTCTGAACAAAACAGCCAACAATACTACATGCAGTTATATCTATGTCATGACAACAACTTTGTGCTTATTCCAGAGTAAATATTATTGGATTATACTGTAAGATGAGTTTGTTCTAATGACTGTGTGTGTCATGTAACTATATGCGAGTTATAAAGCTCAATGGTAAGAAGTTGGGCTAGGCACCTGTCAGGGATTTACAAAGTTTGTTAGTTGTTTCTTTTGCATTCAGCCAAAGAACTTTTGAAAAATACATGCATGTAGGGCAGATAAATGTAGATATTGTCTAGGAATCCATCTGCAGGACTAATTTTGTTATTCAGGCTATACATCACCAAAGTTTGAATTTCTTTATAAATCATGCTTCATGTGATAACTGAAGTTTCATTACAGCTTTCAATGTTTCTTTTGAAGTATGAAGTAAAGGAATAAAAGCTAAGATAATATAATACCTTGAATTAATTTGTTTAATGACAATTTCAGTAAAATATATTGCAAGTAAAATAAGTGGTTTAATTAAATTTTTAATGCAACTGAGTAACGTGTGGAGAAAGAAGTTTAAAAAGTTTGTTGTAAGACCATTAAAACCATACTTGTTTCAAATTGGTGTTTTTTTTGTAAATCAGTGTAAACATTTTTATACAGAGACTTCAAGCCAAGATTCTAAAACTGGTTGATGTTTCATATGGAGGTGAGAATGGATTTAACCAAGCTATTGAGCTTTCTGCAGAAGTACTTGCCAATGTAAAGTTTATACAAGAGAAAAAACTAATAGGTTGGAAATTCGTTTTTTTTTATTTTTCTTGAGTTCATTAGGATATATGAGCTATAATTTAAACTGTGTTATGATGGAGTTAATTCACTGAAGAATAATTTGTAATAAAAACTCACTTTTTGGAAGTTGTTATGATTACATCATTGTTTCGAGTAAAATTTATACTGAAATATTTCTTTCTGACAGCATCTAAGCTGAGATGTGTAAGAAGCCAATATCTTGGAGACCTGAAAGATTTATTTTGATGAATATTATTACAGGGTGTTTAATGTTGATGGATTGTGGTACTGGATTAAGAATCAGTTAATCACTAATTTATATGAAACATTCAGTATCTCTGCTAACTTCAGTTTTATTGCTATAAAAACATTTTTGTAAGAAAGAAAGTGTAATTGTATTTTATCTCCTTGTCTTACAAAGCATTTCTATAATTTTCTTAGTGTACAATAATTGTTATCCTTTCAGGGCGTTATTTTGATGAAATCTCCCAAGATACAGGAAAATACTGTTTTGGTGTTGAAGACGCACTCAAAGCTCTTGAGATGGGAGCTGTAGAAATCTTGATTTGTTGGGAGAATCTAGATATTAACCGCTTTTTTCTGAAAAACCATGCTTCAGATGGTAAGTGATTTCTTTTTTCTTCCCAGTGTTTTTGGAAAATGAGACCATTTTTACTCAAATTTTTTGTAAATGTGTTACTACCTAATTACAGTAGATAAATTATATACTTCAGATAAAAGAATTATAGTTTGAATTGGAGTATTTGTAAAACCAGTAAATGAACTCTTAGTGTTCTCTTTGAGGATTCAATGTTTTAGAAGAATTCTGGTGCTAAAATATCTGTTTAATACTTTTTCAGAGAATTGCAGTAAAATATAATTATTTCTTTTATTTATCAGTAGCATGTGTTACCAAGTGAATTACAGTTGAAGAAAATAGAAACTTTGGCACAAATATATGATAATATTTGCATAGTATGTTGTGTCAAAACCAAGCAAACAAATGGTAATTTGTTAGTTATTGTAAACTTTGTGTAAAAGTTCACTAATTAGAAGTTTATTTTGCAAATATTCAGTGTGTTTTAATTAGGACGTGCAGATTGATTGAAAAAATATATATACTAGTTTTGCCTGTTGTGAAGAAAGAAAGAGATGATTATTAGTGGCCTGAACATAGAGCATGAATACAGTTGATATTATACATTTTTTTCTTTATTTGGGTATATATTATGCAGGATATTTTGTGCCAGAATTAAAAATAAATGAATAAATAAATTGATATTGACAGAAATTTATGAATTTAAGTCAATAAGATTTGTATAAAATTGATTATAATTCAAATTTTACTATTATACATTACTTAATTTCTTAATTTAAAAGTAAATGTTAAAAAAACATGCCTAAATACTGATTTTTGCAAGTCAGATGGAATGCTGAATGCAGAACTGGTTGAAATTAGATGTTTGTGATGTCAAAATACAAAGTATGTAGTTTTGTGTATGTATATCCATTTATGTGACTAAAATAGTAAATACAGTATGGCATCATCTATTGAATAGCACCACAAACAAAAAAATCCATGAAAATGTTATGCACTTTGGGTTTTCAAGATTTATATAATTAGAAAAATAACTACAGTATATGCAAGAATATCGCAGGATACAATTTTAACTAGAAGTATTCTCCTCATAACAAGAAATAACTTTCATTAAGACTGTATGCAGTGGTTTGATTATATCTTTGTTGATGTAATTTGTAAATATCCTACTAAAAAAGTGAAGTTCTTAAAATTATTTTTTCAATAAAAGGTACTGCATTTAACATAAAAACATTTCATTTTATATCAGCACATCCCAAACACTTTTCCTTTGAGGTACTTTTCCAAAAAATCCTTTTTAGAAAATGTTTTCTATAAGGTATGAATACTGTGTTTAGTAATAAATAGCATAAACAGCTGCCATAAGGTATTATTTCTTATAGTATTTATAAAGTTTGAAGCTATAATAAAGTTGTTTTAACTGAAAGCATGCTGTTCTTACTGCACTTTAAAATTTATTTCACTAATATCTATTGACAGCTTACACTAGATTTATTTTAACAATTGCTAATTAAATGAATAAAGAACAACAAAATATTACATATACAGAGGGAGCTTACACATTTACTTCTACACTGCTGCTTATTTTGAAGTTGTTGGCTGTGAAGTAATTGAAACCAACAGACTTTCATAATACAGGTTTTATAGTAATGTGCAATTTTCAAGCCATAAATAAAGAGTGCACTCTTACATTCTTTTTTTACTTAAAAGTAATGATTCCAGAAATGCTGCTAGTACTAAACTGTCATATTGGTTTTATCAGTGGAAATCAATCACTAATTCTAATTTTATAAGAATTGGAAGTTGGTGGAAATATTACCTTGCAGCTTTGGTTTACACAGCTGTCTCTGAAGCATTTTTATGCCAAAATCTATTCAGTAGTGTAGAAAATTAATTAATGCACCAAAAAAATAAGTATAGCAATACATGTATATATGAATATAATTTTTGAAAATTTTCTCTCATATTGTAATTTTTGTTTGTTTCCTATCTGCATAGATAAACTTTTCCAACAGGAAATGTAGCCACACATCTGTTATTTTTGTACATAGGGAAATGTATTTTGTATAAACTCATTACATACTTCTAGCTTATTAGTTTGGAAATGAACTTTTGAAGTTGGTGTCAAATTGTAAAATTCAACTGTTTACATTTCCTGAAAAAATTCCAAAGCTATCAAAACGTGAAAACAACTATTTTTTTGCTTGCAGTCTACTTGCCCAACATCTACTTTTCTTCCTTATATGAATCATAAATTTCTAAAATTAGTTGTTGCATCAGAAGTGTTTTTTTGTTTTTTCTCTAACATGACCTGAAATAATTCAACTGTATTACATTTTTTTGTTTGCTGTATGAAAATTATCAAGTTTTATTGGTCAGTGTATCTCTTCTTAAACATCTGTGCTTCAAACTTGCATAAGTTCAAGTACTGATGCATCTTAATTTTTATCAATGGTGAGTTAAACTGTTCAAATATTATTGTGTATTTCGTGGACCCCATTTTATGGACATCATTGATCTTTTTTTCAATGCTAAGGTTTGTATTTGTATTTTTGTGGATTTTAACCTGCTCAGCCTAAAATTGATTGCCCTTGCAGAATATGTATAGACAATTTGAAACATTTAACTACAATTTTTAATCACTGTTCAAAAAAAGCTGTTAGTGTTGCTACCTTAAAAAGAAACAAAAAAGTTAAAAGAAAGGCATAAATCATTGCTTTTTTTATTCTTAAAGGGTAAACTTTTTAAGAGTACTGTAACCTATCATGAGTTTTTTGGTAAGCATCTAGTATGAAGTAGGCTAGGCCTAAATTTTCAGTCTAATTAAACTAGCATTGCTGGTTAATTATTTGCTTTTTTGTACTTTCAAATTTTATTGTATTTCAAGTAACATTAAATAGTCTGTATTATTGCCAAAATGTGAAAGTGAATAAGTACACTATATTTTGGTAAAGTAATAGTTTTGATCACTGCATTTTATTTTACATATGAGCTTGTTCATTTTTACTGACCCTTGTAACTAAGAAATTATAAATACTATAACTGACTGTTTGAAGTTTAGCTTCTTGAAATTTTGCAGTCTTTTAATAAACATGACAAATTTGTTGTACACAAACAATTTGACTTTTTATAAAATGTGTTTACAAAATATTTGTCTGAGAGTAAAAAGCAATTTTAATGCCAAGAATTATAAATTTGTTCATCTTACAGTATTTGTATTTCATTTACAATAATATTTTAAGTGTTCTAAATAAATATCTAAAGTTTTTATTTTATAGCTTTGTACATTCTTTTATTTTTCTTTACACTAGCTTTAGCAAAATCGTAAATGTAGGTAAAAGAAAAGTTAAACTTGAAATCAAAATTATTTTAATATGTCTGAAGATAGCAACAGACAGTTAAGCTATTTATTCTAAGGGTTTAGACCTCTAATCCTTTTTCATTAATGTTTTCATTTCTTTTAATTTTGTTTTTTGAAATGTCTAATTAGAATAAAGGGCAGTAACTCACCTGATGAGATCTTGAGGTAAACTCTAACACTATGTTACACACATTTTGTTCCTGTATAGTATGCGTTATTTCTTAATTGCTTTTGTGACCTGGATAATGAAATTTAGAAATTAACCTATTTTCTATGTAAAAACAGGTAAATTTACACATTTTCGTTTACTTAAGGTCTGAATAAAACAATATATGAATCAAGATTTACATGTATTTATACTAAAGTTATACAAAAATGTTTAGAAGTGAGTAGTTTTTTGAGATTTGTGACTGTAATGTAAATCACTTTTTCATGTATCAGCCCTCAAATATAGTCTCCCTTAATGTTTTCATTATACGCTCCTTGGTAGTGGCATTCAGAGTCCAGTATATCTTGGTGGAAGTGCTCACCTTTCTCCTCTGAGTATGCTCCTTCTCCACGAATTTATCAAGATGAGCATCCAGGATATGGACTTTCAGGGACATCCTGCAACCCATTTTGCCATAGTTCTTCACCAGAGCCTCAACCAGTTTCACATAATATTCGGCCTTGTGATTGCCCAAGGAGCCCCAAACCACTGCAACAGAACTGCTCCAAGCTTTTTTTCCTTCCTACTGAGCTTCTTGGGGAATTCTATGCACTCCAGGATCTTTATTTGTGGTCCAATGAAGATGCCAGCTTTGATCTTTGCCTCAGAAACCTTAGGGAAGAAGTCTCGAAGATACTTGAAGGCTGTAGACTCCTTACCCAAAGCTGTGACAAATTGTTTCATAAGACCCAATTTTACGTGCAATGATGGGAACAACACCTTCTGGAGGTCCACTAATGACTCACACTTGACATTGTGCCTCTCCACAGAGAACTCGATCTGTTGTGGCCAGTGCTTGCTGTGGTGTCCATGCTGTCCCAAAGGCAAAGATAACAGGGAAACTTGGTAAAACCTCCTTGGAGACCCATCACGAATACCACTATTTTGAAGTCTCCGATAACCAACCAGCCATACTCATCATACTTTAAGACTTCTAGCAAGGTCTTGATGCTGTTGTATTTCTCCTTGAGGTGCACTGAATTTTAAAAGGTTTAAAATTTGTATAATATAAAATCCTACTATTCAAGCAAACAAAAATTGTCTGTCTTATTTTCTAGTTTTTTTTGCAGTGCTTACAGGTAAAATGAGGTGCCCAGGGTTTGTCTTGATCCCTGATAGGCATGGCGAAATATGCCTTGTAGGCTTCACACATTTTAGCACATGTTGTCATGCATACTTTTTCACTCTTTATCTTGATAAATTGACCACATACATAGCAGAATGCATCTGGAGAATGCTTGCTGCTTCTTGATGCCATCTATGATGAAATCAGATAGGTCTGTATGTTCACTTAGGCAGCTAGAATTAAACTGGAGTGATGAGTCCCTGTATATATATATATTACTATGGAAAGTTCTAGAAAATTCTAAGAGGTTCTTGAAAATTCTCATAAGTTCTACAGCATTCTAGAAAGTTCTTGTTAGTTTGAGAAAATTCTCTATCAGCTACTCTGGACTGAATCTACCTGGAATGTACTGGAAAATGGATAAATTTGAAAATTTCATTACCCAAGTCACAAAAGCAAAGTTTGAAGAGAAAAATAGGTCTTTTCCATTTACTTCAGGTATAAGCAATTAGGAAATATCACTTTCTACCCATGAACAAAAGAAAAGTAAAAACTTTGTCACATAGTTATACAATTAGTTGTGTAACAAGAAGGCAGCAAAGAGAGATCATGGAAATCGTTTTATTAAATTTGTTTTTGATTTATTGTTTCTCATCTAACCTAATGAATTTCTAACTTTTACATTTTAGTTACATAAAAACCAAGAAATTTAGCAGTTTAGCCTCGGTCTTTTTCACTCGCATGGTTAAGTGAGCTTTTTTTTCCTCATGGTACTGATTATTCAAGAATAATTCATTTAGCCTTAAAATATATTAAGTATTAAGTGCTGGAATAGAACATTCTTAAGCTGTAATTTATGTGGCTTTCTAACACCATATAAATAGGTTTAAAAATTCCACTACTGCTTGGAATAACTTCTTTAATTTATGCACATCAAACTCTTCCCTTTTGTATTCAGTGAAAAATATGATCTTTCTTTTGATATGAATATGTTTAATAGCAACATCAAAGAGAATTAGACATTTCATAAAGGATAAAAGTGTAGGAGGATCTGTATTGTCGATTGCACCAGTAGTGATATCTCGGCTGAAATTTTGTATTATAGCTTGTCAGTATCTATGATAATTGTTTGTATCAGTCAAGGAAGTTAAATGGACCTTTATGCATATGCAAAGAAATGTAATTCACTGGTAGTTGTTTATAATTAGTTGAACATTCTGAAGCTCTTATAAGGGAAGAGAGAAAGTCTTAGGGAAATCAGGTGTCACTGCATCATGTGACTTGGGTGCAGATTAAAAGTATAAATAATCTTCCTGAAATTAAGAAATTTAAATTTAGGTAATATAGAAATTTTTATTATTAACTGAATTTATTAACATACATCAATAATAAATTTGATATAGTTTTAAAAGTAACTCTGAAAAGGTATGCATGCTTTGACCCTCCACTGTTCATAGGGTTAAAAACTTCAGTGGATAATTTGAAACTGTTGAATTATTATAGTGTACATTGTTGTGGCATTAGTTTAGATATTAGTGGAGATGTTTTTGAAACAGCTATATATATAAAATTTCTTTATAAATATTTATTTTAATAATGTTTTAGATATTGAAAATTTTAAAAAAGTTGCATGATGTGTAATATCATTGTCTGTCATTGTATTTAAAGCTTTGAAAATTTCCATACTAGTGCAAATGAAATAAGCAAAATCAACAGTTTACAATTTTATGCAAAAATATAAAAATTGACTTAAGTGTTAAACATAGAATTGTTTATTGGACAGTTACTTTTTAAGAGTAATATAAAAGAACAAAGAATCATGATGTAATGTGTGTAATTGGTAGAAAAAAAATGTAAAAATGGGTTTTCAGGAAAGGTGTTCTTAGTTTTACTTTAATACATAGCTAGTATGTAGTTGCCTGTAGTGGTTTTTCTTTAAGTGTAAATTTACAAAAAAGGGATACAGTACAAGAAATTAATCATGCGTTATACTTGCAATGTGTATTTCAGATCGTATATTTGAGTTTTAAAGAATGCAGTGGTAATATACTGGTAGATGACTGGGAAAGGGTTAGAGGAAGTAGATTTGAATAGTTTAAGGCTTGTAATGTTTGTTTTAACAGGTATCAGTATAAAACTGTACTTGCCTTATTAATATTGTTTAAAAGAGATGGATAACAGTGTTGGTGTTCGATTCTTTTTTTCTTAAACTAATAAAATAGTGGAACAATATTTCATAGTTTTAGTTGACGTAGTTCAAAGTATGTAGTTGCAAGACTTAACTTATTGAGCAATAATATTTGAAATGTAATGTATATTCTCTTTCTGTTAGAGGAGAAAGTACTACATCTGACACCTGAACAGGAAAAAGATAAAACATATTTTGTTGATAAAGAAGTAAGATATATTTTAATATTTACCATTTATTTTTAATTTAAAAGTGATGCACCTTTGCGCTTGTGATGTAGTAAAAACTGATGTTACTGAGCTAAATAAATTACAATTTTTTATATATATTAAAATCTCATTTAATTAGTTTCTGTTTTGAGATTTCTGCAGGAGCTTTGATTGTTCTTTTAAGCACTAGCTACTCTCAGGAGGAAAACAGTTCTAAATTGAAATTTATTTTCTAAAAATCATTTTTTAACTAGTATGACCTTAATTTTTTTAAGATGATAATGTGGTGTATTCTTTTTTCTTTTTTTCACTTCTTTAGACTGGAGTTGAACTGGAGTTGGTAGATTCAATGCCATTGCTTGAATGGTTAGCTAATAATTACAAATCCTTTGGTAAGATTTAATATATATGTAAAATAGTGACCTAAACAAATTTTCTTGTAGTTTCTAGACTGCAGAGTTCTAAGAGTCCCTGAGGCTCTCTGTGCTACAGTTTTGATACTTTGGAATACTTGTTTACTTTAAAATAAATTGAATTGCCATCATTGACAGTGATTATACTAATAACTATCTTGTAAAAAATATTTTTGATGTATTTCTTTTTAGTGAAAATATGTAAAACTAAAGAGTTGAAAAAATAGTTAAAACATTTTAAATTAATTTTTTTTGAATTTTCAAACCATTATTTTTTGCTGGAGTTGTCTGCTGAAATTTCTTAATATAGATTTAAAAGTTTTGCTGAAACAGGTGCCACATTGGAGATTATCACAGACAGATCTCAGGAAGGATCACAGTTTGTTAAAGGATTTGGTGGTATTGGAGGTAAGAAAAATGAAAGACTTGTATTGAGGAAATGAAAGCTAAGATAATATTTGATTATCTCTATGCCGTTTGATGAAAATGATAAATGTTTTGAAATTTCTCTGAATTAAAAAAAAAAAAAAAGTCTCAAACCATATTACTTGTATAATGAAACTAGTAAAACAAGCATCTAATACTGTAATTTGGATATCATTAGTTCTGAATATTTCATACATTATTTCTGTTATTTACTACAGTAAAATAACCAAGAAACCTCAAGCACTCTATGGTTCATTGCACTTAGGTTTCCATATTCAAGGTATTTACGCTTTGGTAACCCTTTGGTAACACTCATACAGTTAAAATAGTTTGGATGCAAGGTGATTTTCATTTTAAGTATAAAAATACTTTGTCTTAGTTTTCATATTTCTTTTGCATAATATTAAGAACCTCTTAAAAGGATATAAAACGTTTATTTTCATTTTCTCTACCATTTCACTAATTCTAACCATTACTGTCAATATACAATTCAGTGAAATAATTAAACTTTGGAAAAATGGCAACATTCCTTTTAATTTTTTGTAGAATATCTGTATAGATTTTTTATTTGTTTAATTTGTATTTTCTAGGCATTTTCTTTTTCACATATAGTTAATTTTTTTAATGATTTCCTTTCTTGTCCTTTACCACTTATTATTTGTCTCAACACAAGTCAATGGTATCCTCAAGGCATATTACAGTTTTCTTGGGAGATATGTGCAACCCTTCTTCAGGAGTGTTGTTTTTCACATAATATTGTAAGCCCCAAGAACAAAATGCAAAGTATGATGTATTTTAAAAATGTTTAAACATTTTAATTATGTATTTTAAAATATAATAGTAAGACCTAAATACAACGTAAACTGTATCTCTAATTATAACATGTTTAGTCAAAAACAACTGTAAGTGTTATAGTTGATCAAGCACCAAACAGTACTATAATCCATTATATGTAATCTGTAAAGACAGCTGAATGCCAATTTCAAAATAACTTGTTTGATTATAGTGCAACAATTAGTATACACATATATATGTAACATTTACATATAATTATAAAACTCAAGTTCATTGAAGGTGGGTGTGGCTGTGGTCAAAGGTCGAAAAAATTTATTTCTTGTTTCAACTATATTCATTGAAATCAATGAGATGCTTCTACTCATCTACCATTGTATTCCTGAGGATACAGAGAGCCAGATTTGGGAATTTTCATAACTCATTGGTCACATGACAATACATATGAAGTTTTAAGTAGTTCGTTGTTTTATTTTGAAATAAAGGACTTAAAATGTAGTTAAAATATAAGTTGGAATCATAACGTACATTATAATATTAATTTCACTCACATACATAGTTAGCACAGGTGTTTATTTAAATTTTGAATGTAATCCAGGACTTACAAAGAAAAACATAAAAAGGGGATCCAATTGCAAAAGCATTAAAACCAAGAGGTTGAATGTTTTGTCTTAGTAAAAACATTTCACAGTGATAAACTAGAAGTGTGTGTATAATGCTTTTTCAATACAATTTTTAGTTTATTTTTGGTGTAAGTAATTTGGCAACCAGATACTAAGTTACTTATTTCAAATTTTGTAATTTAACATATTCTATATAAGAATAATAGTTCAAACTTTTAGTTTGAAGGTTGAATAATTACATAAACGTATATATTAATTTTAAATAGTGTATTGTTAGATGCTTAGCTGCTTTTAATTTTTATCAAGTTTTACTTTCTGCTTTTTAACATCAGAATCAATTACTTAGTTACATTCATATAATGGTATGAAACAGCATTTTCAGTTTTTTATGCTCTTTCTGTAGGACTTCTAAGATACAGAGTAGACTTCCAGGTTCTAGAGCTCACTGATGGCTTTGATGACTTCGACTTGGATGACCTGTAAACTAATTATTGTCTTAGTTTGCTGTGATCATCATGAAGTGGGCCAACATACTTTGGAATTCCAGAAACTGTTGTTGGCCTCCACAATAAGTACTTGATTACTTGTTGATTACTGTATGCAACAGGTTGCACCTTATTTTTACAGAGGAACAAGAAAATATCCTCACGAGACCCAGCAAAAGTTTGTTTAGTGTATCAGTAGTTGTGGGCTCATATTTTTATAGAAAACAGTTTCAGAATACTTCCATTTTTCAAGAAGTTGAACTAGAATTGTGTAATTGGTTATAGTTTATAATGAATTGTAAATGAGTAACCATGGGAGTTTTCACCTGTATTTGTTCAAATACAAGTAACCATAACTTTCAGGATGCTGTTTTTGGTACAAGCCTTTGGTAGATGTTGATGAAATATTGTTAATCTTCAAGAGAGATGATTTTTAAACAAATTTATTTTATACTCCTTTAATTGAGCTTTGATATCGTATATTTGAGTTAAAACTATGTGGGTTGGTTTCAGCCAAAGACTTGCACCAGAGACTTTCAAGAATAAGATGTTGATTTAAATAAAGTATTTTGGCCCTGGTGGAGAAGAACCTGCTGTGTATGTTACAGCCAATGGAAAAAAAAACTGAGGAACAAGAAGCCATAAACATTGTTATTGGATTATTTTTTCCTAATAATCGTATTTTGCATTTATGATAAGTAAAGAAAAACATCTCAAATCACATGATTTTATTTGTTATTCAGATGGCAACAAACTGTTCATTACATGTGAATCTTTAGATTATTTTATTCACAAATAAGCAAGTGATTCAACTAAAGCCAAGTAAAATATATAGCTACAAATAAATATGGAAAGAAATACTAGGAGGAAAAAAATTATGTAGTTCTACAACATTCAACAACAGGTAACTAAGTTACATGCTGTAAAAATAAACTAATTTTTTTATATATTGTGTTTTTGAAATAATACATGTATTTTTGTTGCAACAATAACTTTTGTGTACTATTTAGAAAAGATTTTTAGCTTGTTCATTGAAGTCAGAATTTGGAAATCAGCTGAACAGGTTATAATTGCTGTCATCTGTTGGAGAATAAGTGATTTTAGAGGTGAGAATAATAAAGAAAATTATATGAATGGCAATAGAAACTTTTTAATTCAGAAACCAGGTGGTTTTGGAATGTAAAAAAATTGAAATGTATTACTGAATTTTTTGTTGTTTTTTTATGGGCATCATTTTGAAGGTAATACATACAAGTATATTTAGATTTGGTAATTTTTACTTTAGTAAGACAGAAGATGACCTTAAAGCATTTTGCAAAAATAAAAATCAGTAAGCCTCTTTTCTACAAGATACTGAAGTTTTGTATATGTAAATAGTAACATGTTAAAATCTAGGAACCAGACAGTCTTAGATACAGTGTTTTTGATGTTTTGTATTATTTGCCTAGAACATTGTTATAGATTTGTAAGACATAAATTAACATTTCAAATAATTTGAGAAATGAAATTATTGTTTCTGAGGGAATTACCCAGGTTAGATGAGAAGTGTCAGTATGAAAAAACAATGTTTGTACATATTTTACTATATCGTGAGTTCTAATGTGAACAAGTAAAGAAGTTACTTTTCGAGAAAGGAGGAAGCAAATGTAGAGATGGGTAATATATATTCTTCACAAACAACACCAGTTAGATAGTAGGGGTAACATTTGCATCAACCCTACATAGTAACGTAGTGTAGTAGAATGTGAATAGAAGAATAGGATAAATTAAACTATTATGACTGAATAGTTATATGTTAATTCTTGCCTTTGCTATGATGTAAGGTTGGTGCAATTGCCATCCTTACTATCTTGCTTCCATTGATTTTAAAGGATTGATATTCGCCATCACTACATTACTTCCTTATTTTAAAAGTTTTTCTTTATTTTTTTTACTTTGTTAATGCAGTGTTTAAATAAACAGGAAAGTTGTATTTATAATCTAAAGAGGTACAGTGAGGTTCTTAATGTTATATTTATTGCTTATCTATTATTGGCTGGTAATTCCTGTTTCCTTCTGTGCTTAATCTTTTTAAAGACATCCTGCTATAATTTGAGAGAAATTTGTCCTTAAACCCTTAAGCTTTTGCAATTTGGTATGCTGAATATAGTTTAATTATTCTGGATGTGTCAAGTAGCTATTTTTATTTTAAAATATATAATTTCATAGCTCCATCGATGGTTAAATATAAATCAGTCAGTGGGGGTGTGACCACTAGTGGCACTGATGTGATTTTTCCTGATTCATAGGGTAAATACATACAGTCTGGGTATTTTTAATCATTACTAGCATATTTAGGACAAAAACGGAAACTAACCGGTTAACACTCTTCTACAGTCACTACAAAGTCAGTAAATGAATCATAAATAATTTTTAACCCAAATCTCTCAGTGTGTAATGCACGGATTCATCTGCTAATATCGTTTAACATGTATTGAGAAGTTTCGTAGTCTGATTTATACAGAGAAATATTAACGGTTATGAATATCAGCGTATTAAGTGTTAATGTGCGCCTGAAATACCCATTAACGGATATGTTACACTGACTCTCGTGCTCCGAATTCACAGTTGATGTCTTGAAAAACCATTATTGATAGCAAACTGAAATGCCGAAATTTTCCGAGCCTAGAATGTTTTAAGCGCCTGGCGACACTTTTATGGAGTCAGCATGCAGATATCTCGGAAATAAAAGTATTATTCAGTCTCAAAGTTTACTATTAAAGTAAAATATCTTGAGTGCGATTGATCTTGTGATCTAATTTTTTTATTTTCGTAACTCTCTTTCTTTCGGAAAACTGACTGCCCAAAGATAAATGGAAAAACCTAGCATGGAACAGGCTCTTAGGTTGTTGAATTTTAGATTGTCTAGAAATAAATGTCGTTTTCGGACTGCGAAGTAAAACATACTTTAGTCAAAGTAAGCACCATTTGTTTCAATACTTGTGTAACAATGCTCTTTATGCCTCTGCAGTAGAAATCAATGTTTCTATGGTCAATGTTTTCCCTGAAAGCTTCTTCTGCAGCTGCCTGGTTTTGAAAGCATTTATTGTTCAAAAAGTTGTCAAAGTGCTTGAAAAATTGAAAATATGTAGGGGAAAGGTGTGGGAAATAAGATTGATGTATTTTCATCTAAGGATGGCTTTCTTCCACGACTTTCGTATCTTCAAGACTTTCATCTTCATGTCGAAACCTTTAAAACCAACGCTAAACTGTACGTTCAGTAACAGATCCATGATCGAATGCCTGGTTGGTGCTCCGTGTAGTTTCGGTAGCTTATCGTCCAAGTTTGAAGTCGTAGAGGAAAATCAGACGAAAGTCCTTCTTGTCCATGCTGCCTTGGTGGTTGCGAAACTTTCTTTGATTAGAGTTGAAACAGCAGACAATTAAGACACCTTGTAAGCGACAAACGTTGAATTAAACCAATCAACCAACGATAAGTTACTCGATATTCAGCTTCTAAATGTCATCGTGAGAATTCCGACATTTATTTTTAGACAACCTAATATTATTGAGTTAGAGTTTTGTAAACCTTGGTATGCAGAAAAGTATGAGGAAAACCGTGAGACCGTTGTTTCAATCTTCAAGTTATTTGTGTGGTCAAACTGTGATGACGAAATTATTTTTAACTTCCCATGATCCTTCAGTATTAGATAAAATAGTTACTTAATTTAAATACAATACAGCAAATTTTATTGTGATCGGGAATATAGTAACCACAGAAGAAAAAAATCAAATCTAAAAACAAAGTATTATTTAATTTCTTTAAACCACGAAATAGCAAGTGTAAAAAACAAGGGCAGATATATTTCCTGGGTTAACACGTGAACAAATAAAAATTAAGCGGAGTTAATTGTTAAACATCCTTCATAACTTTCTTTTTATGCTTGTTAAATGCAGTATGAAATATTCATGGTCCTTCAAATAAGTTTACAAGTGGTGATAGGAATGGAACTTTTGTGAAGTGTAGAGGCCATGCTTTTATTTTTATGCCCAACAGTTTAGAGCAGAACCGTATCATACCAAATAACGATTTTAAATAAACGAACTAAGTTATTAAAAAAAATCGATTTTTATATGAGTGTAATAGTTGGTGGCGCGGCTCGGAATGTTTTCATTATTTGGTAGAAAATAAATATCAGTTGTAATGGTCCCTTTTTTATAATCACACTTCTCCATGCATAAGAGACAGCAAGATCTTCAAACTGTTCAATCTCTTCACCACTTTCCAAACTGGCTTTAAAGTCGTTGTGTAGGCTGAGGATGTTCTTATGGTGCAGTTGAATCATTGCAGCTAGGCACGGCTTCACGTGTCAAACTTGTCGGTTAAGTAATAATATATTTGGGTTTGCATTTAAAAAATGAAGTCATTTTAGGTAATATTTACATTTCAACCTTTTCTGCTGATTTGTTTCGATCTGAGGTGTCACTTTCCCCATTGCTTCATTTTTATATCTAAGAATGATATTTGAAAATCATGCACATACATTACTAGTACAAGGATAAAATGCACAGGTTAGTATCAGCCTGCTCATGAAAATTATTGCAATGTTTGTTTCATTTGTACATAACATAATTTAATTTACTAAACCTTCGAGTACGATTCCATGCCGGGAGAGGTGGTTACAACACTCGTTAATCTGAAGGTCGCGGACTCGAATCCCCGTCACACCAAACGTGCTCGTCCTTTCAGTCGTAGTGTCGTTATAATGTTACGGCCAATCCCACTAATCGTTGGTAAAAGAGTAGCCCAAGAGTTGGCGGTGGGTGGTGATGACTAGCTGCCTTCCCTCTAGTCTTACACTGCTAAATTAGGAACGGCTAGTGCAGATAGCCCTCGTTAGCTTTGCGCGAAATTCAGAACAAACCAACATTTGATTATCTTATTTGATTTCCAATGAAAATCCTTGTATTGATGTATCTCACACACAGGGTGTCCGAAAAATGTATACACACTTTAAATGATTATAAATACAATGTTTTTTTAAGATATATCTAGGTTTTATAATCCAAGTTTAAGAAGACAAGTGTAGAACCTTTTGGGTTATCGCAGGTGTTCGAATTGATGACCGTTCTGATCCAGGCATTGCTAATAACGCGGACAGATGAAATTGCAAACTTTAAGAATCATTTCATTTGGTATTTGGGTGCATTTTCTTTTAATTGCTGCTCTCAGCTCATTGATTGTTGCAGGTTTTATGCTGTAAACCTTATATATTTCACGTATTCCCATAAAAAAAAAAAGTCCAGAAGTGTGAGGTCTGGTAAGCGTTGGGGAAATTCAGTGCTATCTCTTCGCTTATTCCATCTGTTCGACAAATTTTCGTTAAGATAATCCCTCACATTACGATAGTAGTGAGGAGGTGCTCCATCTTGCTAGAAATAAAACTTATCTTGAAATTGCTCTTGAATGCGTGGCACGGCAGATTTTTGCAGCACCTTCAGATAAAGTGTTTTCGAAAAGAATGGTCCAATTACGCCCAACGCTGAAAACCCACAACACACTGTAACCCTTGGTAAGTTTACGTGCTGTTCAACTGTAACATGCAGGTTCTGAGGTGCGAGAGTGGCGATTAATTGAGCCATTTAACTTAAATGTGACCTCATTGCTCCAGATAATCTTGTTTGGAAACTGTGCATCCTCTGTAGATTTTGCCATGTATCACTCACAAAATTCAACTCTCTGGTCAGTATCATCTTCATTGAGGGTGTGGACTAATGCCAGAATAAAACCTTTCCAATGAACGCACTTCAACATGCGATGGACCCTCGATTTTGGGATTCCTATCTCACTGGCTGTTTGCCGAACAGATTTTCTTGGAGATTGGTGGAGACTTTGCAACAGCTCTGCTTCTCGTGTGAGACTGGTGGACGACTGCGGTCTTTCAGAACGCCCTATATGAACGTCTTGAACAGTTCCATTTGTTTCAAAGTTTTCTCTGATGGGAGTAATGGTGAGTCGTGTTAGTGGACCAGTTTGAAACTCCTTTCTAAACCGTTTTTGCACTTCAGCTATGTTCTCGCACTTCCCGTAGCGCTTTAAGATAAATTTCTCAAAGCTTAGTCTTGCTTCTGCCATTACTTCAAATCAGTTACATCTGGAAAAAAGATAGTTTGAGTGAGTTATAATCATTCGAAGTGTATACATTTCTTGAAAAAAACCTGAAAATTCGTTATTATTTCTCAATGTGTTCGGGGCCCGACATGGCCAGGGGGTTAAGGTGCTAGACTCGTAATCGGAGGGTCGCGGGTTCGAATCTCCGTCGTACCAAATATGCTCGTCCTTTCAGTCATAGGGTTGTTATAATGTCACGGTCAATCCCACTATTCGTTGGTAAAAGAGTTGCCCAAGAATTGACGGTGGGTGGTAATGACTAGCTGCCTTCCCTCTAGTCTTACATTGCTAAATTAGGGACAGTTAGCGCAGATAGCCCATATGTAGCTTTGCGTGAAATTCAAAACAAACCTAATAATCAGTGTGTTCGGAAACTTATAACGTCAGTTTCCACATTATCTCCGCTCTTAATCCACTAAAATGAGATATTTTTGGAGGAGCTTTAGGCCCTCATGTAATTGCATGGCTACACCTTCTATGCTTAACAATGGTTGAAAGAATTTAGACTTAAGTCATCTAGTTACCACCGGCATTGATATCTGAACTATTACTTTCAGAACTTTGAGATACGTGTTTGTTTCAATGTATTCACTGGGTGATTTTGTGTGTGTGTGTGTGTGTGTTAAGAAGCAACATGGGTGAAATAAACATTTTTTTTGTCAACCAGTAGACGTTTCGGAATATATGAATTGCATTATTGGCATAACTGAAAAAAAAGCCATCGGTGATTGGGAACCGTTAATGGTAATGTAAAAAAACACACCTTAAAATCGGGATAAACAATGGTGAACTAATAAAATAACTTGAACAGATTTAACGGGGGAAAAGCGTTATTTGCATTTATTAACTAAGGTTTGTTGTTGAATATTAAGTGTTTCCCTGGTTAGTAGCTCTAGGCACAGCTTCATGTGTCAGTTTTGTTTCCTCGGTAATAATTGATCCGGGTTTACATTTAAAAAATAAAATGTTCACTACTTTGGGGTTTTAGTATGCATTTATTAACTATTGTTTAATATTAAAACCTTTCTTGGTTAATAGGTCTAGGTTAGAATGACAGGTTTCAGAATATTAAAAGTAATTCTAAGATAGGGTAATCGTTGCATCAGAATTTACACGAATAACTGAAAACGGAACTAAGGAGATATTTTACAGATTCGAGATAGATACCTCTGCATTCATGGATTTTTACATTTAAATTGTAGTTGCTTTTACAATTTAGATAGCCTAACAGATATTACAAATGTAAGAGTAAACAATCTATGAAGGTAGTTGTTTAGGTATCTAATAATTAAAGTGAAAGAAATTGTTAAATCGAAAGTTCCAAAAACACATCTTAACTAAATGTAGGGGTAGAAAGATGTGGTAAGGTTAATTGTTTTTATTTTTTAAACAATGCTTTGTTTATTAAGGCAAGGGAGGGGAAGATTATTGGAACAGTAGAAATAAAGGGACATTCTTCAAATTTACCATTAAGAAACTGGCGTGTTATTTTGCTTAGCAAATCTTCTGGATGAACATTATTTTTAAGATATTTTAAATTAACTTGATTTCATAATCTGAAGGTTAGTAGTTATATATTTTGTGGGCTCTATCCAAAAGGCATTATACAAGACTCACTTTATAATTAATGAAACAGCCCAAAGATGATTTTTTGCTTTTTCTTTTAACAAAGCCACATCAGGCTATCTTCTGTTTTCACCGAAGGGAATCGAACCCCTGATTTTAGCGTTGTAAGTCCGTAGACTTACCGCTGTCCCAATGGGGGACCAGTCAAAAGGTGTGAGAAGACCGATATAAGTTTTATCTAGTTCTCTTTGTTCATTTGTTGTGAAGATCTGCTGTTCGTGTTTGAAAGAAAGAAAACTTTGATACTAAACATTTACTAAGAAGGAGAAAACTCACCTTCATCTGTGGGTACTCGGACTACGATTTTCTTGTTGTTTTTGTTTGTTTGTTTGAATAAAGATTCTGTTTTTTTGTCTAAAATCTGCCCAACTTTTTTATTCTTACATTTAAAAAAAAAAAGCAAACAGTACTCAGTTGAAATATTTCAGTTGCAAGAAGCCTCGTAAATTTCCTTGAAGAATTGTACTATTATTCAAAAAATGCTATATAACGCCTCTTGGGAAATCGTTTCTCAACTGAAAACACCACAAGTATACAAAACATACATGCATTAGTTGAAGGAGTATTAAGTTACATTGAGAAAATCGCGGAAACTCTTCCCAAAAGTTGATTGATTTTTACATGTTTGTCTTAAAAACTCGATTTTCCAACCTGGCCCTGGATCACTACTAGAAGTTGTCTTTCTATTGAAGTCTAAAATAGCACTCCTGCAAACAAGAGATGCAAAAAAGAGCAAACAGCAACTATAACAAAAACAAGTGGTAGATTCTTTCATTCTCTTCGTTAGTTGGAAGTTTTCTGCAGAGACAAATCGAGAGCCCCCAGTTTGTATAGTGTTTTTTACACAAGGAATTGATTGTTCCAGAGAAGTCGTTTCTGTAACAAAGCTTATTCTTAAGACTTAATAGTGTGTATACAGTTTATTTTTACATACATTAATAAAGTAGATGGTTCAGTTGTATTTTTCATTGTCTATTCTGATTCTGATCGTTGGAATACTTTTTATTTAAATTTACGATAAGATCAGTGGAAGCACAACAACAAAAATTATTTAGCAGCAAATGATAAAACTGATGAAAGTACTTGCATGTAATAAAAGAATCACAAACTGCAAGTACGAATTACCTCTATTTTGCTTACTATCGTAATGACTATTTCAGCATAAAGCCAAATTACCCATAATTATAGAACAGTAAAGAAAGTTTATTTCTCAGTAGACAGGCCATCATTCACACTAATACTATTTACTTTTTGGGCAGAAGATAGTGTGTTTTAATGTTAGTTCAACAACCACACTACATTGCACTAGACTTTGTAATAAACTAAGCACACCCTTGTGTACAAGGAGGTGCTGTAACTCTATTCATAAAGTATGCATATGTAGTTCACTGTTCTCAAGTTTGATCTGAATGGCATATTATGGTCTTTTTAATGGGAAAAAGAATAAGTTTTTATTCTCCCTGTCCGAGGACAATTTGTGATTAGTGTTTGTGCTTTTCACGTTAGTCTGTTTTAACAGCCGGATGTAGTCGAGATCTACCGATTCTTGCCGAGTAACCTGTGAAGAATGTTACTGTGATGCTGCGTATTAAAATACTTCATCCACGTACCTAGGGTATTTTATGTACTTACAACTCTCAGGAAAACTCTGCAACAATTATTTTTCATAACGACATAAAAATGAAATCAATAAACTAGGTGCCAATCTCGAATACATTGCTGCTCCATTTCGTAAATTTTTTAGGTAAAGCTGATACAAGGTTGTTTAGTAGCAAAGCCAACAGCTCAATGAAACTGTAAAGGAAGTACAAGTTATAATGTTTTCAAGAATCTTTTTAGTGTAAATTAAAGTGCATTAAGGAAACCGCAAGTAAGCATAAAAATATTTAAACGAAAAATGAATGCTGACACAAACAATTGAAACTTTCCGAAAACACTTTATATTTATTATTTTATTTTACTAACTATAAATACATAAATATACATATTTGTATTACCATTATCAACAGCAGCTTGTTTTATAGTTTTTAATTCAGTTTCTTAATCTTCAGGCTCCCCAGTAAAACATCGATAGGTATATGGATGTACACTACTAAGAACCAGTTTTCTATACCGGTGGTGAGCAATATAGTACTCAAACAATAGACATAAAAGCATAAGTGTGCTATAGAATATCACTAACTTCCTTTTTATGACATTCTAATCTGTAACAAAGATGAAGAGTTTCAGTGTGAAATATATCGCAAAAAATAATTTACACGATTATTCTTCAATTTGAAGTTTTATTTCAAATGTATTTAAAGAAAGCTTAGTTAAAAATTAATTCGTCTTGTGTTAAAAATATCTAATACGTACGAAGGTATGCGCAGAATATTTGTTAACATCAATAATTTCTGTTGTATAATACTCTATAAATATCTAAGTGAGAGACGTTTAAATAATATTTGTCTAACTGAAGTGGCTAAGTTGGTTATTATTGGTTTGCTTTTTATGGGTAAATATTCATTAGTTATTAAGAATCAACTAAGACAGGTAATTTGTGTGATATGCCCACAAGTACAATTAGGATGTGTTATCAAACCTAATTGTCGCTTTTAATTTTTACCAAATTTAAGGACCATATTCCTATTTTACAGTCGTCTTTAGCAGTTCATAGGATTACTTGTCCTTGGTTTCAGTAAGGTTATATTGTCCATACCAAGTTGTTGTTTGTTATTAAAAACAAATCTACACAAAGGACTATCTGTGCTCTGCCCACCACGAGTATCAAAATCTGGTTTCTGGTGGTTAAGTCTGTAGACATACCGCTGTGCCACTTGAGGGCATCTCTACCAAAAAGAAACAAAAAACAAGCATATAAGAGCAAAAATTTCATATCATTTCACAAATCTAATTTAGCTGAACATGTTCAAGAAGACTGGGACGTAATCATCACTCTAAGGTCCTACCTATGGCCAACAAAGAAAGAAGCCTCCGTGTAAACGAAACATTTCTGATTCACGAGCTTCGAACTTCGATCAACGTCGGTGAGTTGTCCAGTTCCCAATGTGCTCAAGGGTAATAACGTGAAGGTTTTTAGTTTTTATTTGTTTTTGGATATCGCGCAAAGTTACACGAGGGCTATCTAAAGGATTGGACGTCCTTTGACTTAATGAACTTTTTGAGGCACTTTCATTTGATCTTTGGTTTGCAAACGTTTTGGACATTTTTAAAGAAAAAGTATGGATAACGTAAAGTGTAGTTTAGTTTTTGAACAGTAACACGTGAAACATGAAATCGAGCATTGTCATTTAGCAGTATGGGTTCACTGCGATTGACTGTTGCCGGATGTTTTCGCGACAACTTCTGATGCATAATTTCAAGTTTATAACAACATTACTCTGCTGCGATTATTTACCCTGGGTTTAACAATGAATAATGGACCACACCAGATGATGACCACCAAACACTAACCATAAGTTTCTTATGGTGAAGAACCGGTTTTGGCATGTACTTCTTTATAGCCAAGTTAATCGTTTGTCGATTGTCGTAAAAAATCCATTTTTCATCGCAGGTGACAAATGTATCAAGAAACAGGTCGTTTTTATTACGAGTAAGAAGCGAGGAACAATTTTCAACTCACCTTATTTGATTGTTTTCAGTCAGTTCGTAAAATACCCATTTACTGAGCTTTTCATCTTACCAATTCCTTCAAATGTCGGGAACTTTTGAATAATAAACATTTAGTTTGTCAGCAAGTTTCTCAAGGTGTGACGAGCACGTAATTTAGATAAGGCTTTCAATTATTCCTCATTAATGGCTGTCTGAGACGGCTTCGAGCAAGGGCGTAGATCCTGGGGGAGCTAGGGGATACATTCCCCCTTCATTTTAGGTGGGGTGTATGGTGCATACAATCATCCCCCCTACAGTTAGGTCTGTTGAATTGTTTTATTGCATCACAGGTCTACAAATTATGTGTTTGTTGTTGTGATTCTCGTGTTCTCACCAATCGAATTAGGCCTAGATGTAGGCTTTTTCAGTAATAGAAATGTACATATTTAATATAGGCGTGCTTCTAAGCTTTCGATCTAAGCGATAGTTCGTAAGTATCAGTCAGTAGGCCTAAGTGCACATGCAAGGCTATCCCAGAATCTACCTACGTCTTGTACGTAGTGTAAGATTAAGTAAAATTTTCATCACAACAGATTGAACAGAGCATGAAATTCGAAAATAGTACTCCCAAGCGTAAACTCCTGTGATCTAAATCTGGCAGGCCATTGTAGCTTGTAGCTGCATCAGTCTTGTATGTATATTGTGCTGTTTTCCTACGCCATTTGTTATTATGCATGTCTAGCCGGTTTTATTGTCGAACGCCTTACTCTCCTTAGCTGTCGAAGTCGCTGACCATAGTGTACGTTTAGTGTACAGTTAACGACAGGTTCGGGCCGCTCGGATCCAGTCGCGCCCTACATCACCCCCCTCCACTCCCTCAGCCTCAATTTTACAACAGGGCTCATTAGACTTGTGTTTGTGGCCCTCATTCATCCATGAAATTTCAGATTATCACCACTCTCTAATAAAGTGCTAGTGCTTTATGGTAAAAGAACAATATATTCTCTTATTATAGGTAGTAAAAATATTGTATTTTCTTGTATAATTAGAACACAAAAGGAGCGATTTCAACGGGCCGAAGCCTCTACTCGAATTGTATTGCTAGTTTTTGTTTAGGTGTTTTTGTTTAATAGACGTGCTTGTAGACATTATATCACAACGTGTTTGCCTTTTGATAAGCCTTAAAAGGAATATAATATATTTGTGATTGTTTACGTATTTTTCGAGAAACTTGCAGTTACCGGGCTTTAAATACGTTGTACAGTTCAGTTCTACTTCCATTCTGTTCTATTTTCGTTCGTTGTACGTTAGAGTTTTTCAATAAAGACTGTATTTTAGCCTGTTGAGTCATCTAGGAAACAGATTCCAATTATGACAAGCAACAACCTCAAGCAAAGGAATAGAAACTTACCATACAGAGGAAAAACCATGTTCATCAAAGGACGAGTCTGAAAATGCTTGTGCAACTATTGAACATCATGAACCGCCAGATAGTTGTGAAACAAGTTTGTGCAGTAATGAAAAATCTGAGACTCCACAGATACAGTGTGGAAAGCCATATCATCCAGACGCACAACTAATACCACGACAGAAAGCAAAATCTCAAAATATCAACTTCCATGGCAAGTGGTTTGGTGAGTTTCCATGGCTGTACTTCGACAATCAGACTCAAAAAGTCATATGCTTTCATTGTGCCAAGGCGGAAAATAGAGTCCTTTTTACAGGGAAAATGGAGAGGCCAGTAGAGTATACCTTCATATCGACCGGTTTTTGCAATTGGAAAAAGGCAAAACAGAAATTCGGCTTGGCATGGCCAAGCGCGTAAGGCGTGCGACTCGTAATCCGAGGGTCGCGGGTTCGCGCCCGCTCGCGCCAAACATGCTCGCCCTCTCAGCCGTAGGGGCGTTATAATGTGACGGTCAATCCCACTATTCGTTGGTAAAAGAGTAGCCCAAGAGTTGGCGGTGGGTGGTGATGACTAGCTGCCTTCCCTCTAGTCTTACACTGCTAAATTAGGGATGGCTCGGTGCAGTGGGCTAACAACCTACTTACTTAAATACTTGTTGAAGAATCCGCAAGCGATTGCGGCCCTATGTTCCTAAATGGAATCTAATGGTGATAACTAACTAAAACAGAAATTCAATGAACACCAATTCTCCTCTCAGCATAGATTTACTATATCTCCAGAAGGTTCACTTGATGTAACTCCAGTGACTGTCCAGCTACATGATGGAAAAAAGAAGCAGCAGGAAGAATGCAAAAGAAGTCTAACCAAAATATTCAGAAGTTTACGATTCTTACTGCGTCAAGGTTTAGCATTACGTGAACATACTGATACGGAGGGGAACTTCCTGCAGTTAATAAAGCTCCTGGAAGAAGAAGATCCTGGGTTGACGGCCTACTTGTAAAATGCATGAAACAAGCCAGCAGGTGTTTTGTGAAGTGTTTCTTCTGATGAAAATTTTGCTTGTATGTCCAATATCCAGCTGCGAATGTGAACGCAGCTTTTTTGCATTAAGACGGTTGAAGACGTGGATAAGGTCAACTATGTCTCAGTGCCGCCTCAACCATGTAGCAGTTTGTCACACAAAGATGAGGTCGACAAGATAAATATAGAAGAGCTTTTGAAAGAATTTATAAACAGATTATCAAAAAGGAGGTCAAGTTTGGAAACATGTAGACTAGAGGACTAAACGAATCTTACTTCAATGAAAAGTATGAATAATTATGTGCTACATTGTATTGATGTGTAATTTTCAAGAGTTCGCAAAGACATTTTAATTATTTTTATCAAACAACATGAACAGTTTTTCAGTAGATATAAACTTATCAAGGGTAATTACTAATTATATTAATATTTGAAAACGTAATTCATGCAATGAAAGTTATTAGTAACCTTGTCAAGTATAATGGCCATCTTTTATACTGTGCAGTGTGCAGGAATAAATTCATGTGGCAGTTAACTTGTGACACATTTGTCTTTATTCTATTAACATTTTGAAAACTGTTCACAACACCTCACTTATACAAACCTACATGGAAACTTTGAAGCATCGTGGTAACAAGATTACTCTGTGACTGCATGTTTACAGCTTTCAGGCTCACGTAATCAGAGATTACCAATTTGCAAATTGAACAGTCCACATAAGTGGTTGCAAAAATCATCCTCCCCATCGGGTGTAAAAAATCTACGCCCCTTGCTTTGTGGCTTGTCACCACAAAGAAATCTCCTAAACCAACGCCGTGCTGTGTGTTCATTAGCTGTGCCATCACCAAATCCATGATTGATATCACGAGCTGCTCTCTGCCTTATTATGACTGCACTTGAACTCGTACAAGAAAATTACACGAAGATAAGTTTTATTCATGGTGAAAAAATCAATATAAAATAATTTAGTTTCTGAAATAAGAAAATTAAAGTGAGCTTGAAATGAACCAAACAATATATTGTATTATTCTGATAAATATATGATAATGCTTTTTTTTTCAGCCACTGAAAATCGAGTTCCAAATTTGCAAACGAAAATCCGACATTTCATATGCCTGATAGAATTCACCCAGCCTTTACATTTGAACTTGGACATTTAGTATTTAAAGTCAAATTCCAACCTTACTTAGTTTTCCATTTCTCAACATCTAACTTTGGCCTGCCCTGAGCAGAAATCTAGAACACCGTGATTTCAATTCTATTTCACCAGTTCTGATTTCAAATACGGATTTGCCAACAGTATTTGAAGCCTCCCAACTTTGATAGAGTGCATAGGATTTCTTGTAAATTGAAAAGCAAGAGGCCACTATAGATACTGTAAACACCAGGCATTCACAGACAGTAAAGAATATTATAAATAAGGGTGGGAGTGTTTGCTGAGTCAGTGAATCATTGCAGGGGCGTAGATTTTTTACACCCAATGGGAGGATGATTTTTTGCAACTACTTATGTGGACTGTTCAATTTGCAAATTGGTAATCTCTGATTACGTGAGCCTGAAAGCTGTAAACATGCAGTCACAGAGTAATCTTGTTACCACGATGCTTCAAAGTTTCCATGTAGGTTTGTATAAGTGAGGTGTTGTGAACAGTTTTCAAAATGTTAATAGAATAAAGACAAATGTGTCACAAGTTAACTGCCACATGAATTTATTCCTGCACACTGCACAGTATAAAAGATGGCCATTATACTTGACAAGGTTACTAATAACTTTCATTGCATGAATTACGTTTTCAAATATTAATATAATTAGTAATTACCCTTGATAAGTTTATATCTACTGAAAAACTGTTCATGTTGTTTGATAAAAATAATTAAAATGTCTTTGCGAACTCTTGAAAATTACACATCAATACAATGTAGCACATAATTATTCATACTTTTCATTGAAGTAAGATTCATTTGGTCCTCTAGTCTACATGTTCCCAAACTTGACCTCCTTTGTGATGATCTGTTTATGAATTCTATCATAAGCTCTTCTATATTTATCTTGTCGACCTCATCTTTGTGTGACAAACTGCCACATGAATGAGGCCTAATTATGTAATTCGATTAGTAAGAACACGAAAATCACAAGAACAGACACACAACTTGTAGGCCTGTGATGCAATAAAACAATTCAACAAATCAAACTGTAAGGGGGATGATTGTATGCACCATACCCCCCACCTAAAATGAATGGGGTATGTATCCCCCATCCCCCAGAATCTACGCCCCTGAGTGAATGATCTAGTGTTAATGTTTCCTGTCATATATAAGAGTTTTACTTTCATCCTATCACCTTTCCCCTCCAATCAATTATAGTCAACCGCAAATATAGAAACCAGTCAGTGATTAGTTGGCGGAGGGTGCTTTTGAGTACTTGCATTCATTCTGCTCTATCAATTCACAATTAGGAATTGTTTGAGCCCATAGCTCTTATGTAAATTTGCATGGTTATCCTAAACAAATATTTCAAATTTAATCAAATTCTCGTTAATTTGTATTTTAGTTTTCTCTGCTATATATATTAATCATTAATTAAAGTTTATGATAATAAGAACTTGCGTTAGTGGTGGTGTGTAGTTTAAGTTGTGTACATTATTCAACTTGAAATCCGAAAACTTAAACCTCGATGCTAATCGAAATTTAGTTTATTTTTATTCTATTAGTAGTAGTGCTAAGCATTTTCAACAAAACAAACAAACAACAGATTCCCACTCCTGGACTGGTCTTGCACATTTGGTAAGAAGTTAGTCTACACAAATTATGTAGACCATATAAAATATTGTATGAGTAACGTCATTTCATAATATTGTAAAGTGATTTTGTATTAGTAAATCATTTGTGATTATTTATAACACTCAATTTTGCCTGCTATTTAAATGCTTTTACTTGAAAGTTCAATTCTGTAGAGTGTAAGGCTATGATACATCTATTTTTAAAGGATCTATACAAAAATTAAGTTAATATTTGAAGTGTTTAAAATTGACATATTTTTAAAATTTCATTTCTATAAGTTAACAGTGAATAATTTTCATCGTAAAATTTTTATTGGTGCATATTAATTAAATGATTGGGAACAAATTGAAGAAAAATAGTGGATACTTTCTTCAAACAAGTATTAAAGCTATCTATTTGTATAGCATTTCACCATGTTATTGATGATGTCGCCTGAATTATCCTACTCTAGATATTGAGGTAAAGTGAGTAAGTCGCATTATTCACCTGTATATCACTTAAAAGTTGCTGATATTTATCTAAGTACATGTTTCTTAAAATGAATAAAAGAATTTTTATTGTTTGACATTTTAATTTCTAAAGACTGTCAGCTATACATAGTTGCCAGGTTTTGCAACAAAAACAAGTTCTGTGAGCTCTCAAAACAGTTAAGCTGTATACTTGTTTTAATTATGTTAATTAAACAATAAATAAAGCTTTTATGACAATTGGTCAATAAGAGACCACTTGGTCATTCAAGTCCATTGCTGCTGCACATCCTAAAGGAAAAGCAAAACTTAAGTGTATTTTTATTTTTCATGAAATTGTTAATTCCCCTTTTAAATTCATGTAAATTGCTAGTAGCAACTCATTCCATAAGTCTGTTACTGTTAGAAATATAAAACTAACCTAACAAGAGCGTACACTCTTTTACAGATTTTTATTGTTTTTCTAATAGTTTCAGAATATTGTGCAGAAAATATACATCTGTTGTTTATTAATAGTAATTTTTGGTTTTCACAGGATGGAATACCATTTGTTCATCTGATCTAGTAGAACAAGAGAAACTATTATATATGCCCAGTACTTCTGTAGAACCTTGCATGTACTGTTAAGTAAAATTTAAAATTTTCAGTGAGCTTTTGTTTTTCAGTCTTACTTCCAAATGTTCATAAGTCAGTATCATGGAAGGTGCAGAAAAGCCAGATATTGAATTAGAGGAAATTTTAAATGACAATGACTTGCTGTGGTATTGGCAAAAATTGTGGTTTTCTAAGGAACAGCCACCATTGTTAGACAAATTAAGCAAGAATGCATACATTGCTGATGTTTGGAGATCTTTGATCAATCAAATTGATTTTGCATGGGAAGACAAAAGGTAAGTTTCTTTTGTTTTTAAATCTGTAAGATATGTTGAAATAGTTTAGAGATAATTACCTCCTTTATCTTGTAATCAGTATTTCTATAATTGCACCATAAATGTTTATTTGTTTTGCTTGTAACAGAGCACTATTTCAGTGGCTTAAGTGGCATATAACATTTAAGGCAAACAAAATGTCTGTTTTTCCATTAAGGATTTCTCATACACTAAATAAAAAAAGAAAAAAGAACTTAAGAAGCTGATTAAAAGAAGTAAGTAATAACAAACTTAAAGCCAACATTTATCATTTATTTATCAAATGTTCTTCTAAATTTTATATAAAATCCATCGCATTTAAAGTAACCCATTCCAAAGATTAACCATCCAGTTAACAAAATAAAACTTAGTTAAGATGACTCGTACCCTATCATATTATTGAATGGATTTCCATCTGTATTCAACATGTGATCTAAGTTATGATAATCCAAGTACAGTATATTGTACTTGTTAATTAATTGCTTTGTTTCATTGTACAAATCTATGATTAAGCCTCATTTAGAGTATTTAACTTTAATTTTTTTGCTTTAAGAAAGGACCCAGTAGTGACTAATTGATAAGATAGAAGGCTTATGAAACTAAAAATTGGGTTTTGACATTTGCTGTGGGTAAAGCATATATACTCCATTGTGTAGCTTTTGTGCTTAACATCAGACAATTCAATCCAACAGTCTTTCAAAAGGAAATTAATTTTTTAAAAATGGTTCAAAATTAAAGTAAGGTTATAGAATGAATCCTGGAATGGAGGTCTGTCATATTAGTATAGGTTAAGGACATCATGTTCTTAAAATTATTTTCATTTTATAAAAGAAGGGTTAGGGTTTTGTTTGAAGTGTTGAAAATTATAAAAGGAATAGGTAAGATTTATGCACCATATTGTTTTGTATTAAATTTAAGATTGATTAGATTAGGAGATGTGGATTTGAATAGTCTTATACTGTTCAATTAGGGATGGCTAGTGCAGATATCACTTATGTAACTTTGATGAAATTCAAAACAAACAAACAAATAGGGTTTTCTGCCTTTGAAATAGATTGTGTTCAAATGTGGCAGTTGCTTTAGGATTGGAAGAGTTCAATGGTTTTGTTTGAAGTGTAGAAAATTATAAAATGAATAGCTAAGATTCATGAACCATATTGTTTTGTATTAAATGTAAGATTGATTAGACTAGTAGATCTGCATTTAAGATTTGGCTAGATAAAAGTTGTCTACAAATTATGTAACTTTATTTTTAAAAATTAAGTACGTCACACCAAACATGCTTGTCCTTTCATCCTTGGGAGCATTATAATGTGATGATAAATCCCACTCTTCATTGGTAAAAGAGTAGCCCAGTAGTTGGTGGTGGGTGATGATGACTTGTTGAATAGTCTTATACTGTTCAATTAGGGATGGCTAGTGCAGATATCTCTTATGTAACTTTGCATGAAATTCAAAACAAACAAACAAATAGGGTTTTCTGCCTTTGAAATAGATTATGTTCAGATGTGGAAGTTGCTTTAGGATTGGAAGAGTTCAATGAAAAAGTTTGAAGTATATTTGAGGAGTTAGGACTGGATATAAGCAACTTGGTATTTGAAGAAATGAATGGGAAGCTATTGTGGGGATAAAATGTTGTCCATTAAGTGTTACATTAAATGTCAATTTCTCTGCCTCTTTGAAGATGCGATTTTTAAAATGTGGCGTATATGACATATCTTTTAAGAATAGAAATAATTTTTGCATGGAACACAGTATTTTTATGGAAATGTTTATGTTAGAGAAATGTATGAACAATTTAAGGTTCCATTATTATTATTATATAAGTTTATTGCTTTTCTGTAATGTAACTGTACTTTTTACTGCTATTTCAAGTAATGTTTTCAATGTCTTTGTTTGGATGTTAGCAAGGAGGCACATAATGTTAAGATCAAAAGTTTATAAAAGTTGGCCTAAAACGTTCTAAATGATGCCAGGAAACTCTAGAAATTTCAATAACTATTTAGAAGTGACAAAGCATTTATAAATACAAGAATCAGTGAACCATTGAGACAGTTTCTTGAGTTGGTGGAGTACCAGTCATTTAGTGAATATTTGGATTAGTGTTAGTTGTTGCAAGTAAGCTTATTTTTGCATTACTTCCACAAATGAAGTATTTTGGTTTTAACATCATTTGTAAACATGGGCCTAAAAGTTGCAACAATGTTGTACAACCACAAGTGAAGGTAGCATGTATAAATGATAAGGAAAAGTATAAACTAATTTATTGTTACAATCTTGGCCTTATTTTCAAGTAATGATTTAAAATAACCATTCCAACAAAAAGATGTTACATCATTTGTGTCAGAAGTGAAATTATTGGTGAAAATAAAATAGAACTTTTGAATGTATTTATTTCAATTCTTTAAGTTGATGACTACAGGATCAAGCAATAAGGTCAAAGCATTAATGGAGATGATGGAATAGTTTTAAAGTATTAAAAATGAGTCAAGAAAAAAGACAGAAAATAAAATAAACAAGATAGAAATTACTGTGTTATTCCATTACGAGACTAAAATAAGTATTGCACTGAAATATATACTTTGCAAGCATAAATATGTGAAATCATTAAAATTGTATCTTTTAATTGTTAAATTGTGAATGTAAAAATGGTATCAGAGGTTGTGCTAGCCTTAGAAAATATTTTTTCTAACATATGCTTTTTAAAATTGTTTTTTCAACTGCAATATCTACTATTTTTTATATATTGTAACAAAATAGTTAATTTCCTGTTTTGGTTAGTACACTACTCAATCTGTGGTTTGAGTTTGAATCCCATCACTGAATATAGTTGCATTTTTAGCTATGTGGGTGTTATCACATGGCAGTCAATTCCACTTTTTATTCATAGAGTAGCCCAAGAGTGTGCAGTGGGTATTGTTGGCTATCTGCCTTCTATCTAGTCTATAATTAGTGCAGGTAGTTCTTTAATAGCTTTGTGCTAAATTAAACATACATACACAACAGTTTCTGATTTAATATTATTTCAGATTAAGGTAACATGCAAACACTAATGAGTCATTTGCAGTGCCATTGCCTAACACTTAAAATCCATGCATATACACAATGGTACATAAGATACTGGATACAGGATGTTATTGAAGCTGCACATTTAAATTATGAATTATTGGATGTTAGAAATGCTGAAAGATTTATTATTTTTAAGCCACCTGTTGCAACAATACTTTGTACACTTTGTCTGACAATTTAGTATCATTTCACTTTCACATGTATTAAACAGGATTACTAGGATGTTGAAGCCCTAAGTATAGTATCTGTAACCACTAGGTTACTCAAATGCTTTGTAACCATCTAAGGAAAACAAATATCATTATTCACTTACTGGGCAAATGCATACTTAGCCAGAGCAAAAACCTAGTATTTTAACTATTCTTAAAGTAGTATAAATTTAAAGGCAAACAACATAAGTATTAGAGTGCTACTATAATGTACAGTCTACAAAGATATTTACATTATAGCATGCAATCTTCACAGATACTATCATTATCACTTTTTTAATGATTCACTAAAACATAATTTCTTGCTAAATGATTTATATTTATCCACATTTTTGTTCAGTAAATAATTTACCAATATTTTCCCCCAAAATTTTATGTAATGGTAGCCTATACTTTATTAGTTTAAAAGCATTATTTATAATAACTGGTGCCAACTGCAAATAAGTGAAAGTTAAAAAGTGATGATGATGATACTATCTGTGTTAACTGCAGGCTATGGTGTAAATATCTTTGTAGACAGCACTCTACAGCAGCACCAATATTAGAGTAACTTCAGTTTTGTAAAGTAAATTTTTTTCGTAATTATAACTTTATCTTTACTTTTGGATAATGAATGGTGAGAATAAAACTCAAAAGTCTATTCAAATCATGTAGAACTATTGTGTTAACAACACTTTAATCTGTCCATCCTGTTTGCTGTGAAGTTTTGCTTTTACAATGTTGGTATGACATGTGTCAACCATCAACTTTTTAAAAAGTTAACTATGTAATACTGTTTTTGGTAACCAAAGTTTCAGTATTTGTTTACATAAAGAAAAGAAGCTTCTGTAATAATAATATAGTACTATAGATTAATCAGTGTTGAGTGTGTAGTCCTGATGTGATTTAAACAAGTCAAAGTTAAAAATAAAAATATGTATTTTGTGATATAAAAGACAATTAATTTAGCTTTGCATTACAAGGTTTAAAGCAATAGGAAATAAGTAATAAGAAAAATCAGGTAACTTTAGTTTTATTGTGGTGACAACTATATTTAAATTCTTAGCTGGAGGCATGGTCTAATGATATGCTAATTTGGTCCTTGTTACTGAACTATTGCTTTTGGATGTATACATACATGCCAATTTTTTGTACTTTTTATTTTTTAAAAGTAGATGCTTAGACCAGTGAAAAAATTTAAACCTTGCATTACATAAAAACACTTAACACTTAGTAATTTGAATCAGTAGATCTTGTTACATCTGTGTTTAAGAAGTACAGTGCTCTAATTTTTGTTTTATTAAAATTTCAAATTTTTTGTTAATGCATTCTTTGAATATGTCATAAATGTGAATTATAAAAACACTTCATGTCACATTTTGATAGCTTCATTGGCAACATACAAATTGTTGCCTATCATACATAGTGTTGATATATGTGCTGCCTGATTATATTTCAGCACTTAAGCAAACCAGAAGTAAGAAGAGGAATAAAAATGAAGCTTATAGAAATCAAAATGGAATATATAATATTCTGCCAAATTAATTTATTAAAGTAAATTATCTTAGTAACTAGCAATGACAAAGAAATAAACTTGCACAAAAATAGATAGGTGTGATGACATAATATGTAAATATCAGCAAAATGTGAATAAAAAGAAAGAAAGGAAAATTATTCTTTATTGTTTTGACATGTATCATTTAGAAAAACTAAACCCTCTTAGTTTTAAGTATGTTTGGACTGAATTAAATTTTCTGGATTTGCTTTCATAAAGCAAAAATTACAACTCATAACTAGTTTATTGTGTTTGCAGTCTTCTAATTAAAACCATTTGGTCAGAATGTTATGTAAATATCAGCAAAATGTGAATAAAAGGAAAGAAAGGAAAATTATTCTTTATTGTTTTGACATGTATCATTTAGAAAAACTAAACCCTCTTAGTTTTAAGTATGTTTGGACTGAATTAAATTTTCTGGATTTGCTTTCATAAAGCAAAAATTACAACTCATAACTAGTTTATTGTGTTTGCAGTCTTCTAATTAAAACCATTTGGTCAGAATGTTATTTTAGTTCATTACAAATATATTATTTGATAATGTTTGAATGAGTGTGGGGGTTACCTGCACATTTTTGCTGTGGGGAATATCACAGCAATTTTGAGAATTTTTCAATGTTTAATGAAACTAAAATTCTAAAGTTGTATTTGATTCATATGGATATTTTGAGAATGTGAGGGAACAACTTTGGATTTATCTACAATGGTAATATGAGAAACCCTAATTTTGATTAGTTGAGTATTTTTAAGTGTCATGACACTAACTGATTAAGCTGAAGAAACTTGAACTAATTGAAAACTAAGTAAAAGTACATAGGATTTCTTGATAGATGAAATTATTTAAAATGATAATCAGAAAATAGTTAAATATTTATGTGACTGATTTAATTTTGTTTTGATTATATTGATTGAATTAATTGTCTAGCTCTGATTCTCATTATGAACTTACACAGTGAATGCTTTTATTATATTTGTGTGGTTTTGATGTGCATAATCCTTTCAGAATTTCATCAGCTTGTGCTGGAATTCTTTTTAAAGATTATCTGGAAAAGTATGCTGAAACTGTAGATGATCAAAATGGTATGTAATTATGTCAACAGATATTATTTAGATTGCAATTAGAAGCACAGTAATCTTGTGTTTGGAATTCAGTTGTTTTTGTTTTCAAGATTGAGTTAATTTGGGTTTTCATCAAGTTTATTTTAGGTATTTTAGATAATTTGGGAAGAAAACAAATCATAAAAATATTTGAATGAACAGTGCTTCTTCAGGTAATACAAATTAGACCAGTATAAACATTTAATAATTTACTGTGTATTAAAAAATGGGAAAATCTAGTTTAAGATTTAAAATAATATACAAATCTAATATTATTAGTTATAATGAATGTAGACTTTAAGAATACTAATCAGTAAATCATTAAGATAATATTTTAGGAAATGTAATTTTGACTCAAATTATCAATGAGTGCATATGGACTACTGGATGAAATTTGTTTTCTTTTTTTGCATTGAATGTTGTGACAAACAAAAGTGTGCTATATGTTGGACTGTGCGGGCACCACAATTAGCAAAGTATCAGTGATGACTTTTGGGTGTATAAAATATATGCACTTTTCTGCATTTAGTATACCACCTCAATATAAATTAGTTTTATGAATATGATATCTAAACATCATATCAGTTTGAATTTATATAAGCATTTAGTTTTCTTGAAAAGACAATAAAATCTTTATGAACAAACAAGCTATATTTTCATTTAAAAATAATAAATTATCTATAATCATAATAGTTTTAAAATTATGAATTGAAAATATTCCAATATTATTAAGTTTGGTTATTCTCCTAAAGTAGGAAGTGAATAATTTAAAATTTTATTTATTGTTGTATTACTGTTTTACTTAGTTTCTTTAAATTCTTTAGGACTGAACAATTTTGCTGAAGGTGCCCTAGCTGTAGTTTCTCAGAAAAATATAGGTAGAGTAACTATTCTGTTTATTCTTAATCAAAATATTGTATATAAAAATGAAAATTAAAAATTATTAGCAAATAGTGCTCAGCATTGGTTTTATACTGACAATTGTTTTGTGCATTTACATAATACTGAAACATGAGTATATTGTTCTGAAGTGTTGTGTTTTGCTATTGCAGTTAAATATCTAAAGTTTCATTTGTTTGTTGTTTTTTTTTTCTGGCTAAGTGGAAGTTTATATTAACAAGCTATTACATCATTAAACAAACAAAGCAATTTACTCATTCTTAGTCTTAGTTAAGTTGCTCTTTTAACATCTAGATGGCAAGTTGTGGAAATCATCCTTGGAAATGCTGGCTAATAATAAACTTCAAGAGTTGGTAAAAACATTATCATCTCCATCTTGGGTAAATGTTGTTTTTTCAGCCTTCTAATACTGAGCAGTGATAGTTTTTAAATATTTTAATGTTTTTTTTATGTATTAAGACTGTGTAAATTTACTCTGAAAGGTCTGTTTTTATTTTATATTTAAAAGTTATGCCTAATATGATCCAAGTATATCTCTAATAGGGAGTAAGGAGTTTCAATAACTAGTCTCTAGTTAGACCACTAAAAATGAATTTAAACTTGCAAGAATTGTTACATTGAATGGTTCCTGAGAAATAAGTACAGATAAGTCTGTTCATGATTAAAGTATATTTTATGTTGATAAGGATATGTTTCTATTTATTTACTAGTAAATAAACTCATGCTTTACATGAGTTTATGTATGTATGCTGTATGATTACTGAAACATTGTTTAGAAACAAAAACATGAGGTATTAAATATAAATGGGATTGAATCCTATTCCTCGTACATATAAAGCTTGTGCTGTGCTATTTGAGCCAAAACCCAAAGATGTTTTTCATGTATTTCCATACTGTATATATGAAAATTGTATATATTTTGAATAATGCTGCTGTTGTAGTATGTAGTTGGGCATGAATGAAACCAAAATGTACTGAGCAGAATATGGAGTTAGGTTTAAAGTGTGTAAAAACACGGAATGACTATAAACAAAATACGTCTGTGTACTGCATCTTTTGTATAAACATCTTGTCTATGTGCAAAACTCTAATTTTTGACTAAGATTTTGAGATTTGTTCATGATTGAAGGGCTGATAAAGTGGCACTAGATGTTGAAAGTATAGTTTCAAGAAGTGTAAAAATCAACTGTTTTTGCTTGCTGCTATTTGACATATTTTTCTGATTTTCCATAGTGGTATCAGCTCTTTTTTCTTATTACTTTCTCATTGAGTATTAACATAGTGTCAGGTTCACTACCACCAATAATGAAAATGGTGTAATATTGTATTTCCCTAGTTAGTAAATTTTGTTCTTCATGTACAAAGAGTATTTAAACTGTCAGTCTAATTGTAAGTTTTAAGGCATCTGTTGGAACTTGTATTGGTATGTAATGGCATTGCATTGTTTATAAGCTGCAGAATTAACAGCAGAAAATTAATTTAATGTTTGTTTATGTTACTGAAGTAATTGTTTTTAAGTTTATGTTATAAATATCATAGTTTTGTGCTTGTGTAGAACTATTACATATATCCCCTTGTGGAACAGTGGTTAGACTTTACATTTATATTGCTAAAACCAAGGATTTGATTCTCCTTGGTGGACAAAACAGATGGGTGGCATTGCTATAAGAAGACACTATTACACATAAGCACAGACTGACACACATTGCTCTTTTAATTACATAAATTTTTCATTTATATCTATAGACCCTTTTTTCTTTTAGAGACCTTCAGAGTCTGACTTATCACAATTAGCAAATGCTTTTGCTAGACATCAGATACAAGAATCAGGGAAAGAATATTTCCTGAAACAGACTGTATTTTCATCAAGAAACATCTGTAAGCCATTAACCGAACTAGGTCTGAATGAAACTGAAAAATGTTATTGTGGTTCAAGCAGTGCTGAAAATCATTCTTTAGAAACACCTTTCATCCATCAGTTTAAGAATGATCAAGAATCTTCATCCAGTCAGAATTTTGTAAGCCAGAAAAACAACTTTTCTAAACCAGTTGACATTAACTATTGTAGTGAAAAAGCTCTGCCAGTAGAAAATCAGACAACAGTTGAACAAGGATGGAAGCAGCTTTCTTCTGATATTAGATACACACATTGCATCTCATCAAAGGCTGATAGCTTTGGAGGATGTAGTTCTGGGTCTATTGGTAGTCTGAAACAAAAAGAATCAGATCATGGTAGGTTATGTTATGAATGACAAATATTTAGCAAAAAAGACTAAGTAATAAATACTTTTTTAACTTGTCAGAAAACAATGATAAAAATCAATATTACAAATTACTATAGATCAACATACCTTTTGTATGTATTAGAGTAAAAGGTCTAAAATTGACTTAAAATGAATGAATGTCTTTTCAAACTTTCTATTGGATTAATGCAAGGAGATTTTTAAAACATGAATTGTATCTATTATAATTCACTGAGGATTTATTTTTCTAGTACGTGTTGAGAACCTTTCAGAATTTCAAGAAGTTTCTAATTCCTTTAGAACAGCAAGAGAACAGTTGGTAAGAGTTTTCTAATTAGATATGTAAAAACAGGTAATTTATTAAGGCTTAAATTATTTTATTTAGAATATCTATCTTGATGATATGTAAAAACACGTAATAAACATTATGCAAGTGTATGCTTTTTTTCTATCCTTTCTTTTGTTCCCATATAATCAAGATAGATATTCTAAATAAAATAATTTAATCCTTCATTTACAGGTGAGGGTCAAAGTGCATGTCATAACTGTTTATTGGATTAAATTAAAAATTTAATTAAATACTGCTATTATCAATCTATATCAATTTTCTTTACATCAAATGTAGTTCATAATTCTATTTTTAATATTGCTTAATTTCTAATTTCTTGATTTCAAAAGAAGTTATCTAAAGTTCACAATCTTAATTTCTCTGTATCATAGATACTTTGTTTCAAATTATCTTTAGATTTTTTTTCTACCACTCAATTATTGTACGAGTTTAGAACAGACTAAACGGTTATACTAGAGATATTGCTGTGCCATAAATTTCTAGCATTCAAGCTTCTTTTTTTTACTGAGGTATTAACAAGAAAGTCAAACCCGGATGCCACACCCCCTCATGTTGCATTCTGTCTTTCAGAATTGTCAGCAGCTCTCTCTGGCATTTGCTTTTGGAATATTCATAAGCAACAGAAAGAGAATTTACAAATTTACTTAATTTCCGAGACTAGTTCATTTTGAAAAATTCATCTTCTAATGTAACAAACAGGCAACAAGCAACTATTGAGTCCTTAAAATTTACCAGTGTATCACCATTTCTAAAGAAAAATCATATATTAAGCTCATTGATAGACATTTTAACAGCTTCCATAGGTCAAAGAAACCAGTAAAGGTCAGTGAACTTTATACTTTGTGTTCCCAGGAAACATCAGGGAATTTCATTTTAAGGACCAAAACTGTAAAAAGTGCTGAATTTCACTTGATTCAATGATGCTTCCAAGAGATGGACAGAGAAGAAAATTAACTACTATCAACACCAGAATTTGTATATAGGCTAATAGTGGTATAGTTATTAGATCAATATATGTATTTTATGCATTTGTGTTGTTTAATCTACATCAGTACTTTTGTTTAACAATAGTTGTGAATTGTGAAAGTAAGCATAATAAATTAAACAAACAGCAGTTTGATTCCTATCTAAATGGAGTGTAAGGGCTTGTCTTGTCTTCATAAATATTGTGGAGAATCAATTTACTATAGCCTAAAAGCCCTTAATAAATCACAATTCAGAGTTGGGCTGTTTCTGTTTAATAAAAGGTATTTTCATGTTACAAATTTTTGTGTTAGTAAAACAGTATCTATGTTAGTAGTCACAAAATATACCATGATATACCCTGGGTATATTACATCATTGACATATTTGTATAGGAAAGATTTGAAAGATGTCAATAAGAAATCATTTGATTATCTTAGGAAAGCCTAACAGTTCACATTCAATGATAGAACAAAATCTACACAGTTTTAATGAGTTTTACTTGTTATTTCGTATCTGTACTTGTATTTATTGAATTAATTATCAAGAATGCCTATAGTACACAATTGCATTTAGCAGTTGCTTTTACCAGATGTCAGATACAAGAATCATGGAAAGAATATTTCCTGAAAGAGGCTTACTCTTGGGATGGAATCATTGATAGGCAATTTCTCCAAGAGTCTGGTAGAATATTACCAGTGACATTTAAGAAAAACCTATATGAAACAGAAGATGGATGGCGTGGCAATATATAATATCAGTAATTTGGAGATGACAACAAGTTAACCCTTTTGCAATGAGTGACCATTTGTTTCAACATAAGCTCGGTAAATGCGACTGACCACATGACCTTTGTGTTAGTTCAAAGTCTTTATAGATTTGGCACTGTTAATTTAATATATTGTGTATATCTTCCATATGTTGCAGTCTTTTAATGAATGTTATGTCTTTCACAAAAAATATCGTGTGTGTCTATATATAAGTGAAGTATTTTATTCAACTAAAAAAAAGATTTGTTCTTGAATACATCAAGTATTTGTTTTCAGTAATCCACGTGCAAAGTGATTTTCATGATAACATTAAAACTAAATCATCTCAAGAATTTATAATTTCATTTCTGCAATTTCAAAACCTCCTAAATACATTTCAAATGTTTGTTTTCAGTAAAATTTTATACTTTTATTTTACATTCTATACTGTAATTTTATACTTGGTGGTCAATTTGACTGATTGTGTAACCACCAAAACAAATCAAAATTACCCTTTTGTCTTTCCAGAATGACTTAAAATGTAACATGAAACTACACAAGTTTATCCTATATAGCTTTAAACTTGTAACAGTGTACATCTATTTATAAATATATTTTATTGTTTCATTATCCTTTTGATTGCTCTTTGAACCATATCTAACTATTATTTGTGTCATTATAAGTTGTAAATCATTTGGAGAATGTGCATCTCATGTTATACTGCTGAATTATCTTACACATTAGCTCCTCTGAGCTGCTCATGTGCTTGTTTCGTAAAATATATTATTATATTACCCTGTAATTTACTTTAAATAAGCTAATTAAATCCCTATTTTTACATTTTAGTTACTTTTATAATAATAAATAATAAACATAAAAGTCAAAAATTAAAGTATTCATTAAAGTTATCCTTATTTGCTGTTGATTATTGATGACACTTAAGCCTTCTTTTTTATATACTGTTGGTAGTTGTGCATTAAATAATTGTTATCTAATTGAATAATACACCAAAGAACATGCAAAAAATAATCAATTTTTCTGGCTTTCTGTGTGGTAAGAGCAACTAAAAATGCATCCAAAATTGTGGTTTGTCTGAGCAGTGATGATTTTATAGAGTAATTTACATTTAATTTCATAGTTACTGGAGGGGTGGTAAATAAAATAGAGAAGAGAAGATTCCTGGAGAAAATGTGTCATTTGTCACACTTGGAAAAATTAAGTTTTTTTGTTTTTTTTTTAATACTGCCTTATAGAATTTAGATGTTGAAAATTATATACTTTAAAATATGGATTATTAGCTAAGATTTTATGCTATACTAATTAGTATAACATAAACAGGAGATAGTTTGATAAAATCTTAAATGTAAGATACTTAAACCTTAGGTTATTTGCAGTAAAGGATACCTGTGGTGATAGGTTTAAACACTTCCGTGCAAGTCACCATGTTACATTCAAAATTTAATTAAACACTTTTACTCATAATTTATGTGAATAAAATTAATATTATAATGTGGGTTTTGATTTGAAGTTTCATTCTATATAAGTTTTAAGTCCATTATTTCAAAATAAATCTTTAAAAAACTAAAAACTTCAGATGTATTGTCAGGTGACAAACGAGCTATAAAAAATCTCTACTTTGGCTCTGTAGTTTCAATGATACTGTGGTAGTTGAGAAGAGTTACATCTAGTAAATAAGATACTTGTATAAGTTTTTGACTTGCACATTTCTAAGTTCCCTGAATGAATACAGTTAAAGCAAGTAAGAAATTTTTTCAACCCCGACAGGTACCATGCTCACTTTCAACAGCTTTATAGCTTACATGTAGATGATACCTACACGTGTACAGTTTTCACAAAGAGCTCGTTTTACACTATAATCTAACAATAGTAGCTTTTAAATTGGTGCTCAGTTGTCAACACAGACTACATTTAAATGACAAGTATTATTGGCTGCTTGATCGACCATAGCAATTACAGTTGTTTCTTACTTATGTTATATTTACAGATACAGGTTAAGTTGTATTTAGGTACTACTACTATATTTTGATTAATTATATTTTAGTTATGTTTTTAAAATGAATAACTGAAAGGTTTAAACATACATCATACTTTACATGAATTTACAAGGCTATGATATTAGGCAGAGACATTGTAATATGCCTTGAGGACACCATTGACTTGTGTCAAGGTGAAAAATAAATGGTAAATGATGAGAAAGAAAAATAAAGCATTAAAAATTAAGTGTGTGGGAAAAGGAAAAGACCCAAAAATTTAACAAAAAATTAAAAGGTATGTATTTTTTTCTATTTCCTAATTTTAATCATTTCATTGCATTGTAGGTTACTGTAGGATAATAGCTAATGTTAGTGAAAATAGAAATAAAATATAAATATTTACTGTGAAAAAATCTTTTGATACTTGTTTAGAATGTTATAGAGGTTATTCAAATGAAATATGAAAAGTATAAAATGAAGGAAATTATTTTTAAACTTAAAATGAAAAATTAACTTGCAGTTGACTATTTTAACAGGTCGAGTGCAAATAACAACTATAGGTAAATAATTTATTAAAAAGATAATTATAATGTTATTCTTTGTGTACAAATTACTTAAGTTTGCCAAAATCCCAAGTTTTTGCTAATCCTGCAGATTTACCATACATTTTTTGCATAAGTGTCCTTCCCTCATCAAATTGATGCAAAGTGCTTGAGCCCATTGCTGAAAATGTTAACGGAAAAAATTATTTAGGAAAGACTTGAAAGATGTCAAAACAAAAACTGATGGTTTTATTATTTTAGTAAAGCCTGCCAGTTCAGCAATAGAACAAATGTATTGACTAAGCAATGCCTGTAGCACACACGATCTTGATGCATAATACATTTTTTGCTAGAATCATTGTCAGGCAATCTCCCCAAGAGATATGTATCATGTGGCACTGCTTCAAATTGCCTTTAGAATTTTTTCTACCACTCTATGACCTTCTGAGTTTGGCAGAAACTAATTACTTGTACAGAAGAGTACAACTAGTAAGATTTTTCTTATTAGGTGTAAGAAAGATAATGAAAACAAATGCATGCTTTTTTTTTATCCTTTTTTGAAAGTAATGGCTTTCAGACTTCATTATACTCTTGAGATTGAGATATTGATTTTATGGAAATTGCATAGGGTCAATTTTTTTTTTATTGTGTCTTAATGCAAGGGCCATACCAGGATAAATAATTGTGAATACTTTCAGTAAAAGTTTTCATTAGTATCAGCTTATATCTAATAAACAACATTCTATTTGCCTAATAATCTGTAACTTAATGTATCACATTAACATGTTAGGAAAAATTATTTTTTGCAGTGCTATCAATACTCACTTATTGTGAGACTCATGCCTCTGGATCGTTATCATGCTTACATTAATAAAAAATATTGTGTGTTGATCAAAATAACATCTGCCTATAATGTATTTTAATTGGTTAACAAGCTGTATCCAGGCCAAATTCATCATCACATCGATCTATCAAATGCATCAGATTATGTCATTTTGCTTTATTGCATAAATTATTTTGTGAGAGAGCATGCCCCCAAACCTTTAGAAGGTAACTGCCTTTGTTTCTCATAGCACTTTATATCATGCTCTTCTTTTGAGTCCATCATTTATTTTAGATGTACTGCTTCAAGACCTCTTGAATGATTTCTGGTCTGTCAGTGCAAGTATCTTCAAGGATAATCTCCATTTTTCACCTCTTAATGTCATGGTGGGTTATTTGATCCTACGTGACCATTTTCCCCCATCTTACCTTTACTTGCATCTGTTTTCAGTTCTCCTGTCTGTGTTCACTTGTGCTTATGTATATGATTTTTCATATTCAAGGTGAGTGTAGCACAGATAGCACTTTGTGTTGGCTTTGTGCTTGATGCAAAACAGTCTTACAACCACACCTTTCCACTGCCTCTGTTCTGGTGGTGCAGTTATGGATACTTGATCCATTTTTGACATTTTGTTTTCAACTTTGAAATTCCTCTTTTTATATCCTCAAGATGGTGACTACTTGTGAATTTCCATCATGTTCCATCTCTTTTGTCTAGTGTTCTTATAATGATCCTTTCAGATACCATTGCTATTTCTTCTTTCCCCCAAAGGGGAAGCATTCACTTCTGGAACTTCTGTTTTCATGGCTCTGGATTTTATCTTTTGGGCCCATGACTCCCACATTCAGTTACCAGTCTATCATGTGTCAAAATCTCAAGCTCTAGTGGCAGATCAATTATCTTGCCTGACATTGAACCTTTTCTACAATGTGTTTTCTTCATCCTATGTTTTTATAATGGATTTTCTTACAATGTTGTATCCTATCATTACTGCCTTTTCACCTCTTATCCCTTGCTTTCACTCATTTGGTATCCAGTCCCAGACAATATTCAATCAATGTCCTTTGTATGAGATCTTTCAGTTGGGGTTGTTGACAACTCATGACATTGGAGCTTTCAACTACCATAACCTGTTGCAGTTTTCTGATTTTGAGGGTTTTTTCTTTTCAGATCTCAATACCACCTTATTCACTATATGCTGCTCCTTAGGAAATATTTACCTAATTTCTCTGTCTAGCTGGGGAGTGTGGAAAGAGTTAAGCCCATCTGTAACTTATTGATGTCTACTGTTGAAATGTCATTTTCTGCAAGACTGCTTTGGCAATGTCTGTATAATATGCATTTTAAGATAAAAATTGACAGCACCAGGTGTGTGCCTGCCCCCACATCTAGCTTGGGCTTGCTGATTTTTGTCCAAATACATTAAGGAAAAAAAATTATTAATGCATGGACTGGATTTCAGTCTTATTTCCTAGAAATAATTTCAGAGCAACTCAAAAAAACAAAACAAAAAAAAAAACAACACAAGAAACATTACAATATTGGTATCAGAAGTTCAGTTCTTTTGGAAACAACAAAATGGAATTTTGAACATACTTCAAATTGAATTTAAATCTTTAAAATTATGATCACAAGGTCAAGAAGTGAGGTCCAAGCATTATTGGATATGTTGAAATTATTTAAAGAAGAGCAAGAAGTAAAAGACTCAAAATTAAAAGAATAATGTAGAAAATTAAAAGCAATTTACAGAATATTAAAAAGTTCACAAACTATGAGCAAGATTACACAAAATTAGAAGAAGAGGGCAGAAATTTAAGAGAGGAGTGAAAAGGGAGAAAATATTTAAAGAATTAGTTAAAAATAAATCTGAATTCAAGATCAATGAAGCTATTGCAGTTATACAGAGATTACAACAGTAAGATGTCAGATATTGCAGTTATACAGAGATTACAACAGTAAGATGTCAGAAGTAGGAGAAGGGATTGAAAAAGTTAAAAATTAAGTACATAAAGACATCTGCGAAATACAAATAGATTATAACAGCAAGATCATGGAAGTAGAAAAGATTATCAATAACAGGAAAATCATTTGGAAAATAAAATGATAAATGGAAAGATTAAAACAGCCACTTCTCTTCCTGCATCTTCACAAGAACTCAAACCTAAAACCTCATTCACTGCAAAATATGGAATAGGTGAGTCTTTTTTGGTTTACATGGTTACACCTGTTGTTACTACTAATGTGACTTTTTTGATTGCAGGATCTTTCCTGATCACTACTGCTGTGCTACAGCCAATCCCAGTTTCAGAATTTAGCTGGCTAATTTAACATTGGCTAATCAAGAAACTGATGCACTGTGATAAAAATATATTATGGGAAGTATATTAAGTTCACTTTGGAATAATTTCCATCTAACTGTAGTAGTTGTTGTATCCAACAGGTTTAGATTGACACACCAGAAAGAACTATCTAAAACAAAGTTCTGAAACAAGGTATAAAGAAAGGAAGAGACCATAGCTGAACTTGCAGAAAATTTGGAAAAGCTTGCCCAGTGATCTCAGTTACTTTACTTGGATGTTCCTTGAAATTTTGATTTCTTGGCATGTAACTTATTTATGTGTGGATTTGGTTGAAAGAAATAGGTATTAGTTTCTGAGGAAAACTTTGCAGTTGGCTTAGTTGTTTGGTTGGTTGTTTGACATTTTATGGATCAAAGCAACCAGGTTATCTGCACCAAACAACTGGTAAATTAAAAATAAAATAAAATAATTAAAATTCATAAAAAAGAACTATATTTAAACAAAATAGTTCAATTTTTGAATTAAAAACTTGAATAGTGTTAGAAAGGCCAATGGCCCTTAAAAAACTAAAAACATTTGTAAGGTGGACAGTGTTACCATCGCCAATGGCATTGTCCAGCATCAGGGGTAAACCTTGGACACAACGTGTCTGAAATGGTGCTATCGTTCAGAGTCATAATGATGGCACAAAAGTAAAATGTTGACTATTGTGACCTGAGTGTCTCACAAATCACATATGGATGCATTAGTCCCAGATAAAAGAAAACAATGAGTTAAAATACTGTGACCACTGCATAGTCTAGCTAGGATGACTTCTTTCCAATCCTTATGGAAACAAGATGGTCAAAGTCAATAGAGGGTTTTATCTGGAAAAGCTTGTTTTCACGTTGCTCACTCCAAGCTGACTGCCAACTGGTGCTGAGCTGAGCTTTGAATATGGGACCTTATTCCATGTATGGAACAGGTACAGCAGTGAATAGCTCCAGAGCAGACAGGCATAACTGCAGCATCAGCAAGTTTGTTCCCACAAATACCAACATGGCCTGGTATCCAGAAGAACTGGATAGTAGTAAATGTTAAAACAAAATGAGCCAGTTGGTTTTGAACTAACAAGAAGTGATTCCAGAGCCACTAGAAATCTAAGCAAGTCAGTATAGATAGTACAATTTAAGTACTGCTTAGCTTCTACGCGATTCAGAGCAAGAGAAGTGGTGTACAGTTCAGCATTGAACACAGAAATTGTAGAGATAAGATTCTGTGCATAATCACCAAATTGCAACAAACTATGGCAGAGCCCACAAAATCACCTGATTTTGAACCATCCATTTTAAGGAATAATGTGTTAAAGCCAGTATGGTATAAGAACTTCTCCAATAGGATATCAAAAAGAGGAAAGTATTACAATTATGGGAAATATGGCACTTACATTTGAGACTGTAAGGAATCAATAGCTGTTATTAATTCAAGTAAACAATATTTCAGGATGCCTAAGAGCCTAACCAGATCAAAGAGAACAACAAACTAATGAGATACTGCAGATACTAGAACTAGTTGGATTTGTGAAGCAAAATCCACCTGAAGATAATCCATCTACACCTACATTGTTTGAGCAAAATTATCCAGAAGTCCATGGATTCACTGGTGGAAAATCTTGCAGTTTATTGTTCAACACTAGTTCTACAGCAACAATTATTTGACCTAATTTGTTAATGAAACTGTGACCCAACAAAGATGTTTCCATTTTTGCTTCACTGATTTTTTTGAAACTTGTTACAAAAGTATCTGAACTCATTACCATCTTTTTTTCATTATTTTCACAAAATTCTTCACAAGTCCAGAAAAATATGAAGTTCGAGCAGAAACACATTTTGAGGGTTGACTAAAGATTGATACTTGATATTCTGTGTCCCTGGTATACAATTTTATCTCACTGGCTATTCCTTTTCTTTTGTATACCTACTTTGCAAGCCTAGCATTAGGGAAATAACTTTTGGAGCACCAGCACCACATATGTTCCACCTGTGGTGATCAATGGCTTATTTTTCCCATTGTGGAAAAGTAAATTTTTTCAGATTACCCTCAGATTAGTCTGTAAGAAAATTTCCATTCTTTACAATGACGTTCAGTACATAACTCTTCTATCAACAGTTTTGTAGAAACATGAAGTGTTTTGCATGCTGTAATGAGAAGTAAAACCTTGTTGGCAACTTTGTTAAATTAATACTCTCGGTACTGGAATTAATAAATTAATTTAAATTGAGAGCCAAGAAATTTCCCATGCTGGTTTGGTAGGAACAAGTCAGAAACCAGATTGTAGCTCAACTTGTGTGATAATATAAGGCAGTTTGTGTATCACAGGAAAAAAAATTACTAGATGAAGATGATTCATTATCGCCTTTGCAAGATAACTTTTGTTTCCTAATTTGATGGTGGATGTGACTCTGGGAGACCATCTTCATGAAGTAGTGGTGCCATTGCAGATACAATATCTGGATATTTATTATATTTTCCAGAAATGTAGCAGAAAGTGCATGGATGATTTTTGCACTTTCAGACTTTACTAAAAGCAGCCATTTCAAATAATTTCCAAAAGTATTAAAGAAAATTATGTTTACAAAACTAGAGCTTAAAAAAATTTTTAAACAGTTTTGCAGAATCAGTTTATACAGATAGTATGAAGCATCAAAAAAGACTGTTTTGATTGTATGTGAAGCAAGGCAAAGTGACCAATTTAGAGAGAGAGAGGCATCTGACTTTGTCTCATTTACGCTCAGTTGAGGGACTTTCTGAATGTTTTAGTAAACTGAGCATTCAAGAGTTATTATTCCTGGGTGGAGCAGATGAGCATGGGAATGAAGCAAAAGGGGTGGAATGTGCTTCAATTATATCGAGAGCAAATAGTATATATGAACAATATGTTTGTAGTTTTACACAAGTAACGTACAATTAATGTTTGAAGTTATCAAAAGTGTATGCCTCTTGCCCATTAAACTGTCCAACCAAACTCAGTTTCACAATATAAATAGCACTTCAGATAATGCTAATAAAATATTGAGATGTTACAGTAACTCAAAATCTACAGGTGAGGAAGTTCTGACTACATTTTTGAAATTAGCACCATCACATTGCTGTGGATTACTTGAGTTTTCTCCAGTAGTAAATTTTTTGTTGTCTAGTGTTATCCAAAATGTGCATATGGTGACTTCCAATAGATGTTTGTTATATGAAACTAATGTAAATCAAAAACTACCTTAGCCCTTTCGGCACAGTTGGCAACAGCAGTTGACTTGAAGGGTCAGCGCGGGCAGGCGATCTTCCTTTATTCCTGTTATTCTTATGTATTGAATTCAACATATATAGTATTGGGTACAACCACTGAATATTTCAGGGACTTTTGTTGAGTTATTGCTGAGATATCATGCTTTTAGTACTGATACCGTAATTAGTTGAAGTATCAAACATATGTATTCAGTGCCATGCCAAACATTAAAAGTTGTTATTCAGCACCGAAAGGGTTAAAGAAACACAAAACTAGGTGGAAGATTGAAATCCTACGAAACTAATGCAGTAGCTCATAAAGTTATGAAGCTGAATAGTTTTTATGCTTCTTCAGAGAAGGGTGAAAACTGACTGATTAATCAAATATAATTATTTATTAGTAAAAAACTAACTGTCCATCTCTAAGGCTGTATTAATCTTCATCCATCACGTGAACCTGATGATGACCGAAGAAGGTTGAAACATTGTTTGCTCCTCTACATAAAAGTTTTCTCAACCCAAACCAGCCATTTTTACATATATATTTTTCTTATTGAATAATATATTTTGCTAGTGCATGTTCTTTTCCCTGTAATTTAGGCTACCACCCATATAAAGGAGAATTGTTAAAATAGTGTGTCTTCCGATTAAAATGTAACACAATAAAGTGAACTCTTGTTTTAGCTTCTTTGAATTAAACAGGAATCATGAATCATCAACAACCATCAAACTGATTTTCAAATGCAAACTTGAGTAGGAATTTTTTGGATCATTTTGCAGCAATCAGCTGTAATCCAGTATTTGTCAGAACATTGTTATTATTAAAACAAAACAGCAGTCATTATAGTGTGACACAGAAAATACATGAATCTTAAGTTTTTGTTTCAGAAAACTTTGAACATGTTGACTTTGATCATCAATGAGCTGCTATCAAGAACAAGTTGCAACATGGAAAATGGTTGATTTACTTTAATACATGCATTAGTGATGCATTCATCACAGCACCATTTTATCAACCTCTAAATAGTCTAAAGTGAAATAAGGAAACTTGTGTTTATTCACAGTATAATAGTCTTGTTAGTTGATAATTATTACATAAGGGATGTGACAGATTGATTTATTCACATGTGCACGTTAAATTAAAAGACAATTTTACATATATGAATACAAATATTAATGAAATGTAAAATGTATATTTATACATCCCACAGTTAAAATATTTTCAAGTCTGTTTAATTCTTAAATATTGTGTGAATTGTGAAATGTCTTAACCAATGTATTCATTTCAAAAGGTTCATGCATAATGAGAGTGTCATTATAGAATTCCTTTACTCTGAAAATGGTAAAACTACCATCAAATATTTGTTCATTGGTATCTTGGAAGATATGAACAAAAAAATTGGTTGCTAATTTTAAATTTATGATGGCCCCTACACAAATAAGTATTTTTTTCATTTCTATATTATTTTGAACTTTTGAATCATAAAATTACTTTTGACACTAAAACTGAGCTATATGATATTTTGTTGTGTGGTACTATACTAAAAATCATCTTTAATTGTTTAAACTACTACTAGAACTTGATAACAAGGATTCATTGTGTTGATATGGGTTCTAAATCTAGGCTCTAGCCTAGCAAATGTATATTTTATCATGTCACTATGAAAAAAATATACTCAAACCTTTACACATTGATATATTCATTAAATGTTTATTTTTTTACAATCATAATCAGGCTGATGATTTTTCATGTATCATAATGAACAACATGCCAATATAATGATACTGTAAAAATTGAAAATTATTGTAAATTTATTTTTTGAATATTTCCATTTAACGTGAAACCAACGTCTGTGTTAAGTGTTTTCATAAAAGACCTGCACTGAACTATTTGTTTATAAATCTCTGTGCGTTCAAATGATAGGTTGTCTTGACGACTAGATTTCTTTGATAAAGAATTAGTGAATGTGTAACATTTCCATGAAAAGTGAATGTGATACTCCTGTTAGAAGAAAACATTTTGGCATTCTTGTGTTCAGTTTCACTAAATTGCCTTTTTCTCTATGCTTTGAAAATTGTGTTTTAATTGAGAAAAGTTGCAGGAAGAAATTCATTAACTCTTCTAAATGAAGTAATAGCCTTTTTTGTTGTTTCTAACGTTATTTTTATGTTATCAAGGACCAATGTTAATTTTCAAACTTCCCAGATTTTTTCTTTTACAAAAATGACTAGACAAACTAAATGCTAGATAACCTTTACCTAGGTAATTTAAGCATTTATTGTTAATTCTAACTTGTATTTCATTAGTAATTTAGAAAGAACAATGTATTTTCTCTGAGCTTTCCTAAAAAGTTTGTAATCGTATGTCTATTTATGTTAAACATCAACATGCTTGTTATAATTTTTGCATGTTGCTCAAAAATGTTAAAATTAATATTGCATACAAAGTATGTGTGTGAGATATAACATAAGTGTGTTATGCAGCATAAATAATTAATAAATTATTTGGAAGTTTCAAAATTGGTATTTTTTATATTCTAGTAAATAGGCTTAGTTATGAGATAACTACAATTTACATTCTGTATTGTATTAATGACTGCTTTAACTGTTGGCAGGATATCAATAATCAGAAGAAGTTTAACACATGTTACAAAAGTAAAGGATATTCTTCCTTAGAATATGGTGTATCTCACAAATTACTTGGCTCAAGGTTTGTGTATGTATATATACATATATATATATTATTACAAATTATTTAAGTTAGAATTAAGTTCTCACAGAGTTGAAAATAGCTAATAGCAATAAGGTTGAAGTTGCTTGAATTTCAGCTTGTGATTGTAAGAGGAAAAGGCTTTCAGTTTTAAGTTATTACTTACCATCAGGTTAAACTCATAAAATTAATGAGAAATTATAGTGTGATAAAGTATTTAGTAGTTAATGAGGTTATAAATATGGGAGATTTTAATTTGAAATATAATAATTGGGAAATGTTAGAGTTATGAGGGAAACAGGTTTTTAAAAACTGTTTAGAATGGTCTTCATCACTTGGTCAGGGAACCTGTTAAAATTAATACAGTTTTAGATTTATTGTTACCATCTAATATAAAATTGATTGATAAGGTTGGAGATTGGGTGCAAGTGATCATTGCTCAGTTAGGTTTGATGTTTTGCTGCATATGGAAATTAAGGAGTAATGAGATTTTAAGTCCAAATTTCAAAATGACTAATCATTAAGGGACAAGATAAGAATTATCTGTTGTGAATTGTGCAACTGCATCAATTATAATCAGTGATCAAATGCAGAAAAAATATTTCAAATAAAACAAAATTGTGTTGATGTGGAAATCTTTCCTTATTAATCTCTTGACACTCTTTGAAGAGATTACTGCTTATGTAAATAGGAACAATGTTATAGAACAAAGATGCATTAACTGGAGATACTGATCAAGTGCAGAAGAATTTGTCTTAAATTCATACATATTCAACTCTGAAATTGTTTTCTCTTAAAAAAGAAAGAGTTAGAATCTAATTGAAGAGTTTTTAGATTGTTAATGAAATTTATACATCATCATTTTTTTGTACTTAATGGTGATAATCGTAAAAGAAAGGCAAATATAATTTTTTTCATGTTAGTAGGTGTTATTACTTAGCTATTTTTCTTTTAAGGCAGTTGACCTTTGGAATGGGTTGTCTTCAGATGTGATAGAAGTATTTAATTTAGGTAAGGCTTGATTTGGTTCAACTGCATCTTGCATTCAAATCATCAAGTGACAACCCTCCACCAATAGGAATGCAACACAACCTCTGACATGCAACTCCCTCTATTCGATTCTAACAAACTATTACTTCTTGTTTGGCAGTGCTATCATCAAGACATTTTTGTTTGTACTCTTTTCCTATGTTTTTTTTTAAATTCCATACTTGTTTCTTCCTTTATTTTCTCATCCCATGCAGCATGGTCTTCTCCAGGTGATTAAGGTCATCCTTGCTGCTCTATGTCAGGTGTTTCTGATTGCTCCTTCCTGGTTGACACAGATCTGTTTTTATGAATTGCTTCAACTCAATCTGTTCTTTTTGTTCTGAATCGACTTTTTCCTATCATCCACTTTGGTGACTCATGTTGCAGGTTCTTTTCTTTTTCTCTCTTTTCCTTCTATCTCCCACCTTTAATTTCAGACAGATCCAGTTTATCTTGTACATTTAATACCTGCTCTGGGTTGCTTCATTGCCTTCAAGACTTTTTTCTATTGGTTCCTTTTCCTGCTGTTTCTTTCCATAGCATCACTCCTCTGTTTGTGACTTTTTCCTTTCTCCCTTACCCCTTTTGATTTGATTGGCTTTTTCTTTGTTTTTCTTTTCCCCATAATCAGTTCCTGGTGTCTTCATTCTCATTAGTCACCTTTTCTTTTATTTGCATCTCATCCTCATCCTACATTGGAGGTACTTCTTTTGTCAAACACTGGGACTACACCTCTTACATTTATCTCCCATTTTCTGCTTTGGGTAGTTTTCCACTTTGTCAGGGTGCTATCTTCCATCTGTCTTCATCGTTAATTTTTCATTGAGGATGTCAACTAGTGAAAGATACCTTTTTTGTGTGAATGTATACATACATCATTTTTTCCAGGTCATGTCCATTTTTTCTCTATTGATTCCACTTTGTGGTGAGTGGTGCCTATCCAGGTATACTTAAACTATTCATATTTGCATTGTAAGGCCATGATGACTTAAGAATTGTTATTTCCTTGGTCAGTAAACACACACTGTTGAGGTGAAGTGATCCACAACATCACATGTATGTTTTCCTCAAGATATATTTGCTTCATTAATGTGCTCATCCTGAACCATACTCACCCATGAATTTCATGGTTAAACAGAAAAGGATACCTGCCCATCCCCATACTTTCAATTAAATAAATCAGGTATGGTCTGTTTCTCAAAATAGGATTTTCATGGTCACCTATTGTACTATCTGTGATGTTGACATTTCTCCAGACTCTTCACCACATTTTATCCCACCTTTTTCATTCGTGTAGTATGGGATTCCTTTTCACTTTCTTGTTCAAAGCTGCTGGGATGGTGGAACATGGAGATATCTTTCTGAATATGTGTATTTCCTTACTCAGTTATACACTTGTTCTCTGTACTCATGTTGTGAATCACCTTGGCAGAACATGCAGATTAATATGATTCTTCCTCTTATGCTACCCTTCGATGAAATTTCTTTTACCAAGAATGTTATCATGCTGAGGGCAGTACCTGTTAGGTTGGTTTTGAGTGAGATAGTTTACATGTCAGAGACATCTTACTATACTGATTGTTGGGTTCTTGGATTGGTCAAACAATTTATCACATTTCTGTCATGTGTCCTGTTCAAAGGTTGGGTGATAGAAGCTTCCCTCTGGTCTGCTGAACTTGAGGTGAAAATGGTATGATCCTTTTTCCTACTCCCACCAGATGGCTGGGTTTTATTTTTTAGTTGACTTGCTGCCAGTTTGATCCTCTTTCTTACCCCCATATGAATGCTAGTTCCAAGTGACTGGATTTTAGGTTGTAGTTAACTTACTGATAGTATGATTCTCATTCTACCCCCATATAGATATAGGTTCCCAGCAGCTGGGTTTTGGATGCAGCTGACTGGCATGTATAGTCCGTCATACACTAGACACTGTACATATAGAGGAATATCCTTTTACTTTCACCCACACTGATATACTATATGAGATAGAGATTTCAATATTATATGGTTCAGATTCTTATCCAGCAGTTGTTTTTCCCCTTTTGGATGTGTTTCTCCCAATACCACCTAAGTTTTCAACACCTCTTTACACACTGGACAAGAGTGTACCAGGTGTGAAAGAGGTTTCAGTTTCCCACATTATGATCCTCTACTATGAGAATCTACTCTTTTAGGATGTTTTTCAGATGCTTCTTTCATTCCATTGCACTGGTCTCTCCATCTATTCAATGTGTAACATGCCATATCAGAAGTTATAATTTTTCCTATTCTGAAATTGTATTTCTGAGAGTTACTTACTTCCACTTATGTTTCCTATCTTTCCTTAATACTGAAATCCAGTGCTTCCACTTTCTGCCAAAATTCAAAGTGATAGTTCAGAAGAATTTAATAGAGGGAGTTGCATTGCATCAGGAGGGTGTGTTGCATGATAATTTGTATGAAAGATGCAGTTGAACCATATTGATCTTGGGATATGTGAGAGCTCAAGGCTTGTGGTAGGCAAAAATAAATTTGCATACAGAGAGCAAAATTAAACAAGAATATTTATATGAGAGAAGGTATGTACCTATCATAAATATTTACAGTATAGGAAAATTATAAACTGTACAGGTTTTTAATTTATTTACTTTTGTTGAATAATTTTTGAGTTTTAACATTTTTACTATGAGTGCTAATGTTTACAAGTATTTAATATTTGTATTCATGAGCATTTTAACATTTTGGAAAAAGGATTAAAAATGGAAAGTGGGTTTTGATTAATGTAAGTCACAAATTTAAATATTTTTTTGTTTCTTTGATGTTGTTGTGATTAATGTTTTTGCACTGTTTGAATTTCGACTTTGAATATATTTTTTTTTAAACAACAGAGGCCCAGCTGGCAAATTTGTTCCTCCAGTAACTAGTAAAAGCACTTTGGAAGGGAGTGAAAAGTATGTTTAAAGATCTTACTCATTTTTCAGCTAAGTTAAAATTTGCTTATAATTACATACAGTATCTGTAATAAATTAATGATTATTTGGTTCAAAAGAAACTTTTATTTTTCATAGATGTTTTCTTCTTCAAAAACTCCCAGGTGGAAATTCCTCTTCAGTTGATGTTACAGATGAAAGATTAAAGAATATTGATCCTAAAATGATAGAGGTTATGATGAGTGAGGTGTGTTGTTTCCATGGATCATATTTAGTTTGATATATATGCTGTTGGGTTTTACCATGAAAAGAATTGCTGTGTGACATTGCCATTCACATTAATTTTTTAACATTAAAACTTATGCCTTCAACTGGTATTGACTAATGGGTTTATTATGCTATGAATCAATTATCGTAATTTTTTCAGCAAAAGCATCTTGTTAATACAATCCAGACTGCTTTAATGTATCCTTACTTTCATTTTACTTCAAACAGATAATGGATCATGGCCCACCTGTTACCTGGGATGATATAGCTGGTCTGGAATTTGCTAAGAAGACTATTATGGAGATTGTTGTCTGGCCTATGCTTAGACCGTATGATTTTTTTTTTAGTAACGTTTACATTCTACACCTTAGTTTTACCTTGGTAGTATTTCATGAAGTGAAAATTTTGTTTAGGTTTTTAGCCTACTTATTAACTTTCTTCTTGTTATTTTAATAGAAAGTTGCAATATTTCCAAGTATTACTCATAATGTATAGTGTAACTATAATTCTGTTTGTAAGTTTTATTCTTGTAATTATCTCTACAGGTTAGTGTTTATGAATGTATATGACATATTTTTTTATCTACAATTTGACACATTAACCCTTAAACTGCAGAAATGTTGTAAATCCTTGTGAAAATTAATTGAAACAAGACGGAAAATTAAAATTTTTTCAGTTTTTTGCGTTTTATTTCTGAGAATCCAAAAATTACTCACAAATTAATACATGATATGACCGCCTTTATTTTTCAGAAGATCATTAATCCACTTTGGCATCGTGTCCACGAGTTGACTACAATCTTTACTAATTTTTGGATCGCGGTACCACACCTCAATTATGGCCTCAATTAGCTTATCTTTTGTAGTACAGTCTTTTCCCCGAAGTCTTTCTTTACAAATTGCCCAAAGATTTTCAATAGGATTTAAGTCCGGAGAGTTTCCAGGCCAGTTCAGCACCTTTAGTTGTGTTGTATTCATAAAATTCTTCACAAGTTTCGATGTGTGGCACAGAGCCAGATCTTGCTGAAAAATGCCAGATTCACTTGGAAATCTCTTTCAATTCTGGAACAACTCTTCTCTGCAAAACTTCGATATACTGTGGTCCTCCCATCATACCTTCTACGATATGTAAGTCTCCAACGCTATAGTAGCTGAAAAAGTCCCAAAACATTTTCTTCAAGGGATGTTTTACTAACTGATTGATGTGAGATTTTCGAAGTTTCTCGCCTGGAGATCTGCGAACATGCAAACTTCTTTGACCCTGTACGAAAAAATCGACTGTTAAAGGAAATCAGCAGGTCCAGCGAGCCTACACCAGCCACCATGCTGAAAATATTGTAAAATGATCATTTGTTTCAATTAATTTGCACAAGGGTGTAGGTAGCAGCAACAATTGCTGAAGGCTGCTGTTTAAGAGTTAACTTTGCCCTTATTAATGTCTCACAAAGTTAAAGTTTTTTTGTTTTTTTTAGCAAGGATTCCAAAATTGAACTTATTTATTTAAAAAATTGCTAAGTTTACTCTGTAGCTGTTGAGATTGTTGCATTTTCATTTTTGAACCTTATTATATTGATAAATTGTTCTTTCTTATTTTATTTTTTCCAGTGATATTTTTACAGGATTAAGAGGCCCACCAAAAGGAATTTTGTTATTTGGGCCACCTGGTACAGGCAAAACATTGATAGGTAATTTACAACAGTTGTAACTTTAAATGTATCTTTATGTATTCCTTTACTGTTGAAAAATAGTTATTTAAACAAAGTCACCATTGACCCATCTATCTATCTGTCAATCTTAAGTATCTTTTCATATATTATAACATTTTGGAGCAACTGTGTGATTAGAAAGAACAAAGTGTACTGAACATCAAGTAATATGCAATTCCTGTATTTGGTGTAAATGTTTTTGTATTGATTTCTTTAAGAAAGTACTGTTAGTATGACATTAGTAATATTTGAAAGTTTTTGAATACTTATCAATCTTATATTACTTCCAGGAAAATGTATAGCTAGTCAATCAAAGGCAACTTTTTTCTGCATCAGTGCATCTTCTCTCACTTCAAAGTGGGTTAGTAATTTTCTTAAATATTATACATGAAAATTAAGTCCTTAGAGAAATAAGGTAACAATAAGAACAATAAATATAATCAAAATGCTAAGAGAAAAGGTTCATGTTAGGAACTAAACCAAGACCAATCTCAATATTAATTTCTTTTTTCAGAAATGTTAATTAATACTTTTATAGGCTGAAATTACTTTTAAACAATGCCTTACTTTAGACAAAATAAGATATACTCGGTATATAGGAAATTAATCAATAATAATTCATCAAGTGTAAAGAAGTTAAGCAAAGGTATGCATTAAGCTAAGCATAATCTGAGTTCATTTCAAATCACTTCCTTGAAATTCATTTCAGTAAAGTCTACTTACAACAAAAATTAGCTCCTAAATCTATACAATGTAAACTTAATACTTCAAATGCATGTTTGGATATCTCTATATTGCCTTGTCTACATCACCATCTCTGGAAAAGAACAACTTCATCTTGCCTCTTGATAGCCATTTTAGAGTTAATCTAACCATAGGTAAAAGCAAAGATCCATGAGATTATAACATAACATTTTGGGGCAGCATGGAACCTATTAGTCCATCTTGGTTGTTTCACACTCTGACCTTTTTTTTTTTTTTTACAAAAAAACACTTAAAACCAGTCCTTATCATTCATGTACTTATCAAGCATTTTCATAAACTCATTTAAATTTACTGCCTACATTTGAAGGCAAGCCATTCCAAATGCCAACACCCTGTTAGCAAACTAAAACTGTCTCAGCTAAAGATGACTCCTCCCCTGTGAAAATTTATACTTGGGTTTCCTAGTCATATTATTTTTACTGTTAAATATGAAAAAAGATGATGCATCAACACTATTGACTCCATTTTCAATCAGATACCTTTTAATTCTTCTTTTTCAAGAGGAAATAATGTGAGAGATTTGAGCCACCCTTCATATGACAACCTCTTCATCCAAGTCACCATTCTAGTGACTCTTCTCTGAACTCTTTCCAATAATTTGATGTCTTTTTTAAGGTAATAAACCCAAGACTGAACACAGTATTTTAAATGTAGCCTAACCAGTAACCTGTACAATGAAATTATAATCTGTTTAAAGTTGTATTCAATATTTCTTTGGATGCAACCTAAAATCCTATTTCCCTACCATTAGCAACAGTACACTGTTTGGATGGCTTTAGAAACAAGCAACTATTAAACCAATATCCTATATTTCATGGCACTTTTAAGGTTATACCTATATAAACTACACTTATAATTCAAATTATGATAACCCACATGCATTATCTTACATTTATTATGATTAAAACCCATCTGCCATTCATTTGTCTAACTCACTAAATTATCTAAATTCTTTTGTAAAGCACCAGCATCCTCTTCACAGCTAATGCCCAAGACCTTAATATAATTTGCAAATTTAAGTAATGTCTTGACTATTTCTTAATCTAAGTCACTGATGTAAATTAATAAGAACAAAGATCTTAAGACTGAGCCCTGATGAATCTTACTTGTGACATTAATCCAGTCTGACTGAACTCCATTCATAACAGTTTTCTGCTTTTTTCCATCCAACCACTCTTCTATCCAGTTTGCTAACATATCTCTCTCTCACCTGTAGAGACATTTTCTTTTGCAAGTTTTTTTTATTTGGCATCTTGTTAAATTATTTCTAAGAATCTAAATACATCAAATCTACACCCTTGCTCTCATCTACATAAGCAATAACATTTTCAAAGAATGTCAAAAGATTTGTAAGGCAAGATATTCTCTTTGTGAAACCTCAATTACTACCCAGTAAAATTCTAAACTTTGTTAAACGACTTTGCAAAGCATCTTTTAACAGACTTTCCAACAGTTTTTCCACAACTGATGTAAGATTAGTGGGTTTATAATTACTGGGACACTTTTTATCACCTTCCTTGAAAAGAAAAGTTACATTAGCTAACGTTCAGCAGTAGTACAGCAATAGTAATAAGTGTCTCACATATTCAATTTTTATCCTCCTTAAAAACCATTGTGGAAGGGTTATTTAGCCCAGGAGACTTTTTTGTTTTTTTTAAATTCTCAATTTCTTTTTTTAACCTGCTCAGAACTAATGCAGTCATCTTGTTTGATCTCATTTTCATTTACCAGTTGTTCAAGATGTGGAATACTACTTAAAGCTTTGCTGGTAAAACCCAAAGAAAAAGCAAAATTTAATGACCCACGATCTTATAATTATCATCAGTTACTAGCCTTCCTTTATCATTTCTCAAGGTTACTACCCCTATTCTATTTACACTTAATGTATTTAAAGACATTTTTACTGTTTATTTTTACATTTTAAGTCAACTTTTTTTCATGCATCCTTTTTGATGTCCTAATTTCCTGTTTTACCAACTTTCTTGACATTCTATAATCTTCTAAGTCTCCTGTCATTCAAGGTCAATTTAAATTTCCTAACTTTATGATGCTTTTCTTCAGTGTTATCTCTGTGGGTCAACCTAGTTTTTACTTGCAGCTAAACTTTTTCTTTCTATAAGTAATATGTTTATCTTGTATATTTAAAAAATTATCTTTAAAAATGTTCACATCTGATCAGTGTCTTCAGCTGCCCATTTCACAAAAGATACTTCTTGTCACATCCATTCAAAATTTGCTTTTTTGAAATTTGTAACCAAAATATCATTATTTCCCATTTCCATATGCAGCAGAACATTGAACCTAATGGAGCAATAATCACTTGCACCCAGATGTTCCACAGTTTCTATTTTCTCAATAATTTTTATATTTGAAATTAGCAATAATTTTAAAATAGCATTGTTTTTAGTAGGTTTCTTGACTAAAAAAATTCATTCTGAGCAGTTTCCAAAAACCTTTTTCCCTCATTGTTTGACTCAAGCATTTCCCATCTATTTGCCTGAAATTAAAACCACTCATAATTATGATTTCATTAACAGCTGAAATCGTAAGCTTATTGTGTAAAGTTTCTCACCTATTTCATCATTATCCATTGATAATCTAGCCACTGTATGCATCGAGGAATATTTTTTATTCTCACCCACATTGATGTATTATATGGGTGCTTTGGTTGTATGTAACAAATTCCCACTAAAAACCCTTTTCCTTTATATCCACTAACAGAAACCTAAATAGATTCAATCTCCTTGCTGTTATCTTTAATATTTTCAACCTTAACAGGATGTAACTCATATTTTAAATACAAAGCCATTTCTTCCCCCTCTTTTCAATAATACTCTATTTCTATTAAATAGCTTGTAATTCTGTATTTCAAGGAATTTTGTGTAATCAAAAACCATCTATGTTTAACCATGTTTCCATTATTCCCATTACACAAAATCCTCCATTCCTGCTAATGCTCTAAAGTCATCTGTTTTATTCCTTATACTTCTGTAATTACAGTAGGAACAATTAAGCCTGCCCTTATAAATAATTTTATACTCATTTCCTATTCTAAACTTTTCTCTACCCTTATTCTTTATACATTTACTTTTTCCTGGCCCTCAACACTGTCTAGTCCCAGCATAAAACTTCCCTTACAGCTGAGTTAATAGTCTTAACAAACAAGCCAGCCACTACTATTCAAGTGTAAACCATCCATTCCAAAAGCTCCTTTCTTTTACTCAATAATTTCCACAAGTCCAATCAGCCTGTCTTCTCATCCTTATATACTGACCTAAACCTATCATTTAGCCATAGTGACCTGCTTATGACTTTATCTCCACAGTTAATTTTGGACAGTATCCCTGATAAAATTAAGTTATGGTCTTTTTCTTTAAGTACCTTTTTCAACCCTTTGTACTTATTAGTTGATAATAAGAATATGCCTGTCTAGAATTGTTAAATACCATTTCTCTTGCCAGGTATTCAGTGAAAGCTATCACCAGTCTGTTGAAGTTAATAATATAAAGAAATACATCTTGTTGTTGACAGATAAAAAAATTATTGGACAGGTGTATAAGGTATAAAATGTTAGATTGTACTTCAAATATCCCTAAATAATATGTATATGATATTAACATTTTGAGTTGTTGGCTGTGAGGAGGATACTGCTGCTTTACAAAAGGATTTGGGTTATTTGGTGATTTGAGCAAATAGATAACAGGTAGCTTCTAATTATAATAAATGCAGGGTGATGCTTGTTGGATATTAAAATTTCAATTATGAATATAATTTTGATGGTAATAACCTTAATAGTGTTATGAATGAAAAGGATCTTGGTGTTTTGATCAATCTCTTAAGCCATCCAAGCAGTGTGCTGTTTCTTGTGTAGGACAACTAGAATTCTAGGTTGTATATATAAAATATTTGCAAATTTAAAGAAGATACAATGTTACTAGGTAGGCCACATTGTATTATTGTATTCTCGATCAGATTGCTCACCTTAGAAAGGGCATTAAATTATTTGAAAGGATTAAGAGGAGGGCAACTAGGATATCTGGGATGGAAAAGTTGTTGTACAAGGATATGTTAAGATATCTGAAATTGTTCTTTCTTGGAAAAAGAAGAGTTAGAGGGATTTGATTGAGATTGTTAAGAGAATTGATTGTGTTGATGCATTATTTTTTTTTTTTTTTTACATCTGACAGTGAGAATGATGAAGCTATGGATCAAAATTATTAATTTTAGCAGTATAGGAGTCATCTTCAGCTAAGACACCCTTATTTTTTAACAATGTGGTTGCTCTGTCAAATTTGTTGCCTTTAAGTGTAATAGATGCATTAATATTAAGAGAAGGTTTAATAGATATTTGAATGATAAGGGTTGACTTTCATTGTTTCAGTTTTATTTGAGTTTAGTATAGTGGATGAGACCACTTAGATGTACAAACATCTTCCTTATTATCCTCAAATTATATTTATGTTACAAGGGATCTTACAGAACTGTCAAATAGTAACTGACAACAGATGTAAAAAATATCTCACTTGTAAACAGGAATTCCTAACCGGCAGTGTTCAGTGCCCACTTGTTATCAGTAATTCTTAGAAGCTCGTGATTTTGTCTGAAAACTCTCATTTCTCCACTGCTTATGTTAGAATAAATGTATGGAGAAAGCCATAAAAGACATGTAATTCTGTCTCTTTTTGTTCTGACAGTGCAAGCTTCTGAACTTAATATAAGAAGCTTTTGGGTTTTATGAATTGAGTCACTGATTAACTTAGAAAGGTGAATAAAATATAGGTGTATATATCTTGTTAGTGAGCAAGTCTGTTTCTTTAATGCTACAATTTCACTTGATGGACGGTTCTTTTTCCAGATGATAACTCTCGTATTATATGTCTGAAATTTTAGTTCAAGTGAAGATCTGTGATTATGAATTGGAAGATTTCATTTGTCACTACCATCCCCTGTTAGCAGTTGTGGAATGGTCTGTAGACCATTTGTTTTTGACAAATGAATTGTAGTTGAACAGTGCACTTATCATCAGCATGTGAAGTTTTTTCACATAGAGTCAAGGTTCTCTTTGCAGTAAAAGGCGTTCTTTCTCAATATTCGATTGTTTTCCTGTTAATGCTATTATGACTTGTATTCCCTATCTGTCAGATTTCAAAATGGAAGTAAAAAATGCAATATAAATTACATTTTAACAATATTTTCTTTGAAATATTATAGAAACTTTATTTTAACATTATATAACATCTTTTAGAGCATTTTACAAAGAACAATAATAAAAAACAAGTTCTTTGCAGCTTTGAGAAAGCTCACTGGATAAACAAGATTGTTTGTTTTTTATAATTTTATTCCTCATTTCCAAATTATCAGTCTATGTTTGCTAAAAACACTATCATCCCTTGGAAATATAATTATCCACATCCAGAGCTTTCAGTCTAAAAGTTCCCCTCTGGAACAACAGTAAGTATTCAGTTTTACAATGCTAAAATCAGGGATTCAATTCCCCTCATAGCCCGATGTGGCTTTGCTATAAGAAAACATACATACATACAGCATAAAATTGTTGAGATGTTGCATTGTAATCTTAGAAGTTAATCAACATGCAAGAACATAATTAAATAATTTTCAATAATTATAACTTTTTTAATAATGTTCACTGCAGAACTACATGTAAATCTAATTAAATCATTCCAGATATACATGATTTTTTGTGCAGACTTTATAATCATATTTTGAGTGCAAGTTAAATCACACATTTTATAATGTGTTTTTCCTACATCAGTTCTATTCAACAAGTGTTTTATTGAACAGATGAGACCAGAGTTGGACAGATAATGAATAACTTATTTGGGGAACTTAATGATACTTCTCAGACCCATTAATGCAATAAAATCCTAACAAGATGGTCTGTTTGAAAAACTCAGCTATTAAAGATTAGTAATAACTGTAATCATGATATAAATACAATTTTGTATAATTTTTATAGAATCTTTGTATTTATTACCTGTGTTTCCATTTTTTATATTGGAGAAATTCAAAAGTTGTGACTTTACCAGTTTGTTACTGCCATCAAAACAGTTCATAGTGTCCTCTACATTAACTAATAAATGCTCAGACAAGTCTTGTATCAGTAGTTCTATAAATAAGTCCCATACTTTCACATTTTTATTTGATGCATTTAAAGATATTTTGCTATGAAATTTTCAAAGGGATTTTCACTTTTTTTAATTATTTGTTGTTATTTTTTGTTACCTGTACGTATATCAATAATAGTACTGGATACTGATCTATTTTAAAACTAATGCATGTCTTGTTTTCAAGTTTCATTTCCTTATCTGCAAAGCTTTAACATTGTTTGCTATTACAACCCTTCAGTGCTACTATTTTATGATCTCTGAGTGATTACTTATGATGGTTAGCTTTGAAAACCCCTAAAGCTAATGGTTATGTAACGTGATTGTGGGCAGACTTCCAGGCAGACCAAGTGGGTTTTCCCAGTGTAGTTGTTGGAGTTTCAATTAATACTACCTGTTGTCACGTGAAATATTTATTTGAAGTGAAGATGTGGGTGAATGGAGCACACAGGTACTAACTCGAGGGTTTACAGTTACAACAAAGATACTTGGGACTAAGACTTCCAATAACACTATTATTTAAGCCTTCAAACATTTAGTATTTACACACACATATATACAGTTGTCTTGACTAATATTTATCATAGATAATTCTTTTAATTCTGTTAACATGACTGATATTACGGAATAATGGCATTAGAATTACTTACAAAGAGCTTGGGCGTGAAATGGCCTGGTTTTTACTAATAGCAAGGAACATCTTTTATACTTGTTCCTTGATTCCTTCTTGACTTCTCTCCCTTCTTCTGATGAAGATGAGATCTGAGCCTTCTAGATGATGATCTCGATCATGTTGAATTACTTGCTAGACTTTGAACATTCTGACCCTACCTGATGCTGAGGGGGGAATTTTTGGCCTATTCATAGTACCATGGGGTCAGCTCACTTCCTATTTGTGATTTCTTAAACTCGTTAGTTACTAATAGTTTATACTGATGCATCATCAAATGGTCAAGGTTTCTTTCTTGTTTACAAATTTCTAAGTTTGTTAGTTAATCATTCTCTTGAAAACAATAGCCTATACTGTAACGTCGTCCACTATCCAAGGTTCTTCTTGGTTTCAATGTCCAAGTTTTCTTAACCCCTTTTAACCTTAATTCACTTCAATTCATACATACAATAGACAGTTTCTCATCTTTAGTTTATTGCTTGAATAACCCCTTTTAATCTTGATTGTGTCTATCTGTTCCAATCTAAACAAATAGTGGATGTTTTTCAACAGCTTTCTCTGAATTGCTGTTTTAAATAACTCCTCTGTTGTTCTTGATAGCATCTGTTCTTCATAAACTAGCTATACATTAATCACAAGGCAACAAGTTTCTTGGCATGTCTCTGTGCTATTGTTATTCTATAAACATCATTGCCTTGAACATGTTTTCTTATACTTTACCATTTTCTGTTTATTTTTACAATTACTTTTACGAGGCATCCAAATATTTAATGATGCTTCAGTTAGAAGAGATACTAATATATACCAGTATACAGTAAATAATGTGAACAAAAGTTCCTGATGAAAATTTACAACTCTCAGGAACAAACTGCAATCTACATTGCTGTTTTTTTATTTCTTTTGAAATTCTTATAATTTAACATGAAACATTATCAGTAATATCTGTAAACAGATAAAGGAATGGTCTTTTATAATGGCATCAACTAACTTTAATTGGATGTAGAGAGTACAGTTAGTGAAGACAAAATATTCAAATGAAACAGATCCTTTTCTTATTGTTGAATATGTTGTTAAATGTATTAAAATAAAATAATTAAAAGCACTTCTAATTCATGTAAAACTACATTTATTAGATATAAATTGATCTCGATCAACAATATTGTTGGCAAAAAAATGATACACTACCTGACAAAGTAATGGTAATGTAATTTAAAAGGTAAGACAGTGATCACAGATACATTTGGCCACATTTTGTTTGAAGTGGTGTGTGCTTCATTCAACAGAATAAGATATTAAAATAAATGTATTAATAAACAAATTATACTAATTTGTACAAAAAATAGAAGTTCCAAAACACACTATTTGCTGATAATGTAGATTTTCTTCCACATTGTATTTGCCTACCTAAACACTGGTCTCTCACACTCCATTCTTTTATACACTGCATAAATGCACTTGGCAATATCTAATTTGCAAATTTCTCCACTCTCATCAATGCACTCTCTATCCTGTTGTTGTATGTAAGCACCTCAGTTAGATAATGCAATCACTTTTTTTTGATAAAGGGTTGGTCAAAGTTTTCTTTGACAAAATGTTATGCATTGTCTCATTATGGATTGTGATTTTTGCACAGCCTTGTGGATTTCAGTAGAATCATAGTTTCCACATACACACAGAAAAAATGAGATGTGATACTTGTGGGTATAAATTCCCTTGTTACAGTTGTCAGCAATTCAGCTAATCTGACCTCTTACTACTACTCCTTTGTTATTTATCTCTCTATAGTTAGGAAGAAGGTCACTTTCAGTTGAGGCTATCCATGTTTATAACCATTGAGAGATGGAGATATTAATTTGGTCTTAGGGCTTCTAAGGTTGCCTTTTTTATTGTTCCTGGTAAGGATTTGGATTTTGTTTTCTGACAGTTTCAGTTCCCACAAGTGTAATTTGGATCTGCCTCCTACCCAATTTCTTCAATTAATTATATGGATTTGTAAGATTTTGGGGAATTTTTTTTTTCCACTTTGAGTCTATTCCTCAATTGTTTGTGGAGGGGGGCTATTTAGTTTCTCCTTCCTGATTTTTCTTGTTCAGGCTCAAACATTTATTGATTTATTACATGATAGGAAAAATAGATCTTGTTCCCTCCTTTGTATGTTTCTTTGCCTTGGTTTTCTGCCTCCTGGTAGAAGTATGTTTTTTGGCTCTCGACATGTAGATGTCATAAGTTGGAGTTGTTAGCATGTTTGTAGGACTTTCTCCTCTTAAGTCCTTCTATATTCTGATATAGTCTCTGGCAACTAGAGAACTGGATATATTCATTGCTGCAATTCTTTTGTCACCGATTTCTCACATCTGTTATTCACTGTAACCTGAACATTTGTTCAGGCCTAGAAGTGTTATGTAATCCATTTTACCTTCTTTTGTAGTTATCATCTTGACTGTGTATTTATTGAGATCCTTCAGTTTCCCCTGATTTTTCTCATTCCCCAAATATCCACTTTACTTATTTTGGTCTTTACAAGTGAGATATCTTGTGAATTACATCTCATCAGATTCAGAACGTTTATTTTTTCCTGATCATTTCATTTATCCAGTGGGGCTTTTTACAGGCTGGTATTCTGACTTCTTGCATTACTTTTCTCTCATATTCTTTACATGCTCAGGCAGCTTTCTTCTGGGAGTTTTCCTCTACCTGATGTCTGTTTTTAACAACATCTGCTGGATTATAAGGAGGAGGGGATACCTTTGTCAGGATCTTCTCTGTCATTTTCAAGAGTCCCTAATATCTAGCTTTCACTGGATCCCATTTTGTGGCAAGTGTTGCCTAGACAGATATGCTTCTCTCAATCCAATCCCTAACTAGCAACCAATCTGATTATTCATAGAAATGGTTGCAATAGCCATTGTAGAAATTAGGTGTTTCATAAGAGCATCTAGGTGCTTACCAAATGGCATTACCATGTTGTCATAGACTACCACTCACAGAGTATTATGAGTAAAGCTAAAAGGGATTCTGCTTGTCCCTCTTGATTATCAGATTGAATGAATTGGAATCAGTTTGCTTTTAAAAAATTGAGGAACTTGGCTCAACTGTTGCATTGTTTTCATAGCACTGTTCTTTAGGACTCCCCACCAATTTCCAGTCTCCAGGGTGGTGGATAGAGACTTTTCCTCTAGAGTGTTAGAGTATGTTCCTCCATTCTTTTACCTAGGATCCTGGATGTTTTTCACACATGTCATTAGGAGTGGTGGTACCAGCCTCCACAAGATCCTGCTAGTAATTCTGGTTCAGATTTGACACTACACTATATCTAGTTGGGATGTGCATAGACTTTCTCTTTGATCAGTGTTGATTTTGTGTATTATTAATGGAAGGAGCTACTATCTCATTATAATTCAGGCTGCAAAGTGGTCCCATCCTGGGGCCTTGGTTGAGCACAAATTCTACATCCTCTATAATTCCAGGGGGAAGTGAAATACTCCTTTCCCATCTTGGTTTGGGAGTGAGGATAAATGTTCATAATTTCCAACCAGATGTGTTCTGTTCCTTTGGTTGAGTACGGCATACATTATCCTGTCATTCCAAGCCTGTAGTGTTGCCTTTTGAACTTCATCTGGTAGAGGAGAAGGTTTCTCCATTTCAGTATTGTTTATCTTCTCATTGTGATTCCAGTGGTGTGAAACACACAACTCTATGGCTAAAGGTTGGAATCCAATCCAAAGTATGTATCCATAACATTACAACCCAACAGCTGTAGTCACCAACGTAGGATATAGTGACCCAAACCCCTTAATTTCAACTCTGAGTTGCAGAACCCCAACTATCTGGTTGGGGCTGGCCTATAATGATGATTACACCTGTTGTTTTCCATCCTTGATACAGGAACTAGGTTTTGGGTGAAGAATATACCTGTTCTGGATGCAATGTGATTCTCCAATCTGTGTACTACTTTTGTCTTCATATATCACTGTTTTATGCAATTCTTTCTGTATGGATTATGCCTGCACTAGCCCTTCCAACTTCTCAACATGGAATTCTAGCTGTAGTATTGATGGATGTTAAGTATGTTTTGGAAGCTAGCATTTTCATAAACTGAAAATTTTTTTTCAGTAATACTTATCATGGCTGACACTCTCCCACCCTGCCTCCCACTTAGAGTCACTGTAAGTTTCAAAAAGATGATTACATTATCTAAAGGAGGTGCTTACATACAGTACTAGGATAGAGGGCACATTGATGAAGGCATAGATATCACTAATGGCATTTAAATGGGGTGTAAAATACTGGAGCATGGGAGACCAATGCTGAAATAGGCAAGGTTGAAGAGTAGCTATATTGTCAGCAGAGGTAAGTATTATTGTAAATACATTTTTAGTTTAGGAAAATGTAAACATTCAATAATAAAAGCTTAAATCCAAAGACAAAAGATAATATTTTTTTAAATGTTTTCATTTTTTTCAAAAGTGTCTCAAAAACATTCTTGAAACTTCACAACTTAAAAGTGGTAGAAATACTGAATCAAATTATATGAATTTTTTAAAGCAGGAAATAGATATTATTTAGAAATTTATTACTAGATTTTGTTCAGTTTCATTTCACTGTGAGAAGGAAAATATCAAGAGGATATCTTTGACATCCCATCGATTCTGGAAAAGGTGACCAGTCAGCATTGTAATGCAATGAATTACCTGTGTATAGTTTTTAAAATAGTTACAAATTAAATTTGCACTATCTTATCTGTACAGAATTGGTTAAGTTATTGTAGTATATTCTTTATCTCATGTCATATGAGTCAAGGAAACTATTAACACAGATATGAATGATTATTCTTTTGCAGTGACTGCATTTGAGAAACTAGTGACTTTAGTTGATCATAATTTGGGAAATGGTCATTTCGAATGCCATCTTTATGCTGCACCTAGAACTCGCAGACTGCACTTTTAGGTGTAGTGGTATAGTTTGATTCTGATACAATGAGTATCAGTGTGTCTCTGTAAAGTTGCTATATTCCCCTTGAAAATAATGTCAGGGGTTCCATCTTTTTTGTACTTTGCTGTCAGGGCTGTGATATATTGACAAATCTCCATGTCAAACAGTATATTGAATTGATCAGGAAATGTATATTGCAGTTCTTCAAGCATTCTTCTGGGGCCCATTTTATTTCATTTATCCTTAAGACATCCCAACAGCATTATCCTTGAATTTGTATACTTTAGGTTATAAATTTTACCATGTGGTGGTCATAATACCCAACCAAGAGCAAGTTCTTCTACAAAGTAGCTGAAATTTGATTTACATCTTATATCCGTTTCTGAATTACTAGAGAATTTATTGGCTGCTTTTGAGATATTTTTATTGTAGGGAATAAACAATCACAATGGCACATATGAAGCATACTCCACAATCCAGATGCTTAAATTTGCAGATTAAATGCTTCATGAAAGTTCTCTTACTATTCTCTACCACATTTTTCTTGACCTGGGTGTCAACAGAATCATCAATTGAGTAAAAGTAGTGCCAAATGGCTGAATCTTAGCCAATGAAAATTATTGTAAAAGTAAAGCAAAATGAAAAAGCTGGAATGGATTTGCACTTCTTGTCAAACAACAAAGTTCCCACCTAGGCTCATAGAACACATGTTAAAATAATAATGGAATTGTAACAAAATTAATAAGTGAAACATTTATGTGTAATCTTTATAGTGTTCCTATGAAACTCATGGACTAACAATATTATGTTGATTACTTAGACTAGCAGAAATACCACCCTGTGGGGAGCTGTTTGTGCTAGTAATTATTAACTGTAGTATTCATACATCATTGAAAAATTTAACATTTTCTAAAAGAGAAATTTCCTCAGAAGTACTGCACAAGAAAAGTATTTGGATTATGCTGATATAAATTGAAATGTTTTTTGTATATTAAAAGTGGCACTGTTTATTGAAAAAAAAGTTTCTTTAAGAAATCCATTTTTTAATGCTGTATTTACAAATTACATCAGTAAAGATACCATCAAACCCTTAGGTACATTCCTAGAGAAAATTGTGTTCTTGTTCTGAGGAGAGTACTTTTATTTAAAATTTGTTCTATTGTAAAGAAATGGTTGTTGCACATACCAGTTATTTTTCTAACTATCAGAATATATATATATATATATATATATATATATATACACACACACACACACACACACACACACATTATGACCATTATAGTAAGATTACTCAAATACTTAAGAATAATTGAGTATGTGTTAAGCTATCTTTTTAAAGCTCTTTTAAATGTAAACTATTTTTCCCGAGATGTTTTCATTATTTCTGGTACACTTTAACTACCTTGCAATTATATGATGTAGGAGAATACAAGTTACTTCTTGTATTCATAGTTCTTTACTTTATGTTGTTCCCCACTGGCACAGTGGTAAGTCTAGAGATTTACAAAGCTAAGATCAGAGGTTTGATTTCCCTTGGTGGACATAGCATATAGCTTGATGTGGCTTTGCTGTAGGAAAACATGTATATACTTTGTTAGAACATTTTAAGATGTACACAACATTAATATGGTATATATTTTTGGTTGAATTTTATAAATTTTTACAGTTATCAGTGTAAGTTTGGAAGCTATCCCTTAATTATTATTAAATAAGCCCACTTAAAAATATAACAAGTCTAATTACTGAATTTTATGTGCACATTTATTTATGTTTGACTTGATGTATTGAAAGTCATGTATTGTATTTGATTGAAATTCTAAGATGGTGTGTAAATGCAAATACATTAAGTGAGCTGGAGTATTATACTCTTTCCTATTTTTTTGGGTGTAAAATTATAAAATACATTTATTCTCTATGCTAGGAGCTTTGAAAATTTAGGAACTATAAGATGTTTTAATATCAATATCTCGAACTTTATAATGGTGTTCCCTTAACAATAATTATTTTGTTTGTGACAAATTGTGAAATGAACCTATTGAATTACTTTTTAAATTCTTAATCTGTACAATTCTCTTGATGTTTGCAACTCAGGATCTAGTGAAATTGATCTACCTGTTGCTAATGGGTTTTAATCTGAAATTTTATGAATTTCCCTTAACTTTCCATAGGTATGTGGTAAAATTAAAAAATCACTTTAGGCTTTATATAATCAATGTAATTTTCTGTTGTACTTAGAACTTAATAAAACTGTTAGAACTTATAGAAATTATGAAGTTTTTGATTGTTCAATAATAATATAAACTTAATCATTCATTACTAAAATTTTGTTTTGAAAAATATATTTTAGGTGGGTGAGGGAGAGAAATTAGTGAGAGCATTGTTCGCAGTTTCTCGATGTTATCAGCCTTCAGTAATTTTTATTGATGAAATTGATTCACTGCTGACTCAAAGATCAAATACAGAACATGAATCATCGAGGCGTATAAAAACTGAATTATTAATTCAATTGGTAAGATTTCATATACTTTTTATAATTGAATACAGCTAAAAATTACATCAATAAGAAATATATTTCTTTTTGAGAAAATAATTTTTAGCCTGTCACAAGAAATGTTCATTAGTATCTTATTTTTGAAAAAAAAAGGTAATGTTCTGAAAACACCTTTGACAATGTGAATTCTTTTTAATTTATATTAAGAATATTTGTAATATTTTTACTCTAGTACATAAAGAGTTTACAAGATTAATTTTCTCTTTATATATTGCCAGAGAACTTGTATATTTAATTTTATATTACCAAGTAGCAAAGGTACCTGGCAAAAGTGGAGACATATAAAAGTAATGCTGTAAATAGAGTTTTGAGTTGCCTCTTCTGCTATATTAAAGCATCTCATCTGTGTTACATAGATCTTTAAACATTACTTGTTTAGTTTCTGCTTCACATATTTTATTACTGATCCCCTCACTCAATTGAATCTTCATTTTTAGCACACTAAGGCAGTAAAATTGAATTGATTGCTTATTCATTACTACTAAATTTTTTTTGGGGGACTACATTGGAGTTTGTTTTTTTTACCAGATTGCATCACAGGTGCTTCACATAATTCTTCATTCATAACAATGCATTCCAGTACACAGACAAATGCTTTGTGTGTGTGTGTGTATAGAATACTAGCTGTTTAGTTCATATATGGCTAATATTTCGAGATATTTAATTTTCACAAAACTATGCAAGTTGATTTATGTGGTCAATAATTTGAAGTTTTTACATGAATAATAATAAATCAGTCTTTAGTTATAACTTACTGTACTTTTGAAATAGGATGGGCTAGCTACTTCAACAGATGAGAGATTGTTGATAGTTGGAGCTACAAACAGGTAAATGCTTAATTAGTCAGTAGATGAAGTGGTACTTTCTTGCTGTCTGTGATGTAATATTTTAATAAATGCTCAATTTGTATTGTTTGTTCTTTTGAGTTGTCAATGATGTCTTCTTTGATTTTTCATTTAAGAAAATATCTTAAAGCTAGATCTATTTTTTGTCTCCTCTCACTGTAATGTACTAGATTCGTTATAAATAACACCTGTTACTTGTAGCACTTGATTATGTTGAAGTAATGCATTGGTTTACTCTTTATAGTAACAGATTTAAATCATATATATATCAAAAGCTAAATATCTTCAGAACCACTTCAAGATAGAAATGTATAAATAATTCATTTTGTTATTTGGTTCTTCAGTTTGGGTAAAATATTATTAGAGTAGAAACTTAGCTACAGTCCAGAAAATTTTATTACAAAACAGTATGGATAGTTTGATAATGTGGATTTAAATACAAAGCATATCTCCTGTGAATTAATATCTTCATTTCATAACAATCTTTCACTTCATTGTTTATTATGCCTCTGTTGATAATTCATAATAGATCCATAAAATGAAACAAAATCTATTGTAGACAATGTATAGGAATACTAAAATAATAATTTTTATTTTATGCTGTCTTTATTGAAGTCTGTCTAATAAAATATATGATAACATAAGAGAATTTCTGACAGCAATTTTCACATTTACTAATTAAGAAGTAGAAATGTCATTCACAGGTGTGGTGACATTAAAAGGAAATTTCAAGATGGAGAAAGAACTTTTCATTTGAAATATGGTGGGAAATTTCAAGCAATTTAATGCATTCTTTTGGGGCCACCCTTACAAAGACAAATGCTAGAAGGTTGGGGAAGACATTGAAAACGTTTTTGAATTGCTCAGTCACTTTGAAAATTTGTTCTGTGGTTTTAAGAATCATGCTTTCTGTTATATTGATGGTAATCTTGTTATACAATTTCCAATTCTTAATCACCTTCAGACCACAAGAACTGGATGAGGCAGCACGGCGAAGGTTGGTGAAGAGATTATACATTCCACTCCCTGGGTCTGCAGCAAGGTGCCATATTATTACAAGACTTCTGTCTTATCACAGTCATTCTCTATCTGTTGATGATGTTGATCTGATATGTCAGAAAACTGAAGGTTAGTTTAATATTTTAGACTATTAATAAAATTAAGTGCATCTTAACAATCCCATAATTTATATGAATAGTTCATATGCAAATGTTAGCATTAGTAAGGTTAGTAATAACCAAGGATTTTTCCATGAATGTACAGCTTGCTTGTTTACCATTTGAGGTTGATCTGTTTTATTACTGTGTAGAAAAGATTTTTAGTTAAAATGGATATATTACAGAATAGAAGTAGAAAAATAGACTTAATCTTTTCACTGCATAATTAATTTTCCAGCTGATTCTACCAAAAAAAAATGAAAATATGACCCTTTGTTTTACTTTTTCAGTATTGAAAAAGGCTATATTTTTTGTACCTGTCAGTAACATTTCTTGAAAATCATATTGGATAAGGAAAAATAATGATTTTAATAAAACAATTGAGGAAAGTTAGAAGTAACGAGTTCTCCAGAAAAAACAACAACATTAAATACAGGCAAAACTAAGTCAGTAAGAGGCCAAAATTGTTACAAAATGTATAACAAATTATTTAGGTAATAATATCCAAGATATAAGGAAGTTGTGTTCATCTAGATTTTATGTGTTTCTGCAAAGTTGGTGATCTTGTAATGAAAAATAAAATATAAACATCCAGGTTTCATGGTGTAGACTGTAGAACACAGGTGGCAGCATACACACACATTTAACTGTTTCAGTAAGAGGAGAATATTCCTGAATGTTGCAGTAGAGTAAAACATTTTTTTAATAGTTTTTTGAAAACTATTACGAATTTAAAAATTGCTGTTGCTGAATGTTAGTTTATGTACAGTTATTAATGAGTGTTGTAAAATTAAATGCAGATGTTTTTATTTGTTATGAATTTCAATATAGCTTTTGATTAATGCAAATGGCCTCTGCCTCCTTGAGCAGGTGACTTAAAATAAATTTAATGTATTAAATAAACATAATAATGTTCAATTAATCATAACTGTCATAGGATATTCTGGAGCAGATATGACAAATTTATGTAAAGAAGCATCACTTGGACCTATTCGGAGTCTAGATACTTCTCAGATACAGTGTATCTCACCAAATCAAGTAAGTATATATATATGTACATTTATTTTTTAGAACATTGTTTAATTATTCTTTTTTCTTTAATTTCTAAGAAAGTTAATAAGAGTGATTTCTTGGAAAAAAATATGTATATCACATTATAGTGGATTCAATGGTGAGAACTTCAACTCAAGTCATTGTTTGTATTTAATGCTTTTTCAATGAGTCAGGGTTCAAAGGATATGTCATCACATTTGTTGATTTGTGTTCAAACTTTTATTGAATTACTTGTTTGGAATCAAATTGTAGATTATAATTAAAACTTTATTATTATGTACAAGTTAATTTCTTAATCTAAAAGTAAATATTAAAAGAACACATTTATATATAGATATTAGTGAGTCACATGGTATGTTGAAAGCAGCACTGTTTAAAATTAGATATTTTTGATATCAAAATACTAAGTGTAATTCTGTACAAATTAGAAACTCAAATTTACTAATATTGACAAGCTAGAATATAAAATAAGACCCTCATAGCTTGTTATTTTGCTGAGATATGGCTTATGTATTGAATCAAACATGGTGGTCTTGTTCAACTCTTTTCATTTTTTGAAACAGTCCCTTGTATACTCTTACTACAGTATATGACACATGAATAACTAATCAACAGCTTAGAATGTTCCAAGAGTAGTTTTCCTAGCCATTTTAATCTGTAAAAAGCTGCCTTGTTCTTTCGATCCAAGTTTTCAAAGAGGTAGGTTGTGTCTTTAGTCTGCTCAAAGTTTCATATTTTTTAAAATCTAAATAAATCTTAGTTACTAAACTTAATAAATTATAGTGGAATTCTATGGTACCAATATAGTTATTTATGATTTTTTGGTGATTCAACTGTATATATAGAACCTAAATAAAATTTTGTTTGATATCTTCCATGTGCAAAATTTTAAAAGGCTTAGCAACCTATGTTCAACAACAACTGAGTACAAAGGTCATAGCAAGAAGAGATAATTGTTTGCTTTACTTCTTGATTTATTGTTCTATATTTTATGAGAAATAAGTTTAATAATTTCTCTAAATAGTAGTAATCTATATACATATGTATAATATGTAATAATCAATATTTGACTGTATATTACAAAATACTAGTCTTTCATAGACTGTTGAGCCAGAGTATTCATGATGAAACTCTGTAGAATGGACGACAACTGCCTGTTGTGGAGACACAAGTGTAGAGGACAACATTTCAAAAGTCTTCTGTCTTGACTTGAAGATGAAAGGGGGAAGACTTTCAAAACATCTTCCTCTACACTTGTGTCTCCACAACAGGCAGTTGCCATTCATTCTACAAAGTTTCATCAAAATACTAGTCCACTAAAACACAGCCAAGACAGGGAGGACTAAAGGTCAGTTTTATATTACTGGATAGTGACCTGAGTGCACATGCACCACATCAATGCAAGTTATGAAATGTTAGGTAGATATGACTAGAAGGTCAATATAATAAAAAAGATGATAAATATATATATATATATATATATATATATATCATGTATAGCATTATGAGATTTAAGCTACTTAGACTAAACATTTGCATATTTTTGTTATAACACATAGTCAGTCTAGCACGAAAAAAGCATAATTTATATTTATTTCCTAATATTTTTATGATGGCTACGAGGTTGGTTAAGTGACAGATCCAACATAGTTAGTCTAGAAAAAAACATAAAATATAAAATCTCACTGAAAACAAACATTTGAAATGTATTTAGGAGGCCTTAGAGATTATGCAAATAATATTTGAGATTTCTGGGATAATGAATAGTTTTTTTTAATCATAACATGAAATTACTTTGTGTTCAGACTAGTAACAAAACAGACTTTATTTTCACAAACAAATCTTGAGTAAAAATATTTCATAAAAATTAGAATTTTGGTTTACAAAATGCTTGTAATCTTTGCTAAACATTTACCAAATTTTGTTAAGGTACAGATGCTGTATCAAAAGTCATAGTGCAAATACTTAGTGTGGAAATGTGTAGACAAACTTGTGTATATTACATTCAGTCCATTGTGAAATAGTTAATGGTGCATTAGGAGCAATTGAAGTTTTAAATGTAGAAACATAAGATATTGCATTTAGTGGTTAGTTTGAGGGTATCTTTGCTGGCAAAACCTTTACATTTTGTGTTATTCAATACTATGTATTAACAGTGTTTTATTTCATGAGTGTAGAATGTGTAGAACTGTTGTGTGGGCCTTTAGAGTACATTTTACACACATTTTTGCCATAATTCTGAATTCTGTGTGAATGTATGTAATTTTGCATCACAAGCCTGTGTGACTGTTTATTCTTACTAAACTAGTATATATAATTTTACACAGTGAGTCTGAAGTCTGTGACACTAATGTTTGAAGTCTGACTAAATTGGAATATTAATTTTTACACTGAGTCTGAAATCTGTGTGATTGGTGTGTTGATTATTACTAAATCTGTTTAATTTTACTCTATGGGTCTAGAATTCTGAGGGACTATATTGTGGGCTGTTATTAAATTGACATATGAAATTTTGTACAATAAGTATGAAGTCTGTGTAGACCATATTTACACATGCAATTTTTACATAGTGAGTCTAGATTTTTGTCTGGTTAAATGTGGCAATTAATATGTTTTTATTTTTAGTAATGGTTTTGCTCTTTACGCACTTTGTTGTAATTATTTATGAAAGATTTTGTACTAAAAATATTTATAATCTTTATAAAAGTAGAACCAAATAAAATTATGGTAATTTTTGAAGCCATTTACTTCTTTCACTAAACTGACAACAGAAAATATTAATAAATTTTGAAAAAACAAAATATTTTATTTATTTTAATTTTATTGAAAAGTTTACTATTATTTTGGGTTTTATGACATAAAATTTGTTTTCAATATTTTACAGGTTAGGCCAATAAAATTTGAAGATTTTTTGGATGCTCTAAGACAAGTGCGAGCTAGTGTCTCAGACAACGATTTGGACTCTTACATTAACTGGAATAAAAAATATGGTAGTGGTGCTGTGTAGATTAGTATTAAATAAAATTTTCATTTAAATCTTTTTAATAACCCATTTTGATTCGATACTAAATCAGAGGGCTTATAACACTAATGTTTGTTTGATGAGCATAGCACATTTAGTCATTTGTGTAGCTTTGTTCTTAATAATAAACAAAATGTTATGAAACAAAACTTGTATATTAACTATTCGAAGTTTCAATAAAAATTACATTGGATATAACTAATATTCACTGTACTGACAATTTGATTATGGGAAAGAGACTATCAAATCACTAACTGATTGACTACATATGCATGCATATGTGTGTGTGTGTGTGTGTGTGTGTATACTGAATTGGTTTAGCATTTAAGGTGATTCAGCTACAAATTTAAATTTTTACAAGAGTATACCTTCAAATCTAAAACTAAATTTAATTCGATTTGAAATATAAGGTAAATTTTTGAATATTTTTTAAAGTATTAAGTGTTAATTACTTAAAACTATAAAAGCTTGTGTTTTTAGAAAAAGATTCATATTTGTAATACTTGGCATGTAAAAAGTTTACTGTTTAATAGTAACAAATGACACCAACTTTTTTATTTTGTTTCTTTTTTGTAGACTTGTTAATAAACAAAAGAAACATTAAGAATATAATTTGATCATTGTAAATGATAATTCTATTTGACACCTTGAAATTCCTCTTCAGGGCAGGTGAAAAATATTACATCAACAAAATCCTTTTATGTAACAGTTTTTATTGTCCTGTGTCATTCTGAGTTTTTTACACAAATTGTAATAAATATTTCATAGACAAACTAACACATGTTATTCATCAAACACATGAATTAATGTCTAAAATCACGTTAAATACAAACATTATTCAAAGTAATTTAAGTTTTGTAATTTATACTAATTGTCTTTCAGAAAGTTAGCATCAGGTCACCCCATAAGTGATGTCCAAAAATTTAATAAAGTGCATCATCATTTCTCTCTTTGTAGACAAAATGACTAAAATATGTAGTAGGACATGTATAAAAATGTCCAGACAAATAAAATAAATTAACCCAACTACACTTTTTCAGATCATGAACCAAATAAACCCTTATGAAGATCAATGTGTCTGAGGAGTACATTAGGCATATAATGCTTTATGAGTTTGCTGCACTATTGCCTTTTTTAGAAACTACACAAAACATTCAAGATGTTTACGGTGCAGAGTCTCTCAATGAAAGAAAATGTTGAAGGTGATTTCAGAAGTTCAGATCAGATGAATACAGCTTAAGTGATGCGCCTCCGTTCAGGTCGTCTTTTTGAGTTTAATGATGACTTGCTGCTGGCTGCTCTTGATGAAGATTGTGCTGTAACAGTGAAGAACTAGCACAGAAGCTTAATTCAACCCATTCAACAGTTCACCGTCATCTGCAACAGCTTGGAAAGATGTCAAAACTTGAAAAATGGGGCCCCCATGATTTGACAGAAGCCAACCTTAGAGCAAGAGTGGACATTTGCACTCTTGTGAACATAACTAACCTTTCTTGGACAGGTTAGTGACTGAGGATGAAAAAATGGATATTTTCTAAAAATGTTAAGCACCACAGACAATGTATCAGTGCAGGTAAACTGGCAAAAGCACAGCCCAAACTGGACCTCCACCCTAGGAAAGCCTTGTTAAGTGTTTGGTGGGATATTGTTGGTATGATCCAATTTGAATTGCTGCCACTCAATGTAACAATTACATCAGACTTCTGTTGTCAACTGTTAGAGCACTTGAATTTTGCACTGAAAGAAAAGAGACTTGCTTTGATCAATCATAAGGTGTTATGTTACACCAGAATAACGCACAGCCCCATACAGCAATGCAAAGATTGAAGAGCTAGACTGAGAAAAAAATTCCACATCCTTTTTATTCTCCAGACCTTGCCCCATCTGATTATCATCTCTTCCAAAGTTTGCAGAATTATCTTGATGGAAAAGAACTTGGAACACATGAAGATGTCAAAACTACCCTCTACATTCTTTATCTCCAAACCCCAAGAATTGTATAGAAGTGGCATTCAGAAACTCGTTAATCATTGGCAGGAAGTAATTAACTATAATGGAACATATATTATTGAATAAGTAACATTAAAAGCATTTGAAATCCTCTCTTTCTGAGCCTAAAATCAGGGATGACCTGATATAAAGTACTGTGAACCTATACAATCAATAAACGTTTTTTCATAGGCAAAAGAATTATGTTTACATATTGTTGTAACATTGTTCTTTCATTATGCAAGTTCTTTTGAATTATTTGGTGAAAATAATTCAAAGTCTGGTCCATGTAAAAATTCAAAATTAGTTTGTTTCTTCTTTAACCTTTCTACAAACTTGTACTTTTGTAGGCCTAAAATTTAGAGATGACATTCAAATAGAAATACTCGACTAACAGTAAACCACTTGTATAAAAGTTAGCTTGTATAAATTCATGGCTAATAAATAGAGTAACTGAATATATGTGATAAATTAAAACTAATTCAAGTACTTCACTGTTAGTTCACTGACTGACTGGCCAACAAAAATCTATCTGGTTTAGAACTGAATATTTTATTGATGGTCCAGGCCCATGACAAGCAAATTAATTCCCAGTTGATTTTTTTACACTTCACCTAAGCTAACAATGTCTTTCTTGATTAGCTTCACACCAGTTAGAAGCTCACTTCTTACCAAAGAAAATATTTAATGTCCCTGCAGAAACACTGATGTTCAAAGTTGATTCACTGATATTGAACGGTTTGCAGCATTCAAAACCTATTAATGTTTCTGGTCAAATTCTATAGTTTTCTGACATTAATCATAATTATAGTTTCCTAGGCCTATAGCACACTGACTGTAGCCAATGAATAATAATTTTTGTCTCCTGGTTTTTATATACCAATCACATGGGATTCAAGAATGATCAATCACACCAGCATTTTTGTATTTTTGTAAAACAAGTATTGTTGATTCTTACACTAAATAACCTTCTACAAATTTTTGAGAACAGGCAGGTCTTATGCAAATACACAGCCAATAATATATATCAGGCAATAAAGAAACAAATGTAGGCACTAAAATAAATGTGAAACAGTAAATCTGTTACAATTTTCACAAATATTACTAATAATGGCATGTTGGCTGCAACTTCATGTACTGCTATACAGGAACTCATTATTAACAATAAAGATCTTGATCTCACACTTTTTTGATGTAGGCCCACATAAATGGACAAATTTAACAGTGTGTGGTTTATTTTTCTTCACCATGCCATCAGTAGGTAGATGGAGTATTTATACTGATGTTTTTATCTCAAATATCTGACGCATTTACTCAAACAAAGCTTTGAAAGTTCTGTTCTTGATCTGAGTGAAGTTTTATAAACACACCAAATCTTGAAATTAATTCATTGACAAGTTTCCTTAACCGAGTTTCTGCTCCATGACTGCAAGTAACATATGCTTCTGGCCACCTTATGAATAGTCCATCACAACCAAAGGACAAAACACAACAACAGCAATGATCTTGCTAGAGGTGCTCCAACACAGTACTTCTATAGCTGCCCATGCTTTTTCTTTTGCAGACATTTTTGCTCACCTTAGAGTTCAATTCTCTAAAGATCCACAGCACAAAATTCAGTATAAACAGAATTCTATTACGCACTCCAGTTTTCAGCCACTGGAAGATTGTGGAAGTGACAGAATGCTTCAGGATCTATAGTTTGTGGAAACAACTGTAGTAAACGTTTTTATTTGCTTGTGTCTTCTCATTTCCAACATAACAAACCTTCTTGTAAACTTAATGAATCACACTGTGTCTGGCAACTCTTTATCTTTGGACTTTATGAAACAACTTTTGCCATAAGGGTCTTTCTGCACTGTTGCTGAGTTACGGAATATTTGACTTCAAGCTAGTATCTTTTGCCTTATCAGCTTCCAACTGAGTACTGGACTACACTAGTTATTCATCATAACATATAGATGCCACATCCTTCATTATACTATGTTGTACTTTAAATTAGTCATCTTTACTACCTTGTACTTCCCTCTTTCCATAGTTTACACTTATCAACAGATGATCTCTGAATAGTGTACTGAGATTTTTATGGTTCCATCCATAGTGATACACAATGTTAAAGATGTACTTATAATACTCTGGAGCATAAATTTTTGTCCATATAGATAATGATGGAAATGATGACTAAGGGCTTAAAGAAAACTTAGTGGCTTTTTAAGAATTTTACCTCCTTTCTGCAGCATTAATTTGCTTAATATCTTAGGTAATCATATGTTCTTTTCTGTGTTTTACTTGTAACAAAAAGTACTCAACATCTTTATATAAAATTAGTGCATCTTCAGAGTTAGGTATGCTAATGCAGGAGTAGTGGTTAATTCCTTCTTCAATTTGTTGAATAAACTAGTCCAACAAAACTCATTTGACCTTTTAATCACTTTATGCATAGGAGGAGGTATGTCTCAGAAAAAATTTACTTTGTGAGCACAGTCCAAGAAATTCTCATACATGCTATTTTGTGTTGGCCAATTTTTAAAGAGTTGATCTTTGATTGGTCTGTAAGCATCTCTTCTTTGCATATTGTGTCCAAGGAAACTTGTATTTTGATGAAATAATTCACAAGTTTTGGAATTCAACTTAAGGTTCTCTTTCTTCAACTGATGCAGATCTATGCTGCTCTCATTATATGTATAATCAAATGTCTTCCATATGAGTAGATGAATATTACATTCTGGAGTAGTTCAAACAGAGCACACTCCATCATTTATATGTCACAGGAGAATTACATAATTAATATGGTAACAAGACAAATTGCTACAATGCATTTACTGAAGTAAATGCTATCTTTTCTCTACTTTGTTGACTTAAACTTGCCAATATCTACCCTTTAAGATCCAATGTTGAAACCCATTTTGGTCCAGATATTCTTTTGAGTGGGCATACATCCTTTTATGCAACTTCGTTCACCTTTTAGCAGTCCATTCAGAACCTTGTGAATCCATTCTTCTTATTTGCATGTATAATAGGTAATAACCCAAAACTAGTGCTTTATCACTTTTTTTCCTTCATGGCTCTTTTTACCCTGATTTGCAAGTGAGAACATCTGATTGCATCTACACAATCAATCAATGAGATATTTCATTTGTTAAGTCTGAGGTGGGAAGTCCACTGGAAAAGGTGTCTTAGTATTTCAAGAGCAAGTTACATAATATCCAGCAATGGCCAGCTATAAAACATCTACAGCTACATTCACATGGCTTTTGTAAGAGAGGTGATAGTCTGTTCCTTTGTAAGAATTTCATATCAGTCTTCCTACAAATTTCCTCAAATGTTCTTTGAAGTGTAAGTATTATATGTAAATCCTCACAAATTGCAAATTCTCATCTGCATTTGACTCAAATTTTATATTTTGCTGTGTTCATGGCTCTAATAATGATATGTTTACTCTTCATATTCATGAGTGTTCAATTAACCTTAATTCATGAAGACAAACTGAAGTGTTTAGTTCTGTTGTGGCTTAGTTACTAAACACAAGATTAAATTTAACAACTCATGGTATGAGTATAATACTGGACTAGTCTGATGAAGAGCTCATCCAATGATGGGTTACTACAGCTTAGACAGGTATGAGTACTTCAATTTTTCATGATACTAAAATCATTCTACTTCTCATGGGAAGTTCAACTTCTGTTGTAGTAACCTTCATATAATGCATAAGGATATCCTAGTCATAGACAGTAATATCCATGTTCCCAACATACATTTTCAATATTAAATGCCCATATATCATGAGGCATAGAGAAATTTTCTATAATGGCAATTTCTAAGTTTCCTCTTGCATACCAGCCATCTTTAGAATACATTTTAACTTCAAGTGAGTTTCTCATCACATACAATACACATTTTATCTCTTATTCCCAAAATATCTATATTTTTAAAAACCTATGATTTACACATTCAGATGCTTTATATAAGTCTGAAAACAATATTATGAGAAATTCACTCTATTTCATTTTATCAATAATACTTTCACATAAAATCTGAATACCTTATTGTACTGATTTGCCCTTATGAGAAACAATGATATTTAAATAATGAAAAAAATTTATTAACAAAGTATTTAATATGTTCATATGTCTATAATTACCAATTTGTCTTATATCTACCTTTTTAAATGCTGGTTTTATTTTTGCCTTTTTTTAAATAATCTGGAAATGTTTCTTTCTCATTATTTAAATTAAATATGCATTGTAATGGAAAAGCAATAATCTGAACTTTGTATGGCCCATCTTTTCTATTTAGTTTTATCAAGAAATAGAAATAAAATCATGTATATGAAGAGGGTTCTTCATGTCATTAAAGACGTATATTCATCATTCCATGAGTATCACAGAATGAATGTGTGTTCACATTATTTAAAGGTCACTGGAAGAACCTGAACTAAACATTCTAGAACCAGTTGGAGTACACTGGCTCAGTATTAATTAGAAATCTGTTGTTTTAATTTCTTACTACTTAATTAGAATGGCCTGTGACCACCTACACAAATGAGATGCAGATTTAGTATTGTTATCAGGAGATATTGTTCTAGAAATGGAGAAATCTAGTTTTCTTGTTACCGTAGTAGTTTTGGATGAGACTTCATGTGCAGTATCTAGTCTCAAGAAAGTTTTGCAAAGAAAAACCTAAACCTCTCATCAGTTCTTTAGCTTGAGGCATCTATGATAGCACATTTGATACATACAAGGATTCAATGTGCCATTTTGATAAAAAACATTATATTGCTATAGTTGTTATGGATCTTAAAATGGAGGCCTTTGGTGTTCATCCGATTACTGAAAATGAGCCAGAAAGTCAACCCTTCAAAAATGTTGTAAAATTGTATAAATTATCATTGAATAAATGGATCATCACTTAAATGATCAAGCAATTTCCCTCATCAACATATGTGCTTCCTTCTGAATAGTCCAGTCAATGTGCAGAATGACATGTGATGATGTGAAAATAGTAGATTCTCCAATGGATTGGATGCTGATGCTCCTTGGACTGACTTGAGCTCCTTCAAGTACATTGCGAGGGGAATAAAAGATCAAAGTAAAAATATTGTGCATTACTTGTGGAAAGCAAACATTAGTTACTACAATTTTAAATTAACTTAATATCTGATGGTGATGCCAGTGTTGACTGCTGGAGTTGAGCATTCTTTCAGCAGCATGGGCTGTATTTTAAATAAACTGAGAAACAGAATAGAACAAGGCATGCTTCAAAGTTGCAGAAAGATTAGCATCAAGGGGCTTAATGTACTTTCAGCCACTTTGTTGTCAAAGCTTATTGATCAATGTGCACACACAAAAACCACAACGCATTCCTTTTCTTTAAAAGTAGCTACAGTAAACTGTATAAAAGTGCCTTTAGTTTTTTTGTTTTTTTTTTGTAAATCTTGTAACCAACACTAATAAAATTTATCACTGTAAATTTGTAATGTCAAATATTTTAACTAAAGTACAGTATTTTACATTTTGTCAAATTCAAAGTTGACTTCATCTCCAACTTCACACAACTCCTGGAAATGTCTGGATTCAACAATGCACCCACCTAGAGTGCACAAAGAACTCTGATGATCATTCCTTCTTTCTGGCCATCATTAACAGAGAAGATTAACAGGCTCCAAAGGTTACATTATTGTTGCTTTTGAACAGATCATTTCAACTTAACATTCAAAGAATATAAAACCACAGCTCACACTAGTGTTGGCTCCTACTGGGACAGTGGTAAGTCTACTGATTTACAATGCTAAAATAAGGGGTTCAATCACCCTCAGTGGACACAGCAGAGAGCCAGATGTGGCTTTGCTATAAGAAAAAACATACACACACATCAGTGTTGTAGTGCTAAATATACTCAACTCCAAATTCACGTTCGAATCCCAGATCAGATACACCAAACATGTTCGCCCTTTCAGCCATGGGGGTGTTATTATGTAATGATCAATCCACTTTTGATTGTTAAAAGAGTAGTTCAAGAGTTGGCAGTGGGTGGTGATGACTAGCTGCATTCCCTTTAGTCTTACATTGCTAAACTGGAGATGGCTGGCACAAATAATCCTAATGTTGCTTTGCACAAAATTCAAAAAACAAACCAAAACATATATTCATACTAAATGAAAACATTTACAAATGAAGAAATAATAATTTTGCTTTGCATGAAATTCAACAACCAAACCAAATTTGCATGGCAAAATGGTGCTTCAGCACATCCCAACAGTATTACACCTTGGGCTCACAATAATTCAGGCAATCATATAAACTAATGAAATGCAGAATAATAGTTTAAAATTTTTAATTAAACGTATTTACATAAACGTAAATGAAGAGATTAAATGTTGCAGGTTTTCAACTGCAACCTAAACAGTTTACATTAATCTAAACAAGTTTTCAAACATTAAGCCCTATCACATAAGTATATGGTTAAATAAACAATCTATACAGTCAAAATATATTTTTACATTTGCGTTAAAAAATTATAACGAAATGCTATCTTATCTGTTACCACACATCTATACAAAGCAGCATGACTGCGTTATTAAATTCATACTTCCTTTCTTTATGTTAGTTTCTGGGTTTATTTACTATTTTTTCGCAGAGTTTATACATGTTTTCCAAAAAAACAGATATTGAGAAAATTGCAGATATTTTAAAGTAGTAAAAATAGCATTTTTAACTTATTACTCACCCATATATACACGTATTAATTGGAATTAAAATTTAAAAACAACAACAAAGATATTGCACATTTCACCTGAAAATTTAACCATGAAATATTTTATATAATACAAACAACCAAATAGTAACAAATTTAAATATCTGCACCAGAGGAACAGTTTTGTTTGTTTGTTTTTTGAATTTCGCACAAATTCACTCGAAGCTATCTGCACTAGCCATCCCTAATTTAGTTAGTCATCACCGCCAACTCTTGGGCTACTCTTTTACCGACGAATAGTGGGATTGATCGTAATATTACAACGCTACCACGGCTGAAAGGGCGAGCATGAGTGTACGACGGAGATTCGAACCCGCGACCCTCGGATTAGGAGTCCAACGCCTTAATACAATTGGTCATGCAGTGCCACAAGAACAGTTCCAGAAGCGAAGGGTAACCAAGTAACCAAACAGAGAAGAGAAAAAGAGAAACGCCGGTATTAAATATAAACGAAATAATCGAAGAGTACAGGGTTTCTTATTCAGATCGATTGCGCAGTTCTGTGTAATTTTTTGGAGAAATTTCAATAATATCAATTTACGAAATTGTACGTATGTTGCTCGAACACTTTTATGATAACCATTTTGAGAGAAGAGAAATTCTAAGAATTCAGTTTAACTTCAGCATTGTAAATTGCTTCATGTTTTCGGCCCCATGCTAGTACAGCGGTATGTCTCCGGATTTACAACGCTAAAATCAGGGGTTCAATTCCCCTCAGTGGGCTGAACAGATAGCCCTTTGTGGCTTTACTATATGAAAAACATACACGCTTTACGTTTTAAATGTTAATAATCAATGTTATCTTATTTTGTATTTAAAATTAAATAATAAGATAAGTAAGTTGTTTTTGGTTTTTGAATTTCACGCAAAGCTATACAAGAGCTATCTGCGCTAACCGTCCCTAATTTTGCAGTGTAAGACTAGAGGAAAAGCAACTAGTCATCGCCAACTCTTGGGCTACTTTTTTACCAATGAATAGTGGGATTGACCGTCGAATTATAACGCTCCATGGCTGAAAGAGCGAGCGTGTTTGGTGTGACAGGGATGCGAACCCGAGACCCTCAGATTACGAGTCGAGGGTCTTAACAACCTGGTCATAGGGCCTACCAAATTTATAACGATTCTGAAAAATACAACGTACTAGAAAAAAGCAGGAATGTAGTAAATATTAAAGAATATCTAACCCATAATCTTTATTTAAATAACCCTTCAGAACCAGGATGTTTTTTTTACTTAAGCACAAAGCTACACAATGGGCTGTCTGTGTTCTGCACACCACAGGTATCGAAAACTTACTTAACTCTACTTCTAGAGTTGTAAGTTCACAAATATACCACTGTGCCACTGGGGGGGGGAGGATGTTAGAAATCGGATATGTTTACTGATGCTCATTGTAAGTGACACCCATCAGAAGATGCATTTTCAAATAAATATCATAGAAATAATAATTGTATAATATTTTGTTCTTATCCATCAACACACGATTTGAAAGAATGCGGTTTTTAGTGACTGTGTAATGAGCATAGCCACGCATTGTCGTAAATAAATAAACCTAACCTGTAGTAACTAATTTGAAAAGTTATACTAGAGGGAAAGCAGATAATCAACACCATCTACCGCCAACCTTTGAACTACTCTTTATCAAGAAATGGCCCCCCGCTACTACAGCGGTATGTCACCGGATTTACAACGCTAAAATCAGGGGTTCGATTCCCCTCGGTGGGCTCGGCAGATAACCCGATGTGGCTTTGCTATAAGAAAAACAACTATAAAACACAAACTTATCAAGAAATGGTGGGATTGACTGTCACATTATAATACCTCACGTCTAAAAGAGTAAACATTTTAGCGACGAGATTAGGTCTCGCTACCCGCAGGTTGCGAACTAAACTTTTTAACCATCAGATCATGCTAGGCCCTGTCAAGAAATACGTTGAATCTTATGATTATTTACTCATTTCATAAAATCACAACTTTGTATGTATACCATTTCTATACACGTGTGTGCGTGTTTATTAAAAACATAGGAATATACAGTTTTGGCAAATAGATTTCGCTTGAGATTATGTTGATAAATTTTATTATTCTTGTCTTCTTACATCAAACATATAAATAATAATATTTTAGAATGTAAATGTTTTAGGTTTTTTTTAATTTCGAGCAAAGCTACACAAGGGCTATCTACGCTAGCCTTCCCTAATTTAGCAGTGTAAGACTAGATGGAAGGCAGCTAGTCATCACAACCCACCGCCAACTCTTGGGTTACTCTTTTACCAACGAATAGTGGGATTGACCATAATATTATAACGCCCCCACGGCTGAAAGGGCGAGCATCTTTGGTGTGACGGGGATTCGAACCCGTGGGATGTAAATGTATCTATTATAAACTAAACGAATGTATTATACAACTAAACCTAAAGTTTGGCTTCATGTAATATCCTATTTTCCATTTGAAGTGTTCTATTTATACACACTACCAGTGTCACTCTTTAGCGGGCCCGGCATGGCCAAGCGTGTTAAGGCGTGCGACTCATAATATGAGGGTCGTGGGTTCGCATACCCATCGCGCCAAACATGCTCGCCCTTTCAGCCGTGGGGGCGTTATAATGTGACGGTGAATCCCACTATTCGTTGGTAAAAGAGTAGCCCAAGAGTTGGCGGTGGGTGGTGATAACTAACTGCCTTCCTTCTAGTCTCACACTACTTAATTAGGAACGGTTAGCACAGATAGCCCTCGAGTAGCTTTGTGCGAAATTCAAAAACAAAACAAACAAACACTCTTTAGTGAACTTACTAAGTAAACATTGAATAAAATCCTTAAAATATTTTGTGGTAAATACAAAAATGTATTACATAAATATAAAGAATTAAAAATTAACTCTTTTTAATTGAAAATTCTGATAAATACTTTTAGTTTTTAATAAACATCTTGGCACTTGTATTAACATTATTATCACACTATTGTGTTTAATATGGTGAGTGGATTTTAAGCTTGGTAAATGGTGTATCCTTCTAGATATGTTGGTCCTATTTCCATATTTTAAACAACGACCAGGTGGTTAAAGCGCTCGACTCGTAATCTGACGCTCGCAGGTTCGAATTCTCGTCACACCAAACATGCTCGCCTTTTCAGCCGAGGGGGGTTATAAAGTTACGCTCAATTTCACTATTCGTTGGTAAAATAGTAGTTCAAGAGCTGGCAGTAGGTGATGATTACTAGCTGCCTTCCTTCTGGTTTTACACTGCTAAATTAGGGGCAGCTAGTGCAGATAGTTTTGCGCAAAGCTCAATAAAACAAATAAACGATCTAAACAACGGATACATCTTATATCTCACATTATAGTCTGTGACATGGTTATCCTTTTAATATATGTAGCACTTTCGTTGTAGTTATTGACGCCTGTTTTGATAATTAATATATATATATGCATATAGAGGATGGGAAAAGTTTCCCCATCCTTGAAAATGTTAATTTGTTATATGTTTGATTAGATAACATAAACTTTTGTAAAACCTATGTATGTTTTAAGAACGCTCTGAACGAGGTCGGTCATATATGATTTCAAATCGTAATTTTAACACTGCTTTTCATAAATACTTGAACTTTTAATTATTTTGTCACTTAATGCTCATAGAAAGTGTTGTGCACCTGCTGTAGTTTCCTAGAGTTACTTTTTCCAGCTACTCTACAAAATGATCAAACATGTTCCATGGTATTGTTTCAGCAACAGCAAATAGTGGTTTGTTCATTCATTACAAGCACTAGAACCTGACCTGGACCCAAGTGTCGAATAGCAGCCTTGAAAACACTCATAGATGTATCATGGCAACAGAATGTGCACTTTTCAAAAACAATATCTGTAGTAGCTTCTGTCATGTGTAAAGAAGCATGTTGTCTTACCCATGAGAGAAAATATACTTTGTTTAATTCTGCTTTCCCTAGTAGCTGCCTCGTATGGTCTAGTCAGCCGTATTCATTTACCAATGCATTTGTTATAGTAGCCACTGTTTGTTTTGCAGGTTTAAATGGTGTAAAATGGTCCTGCAGGTATAAAAGAGTCATTGTTTGCAAGAAGTGGTGGAGTATATTGGTGTATGATGCAGGTATTGCAGCAACTTATCTCTTTTATACACTGCTGGCCAAAATATTAAGGCCAATGAACATAAAGAAAAAATATACATTTTGCATTGTTAGACTCAACCATTTATTTGAGTAGAGCTTCGAAGATGAAAATAAAAAAAGGGAAAATAATAAAAAAACCTTTTTTCGCATTTAATAGGGAAAATGTGAACACTATGAAATTAGCTTAAATACTAGCTGGTCAAAAGTTTAAGACTATACCAAAAAGAAGTCATAAACAGGGTAAGAAATGCTCAACAAGAGGTCTCAGTAGTGAGTTGCACGGCCGTCATTGCGAATAACTTCAAACATTTGCTTTGGCATGGTCGATATAAGTGTTTGCAGATGGCTGGCTAGAATGTTTTTCCAAGTGGTGAAGATGGCTTCACGAAGATCATGCACTGTTTGGAATTAACGTCCATTTCTATAGACTTCCCTTGCTATTCACCCCCAAACATTTTCAATGGGGTTCAGTTCAGACGAACACGCTGGATGGTCCAAATGAATCACGTTAATCGTCATGAAAATGTTCTTTGTCCTGCTGGCATCGTGAATTGCAGCGTTGTCCTGCTGAAAGATCCAGACATTTACACACAAGCGAGGACCTTCAGTCAATTAGGGTGCTCTCTCCTAGATGCCAATGTAGCCAGGTGCTGTTTCACGCCCCTGTATAACCTGAAGCTCCATTGTTCCATAGAAGGAGAAAGAACCTCAGATCATGATGAAACCTCCTCCACTGTGTCATGTAGAAAATGTCTCCGGTGGTATATCCTTATCGTGTCAGTAACGTTGGAAGCCATCTGGATCATTCAGGTTAAATTTTTTCTCATCAGAGAACAAAACCTTCGTCCACTTTTCTAAGTCCATGTTTGGTGCTTCTCAGCAAAGTTTTACCAAGCTTTTTTGTGGTGTGGAAGAAGCCGTGGCCATTGAAAACGTTTACGGTTTTTAAAGCCTTTCTCTCGTAGATGCCGTCTTATTGTTTTTGAGCTGCATTCTGCGTCCGTAAGGGTCTTAATCTGGTTCGACGATCAGCTGGTGTCTTGCCAGAGAACCCTTCAAATCCTCCTGCCCAGTGCTGGCGAAATTTTCTTTGGCCGACCACTTGAAATTCTCGTTCCGTGTCCTTCAGGGTCTTTTAAGAAATTTGTAACAGTAGTTTTACTACGCCCAATCTCACTAGCGATGGCACGTTGAGTGAGACCTTACTTTTGCAGCTCGACTATTCGGCCACGTTCAAACTCCGTCAACTTTTTCGCCTTTGTCATGCTTTTACCCAATGTAACACAGGAGATGTTGACAACGCTAATGCTTGAACATAAATGACTAAATTTCGTTAAGTGTTTACCGATTAACGGTTCGTTTCAGTATGATCTTAAACTTTTGACCAGCTAGTATTTAGGCTTATTTCATTGTGTTCACATTTTCCCTATTAAATGCTAAAAAGGTTTTTATTTTTATTTTCCCTTTTCTTATTTTCATTTTTCAAAGCTCTACTCAAATAAATGGTTGAGTCTGACAACGCAAAACGCATATTTTTTTTTTCTTTATATTCAATGGCGTTAAGTTTTTGGCCAGCAGTGTATATTTCCATGTGTCACTGGGATATCACATGCTGTCTTTTGAGCTTCACCTATTGGATGTTACATCAAAGAAACGCCAGTGCCATGAAATTAGTCTGATGTTGTTGTTAAGATTGGATGTTAGTCTACGTTATCAACAGCAGCTGTTGTAAATATGTGTTTTGAATGCTTTGGAGGGCACACCACCCTCTCGTTTTCATACATGGCACACACTTGGTTTGCTCAGCCTGTAAAAGTGGATAGCAAGTAATCATAAGAGATGCACATCCCCATGTTGTAGAGTGCATCAGCTAGTTATTGCTTTCTTGTTTCGCTATGGACCTTTAAGTCAAGATAGACTGACACTGGTGTCTCTCTCTCTCTCTCTGCTGTGCCAATGATTTGCTGTAGAGGTACCATGACTGGTTCTTGACTTCACAATATTGAACATCAAGAGTTGTGAGATGGTCTGAGATATACAGAATAGAGGATGTTCTGCAGTAGATTGTAATTTGATATCTGGTTCTTCTAGTATAGCACTCACTTGTGCAATCAGGGATTCAAGTACAGATTGCTCTTGACATTCTGAAGGAAACTTCAATGTGAATACATCTCGATGGATGATATTTGTTGCTTTTGCTAGTGTTAACGTCTTAGAATAAAAATCTTGATCACAGGCCTGTTTGAATGCTTCTGCAATGTCTTTATCAAGTGCTAGTAGGACTATGCCTTGATTGTGAGCTCTTAACCTGAAATTGCTACCAATATTTGATTTTTCAGCCTTATGGTGTGAATCTGTAATGCCTGGACACTGAGTTAGTGCAACCTGGAGAAGTACAGGATCCTTTGATCTGCCATACTAATTTTGCTTTTGTTGAATCTCGAAATGTTTCAATGTGTGAAACTAGCTCAACAAAGGCTATACCATGTAGAGAACGTTTATATGAATTAAGTGCTTTATCTCTACTTAACTGTTGTACATGTTTGTATAACTTAGCCAAACGTTTTTTTTTTTTTTTGTGGTATTGGACATCAGTTGCCGCCATATATCACAACCTGCAAGCTTTGTTACAATTTTGTGCCATTGAATTCTGTTGAACACTTCCGTACTTTGAAATCAGTATTGATTTTCACGCTTTATGAATTTTAGTAGAACAAGATACATCATCACAAAAGATAAAAGAAAAATCCATTCTTTGTGTTTAATTTCGGAACTGGGTCTTTTACTTTTTACAGGACTTTACTCATTTAATTCCTCATACCAACTTTTGCGTGTCTTTCCAAGAATCAAACTCCTAATTTTGTTCCTACATGATTTGTGCTGTACAGCACGTGTATTCATTACACTCCAAAGTTTACTTTCAGTTCTTATATGTTTACTCTCACAGGCATTGCATAAAGGCCATAGATGTTTTCTCTTGGAGTTTGTAGGATATTGCAAGGGCTCTTGAGTTTCAGTTTATCAAAGGATACACTCTTCCAGTCAATAGGATTGACAATCTATTTTTATGAGCTTGGCTCAGCAGTACTTACAAGCTTGTAATGTTTTGACATAGCGTCAAGTTAAGTTCGCATTCTAAAACTAATCTTGAGGTAAATACAATAATACTGGAATACCTACATTTAGTATTTCAAGGTCTGGGTGATCTATTTCCCGTGAAAAGTATGAAGAAAATCTAACGAATATAAATTTGAGTTGTTTTGATGCATTTAAAAATTGTTTTAGAGAAGATAAATGACTAGAATAAGCACACTAAATGGTCAGATGATTATTATTTTACAGTCAAAACTACTGCATATACTATTAAGGCTTTAATTACAAAAATACATTAATTATTAGTTAGAAATGCCAAGAGTTTGTTTGTTTGTTTTTTTTGTTTTGGAATTTCGCACAAAGCTACTCGAGGGCTATCTGTGCTAGCCGTCCCTAATTTAGCAGTGTAAGACTAGAGGGAAGGCAGCTAGTCATCACCACCCACCGCCAACTCTTGGGCTACTCTTGTACCAACGAAAAGTGGGATTGACCGTCACATTATAACGCCCCCACGGCTGGGAGGGCGAGCATGTTTAGCGCGAACCCGCGACCCTCGGATTACGAGTCGCGCGCCTTACGCGCTTGGCCATGCCGGGCCAATGCCAAGAGACTTCAACTACATTACTGTATTCAAGACAGTCAACAGTTCTGTTCAATTATAACCTATCCATCTAGTTTCTTGAAGTGATATAACTACAAATTATAAGAAGTGTTATGTACAAAATCTCAAACATTGCAATAAATATTTACATTTGTCACTCTCGTGGCTACCGTGGAATGTTGTCGACTGAGTTCACATAAAAGATGTGTGTATGTTTTCTTATAGCAAAGCCACATCAGTCTATCTGCTGAATCCACCGAGGGGGATCGAGCCTCTGATTTGAGAGTTGTAAATTCGAAGACTTACCGCTGTATTAGAGGGGGGGACACACATGAAAGATAGTTAAGTATAGGTCAATGTATAAATGCGCCAGCTTTCAAGCATTGAACCCAAATTACACGATTTTATGCTTGTTTGTTTGTTTTTGAATTTCGCGCAAAGCTACTCGAGGGCTATCTGCACTAGTCGTCCCTAATTTAGCAGTGTAAGACTAAAGGGAAGGGAGCTAGTCATGACCACCCCGGCGCCAACACTTGGGCTACTCTTTTACCAACGAATAGTGGTATTGACCATCACATTATAAACCCCCATGGCTGAAAAGGCGAGCATGTTTGGTGCGACGGTGATGCGAACCCGCGACACTCAGATTATGAGTCGCACGCCTTAACCCACCTGGCCATGCCGGGCAGATTTTATGCTTAACCTCCTTGCTATAACGCTAGGCCCGGCATGGCCTAGCGCGTAAGGCGTGCGACTCGTAATACGAGGGTCGCGGGTTCGTGCCCGCGTCGCGCTAAACATGCTCGCCCTCCCAGCCATGGGGGTGTATAAGTGATGGTCAATCCCACTATTCGTTGGTAAAAGAGTAGCCCAAGAGTTGGCGGTGGGTGGTGATGACTAGCTGCCTTCCATCTAGTCTTACACTGCTAAATTAGGGACGGCTAGCACAGATAGCCTTCGAGTAACTTTGTGCGAAATTCCCAAACAAACAAACAAAATGCTATAACGTAATTTATGAGTAATCACGGCAATGTAAAGAAAACGGAGCATCTAAATTACCTAATGCTTATATTAATAACAAAAACAGTAATTAATGAAGAATAATATAAATTCTCAGAATAATGTTTGTTCATTTTGGGTAAGAACGTAAAATCACTTTCCGTACTGTATTTTTAAATAAAAATAATGGACATATTGATTAATAACGTAGGTGAGTAATTTGATTATCATAGGACGTTATATATAAAACTTCTATTTAAATCTTAATACTGATTACTGTGTTACTAATTAGAATTACTAATATAGTTGTAATGAGTGATAGTAATATAATAAAAGATGGAAGTTCAATTGAAATACCGAGTGGTGGTTAAGTATACATTGATACAACCATTTGATTTAGAAATACCGGTAAAATGTTTCATATTTAGTCATAATGACAATCACATGAATTAAGAGGAGTATGAGGGGATATTTGCACGTAATGCTACTTTTATCACAAAATGCAGCTTAATAATATTTAGAGGTGGATAAACGAGATGTCTGAAGGGGCAACTGCTCAAGGCCCAGGCAAATGGAAGAATCCAACAGTTTCTGCTTGGATGAATATATTTTAGGCTAGGAAATAGTAAGTGAAGAGTATTGTTGAAAAAAAGAAGTATTAGACAGGAAATGAGTTTCTTAAAAAATGTTTATTTTAGATTGGGAGTGCTATTTGAAATTTTATTGTAGTTAGGAGTAAATGTTTTTCGACCATGGTTTATGTTGTTAAAACAGGATTAACAAACAAAAGTGCTTGTATTAAAAAGAAAGGAATTTAACTATAAATGTATGTACATCTATACACTAAGGTGTATATTTAACCATGAAGTACTTGTTTTGCAAAAACATATGCATGAGGATGAGGACCCATATTATTCATTGACCTTGGTCCTGAAGTGTTCTGATCAGCTGCTGCTCATTTTATTTATTAATAATAGTGGTACTTAGTTACTGCATAAATGTCAGTACTAAACAGTAGTGCTATTAGTAGCACTTGAGAAAGTCTAATTCCTTGGAAAAATATTAATCCATTATTATTATTAATATGGACTGTGATAAAAAACAAAAAGTAAGATCCAAGCCATTCACTCAGCCAGAAAAGCTAACCAATACAGACAGTATTCTAGCAAAATATAATTTGGTAATATTTCAATTTATCCTTGCAGAGACTCCACAGTTTAGAATAGTAATCAGCATTTAGGTAATTACCAGTTGAATCAGAAAAATACACACTTGGATGGGGTGTAAGTAAATTTGAAAAGAAGCTAACTTCTGCATGCAGTTCAATGAAATTATAAGAAGTTGAAAAATAGTTTATTTAAAATTTTGTAACTGAATCCACAAAGGGAAGCTCACTTCAAATGCATTTGTTTCTGAAATGATATACATCCCTTCATATAGAAAGCTATCTTTCCTGCACATTTATCTTAGAGATTTGCATGGTACTAACTGGTTAACTCCCACCTAATCTGGTGAGTGAATTGAGCTACTGCTTAAAGACATTATTATGCAGCAAAAGTTTTTAATTACTGGGAGAATGACATAACGAATCCAGGAAAAAAAAAAGTCATAGGTTTATTTTAAAAAGGCAGAAAATTTGTGAAAACACAATTATAGGCATAATTAATTTTTGCTCCATTTGCACACCAAAAATTTACAAATTAAATCTAAAATGACTGCTAACTAATGATATATTAAAAAGAAAGAACATAATGTTTGTTGAAGTTATGATGCTAAAACAGAATAATTTCAATATTATTCAAACAAACCATTATTTGTTATTAAAAATACATTTTTTAAATGTTCCATTTCTTTGCACACTAGTGTATGTATGGTGCCATCATACACAATTTATATTGTCAATTAATAATTGATTTGAAATATTTTTTTGTTTCATTGCTTTAATTATTGCTCCCCAGTGGCTTAGCGGTATGTCTGCTTACTTACAATGCTAAAATCTGGGTTTTGATACCTGTGGTGGGCAGAGCACAGATAGCCCATTGTGTAGCTTTGTGCTTAATTCAAAACAAACAAACAAAGCTTTAATTATTTACAGTATTTAAATGAAATGCAACTTTTTTCCTAGCCGAAATTGTGACTTTTTCTCTGACTTTATTTCTTTTCACTGATATAACTTCATTGCACATTAACTCTCTTTGTACTTTTGCCCTTCCTTGGCACTGAACATATCAGATGCATTTTTCTTTGTTAACAAGTTTTACAGTAGCTAAGGAACTTAATTTTTCCTTTTTATCTTCAGATTATGAACACACTAGCTCATTTAACATTTTCTAATACTTGGGTGAGTAACTAAATTATTCACACAGGTCATGTAACAATTGTAGCTTATGAAGACATTGTGAATAGAATAGTGGGTTCCCTTATGCTGTCAGGATTTTTAGGTCCAGTCTCTTCTTCAGGCATTCCATCCTCTTATTTTGTGGGGAGAATGAGAAGGATAAATTTGATTATTTCTTCACCTGGTTATGCTTTGAGAATTTTGCTTCTTTTTGAAAATAAATCTTAGTCTTTCTCTTGTTCTCGGACATTATTTCTTATTAATGCAATGCACTTTTTTTTCCTTTCTTTCATATCCTTCTTCTTGTTCTCTACTTCTTAATTTCAGGCATAACTTATTTTGTTTTCCATTTGTGGTAGACTGTAGGGCATGATAACATTATTACCATACGTAGTGGATCATTTTATGTAATATTCCAATAACTTCCTGAATTTTCCTAAATTAACTGTCATGGAGGAATCTGATCTCAGACCCTGATCTTGCAAACTCTGGACCTTCCTTATTGGGTCAATTCTCAGTGGGTTGGTTTCTCCACCTGCCATGTACCCTTCACTGTGACCTAGGTTATATATCACCTTTATTGGCCAGACCATGTTTTTCCCACAGAATGGTCTCCTGCAGTTTTTCTGTTGGGGATGCTCTCTTGGGAACTTCACTCATTATTGTCATGCTGACCCTCTCAGTTTCCATCTTCCTTACTTTTGATTGTCTCTATTCCATCTTTTAGTCATGGCTGTCATTGCCTTCCATCAGATCTGGTCTTACAGTTGTCATAACTCCTTTGTATTTTCTACCTTGGACCCTATTTTTGACTCGAAACAATCCTTGTTGTGTTTTCTTGGTGTTAACCTTCCAGCTGGTTTTACCTTAGTTCTCTCTTCCATGCCACATGATAATTCAACACCCTCTTCTCATTGCTAATTATTCACACTATTTCTTCAGCATCTTTAATCTCCTTTGCATTAAGGAATCTTTTCTTTCCAACTTTATGTTTGGATTTTTCTGGTCCATTGCACATTAAACTGGACTTTCCAATATAGTAATCTTTTCCTTTCATATTCTGGACATCATTTTACCTTTTCTACCTTCCCACATGAGGAATGTTGCTTTTGACATTTGTTCATTCTACTGTCAGATATTTTCCTTCTTTGACAAGGCTCAGCTGTCTCCATAAATTGCTGATTATTGGGTAGTCTTGTCTTCAACATTTTGCCGTTTTCATTGCTGTGATGTGTTTCTTCCTGGTTTTCTCCATTATGCTCTGATTAATATTTATCTATAGACACTTGTCCTGTATCCATGCCTGACTGGGACCTCACTGTTATCCTGCATGCCCTTACTCATGGTGCTATGAGCCATTGGAAATCTCAAACTTCCACCACTTTTCATACATATTTTTTTTACTTTTTACCTGTGATTGCTGTTTTTCACATTTTTATACTACTGACTTGTACTGTACTCCCTTTCCATCATCCTTATATTATTATTTTTCTGGACTGGGAAGAGACCACAACCTTTCTTCTCTTTTCCTTCTCTTTCAGTCTTCTATGATTGTGTGGACCTGTACAAACTTTGTTTGCCCTTATAAGTCACTTTTGAGGTTTCTGTCTTCAACTTTACGTTATCTAGGATTTTTCTTCCTTCAAGGACAAATCTGCTACTCTTATAGGTAAGATCCACTAATATCTGTGTCTAGTCTACTCCTCAGGGTGGATGTTGTTGTTTGCAGATGGTCCACATTTTATAATCCTAATTTTTCAAACTAGCATGTGGACTATGTTGCATAACTTTGTCACCTTCCCTTTACCACCTAGTTGTCTTTGAAAGTTACTGTCTGCCTTCATTCACCATCCTATGGTCTACCTATTGTTTTAGACAGGTGAGTATATTCTCTTTTTGATTACAGAATTTGTTTATAGGATCCTACCAGGTAGCTGGTGATGCCTTCTAGGGTACACTGATTTACCAGAATTCTGCATTTAGCCAGAACAACAGAAAACACTCACATTATCTGCTCCAGCTTCATATAGGCCCAGTGTTGAGATGGGCTGATCTGTAAGATGACTTGAAATATCCTTGTGGTATATTCTGACATCTGACTACTGTCTGACCTAGGCTTTACCTACTCCATGGGCTATCATGGAAATAGCCAGCACCAGTACTTGCTTTTCTTGCTTGCAGTTACTGGCTTTTCACAATAGAATTATGCAATCACTTGTCACACTGTCTCTAGTAAGACTTTTCTGTCTAAACAGGATTGATAAGGATCTGGGCATTTTCTCAGAATTTCCCACTGCCAATATCTCCCCCTTTTGCTCTAAGTGGAACACAGGAAACCCTTACTGCTTAACCAGTTTTTAGCCACTTATTGGGACCTAACTGCTGGGGCAAGATTAAGGGTTGCCAATTGCTGGGAAGTAGGATGGTGGTAACATTGTCAGTGTAGTGCAGATCACCCCTTATATAATTGTTCCAGAAGCACATTATACAGAACTGTGCCCTGCAGGCTGCAACTGTCCAGCAGAGTTGAGAGGAGCACATTACAAGACTGTATTCTTCTTTGCATCTTACAATTGTCCAGTAGAGCTGAGACAATCACATTCTAATATATGTGTCCTCTTTCAGGCTACAACTGTTCAGTAGAGTTGAGGTGAGTATGCACCACTATACTGTACCCTCTTGCTGAAAGATGATAGATTAATTTTTTTGGTTATTACAGTTTAGCATATCTAAACTGTGAAACTTGAAAACATGATTGCTTGTGTCATTACTTAGATTTGTGGATATATTTGGCTAACATGAGTAGTAATAGCAGTGTGTATGTAAAATTTTTCTTGCTGTCTTGCATTCACAATATTTAAGATGTTATTTAAATTTTGATATTTAAAGAAAGGATATAACATAACACTACTACATCTGGGTGATTAGTAGAATGTGTTAAATAATTTACTTATTTTGTTTATTAATCTGTTATTCTCATGTAAGGGCAGTATTCTTATTTCAAGCTTATTTTGGATTTTTTAAAAGATATTTTCAAATTACTCTTCATTCAGTATGATAAACATCTTCAGGTACAACAGTTTATTTTTTATAAACATATACTGTTTTAGATGAAAATGTATCGTATACACAATTTAGTACAAAATCTGTAACAAGTTGAAAATATAATTAATAACATACAATGGGATTCTTCCCTTAAATTTTTACAATACTCCTAAAAACTAATGAATTTTGTTTGGTAAAAATATTTGTAATGGCAGTATGTATGTAAAATTTTTCTTGCTCTCTTGCATTCACAATATTTAAGATGTTTTTTTTCCTTTATTTAAATTTTGATATTTAAAGAAAGAATATAGCATAACAGTACTACATCTGTTTAGTGATTAGTGATTAGTGGAATGTGTTAAATAATTTACTTATTTTGTTTATTATTCTGTTATTCTCATGTAAGGGCAGTATTCTTATTTCAAGCTTATTTTGGATTTTTTAAAAGATATTTTCAAATTACTCTTCATTCAGTATGATAAACATCTTCAGGTACAACAGTTTATTTTTTATAAACATATACTGTTTTAGATGAAAATGTGTCGTATACACAATTTAGTACAAAACCTGTAACAAGTTGAAAATATAATTAATAACATACAATGGAATTCTTCCCTTAAATTTTCACAATACTCCTAAAAACTAATGAATTTTGTTTGGTAAAAATATTTCGTGACATTAATTATAAATTGGAAAAATGCTAAACATAATAATTCATACCAGTGAGGATGGAGTTTACTGTTTTATACCAGAACAACTAGCACAACTATACTGAGTCAATCAAGTAGGTGATGGTGAACTGAACATACCACATCTAGGCTATCAAGCATGTGGCTACATTAGATGAATTTTCACTGCACAAAGGGACAATAAATGTAAAGGCTTGTGTCACTTTGTGTATTAGAGAAGGATAAGATTATCATGGGCACAAAATTATTTATTTTTAATTTAACAATGTGCCACTTTGTGAAGAGTCAAACATTTATTATTTTGAGTTAGAAGAACCCAAAATGTTTATTTGATATTAATTTTTGCTAGCCATTATACAAATCAATAAGCTGAACTAATTCAAATTAATCTAATAATTGTGAAACATTTTATTAGCAATATTTGGATTAATTGTATAATTGGACTGAACAAAAAGAGTAATAATTGGAAACAGTAATTTTAATTATCCAATTATTTTTTATATTAACTTAATCATAGGGTCAATTAATTGATAATATTATGTCATGCTAATCAACATAACTGATGCTTATAGGTACTCTTCTGTATCAGTTAATGAAGTTAATTACCAAGCTCTCTCTACTGCAGCATCTCCCTAACTTTGACTTCTTTAATTTCATACAAAAATAATTTTTACTTGCTTGAATACTTTTTCATTTAGTTTAATCATTTGATCTATTTTTGTAGTGCTTGAAATATGAATACATTTATGTTTAATAGTCATGTATTGAGGTGTGAATGTCACCTGTTTGTACAGTGCAGCAGAAATGAAAGTTATAAGTACCAGGGGGAGTATTTTAAAATGGAAACTGATACTGTGGTATTGCAATTGTATATTTTTCCAGCATTCTGCTTTTGGCCTAAAAGTACCTAGTTTGGTATTGTTTATTCTTAATGTTGAAAGGAAAGTATTAACTTGTGTTTGTCTAGTGTGCAATATGTAAGCAGGAACTTGCAAGTCTCCTGGTATAGTATCAGACAAAATCAACTAAGGCATTATTATGGAGGTAATCACAAACTTTATAATTATTATATATTCTGATAAATTAGGATGAGAAAATGTTATATGATATATACAAATTGGTTATTTACAATTGGATATAAGAATAACTAATGTATGTGTCGATATAGTTTTAACAGATTTTAAGAATCTTCCTTCACCTGCAATGTTAATAACATTCCTTTATATTTGCATAAAAATATTACAATTTTACAGTTATTTATAGGATATGTAAAAAAACTTGAATATTTTTCTAACATAAACCTTTTTATTTCAAGAACACATACTGTATATTTATTGGCTTTCACCAATATACAGTACTAATATTTTATAAACTATTTTACTGTAAATATTATGAAATGTTACAAAAGTTTGAAAGAAAAACAACTTTAGCAAAACTATTGTGAAAAAGGATTTAAGTAAACAATATATCTTAGGTTATTTCAATTATGTCATTTCTTTTTTACTAAAAATTGCACATACAGTTTCATATGAGACACCTCTTAATTATGTTAATAATGAAAAGGAATTTGGAGTCAAATTATTAACTATATGGTATTCTATTGGTTGATACAACTCTTAAGCTTTCAAGAAGTAAAGCTAGTAGAATTTTAATTGTACATGTATAAGAATATTAACTTAATGTTCAAAGAAGCCAAGAAGTAATTGCATAATACAACAGCTGGGGCTCATTTGAATATGGTATGGACTCATTATCTCAGGGAGGATATTGAGTTGCTGGAAAATTTTCAGAGGAGTATTAGAAAGATGACCATAGGGATGGATAGATTGTCATATGAAGATAAGATCTCATCTCATAATTATTTTCTGTTTCTTTAAGGAGAAAGCTGAGGGATGATCTTAATGTAGTATTTAAAGTTATTAAGAAGGTGTATATGGATTAGAGTTTTCTTGTTGCATTCTAATGGCAGTGCAGTCATAAATTAACCAGTTGGAAAATTCAGATGCATTTACAGTTAAGGCAATTTTATTTCTCCAGTATGTGGGAAATATGTGGAACAAATTTCCGTCTACAGGAAAATGGTAGAGAATTCAACTTTATAGATATTTCAGAAGAAAAGAGTTCAATTGATGAATAATTGAGCCATCATGGTTGGATTTATAATTGGTTCTGTGCATGGGGAAGTTTGGATGACTTGATGAAGCAAAAAAGCAAAAACTTATGATGTTCATGTGCTAAGATAACCTTAGTTAACTATCACATTTGTGTCAGTTCAGTCACATACAATAATGTATAAGACTAACTGTTTGTTTTAATGATCAAAAAGGAGGTTTGTGTTTTAGAATTAAATTTTTTTGCTTTAATTATAACATATAGACAACAAAGTAACATTTGGTCCTTCAAGGCTGTCCTGACACAACTAATCTTGAGAAAAATCAGTAAATCAACACATCCTTTTATTTATCCAGAAATCATTGATTTCCTCTTAAACTACTGCAAAGTTCAATAAATTATTTAATTTGCTGATGATATTTAAGTCTAAGTTTTTGCTGTCTGTGAAGAAGAGGATGTTACTTTAAAAAAAAAAGGATTTAGATCATTTAGTGAATTGGGAAGATAAAGGAAAATGGCATTAAGTTATTATGAATGCAGGGTAATGCATGTGAGATATCACAATTAGAATTATGAGTGTAATTTTGATTGGAAGGGCCTTAAAGTTATTATGAAAGTAAAGGATCTTAGTATTTTGGTTAATTCCTTTCTTTACTCTTTCAGCATGGGCTGGGTCATTGGGACTGACCTGATAATCATCTGATTTTATTTTTTTACTTGTTATAGTTGCCATGCTATAACTTTTAAATTAGCAAGTGTATATTAAAAGTTTGGTAGATTATCAGTAAACATTACAGTGCTTTCACATGTAAAATATCAGATTTTTTTATTTTGTCTCAAGGTTTGTTACAATGATACAGCACCCATGCTCTCATGTTATCATATTCAATAATATAAAACTGACTCTTTACAAAGTGACCCTGTCTAGACCATTTTTCAGTAGACAACTATTTTGTAATATACAGACACATTTCGGTTGTTGATCTTTGGAATGGGTTACTTGCAGTAAATGTAAGGGAAGGATTTAAAAGCATTTGGACAATAAAGTCTGGCTTGTTTTTATTTTCTTGTTTGGCTTTTTTAAAGTTTAATGGATATGATAGTCTAGATGGAACAACAAGTCTCTTGTTGTCCATTGTCCATATATTTTACATGTTGGTCTTTACTACTACCACTGGGTTTCATTTCATTACTAAATAATCATTTTAGTGAAATAAAAATATCTTAACTGGAACTTTTCTTTTGAAATCTTAAAACTTCTGTCCTATTATTTTCAGAATACAGCAAAGAGAAAGTAAGGGCCTTTATCCTATTGAATCCTCAAATAATCTGGGAAACTTCAATAAGATTACTTATTACCTTTCTTTGTTCAAGAAAAATAAGTCAAGAGAGTTTCGCATATATCTGTAATATAACCCAGGAATTATTGTAGTAATTATCTTCTGAACCTTTTCAATAAGTCAATTTTCTTTCTCAGAAGAAGAGACCAAAATAATGTAAAGTATTACAAGTAAGGCCATCTTGTGGTTTGTTAAAGATAATTAACTGTTAATGCATAATAAATATGTCTGTAAATGTACATTAAAATTATATTGATGCTGCTACCTACAACATTCTCGCTGTTTAAGGGATAATGGCTTAAATTATTTATCTACCAATATGCCAAGATCCTTTCCCTCTGTCATGCTGTTGAATGGGTTTCTTTTAGTATTGATTATGTGGTGCAAATTACAACAACATATTTGTCTGATTTATCGATTGACCTGTGTTACTGTACAGCTGCATGAAGAAATACTCAAGTGTTTAATGTTGTCAGCAGATTTTGTTAATTTACTCACTATTTCACTTTAAATATTATAATGTAAATAATAGAGAGTAAAGGCCTAATTACCGTCACTTGAGGTAATCCACTAGGTTGACTAGATTCTGTTAACAGCACTTTGCTTATATTAGTTATCTATTTATTTGGGTGTCATGTTAATATCATACTAGTCACATTAGGTTTCACGTGCTGGTTAAACCTTTCCATATGGATCATGGGGTTAAAGGGCCATATTGTTGTGTTTGGCTACTCACATTTAGTTAATTTGATGAATTTATATCATTAATTTTGGTATCAAACTGTAGATTATAATTCAGATTTTCATATTATACATTATTTAATTTCATAATTTAAAAATATTTGAAAAGAAAACCCTAAACATCAATTTTTGTTTCTCATGTTCTGTGTTGAGTGCAGCACTGGTTCATTTGATGTTTTTGGTATCAAAATAAAATGTTTATAATTTTGTATGAATCATGAACTCAAATTACCTGTATTGTTTTTTTTTAATTGAGAACAAAGCTACACAATGGGTTATCTATGCTCTGCCCACCACTAGTATCAAAACCAAATATCTAACAGTGTGAGTCTGCAGACATACTGCTGTGCTAGGGAGATACCAATATTGAAAAACTATAAAATAAGAACCTCTTATTTTTTCTTTGTGCTGAGATACCACTCAGGTACTGAATTGAACACAATGGCCTCTATTACCTCTTTCCATTTTTTGAAATGGTCCGTTATGTGTACTTCTATACATGACGTGTATAACCAACCAAAAGGTTGGAATATCTCTCAAGTGGTTTAATCAGTCATTTTCAGGTATAAAAACTTCATCTCTTTCTTTTGAGACAAACATTTGTGTTGGTAAGTTGAGTCATTAGTGTGTTTGAAATTTCACATTTTTTAGACCAAAGTGCAGCTTAGTTACTAAACTTGATAAATTATAAGGGAATTCTATGGTGTCTGTATAGGAATTTATGATTTTTTTGGTTACTCATATATAAATCATAAAAAAAAAAATTTACATCCTCCATGTGTGAAACTTCTTAAGGCTTAGCAAGTTATGACATGCAGAAACCCAAACACAAAGATCATAACTAGAAGAGATAATGTTACTACTTATTACAAAGTACTAATCTTCTAAAAGACAGTCACAACAGGGTACTTTGTGAAGATTAAAAGTAAAGTTTTATATTGTTGGATATAGAAACATGAGTGCATGTATGTTGGTTGTGTCGTTGTGACTTCTGTATTGTTAGCCACATAAGGCTGAAAAGTCAGTATAATAAAGAAAAATAAATGTTATGATGTTTAAGCTATTGAAACTAAACATTTATGTTAATGAGTTATAATCTGTAGTCATTCTGGAAAGAAAAAGCATAATTTATATTTATTTTCTAATTTTTTTATGGTGGTTACCAAATGTACACAGAGATTTCTTCAGATATATGAAAAAAAGATGAAACAGTATTGTATGCAAAAAAAATTTATTAATTTGCATACTAGCCTCATTTTTTATTCTGTTTGTGTGTATATGTATATTTCAGTTTGTTTTTGTCAAAAAATTAAATAGTTTTTTGCATAGAAAATTAGTATGAAATAATAATTATTTAAATAACATTTGATAGATGCTCAGCATTAACTAATTATATTCAAATTTCTCATATTAAATAAGGTTAATGATGGCTACAAATCGTCTTCCTCCTGTTCAACATGTTGGAGCATCTCATTTTAATGTCACAGAAAGGGAAGAGTGGAAGAAATTATTGCAAATTCAACAGCACTTGTCAGTAACTTCTCTTCGCTCATCAGTCTTTAAATCAAACTTTATGATTAAAGATAAGAAAACCACCACAAAAACTGTTGAAACTGAATTTAATGCCAGAAAACTTCGCTGCAGTGTTACTTCCTTAATTGGTGATCAGAAAATATTCTTAAAGTCATGTGAAGCTTTAGAAAGGTTGGTGAAAGTTTTACAAGGGAATGTTGATGTTACATCTGGACGTGCTTGGGTTAGTGAATCAGAAAACTTTGTAAAATTAACTGAAAATGAGATCAAACATATAAATCAGTTACATTTTCAGCTTAAAACTCTTCTTACTAAACAATGTTTTCTTGGTATTAGAAGAGAATGTATCTTGTGCCTGAAGAAAGCACTAAGATTTAAATTAGAGACAGAAATGATAGCTATCAGTGAATGGAAGAAACTGTTGTCTGCTAATAGTGGTATTATAGAAAATGTGAACTTGCATTTATGCTATACTCCTGATTGGATGAGAGAGGTAGATTCACAAGTTAACATGTGGCTATCACTATTGAGAACTGCCAATAGGATGTTAGGGATAGTATATTTACAATGGGAGCCAGCACTAGAAAATTTACTTGCCAGTACCAGTAGATTTTTTATCAAAAGTAGTAAATGAAATTCTTCATTGGGTTCAGTGCATCCTGTCTATAGATCTAATACTGTTATGCCAGATGGAAATGTTTTCGCTCGCATCTGACATTCTCCATGTGTTGTTTCAGTCTTTTGAGAGACTATCAAAACTTGAAACAGAGTTTTACAAGACAGTGTCACCAGTTGCATCTGTTGTTTGTTTGGAAAAGCCTTACTGTGGACTGTGCAAAAGAGATGCCATTACATTTTCTAATATATTTCTTTTACTAGCCACTCAACAAGCTCATCTTTCAGCAAAAAAAGTAGCAAGTTACCTGGCATTTCAAGTTAAAAAAGACAAACTTGAAAAGCCAATAGTTCCAGTAAATCTAAAGCAGTGGATACTTCTGACTACTGCAGTGCAGAAGGAAGTGAAATGAATAAATTAGAGAGTTGCACTGAACCAGAAACTGGTGAAAGTCAAAGTGAAGAGCTAAGAAAGGACTTAGTTGTTTCTGTGTCTTCTGTTTTACATATACTTACTAATTGTAGTCAAACTCTGCTGTTAAAGTTTCTGTTTGCATTTTCTTGTGCTCAAGCATCCCAGTCTCATCTGGACACACTAATTGAAGGACGAAACTCAACCAAACTGTCTGGTTAGTTAGTACTTTTTTTCTTAGTGTTTTACATGTTTTATTTTTGTTATCAAATATCTCAAAATGTTAGGTTTATCCAATTTAAAAGTAATTTCTTTTTGTAATTCTCAACTGTAAATAACAAGGAAGAATTAATCCATCCTTTTTTGAAGTTATCCATGGGTGTGAATGGTAAGAAAAAACTAAATTTGTATGTACACAGCTTGCATTGTTTTTTAAAAGCCATATTTTCTTTCATTTAATTTTTATTTGTGTTATGCATTTTATTTCCATTTCTATTGACATATTAGCCCTTTGTTATATAATATGGTCTACTTTTATCACATAAGTATGCCAAAGTGAAAATTCTTGAATGATTGAACCTCCTCTTTATGTCTTTTAATCACCTCACTTAAACTTGTCACACACATTAGGTCTTAGACTACTAATCAGGACAACTTGCTAAGTATTCAAATAAAGCTTTGATCAAAGTTGTCATCTTTCACATTGGAAATATGCAACGATTGCTTAGTAGGAAGGAATTCTGTAAAAAAATAAAGTTTATAGCAAAATACTTGCAATCTACAATACAAGTACTTTTTTGTTTCTGTGATCATATTGATATTATTATATTTTACTTTTCTATAAAAATTTTGGCTTATAGCATTATTTAGAATTTTAGAAATATCTGGATAACCTTTGTAAATTTTTACGCAGGTGCTCTACATGTAGTTGACATCTTTCTGGTATATTGTTTATACAATAGTTGCAAACATGTACTGATTTTCTTACTTAGGTAAATATTATATACTACTAGAGCAATTTCATGGAAGTTTGTCAAATCTTGAACCTATGTGTTTATTTACTCACTGAGGTTGTGTAAGCTCATTTCAAGGAGGGGGGGCATGGTGTACCAGTTATTATTATTTGAAGGTTTATCTGTCTTGAATAGTTTTATTTGGAACAGTCATTAATATAGGTAATTAAGAATTGTGTGATATAGCATGAAGTTTTCTGTTTCATATAAAAGTGGGTTATCTTTCTTCCTTAACCACATTCTTGCTTTTATCTCATCTTTGTCTGAAGTAGAAATTCTTTTCACTCCAACACCAAGTAGAACTCATATACTGTGAATTAGATGCTGGCTAACCAAGTGAAAAACTTTTCATTATTTGTGTGAAAACAGATTTCATTATTTTGTAGAACTATGTGTTTTTATTTCTTTTACTCTATGTTTTTGAAATATTACATGTAATATTTCCAAAACCTGCATTCTGTATATATATATCCATGTTTTGTCTGTTGAATATCAGGATACAGAGTACTAAATTTGCAGTTGTACAAATTTTACAGTAAAAGAAGATAGATGTAATAATTTGGAAAAATACTGATTATGTTTTATTCCTCTTTTTTTTTTTTGGCATTCAGTTTAATTTTTGTTTGTGTATTATGTGAGTAATCACATTATTCATCTTATATTTATGAAGGATGAAACCTTTAGATTTAGGACCTTTTAGATTTATGTTTGGGTGGAAAATCTGCTTTGTTCCAGTAATTTGATGTTACTTTATTCAAAATCTCAATGAAGTATATCAAAATATGATTCAAGTGAAGACATGAAATGCTTATTATTTTCTTAGAAATATACTTTAACGCAAAGGCAGTACCATATGCTGTCTGCCAGAATTAATATCACAGAAGAATGTTCTCATTTAAAAGCCTTTTCAAATACTTACAGATGTATATGTAGATTTTTGACCTGTCCTGTTGTGGATAGAACTGGGTGATTAATGGAATTTGTTACATTCAACAAATTATCATCATTATTAGAGTTGGATAGTTGAAGTAGTGAAAAACTGTAATAATGAGAAATATGAATTAGTGATGTTGAGAGAAAACCCACTTGTAGAGAAATATATATGTAAAAGCGGCTCGTTTGGGTTTGTAGTTTTCAGGCTTAAAGCTTGACACTTTTTGGCTGAGGAAATTTCATTTTAGGATGTTGCATGTTGGAGACCATTATGCAGCCTGTGGTTTCTCTTGATCCCAGACTAAATATTCCCTTTTGTCCCTTTTCCTTTTGCCAGGTGATTCCATATATTCCCCTTTTGGATGCCCCTAGACCACCTTCAATCTTTCTGAGTATAGCATCGCAGGTATTTCACCTCTTGCCTGTATCTTCTGTGTGATATTTTCTTGCCATTTACATTCTGCTCCTTCCTCTGACTACTTGGTTTCCCATCCCTCTTTAGATAGTGAGGTCTATGTTGACCAGTTTGTGGCACAGTTACATTCTAGGGTTATCATGCCTTATCTCCCTTGTACATTGGATAATTACACTTTGGCATACTGTTAGCTGAAGTTTTTGTTTCTCAACTCTCAAACCTTCAATTATTTTATCCAGGTGGGGAGTTGGACCCTGATTCCTCTATGAGATATTCTGAAGCTCATTTATTCCACCTTTGTTTGTCCCTTTCCACTTTTCTGAGATATCTCTACTCCATCCATCCTCTGGGTGAGGTTATCTACTGCTCCCAAAGGGGTTGTTGGAAGATACTTGTTCCATTATATATTCCACATTGGTGCAATTGTTTCTTGTTTTGTTCCCTTCAAACATGGGTCTTCTGTTGTTGGGATCTCTTGAGTGGAGATGCTCTTTTAATTAATGTGTATCTACTTGTGACTTATCTATGGGACCTTTGTAGGGTACTGTTTTTGCATAGAACAGAAAACCTTGGGTTGTTAGTCTTAGGTTGAAGCTACTATGCACATCAATATATTGGAGCTTCTTGTTGTTCATTGGATTCTGCATCATTTCCTGCCTTTCATATGAGAAAAAGTCATCCTGAACCATTCAATTGTTGTCTCCTATCAAATGACAAGGGGTACCTGCTCAAGTTTTCTTTGTTTCCAGATATTACAAATCATTTTATGGGCCCAGTCGTATCACACATGCTTACTCTTCTGGGTACTCTGAATCTTGTTGCAGATTGATTGCCTCATCCTGAAAAGGTTCTTTCCACAAAATAGGCCCCTCAATATTCAGGTGTTTCAGTGGCCATTCATTCAATGGGATACTCCTCTTCTGGTCACATTTGACATCTGTCTCAGTTACTTTTTTTTTTTTTTTTATCCATGATTACACATTCTTTGGCTGTGGTGTTGGATGCCTTCAGTTAGAATTGGTCCCATCTTTCCATCTTTGTCTATTCACCTATCCATCTCCCTCCCTGAATTTTATCCATTATATAGTCCATTCTGTGCCAGATCCTTCTCATTACACCTTCGTTTGGCTTGCTCAGCCTTGGTTTCTAGTTTCTACCCTCCTTCAATCAGCACCTTCATTATCACTTTTGCTATTCCTTTCCTTCCTATGACAACCTCAGTTACTGGTGTATCATCCCAATGTCACCATACTCTGGCTTTATGTGTGCCATTCATCTGGTTCCTTGTGAAGCACTCTTCACACAGGTAGCTTCCATTCTTTCCTATTCCATCTGTTCTTCCTCCATATGGGTGTATCAAATTAAATGGTGAGCTTTTGCCAGTGGTCTGCACCCTTCATATTGTACTCCTCTTTCTTTATTAGAATTTTTTTTTTTTACCTGACTGTTTAAAATTAGTTTTTAGTTTCTACCATTGCTGGTTACAGAGGAGTATTGTCCAGTACCTTCCATTTCTCCCATACTTGTCAAGTGTTTTCTTCATTGGTTCTCTTCCTTTTGTTTTATTCCTTTCATATCTTTTGTCCTCATCTTCCCACTCCCCTTCTGATTGGAATCTAATGTTTGTTTCCTATGATCTTACCCTCACTCTTTTTGAACTTTTGGACTGCTGTTGCCTGTACAATTCATCCTTCAAGATCTGCATTTTAATCCTTTTTGCCTGTGGCCGTCATAGGTCATATGTTTTTGCCCATGACTTGTATGTTCTTTATCATCATACCTATGTACTTCTGTGTCTGGATTGCAGTATTTTCCCTGGACATCATGGGGATAAAAATTAAATTATTTACATACTGGAACCCTTTCAGAATAATTGTAAGATTTATTCAATAAAAACATTTTAGTTATTTATTGTTGTGAAGTTTACCTGAAATTTATTTTGGTTTATGATTGATCACTATAAAGTAGTTATGAGTTCATGGTTTTGTGGATGTAATTCTTTATAAACTATACTTCCAGTTGTAATAAAAAAACAGACTCATTACATAAACTGAGAGGAAAATTACTAATGTAAAAAATTTAACTGTTTGGTTAATATTCAGTTTAAACAGTAATTATACAATTATTTTCCAACAACAGCAAGTGTTTTATCAAAACTATTCTGTAATATTAATGAATGCACTACCCAAGTAGTGGTTAAAGTGAGGTATTTACTTGTAAATTTACTGCCAAAAGTGTATCTAGCTAGGATGTTAAATTGTATAAAATTTCTTTACATATGGACATGGTGACCATATGTCCTGGTTCTGTTGGGACAGTTCTGGTTTGGACCACTTTGTCCTGGTGTCCCAAAGAGATCTTTTGGGTTATAACAAATTTTGTAGCTTGATGACTTCTTATTTGTTAGTTCCCTGCTGGTATAGTGGTAAGTCTATGGATTTACAGTGCTAAAATCAGGGGTTTGATTCCCCTCAATGGACTCAGGAGATAGCCTAATATGGTGTTGCTACAAGAAAATATTTATTTGCTAAAATGTTTTAGAAGAAAAATAGTAGTTACTTTTGGCTATTATTGCAGTAACTAGAGGCAAAAATAGAAAATGTAACCAACAGTAACGTAATATGCAGTTTTAATTTGTTGTGAATAATATAAGTGACACTCGGTCATGTGATCAGTGAGGGTTGTGATATTTTCAGTTTTTGCCAGAAGTTGCATTGAACATACACCATTAAAATTTGACTGAGATGGCATGTTGTAACACTTAATAGGTGTCCTGACATTTATGGTCAATGTGCCTATGGGAAAGTATGAATGTATTTATATAAACAAAATGTTAATCTTAAAAACTTATAAATAATAAACTTTATATGCAACTAATTATATTCACATAGTGATGCACAAAAAGTGGCAGAAGAATCAGAATAACTCAGGAACAGAGAGCTGTGCTGAAATGGAACATTCATACTGGAGAGAATACTGGAAGCAATTTGGTAATCAGCTATTTTTATATTTGACCAATGCCCAGCCACATGAGATGGAAATACTGGATAGAATTGATATATGGACTTTCCCAAAGTACCTAGCCTTTCCCCTGATACAGGACTTAAAAGACACAAAAGAAGAAAAAGGTTAGTTTTGTGAACACTGTCAAAATGTATCTTCAGTATCCATATTTTTTTTGTTGTTGTAAGATCCAACATGCTCCTGTCAAATGGACAACTTGAAGTCTTGTTTTGCTTTTACTAATAAAGGAAAAAAACAATTTTTGTACAGTAACTGACTGTAAGTTTATACATATACTGTTCATATCTGTATGTAGATGTGTTGTGGTAATAGGAAATACCAGTATTTTGCCTTTGTGTAATTAGAATATAAATATGCAGCATGCAGGCATATCCTACTTTTTTATTTACATGAAGAGTTGTTAAAATCCTTTAGTTATATACAGGTATTTACCCTTGTTATTGGTAGTGATGGGCTATAGAATCTGTCTCCCACCCCTCTCTATGCTTTTTTTTTTAAATTTATCATTATCCCTGAGAAAATGAGACATTAGAACCTTTGCTCTGGTCGTTACTCTGTCATCTCCTTAAATGGCACTGACCCTCAAAACTGGGCAAATTTACATGCTGAGGAAACACTGTTAAATGCTTCTTATTCAAGTTGAGCACAAAACAAAAATCACAATGTCACAATCTTTGAAAGTACACTTTTAGCCATATGTGTCATATGCATAATTAATGGAGCATGGATAAAGAAATACATAACATAAACTGTTTTAACACCATAACTTTACTTAGGAATGACAAAAATGTAAAAACTGATCTACAATTAAAATTAATTGTCCATAGTTATTCATATTGCAGAAGAGTTGCAGCCTTCAATTTAAGCCATGAAGATGTTCATAAACATCAAGTGTATTTTTACCAATTCTCTTGTTATGAGTCTAAGTAACACTAATAACAAGACAATTGGTAACATTTTTTAATTTTAAAAAATCAAGCTATGGGAGAGCATAATATCAACAAATGTGATAAATTTCATGCTGATATTGGCTTTAATGGTAAAGTTATCATTCTAACTTATGTTTTTGATATCTTCCTTCACATTTCCACTTGCTCTGTGTCCCATCATTTTCTCTGATTTGTCCACAATGTATACATTTTTTAGTTCCATTTCCTTTCTTACAGGCAAGCCATGGCCTCATAATTTTTCAATTGGATCATACATTATTTTGCTCAGTGTATGCGACTTCCATTATTGTATAGATTTGTCAGTTGCTATCTCCACTCTTCTCTGCATTATTCTCTAAGAGGCCTTATTGCCTCATCAAGCTTTTAAAGTCTGTTTTGATTGTCACTTAGTATATTGTCACACAGTGGATTTCTTTAACTCCTTTCTCTTGTATATTTTTGCCATAGACTAGATTCCAGAGCTCTTTTACTGTTTTTCTTACATAGTAGCTTCTCTCACTTATGAAGACTCTTGCTTTCTTGATCCTTCTCAGTTGTGCACATGTGTACCATTCAGTGAGCTTTAGCTTTAGAATTTTTCCTTTTCCATCAATGGTGATCTTTCCTCCATCAACCATGGTTGTCCATTTTTACAATGTGGTGTTGTGTCTTCATCTCCATGTGCAAACGTTTTCTGGTCACTTGTGAGACTTGTGGGATTTTTCCACAAACCAGCCTGTGTTTTCTCTCATTCTTGTAAGCCTTCTGCTCTCCCTGTGAACATGGATAGGCTGTTGACTGCTGCCGCTGCTTTTTTTAGTTGAGTCATCTTACTTTCCTTTGAACAAGAGTCTTTCTCAATTATTGGAGGTTATCAGGTGGTATGGTCCACAGCCTTCCAATACTGACTTTTCCTTTGCATGTTCTCATAGACCTCTTAAAGCCCTTCTTTCAATATTTCCCTCTTTGTCTGGCACCTCTTTCCAGTTGGGACCTGTGTGTGGTTCTTTAGGCTTTTATATGCCCTCGATTGATCCTTTGGCCTTCTGCTCCTTGTATCATTTGTCTCTGAAAACGTATTATTTTTCCTTGATTTTAGTCATCAACAGTCAGACATTCACATCTTGAATGCCTTCCATATTCCCTGTCATAGGCAACAGTTGATGTTGTTTCCACATAACTCCTTTCTTCTGAAGGCTTTAGCTACCCAAGAAAGTGATTTGGATGTTTTCTCTAATCCCCCCTTCCTTCACTATATTTCTGTGTTGGACAGAAATTTTGATCCAGATTGTCTTTTGTATTATGTACAGACTGCCCCTTTTTATGGAAATCCATTGTTACAGTAGTAGACCTTCTCTTTGAACTTTTAAATTGGTTGGGTTCACCATTCATCCTTCTTGTATATACTTCCATGTGTGAATCTGACTGTACACTTTTTTGTACCTCTTCAGATAAAGTTTGGCACATTACAACCTATTTTGCCTTTTTTTTTTTTATTGCTGGCCATTTGGAGGAGTTCTTAGAGACTGATATGTTGAATTTTGCCTGTTAAACCCATCTGCTCCTGGTCAGTGCACACCATGGAGACAGGAATTCCTGTGAGACTTCTTTGGTGAGATATTTCTGAAATTTATATGGTCATTGTTATACAGGAAAAATAAACAACAGACAGTATCAGACATGGTCCTACTCTTACACCTGCTTTTTAGTTGTAGCAACCCATTACATTGTCTCTTGACAATGCCTAATTCCAGATACTTGCTCTTCTAGTGGAGCACCAGGAAAACCCTTATTTACCCAGTCCCAAGTCACTGGGGATGTTGATATGGAATACTTCTTTTGTGAATGGTGTCTTTCTTCCTGCAGCAGACCAGTTGATCCCACTTCTTGTTTGAGATGTAATGTTAGAATGTTACATGAAAGTGGTAGTACAAGACACAATGCTGTCTAAGCAGTTTCCAGTGGATATGTCCAGCTGGATGCATCAGAAAGTAGGTGAGAATTTCCTCCCTCTTCTGCTTATTGTTACAGTATCTATTAAAATCATGTATTTCACTGATAAGGAATGTCTTAAAGCCCAAGCTACACTGTACACTCTCATATTCTAACTACTTTTGCATCACATTATGACTGACACTAAATTTACCTGATACCGTTTTCTGAAAATATTTCTGCAATTTATATTAAATACATGATTTAATAATTAATAAAAAGTGAGCAAAGACTATTTATTCCATGCATGAGAAGTATGTAGTCTCACTTCATGATGCCGTACTTGGCAAATCCTAGTTTCGTGGAAGTCATACTGCATGGGTTTGCTTTTTCTCTTTTATCTTTGTAATTGGTGTGGACCAGCTGCTCCACTATCTTCACTGTGGGGATTTAGTTAATAATGGTGCAGAGAGGCAGACAGGGTTTCTGAAGTTAATATTTTCCTTACCTGAGAATGTATGCTCCATCTTCCCATTCTTTCTACCCATTTTTGGTTGTATGATGCTCATTTCAAATGTTCTGTGTTTAATAACCCTTTGTGATATCAAAATTTAAAATCACTCAAATTTGAGTTTGAGAGCATTCTGCTTCAACACTTTGTGAATATTAACACATCTATAATTTATTTTTTTGTTAAAATATTATAAAATGTGAAAATAAAGTAAAACTGTTTTTGATGCTTGTATCAGTCATAAATATCACAGAAATATGTAATCCAACCATTTTTTTATGCCATAAGTAGAACCACTCTAAGAAAATATGCTGTAAACCTGAAATAATTAGAAATTGTGGGCAGATTATTAAAGGAAAATGAAAAAAGTTTGAACCTATACATTTATCAAAATTTGTTTTATCACTCATGATGCTGGAAATAATTGGAAATATAATTAAGCTAATCCTTTTGGTTTTTAAAAGGTGTTTAGTTACACATAGACTTTGAATATGTTTTACAGATGCAGTTTTAAGATTAATGTCTGTGCTGTGTGAAAAACATGAAAAAAAGTGTCAGATGATTTGTCTGTCTTCAAATGTACTGGAATGTAGGCAAAAATGCAGTGTCAGATATTAATATTTGTTTTTCTCACTTTAGCTAAATAGCAATGAGCAGTGGGTTTTATTGTTTAAAGTACCACTTTTTTCATATTTTAAATTTGAGCATTTTGTTGAACAATATTCAGGCATGAGTGATTTACTTTTAATTTAAAAATGCATAGTTCATACATGCTATTTTTATATTGGGCTTTCTTTTGTGTACAAGTAATAAAACTATCATTGATAAACATTTTTTATTTTTTTAAATTGGAATGTTTGTGTATTTTGCATGTTTTTTGTTAATCTCAAAGCTGTACAGTTAGCTATCTTGCTATACCCACCTTTGTTACAATATACTTTTCATCATTATTAATAACATAAAACACATATGACTGAAGATCTATTGTTGTACTTGTAGTTTTAGATTTAAGTTTTTGCTAATCACTATAATTTTAAGTGGCAGAAAGTTTTTGATAGTTACTGGTTTTACTTTTAAATTTAAAGTTTTTAATTTAAAAAATCCTCAGATTCAGATATGTTATGAAAATAGAGCATATTAGCTAATAGTAATAATTTCAATTTTAGTTGTTATATTAAGCTCATCCAGTGATTTAATAGAATAATACATGTAAATTCATACCTTCTAATATGATCCATTACCTCATCTCACATATATAGCTATTCTCATTCAATGATCTCATCTATGTGCAAAACCTTTTTCACATGCCATAAACTTTGAGTTTTCACACACCCTATGTGTATCTCTCACATCAATTATCATGTGACAACCCTCCTCTAATAGGAGTGCAACACACCATTCTGATGCATGTGACTCTCTTTGATTCTGCCAAACTATCAGTTCTTGTTTGACAGTGCTCTTGTCAATAAATGTTTTATTGTGCCTTTTAATTGTGTTTTTCCTTTAAGCTTAGTGCTTTTTTTTGTCATTTACTCTGAAGTGGAATCAATCATTCATTTTTAAAAATGAATTCTGAAGTGTAAGTTACTGTTTTGGAGGTGGTATATCTCCTAGCACAATTACATAGGCTGCAGATGGGATTAATTCAGCTATGGAACTATCAGTTCTCATGTGCCATGAGATTGGTCATAATGTATCAACCTGCTTCTCCTGACATTGCCCATGCCAAGCCTGTTTAGGCTGATAAGGAATTTAACAGTCTTTTTCCTCCATCTGATTTTGTTATGTCTTCCTATGCCCCTACTGTGGAATCAGCTAGATCTAATACAGCTTCTTTAGACATGATTTCTCATATGTGTTGTGTTTTATTCACTTCCCTAATTTAGTATAATCCCATTCCTTCTAACATGATACCTCCCCTTCTTCTCAGTACTAGGTTTTACCTCCTTCCCCAGGTATTAGTGGTTGAGTAAAGTTTTGTCTCTCATTTGGTTGAGGTTGCTATTGTGCCTCACCCTTTACCTGCTTTAGATCAATTTGCTTTACCATACCATCTTGCTGAATTTATATTTCTTGATTCTCAACAGTTGGAATTGCTTTTATCCATGTGAGAGGTGGACCTCCATCTATCAGTTTGTCTATTCCATGCCTGGTTTTCCACCTTCATCTTACCCTGTCAACTCTCATATGACACTTATCTACTATCCATCTTCTTTCTGAGGCAATCCACTGTGATCCTGAGGGTTTTTTAAAGGAAAGTTTCTCTGTGATTACCCCTACATTGATACATTTGTTTTCTTCAACACTTTTTTTACAAATGTGGTTTCTCTGTTGTTGGGATCTTCTGGGGTAAGACACTGTATTGTTCCAAGTTTGTTTACCACCTACTTATCTCAGGAACTTATATATGGCCCCTTTCTGCAGAGGTCTGTTTTTTGGAAATATTCCTGAGATTTTTAGAATCTCACTTGGAATTAATTAGACAGCAATTAACCCTTTCTTCTTTGGTTCATTGTTTATTTCATTGAAAGCCTAGACAATCCCCTATTACTATTTCTCATTTAAGTGCTTGGTAATCATCTTTTTGCATGCCATTTTCTGGGTGCATTTAATCTTATCACAGATCATCTTTCCCAAAAAAATGTATCCAAAGGAATGATGTCTTGATCCTATCATTTTCTAGTGGCTATGCCTTCAGTGGGGTACTCCTCACCTGGATGTGTTTTCCACATCCCTCAATACCAAAGTGCCTCTCTTTTGGTCTCTGATTCCTTGTACTCCTGTACTGCCTGTTTATGCAACTTGAAGGGGATAGCTGCTTAGCCCTGCTATTTCTTGGATTGAATAAGTCAGGTTTGGTCTGCTTTTCAATATGGGATTTCTAGGGGATAGCTGCCTAGGTCTGCTATTTCTTAGACTGAATAAATCAGGTTTGGTCTGCTTTTCAGTATAAGATTTTTTGGTTACCTCTTGAATTACATCTGGTGTGAATGTTCCTTCAAACCTTTCACTGCATTTTTCCCTCATTTTGTCTTCTAGTGGAATTTAAGAGTACTTACCACTTTCTAGTTCCAATCCAAATGGAGTGGAGGACCATGGAAGCATCATCTTAAATGTGATAGTGATATACAATACAAACAATAATAAACCCATTCAGTTGGGTGTAGGGTGATGATGTTCTGGTGGTGCAGATGACAAGATACTCTCCAGTCTGATGCTTCATCTCTGTGTGGGTTTAAATGAGTGGATATCATAGCTTTGAAGTGAGCCATCAAAATTGCAGTTCATCTCTCAACCTACTCCTACATTAAATTCTGGTTTCCAGCAGCTGGGTTTCGGACCATTCAGCCTAAATCCTTACACTTGTATTATAGATGTGTCTGTTTCCTTACTCAGTTATACTCTTGATCACTCTACATGTGGGTCATGGTGGTTATGCTTGCAAAATAATACAGTTTTTCCTCTCATGCTATCCCTTGATGATTTTATTATACTGAGGATGTTTATAAGCTAGGGTTGGATCCTGTCAGATTGGTCTTGAGTGGGATGTTTTACAATGCACGGACATCTTCATTATTTTGATCATTTGGATGTCACATTCCTGGATTATTCAGACAATGTATCATATTTCTGTCATATCTCCTCTTCACAGATTGATGGTTATGATATTTTCCTTTGGTCTGCTGAATGTGAGATGAAGACAGTAAAAACATACCATCTGCTGACAATGTAGCTATTCCTTGGCATCAGCCTACCTAAACATTGGTCTTGCATGTTTCTCTTCTTTTATACCCCAGTTGAATGCTCTTGGCAATATCTGATTTCTAAATTTCTCCACCCTTGTCAATGTGTCTTCTATCCTGATTCTGTATATAAGCATCTCACTTAGATAATGTATTCATTTTTCTCAACAAAGCTGTGGTCACAGTTTTTTCTGACAAAGTGTTCTGCATTGTCACATTATGGATTGTAATTTCCACACAGCCTTGTGGATTTCAGTATAGTTTTAATGTAAAAAATAATAATAATAATAAAAAAAATGATGTGATATTTGTGAGTATGAGTTTCCTTATTACTGTTGTCTTCAAAGTTGCCAATCTGACCTCCCATACTCCTCCTTGATTATTTAAAGTTTCTTTATTGTGGGGGATACTTTTGGTTGGAACTATTCACTTTTTCATCCATTGAGAGATGGAGACATTCATGTTGTCTGGGGTGTTTTCTCCTAGGGCTTTTGAAATTGCCTCTCTTTTTTTTCTTGGTTCTGGGGATAATTTGGATTCTGTTTTTTGATACTTTTCCTTACTATGTTGACTTTGTATGAGTTTGATTTGGATTCCATTAGTTTTCTTTTATTCATCATTTGGATTTGTCTACTTTGAATCCACTTCTCTCTTGTTGGTGGAAGGGGGGAACTATTTAGTTTCTCCTTTCTGATTTTTTAGGTTCATGTTCAGAGAATTATTATTTTATTACATGACAGTATAAGTAGTCTTTGTATCCTCATTAGCTGTTTGCTTGCCTTTGTTTCCCAACTCCTGGTGGAAGTATATTTTTTCCCTGCTAACATGTTGAAATTATTGGCATGTTTCTTGGTCTTTCTCTCTCTCTTCCCCCTTAGGTCCTGATAGACCCATTTTTTTTAAAGCCTATAGCAACTAAAGAAGAGAAACATCTATCTGTGCATTTCTTTTGCCATCTATTTCTCATCTCTTCAGTCAATTGTAATCTGATAATTTGTTTTTGTCCATCAGGCTGGGAATTGTTACATGACCTACTTTATCCCCTTTTATGGTGATTGTCTTGACTGTATTTTCATTGGGATCCTTCAGTTCTCTATTTCCTTAGAGGTGGATTCCTAAATAACCATTTTGCATATTTTGGTCTTTACAGCTGAAGTATCTTCTGTGTTACATCTCAACAGATTTAGCACATTTATTTTTTACTGGTCAGTTCTTTTATCCTTTAGAGGACTTTTTACAGGCCTAGATTTATGTGAGAAGAGAGAGTGTACCATATGAAAAAGTTATAATTTTCCTGTATGGAAATATATTTATAATAGTTACTTACCTCATCTCATACTTCCCATCCTTCCTCACGAGTGAAAATTGGTGCTTCCATTTTCAGTCAAAACTCAAAGTGATTATTTGGTAGAATCACAAAAGAAAAAGTCACTTGCATTAGGAGGGTGTGTCACACGTCTATTGGTTTAGGATTCATGCATGATGATTTACGTGCAAGACAAAGTTAAACTATGTTGAACATAAGGACTCTTGGAGCTCAAGGCTTGTGGCATGCAAAACACTTTGCATATAGAAGGTTAACACTGAATGAGAATAGCTATTTATGTGACAGGAGGTAAACATCTATTGGAAAATACTTTTTCAGTGTAAGAAAATTATAACTTTTCAATGTGTTACTAATGTGTGTTCTTTATAACATTCTCAATGGGATATGTTTTCCAGAACATAATACAGAAACTATCTATGTAGTGAACAGTGTTTACTGGGCACTAATGTGGGAAGCATGCATGAAGCAATGGCAACATCGTAAGTATTGTATGCTTTTATATTGGTTTAATTAGAAGTAAACTGTTAATACCAAGATATGTTAGAAAGCAATCATCAGTTTCTTATTACTCATAGGATTAGCATACTACATACATTGTACTACCTATATCGTTTTGTGCCTTGATAGGAAAAATCCATTTCATTAGCTTGAGCAGGACTTAAAAGGTGATTATGGTGTTCTGAGCATTTTTAGTGTACTGATTTCCTTTATGCTGTCATTTATTGAAACGTTTATCTCCTTCTTCATTTCAAATCAGCTTATCCATTGCTATGCAAAACTATGATGTGAACTTACCTATTAATTTTTTTTTGTACTGTAATGAAGAAGCAAGATTTGTCAAAACATGACAGAAACACTATTTATTACAATTTTTTTTATATATATACCTGTACTAATAATTTTTATGGTAACATTAATAAGGTTTTACGTTTTTGGTCTATCACATCTGAAAGATGATCAGTGTGAAGATATCCACTTTTTGTGTTTGATAATCTTTGTAAAATGTACTGTATTGCTCAAAATTTTCCTATTAGTAGAGCTTGCAAGTTTTTTCATCAGTAGTGTAGAATGTAGTGGCATTCTTCTTTAACTAAATTTGTTTCTGCAAAATCATATTTTTTTCTTTTTAACATTGTGTTACTCCTTTCAGATTCCATTGTGAGAGGAGTGAAACATTTTTCTGTCATGTTTTAAGTGACATTACTGGAAAATATATGTATCAGTAATATGCAGATTGAAATGTACTATGTGATTTCAAAATCTTGTTTAAAATGTAAAAATGATTTTGAACTAAAATTATAACTTATCACTTTGGATAATTGTTATATGTGTATTATGCAATGCAAGCTAAAAATGAAAAGCAGTACCTGTCTACTAAAAATAAGCTTATATTTACATTGTTTCTAACAATACAATGATGAGATGCAGTAATTAACATAGATGTTAGTAAGTTCTTGAAATTAAGTATTTTATCAGGATGTATTTTTTAAAATTTAATATTTGCCATCAGCCAATTTATTACTTCATTTTAGTAATTCCATTTTATTTAGATAGTAATGCACATTTCAAATAAATCTTATTGCACCTTTGTTATGTGTTTGCTCATTTTATCTTAGGAATGTCCCAGTTTTTGGTTGCTTCTCAGGAAAGTAGATTTTTTGCTGTTCCTTTAGAAAGTGGAGGAGTTAGTAGTGACCCTGGAAATATTGTTTTTAGAGCTTTAGAAGAATTGTTTTTTTATATCAAAGAGATGAAAGTACAACAACTGGAACATTATTCAGGTAAAGAGTATAAGTGCATAAATTACTTCTATATATTACACATTTTTTTATATCTCTTTGTTGTATTACTACTCTTAGCTTTAATAACAAAGCACCAATTTTATGATATAAATCTTTTGTTATGGTTTAAAGTTTTTAAGTAATATTAATTTTTTTCTTTTCTATGTTTTCATTTTACAGTAAAGGTATACACAGCTGTCCTTGTTGCACTCAACATTCAATAGATAGGATTTATAAAGAAGTGTTTACTGCTTTAGTTATTTAAAACATGCAGGATTGAATGTTAAAAATTAACTCATTATTTAATATGAAACTGTAGTGAATATGCTTACATCATATTTGTTAATTAGCATAAACTTATCCCTGCTCAAGAAACCTTGTAATTTAAAAAAAAAATTAAGTTTAGAATAATTTGTTTGACATTTTTTATCTCTGTTATTAATAATTATTGTACTAGTTCAGTTTGACAAGGCTTTTAATCTTTGTCTTATGGACTTGTGCTATTAAAATGAATGCAAAGAATTTTCTCTGTGAGGAGAATTAACTAAGAGAAATATATTACATTTATATTGAAAATACAACAGCTAAAATGGAGCATTCAAAGTGGATTAAAACATGTTTATTTTAATTTTTTTTTTTCTTGTTTATATTTGTATCTTCATCACAGATTAATTTTCTTGATGATTGTAAACGTACTTGAAACAAAAATGTATCTTAGAACGGCAGGTATTGGTATTAACACTTATTCTGTAATGACATGACGGCCATTTTTACATATATAATTAACACTTTTATTGATAAGCAGAGAACAACATTTCAGGTTAACCTGGAGATGACCTAGGAAGGTCGAAACTTTGTTTTCTGCTTATCATTAAAAGTGTTAATATCCATATGCCATTCTGAGGTACAGATTAACTTTGTTAAAACATCAATGAATGTAGATTGTGAAATAAAATGGATCATCTTGTTAATACTTTCTTTGATAAATTTTAAATAAAATATATTTAAAGATATTTTAAAGGTCTTTACATTTTTTAGACATTTTGGAATAAATGAAACTACTAGTTTAGTTAGTGAACAAAAATACAATAAAAATTTCAAATTTGCTGATGACATTAAAGTCTTGGGTGCTAGCTGTGAGGATGTTACTGCTACTTTACAAAAGGGTTTAAAACATTTTGTGAGTTGAGAGAATAAATGTTTTGTACATAGGTGTGAAACAAATGTTAGATGTCATTACTTTAATTGGGCTATTAAATACCATAAAAGCTTTTTTTGAGATTTTATGAAATGAACACAAGTGAAGTCTGCAGCAATCCAGCTGTCTTCTGGGTCACGATATTACATTTCTGCATTCCAAAGGAATTTAACTTGGCTTGAAATATTTCATACTTTTAGTTGACTTTTCATATCAGGAATGGATAGTTCATCTTTACTTCTTTAGTCATGACCAGTGAAAATGAACATATTATATGGATTAAAGAAAAAATTTGAGGAAATGCAACTTTACATTAGGGAATGTAATCTTCCTGATAGCTTTCCATCAAGTGAATGTAATTTTATTTCAATATTTCTATCCCTGTAATTGATTATACAGTAACATGAACATCGTACAGTTACCTAAATAAATTCTGGAATGTAAATAGTGTTAGAAGATTGCACCTAATTCATTATTTGGTTTCCAAGTCGCAGATTGTCTGGTTTAAACATTTACAATTGAAACACAGCTCTGAAAACAACTATAAAGAAGGTTTAGATGTTATTGGATAGAGAAAAAAGTAGACTATCATGTAATATTAGATTATATACACAGTTTTAAGATATTTTTTATAGTTTATATATATGTTCCTTTCATTTGTGAATTGTGAAAGTATTAGTGTGTTAAGCTGTATTTCTTTAAAAGCTATAGAAGTTTTTTCAATGAGATAAACTACAGATATGTTGAAGTAAGCTAATAAGGTAAGCTTATACTGTTTTAAGACTGACTGAATTGGTAACAAATAAAACTATATGACAAGTTTAAGATAATAAATACAGTGTTGATAGAACATTTTGTCAGTATAAGGTACAAGTAATCTACATGAATGCAGTACATATACAGTACAAAACAAGTCATATGACTGAATATTTTTTAAGGCTTAATAAAGGTATCTTCTTGATGTTTGGTTCATTGTTTAAAATTTTGGTATTTTTACTTTTTATTAGATGTACTATGGTTATATTGAGTTGCAGAGTTTTTAAACATGAGGTTATTTTATTATTTTCACCAAATCAAATAAGTTTAGTTAAATTTACTGTTAAGTGAGTATGATAGGTGACAGCGAATTATTTTGTTGACTATTTTTATTGAATGTTATTTTTATATTTATCCTATTCAAACAACACATGTAAATAAATTGGCTAAGTGATTATTTCATTCATGATATATAAAAAAAACATAATAAAACCTGTTAAAAATACAATTTTCCTTATTAAGACACACATTAGTGTCTTGTGTGGCCAAAATAAACTTGTAGTAATTCAAACTTTTTACATATTTTCAATGGGCGTGTGCTACTGGACTGTTACTTCACCTATCAAATTTCATGGCAATCCATTAAGATATGCACGAGATATAGAATCTCCAATTTTGATTGAATCTTCCCTTCCTTTTTTTGTCTTGTTGCTGAATGTATGGAAACTTTAATAGAAAAATATACCTAACTTTTATGCTGGTTTTTTTTTCAAGTTTGATACGTTGATAGATATTTACAACTTACAGTTAGATGTCAAATTTGGTAAAAAATAAGCCACTGGTGCAAAGTTATTCAACAAAAATAGCTCAATTTAAACCAAAATTTTTGTGTATGCCTATACAAAAAAAGTCACAAGTACTACCAATCTGAAATTTTTATCACAATTTCCCTAACATCACATATTTTTGTCATCTGGATTAAAAGCAGCTGATTTAGAGCAGCAAACCTATAGGGTGAAATCATGTACAGATAAATAAGTATTATTTAGGCCACACAAACTAGATTAGTAGTTTCTAGTACAAGTTTTCAACAAATCATACAGGTGGATATTTATTATTCATTATCAGCTTTCATGGACAGATTTGCTAAATTTTATGAAATTTTTATAATTAAAAAGTGTTTAGTAACATGCAGTATTAACATAAGCAGTTAGCATAAATAACGATGTTTGATATAGCTGCACTAAATTCATGTGGGTGATGACAAGTAACTGTTAATCTAGTTTCTCTGACATACTATAAAGGAAGTTAGTATTTTTAGAGAGGAAAACTACCACTATATATTTTAAAGTATGTGGTTTGTTTTGTAAAGTATACATCTGTTTCAATAATAGTGTTGCAGACCTAAAGCTAATGTTTGTTACTACTGAGTTTTACTTTCTAACTTGCTGTGGTTTGTTGATGTGTAGTTGAAAAAAGTCATGATACTTAATAAAAAGCACCATATGTAACAGACAAACTGGTAACTGTACTTATAGCATTGATAAGACTTTTACAGCAAATATTCATTCATTAGTTAGTCAGGCTGCATGTTTTGTTTTACTTACATCATGTTTCAAGTTGAACCAGAACTGCAGCCTGGCTAACTAATGAGTTGATATCTACTGTAAAATTCTTATCAATGCTATAATTTTAGCTACTGTACCTGTTTGGCCAGGTGGTTAGGGTGCTCAACTTGTAATCTGAGAGTTGTGGGTTTGAATCCCTGCCCCACCAAACATGTCCACCCTTTCAGCTATGGGGACATTATAAAGTAATGGTCAATCCCACTATTTGTTGGTAAAAGAGTAGCCCACAAGTTGGCAGTGAGTGGTGATGACTAGCTACCTTCCCTCTAGTTTTATGCCACTTAAGTAGGGATGGCTAGTGCAGATATTCTTCATGCAGTTTTGCATGAAATGTAAAACAAAACAAACTAATTTTAGCTACCAGTCTGTCTGCTAGTTTTGATTTCATTTGCTTTAGCTTGTTTATAAAATTATCAATTTATTTCACTTACAGATGATTAGAGGAGGATTAATGGATATTTTAAAAGCATAGATAATGGCAACTGCATGGTGCTATTTAGTCAAGAGTAGTGATGCATAGACAAAATATGTTTTTTGTGATATGTAGAAATGGCTATCTTTAGAAGAGATTTATCATGTGAAACCAAGAGTAATGTGAAAACTACTTAAAGTAAATAAAATAAATGAAAATAGAACAGTTAATTCCATAACAGAATAATACAGTTATTAAGAAAAAAGCTATACAGTTAGCTTTCTCATTTTTCAAAATATTGCAATAGAAAGAGGGGCAGACTAATTGATTTAATGAGTCCATCAATTAATCAGTAAGTACCACTAATCACCCATTTCTAGTGATGGGATCTATGTAATGTTATGTGAAGTTATAAGGAACAGAGTTGTACATGCCTTAATTATAGTTTATTCTAGTACTTATAGTTCTTTATACAGCACAATCCATATAAGCAATTGCCTTTAGGGATGTTTATTTATATGCTAGTTAAATTCTGTTATTTCACTATCATAATTTATGTTTCTAGTTTAATTTAGTTGTCAAATAAATATCAAGCTAATGACTTAGTAGTACATGAATTGACAGATAGCTGAAAGTATTGATTTCAGTTGTACATATAAAATGTGACCTGGTGGCTGTACTGGTTAATTATAACTATTTTATTTGTAGTTGCTTATGTCACAGTAATGCAGTTGCTCAATGCTACTTTGGATCAGTTCCTGACATGGAGTAGACAGAAACTGGAGGCAACTTTGACTTCATGGAAAGTTTGTGAATATCTTCTTATTGGATGCTCTGATGTAAAAGTTAGTAGTACTGTATGTGTGAGTGTGCTCGTTATTACTCAGTGGTAGATAGCTAAGTGAATAAGGTTTCTTTTCAATTTTTTGTCCAGATTTATACTTCTAGTAATATTTTTATACAGTGATAAGATTTAATTTAGGAAAATTAATTGTGATATCTAAGAAAATACCTATAAAAACCATTACATAAATAACTGACAAATCAGACTTTAAAATGCTTTTTTGCTGTATGTAAATGATAATGAAATTCATTCTGGTAATAGGATTTTAACAAAAAAACATGAAGTATCAAGTTATAAATGATTTTTAATTATTGAAGTGGAGCTTTATTTTTTTGTCTCTGAGTAGATTTTGTTGCTCTAACAAAAGATTTGAATCCTAATTGTTATTTTCAAACTAAAATTTAGTATGTGTGCCCATTCTAATTGCTTCTTTGTAAAATATCCTATAACTTTTTTTTTTTTTTACATTTTGTAGAGATATTATTTCAACATTTGGCTATAAAAATTGTAATTATGTTTTTATTTTTTTTTTACTTTACTTCATGTGTTGCACATAAAGATAATACACTTTAAATGCAAAATTTTCTGTAAATGTTTGACTAAGTTTGTTTCAACATAATCTCATTTAAAATATGACTTAGCCTATAAACAAAGTGTTGAATGATTTTTCTATCTTAAGTATGTGTTAGAAATCTCTTTAACCTCACATGAATGTTGTAGTGAATTTTAACGATATTTAATTCTTTAACATTACATCAATGATACAAATATATTTTTACAATAATATGTGCAAAACGTCTGCTACGTTTTTCTTGCAGTGATTACACTGAATGTTATGATTAACTGTTTGGTGTACCATGAACTACATCAGTGGTTTATAATAAGGCCCCTCGGTGTGGATAGGGAACCTCTCAGGGAAGGTTCTGTTCTTTTAGTTTACCTCCTCTGGGATCTAAACATCCACCCACGTGTTTGCCATGCGTAGCGACCCATGAAGGGGAGGAGAGGATCCTGGTGATTGAGGGGTCCAACCTGAATGCACCACTTTGGCCTTGAATTCCTGTAGATGGGAGGCTTTGGATTCATAACATTACTTATCCTGAGGCTTAAAAGTTGTTGTCCACCACTTTGTCTCAGATGTGTGCTGCTGCAATTTGTTTCACTACTACAGTGGGAGTGCAGATGGCTCGCTCTCTGGTTCCAAAAGAATTGTTCTCAAAACAAACGTAAAGTCTTTTGACCTCCATGGTTAAAAAAGTTGACGAATCAACTTCAACACACATCTCTGTCCCTTACATACATTCCAACAAATCCCAAGATCCACTTCCTTTGGTTCTGGGTACAGGCATTTCCTCAGATAATCTTCTTCTCCCACCCTGAGATGCAAAATGATCATTCGTTTACATCTTCAGGCTCTGGAATCCTCTTCCAACAGCAAAGACCTGCCCAATCGACCCTGGGTAGGATCCATGGAGGTCGATAGACCTCTCTCGAATAAAAACAGTAAAGAAAAAGACATGGATGTATACAAAGTATCTTCCATCCAATTTGCCTATGCCTAAATAAAAATGGTCACCTTGATACAGTGGAACTGTCGAGGTTTATGTTATAATCTGGATTACATCGAAACACTGATTGCTTCCTACCAGGAAACTTTTCTGAAACCTGCTGATACAGTGACCTTTAGGCAGTTTTCTTTGTACAGAAATGACAAGCTGTGTGATGGACGAGTGCATGGAGAGGTGGCACTATTAGCTGATAAGCATGTGCACACCCTGTTGGTGCCACTTGACACACCCTTGGAGGCCATAGACATCCGTGCTTCCTTGGGTCATACCATCACTGTTTGTTTTCTCCACCTGTCACCTGGAGAGACCTATGATCAATCAGACCGTGATGCTCTCATTGAACAGTTACTGTCTCCCTTTTAGTCCTGGGAGACTTTAATTGACATCATCCCCACTGAGGAAGTGCTGATATTGATAGGAGGGGTTGCTCAGTAGAGCATATGCTTTCTGATCACAACCTTTCTCTTTTCAATACTGGTTCTTCAACTTATTTTCGTGCACCTAGTCAGTCCTTTACTGCTATTGACCTCTTAATTTGATCCCCTTCACTATTTTTCCATTTTCTCTTGGAGGGTTGACAATAATCTACAATGCAGTGATCATTTTCCTATAATTTTGAGAGAGATTGGCCGTGGTCAATACCACCCGATTTGGTGTAACTGACTGTATTATACAAGCAGCTGCTCAATGTATTCCTAAAATATCAACCCATTTTCCACTCTATCCTCGTCCATGGTGGAATCCTGCCTGCCACATGGCACAGAAGGCTCAAAATCGGGCCTGGGATACTTTCCATAGATATCCCACACTCACAAGCTGCATCGCTTTCCAGCAGGCCCATGCACATGCTTGGTGGGTAAGATATCAAAGCCAGAAGGAATCTTGGATTACATTCACAGCAAGCATATCTTGTACCACCAGTTCCAAAGTCATATGGGACAAGATTTGAAAGGTCAGTGGGCAATATAATTCTGTCTCCCTCTTGATCTTGCTCACTGTTGACCAGGAAGTAGCTGATACCCAGAGCATTGCTGATACATTAGGTGAAAGCTTTTGCTGGGTATCTAGTACTTCTGCTTCTTCCTTCACTTTCATAGGCATCAAGACTCAGGCAGAGCAATGACTTTTTTTCTTTCAGGCTGTCTCTATGACTATAATTGTCCCTTTACATTGGTGGAACTCAAACTGGCCATTCATCGGTATGGCAGTACATCGGTTGGACCTGATGATGTGCACTATGAAATGCTGTGCCATCTATCTCCTGCTACTCTTTCTGTTTTTCTGGCAGGAGAATGTTTTTTCTGATGCCTGGTGCCAGGCTATTGTTCTATTTTTCTCTAAACCTGGGAAGGATCCAAAGAGTCCTTCAAACTATCACACAATTGTTTTGATGAGCTGTCTCTGTAATACCTTAGAGAGGATGATTAATGCTCATCTTGTTTGGTTTCTTGAATCAAACAACCTCCTCTTTCCCACTCAGTGCGGATTCTGACAACAGCGCTCCACCGTGGACCACCTGATTCAACTTGAATCGTCAGAGAAGCCTTTCTCAAATGACAACATCTTGTATCAATATTCTTTGACATTGAAAAGGCTTATGCTACAACATGGAAATTTGGCATTTTGTGAGACTTTCATATGTATGGGTTATATGGCCATTTGCCCATTTTTATTAAAACTTTTTAATGAACAGGAGATTCCAAGTTCATGTAGGTTCGACACTTTCCAGTCCTTTTCTACAGGAACTTGGAGTCCCTCAGGGCTGTGTTTTGAGTGTTGCACTTTTCAGTATAAAAATTAATGTCATCACTGAACTGCCATCACGGGCTCTATGTCGAGTACTTTCACATCTCATGTCAGTCATTGAACATGAGGTATACTGAGTGGCAACTAGAGACTGCCCTCAATCATTTACTGAAGTGGACCACAGCAAACAGCTTTAACTTCTCTCTCTCTAAAACCATTTGCATGCACTTTAGCTGCCAACAAGGTATTCACCCTGATCGTGTACTCCGTATTGGTGAAGTTGTACTGCCTGTGGGTCTGAGACAAAGTTCTTTAGGTTTATCTTTGATTGTAAGCTACCTTTATACCACACATCAAGCAGCTACAGGTCAAATGTAAAAGAACACTGAACATCCTCCGTGTCCTCTCTTCCACCACTTGGGGAGCAGATTCATGTTCTATGATAAAGATATATCGTGCTCTTATTCGATTGAAACTCGATTATGTATCACTTGTTTATGGCTCTGCCAGAACCTCGGCATTAGAGATGCTGAACCCCATTCATTATCAAGGACTTCAGCCCAGCACTTCCCCAGTGCAGAAAAGACAAATTGCCATTGCTCCTTTTGCCCTTTGTACCCAGGTGCAGTACAATGAACTGAGTCTGTCCTTGGATAACATTACTGTATCCACTGGTTAGCCCATCCCAACATGGCTTTGTACAGTTCCCAAATGTGACCTATCTTTAAGTCATTTGAGAAAAGCGGACACTCCAAGTTGGAAATACTGTCTGTTATTTGCTGAGCATCTTTCAAACCATCCTTCCATTGATATTTATACAGATGGTTCGAAATCAGGTGACTGTGTGGGTTCTGCCATAGCTTGTTGTGGTTCGGTGATTGCATGCAGAATCCCTTCTACAGCTTCTGTGTTCACTGCTGAACTTTATGCCATTTCACTTGCTCTGGACTACATAGAAGCTAAGCAGTACTCAAACTGCACTATTCATACTGGCTCACTTAGCTCTCTGTTGGCCCTGGGATCACGTCACACTAGTTTATACCATGTTCTTGGCGATATTGAAAACCAACTAGCCCATGTCTGTTTAACAGCTACTTGTATCCAGTTTCTCTGGATACTGGGCCACATTGGTATTTGCGGGAATGAGCTCGCCGACACTGCAACCAAATCTATCTGCCCTGGCACTATCACCACTGTGCCTGTTCCATACATGGACTATTGTTCTGTATTCAAGGCTAGGCTCCATGCCAGCTGACAGTTGACTTGAAGTGAGCAACATGAAAACAAGCTTTTTGAAATAAAACCCACTATTGGACTTTGACCGTCTTACTGCCATAAGGATTGGAAAGAGGTAGTTTTTCTAACTAGACTACCCATTGGTCACAGTTTTTTAACTCATCGTTTTCTTTTATCTGGAACTGATGCACCAATGTGTAGTCTGCATGATACTTAGGTCACAATAAGCCACATTTTACTTTCTTGCTGTCGTTACAACTCTCAATGAAGGCACCATTTTAAACATGTTCTGTCCCAAGGTTTGTCCATAATGTTATTGGTGTTATTGGTGATGGTGACACTGTCCACCTTGAAAATGTTTTTAGTTTTTTAAAGGCCGTTAATCTTTTTAATGTCATTTAAGTTTTTTAATTTATACATTAGACCTTTTTCAGTGTGATTCCCTTTTAAGAATCATAGTCCATGTAGTTCAATTTGAAGTTAGAAAATAGCTGTAATGTCAAAATTATCAAAACCAGGACTGGAAGGCCAACTTCAGGTGACTGTTTGAACTACCCATTAGTCATCCTTGCAAGCTACTAGACCTGTTCATATACCATTGTATGGATGACTGGTTACTCCTGGCATTCTCTTGTCAGTTGATGGAATGTTACACACAGATTCTCCTATCAGAAGCCATCAAGACAGGCTGATGTAGATGGAAAGTGTCATGAGATAAATATTGCCAAGGGCAATTGAATGGGGTATAAAAGATTAGAGCAAGTGTGAAAAAAAAAATCATACCAATTCTTATATTAGTAAAGGAAGAAATCATGGAAGTTGAGTAATAGCTATAAATGTGAAGGTAGGTAAGTATTATTGAAAATACATTTGTGATTTAAGAAATTGTTAACTTTCATTTTCTTTAGAGTTTATTTAAAAACATTAATATTGTAATAGGACTTCTTTAATGATGGTATTTTATACTTAGTCATGAGTGTGGAACACTCACACTTATTTTTGCTGTGTTTTTGGAGGCTCTTTAACTATCAGGGTTGTAGCAGTCTAAACTCAGTGTATTATGGATTAACACATACTTCACGGGCCTCCAACTTCTTTTTTGTCATCCAGATTTCTTTCTTCTCTGTTAGGTTACTTCCTTTACTAACTTGCTTTGGTAGTGCACTGCCATTTGTTAACTTTAACATGACCTTAACCTTCACATTTCATACTGGGTTTCATTCTCAGGTATGTTGCCTTCCTTCTCTTTTGCCCTTGTTTATTATTTTTCATTTATCACTTTTGACCCTGAATCTTGGGTTTATTTTTTTTTCTCTTTGGTTGTTATTGGGATTTATACTGTTCTTCATGTGTTTGATTTTTCCATACATTGTTTCTTTGCTGTTGGGACTCTTAGTTATATCCCTCTTTACTCTAATCCTTCTCTCTTCTTGTGAGTGTATTATTCTTCTAATTCCCTTTGTGTGCTGAGGTGTCTTCTTTGATGTTGTTTTCCCTATGATGATCTGATAATATATGATTTCTGTCACCATTCTGTTCCCACATTTTTCACCATTTTTTGACCTTCCCATCCCTTTACTCAAGCTTCTCATCTTGTCTCCTCACTCTTCCATTCCAGATTCCAGGCTATCCTCCTTTTTTTGTTTTATCTCTATCAGTAGTTGTACTGATTTCTCTTCTTGCCAATGACTATCACACATGTGATTCAGTATGTACTTTTGTCTCCTCTTGATGTTGGCCCTGAATCTTTCTGTTTGCACTTGTTTTCTATTTCTTCTCCTTAGTTTGTAGTCTTGTTTCTCCTCTTTTTGCTTTTCTTTTCATTTCTCTGTCTATGGTCTTTCTCACCTCTTCAGCAGTTAGTAATTATCAATGTGATGGACACCTTCCCACATGTTTCTCAGCCCATTCTCTCTTTGTTTTGATTTTTGTCACATCTGTCCTTTTTGTGTCTTTTTATTCCTTAATTTTCCTATTGCCATCAGATCTTTTTTTATTTGATCTTATCCTGAAGGTCTTCACTTGCCATATTCACTGATGCCATATGACTGGCATCATTTCATTTTATTTGTTTATATCTATTAACCCATTCTGGGATATTTTTTTCTCCTTTTACAGTAGCTGCTCAGTTGAGAGGGTGGGGAATTGCATTTGGATGTATATCTTTCTTTACAACCACTCAGTGTTGGGTACTTTTGGACATTCTTTTTCTCGTCTTAACTGAGTTCTGCCTGTCTTCTTTATCTGTGAAATATGGCTTAACTGGTCACCCAGTTTTACACTTCTTATTTTTTTCTCTACAGCAGAGGTTCTTTCACATTTGTGGATTCTGGCTTTTCCAGAGCCATTCCTTCACTTGGGATATGCCTCCTACAGTAGACCATAAGGATCATGGCTTTTCTTTTTTTAGTGATCTGTGTTCTCTTTTGTAAGCTTCTTTAAGAATTGTCAGGGTGACTGCACCATAATTGCTCTGCTTTCTTCATTCCTTACCATCTCTCAAACCAGATTTTCCCCTTTTTTGATGCTTTTCTGTTATATTGAGGTACATTTCTTTTGTGGAAGGAGGTCTTCTAGTATTTGTACATTAGACTAGTGTCCACTCCTCATCAACCTTCACACCTTTCATTGGCCTGGCATGGCCAGGTGGTTAAGGCACTCGACTCGTAATCCGAGGGTTGCAAGTTCTAATCCCTGTCATACCAAACATGCTTACCCTTTCATCCATGGGTGAGTTATAATGTGACATTCAGTCCCACTATTTGTCAGTAAAAGAGTAGCCCAAGAATTGGCAGTGGATGGTGATGACTAGTTGCTTTCCCTCTAGTCTGATACTACTAAATTAGGGACAGTTAGCGCAGTTAGCCCTCGAGTAGCTTTTTGCAAAATTAAAAAAATAATAAAATTGCTCAACCTTCTCCATATTTGTTGGGCATGTTCCCAATTCTGCTTCTACTAGCATTTGTCTTAGACATGCTCCACTCAATATTTTCCATGGTTTTCCTTGTTCCAATCACACTTGTGGCTGCTGTTCTAGGACCTTTTTGTTTTTAGGTGCTTATTCATCTACACTCTTTTCTAGGATCTTCATTTTTGTTGGTGAGCTTCTTGTTTTAGTTAGTTCTTGTTTGCCAACAGAGCAGCCTCTGTACCTCTTATGGGGCATACTTGTGGTTGGACATGTCCATTTTTGTCATTATGCTACCATTTTCTTCTTTAGGCTTAGTCCCCTAATCCTTTTTGTTTAACTTAGGGCTGTTGTTTTTCTCTTCCAGGTCTGGTTTTACCTGTTTTGTTTTGTTTTTTACTTACTTCCTTATTGATTCTGAATTTACACACAACTGTCTTTTTTGGGCCCTCTTGTTGATGCTTCACTGACTGTCTTGACCTTGGTATGCCTGGTTAAGTGGACCTCTCCTTTGTCCTCACTATTATTCCCCACTCTTTCTTGGTTCATATTCTCCCTTCCATTCTTTACTATTGGCTAACCTCCTTTCACTCTCACACATGGAATTTGCTCAGTGTGTCCCATCAGACAGGCTTTTTCACTAGAGTGGTATTATTCTCATTACATTCTTTTTGTACTTCCATCTCCTTATTGTTCTGTTTTGTTCTTTCACTCTTCTTAGCCATTCTCACTCTGCTTCCTGACCTAACTGAGACCTTTTTGTTTTTCATTTTTTTCTCTCATGCATGATTTATTTGATCTGTTCCCTTTCTGCTTTTTTTTTTCGTAATGTCTTTCTCACCTGACTTATGCCCTCCTTATTTCATACACTTATTGTTGTTTCATTGTCTATTCTCTAGATCCTTCTAACATTCTCTTCCACTGCATTTCTCTTTTCTTCTCCCTAGAATGATCCTTTCATTCTCAGAAAAGCATACTTCTCTTTTGTTTGTATACTATTGGGCCATCTGGATCTGTCTCAGCTTTATGTCTTGTTGGACAATTCTGCATTCTGTATCACAGACCTTTAAGGATCCTTTTCTTCTTCTGTTTCTATTCTAGGACCCCTATTTTTTATGAACATTCTTTCTTTTTAGGTTGTGCCTATTGATTCCCTTGTCTCAGATACTTGATAGGTATTTAGGTTAGATTATTCTTTCATTCCCCTGAAGGGGCAATGAAAAATAGCCAGAGGCAGTTAGAAACTTTTGTTTCTTATCACTTCACTTGCAATTAATGATTATAAGGCACATGACTTTTGGGTTTAATTGATTTGCTGAAATTTGGTGATGATATTCATTTACTCAGTTAAAGTTCATGATCTACAAGTAGAGAGTCAGGAGAAGCTGGGAATTCACCCACTTTCCTGCTCATATGGCTTTCTGGGCCTTTCTGGCCTTCTTCACAGCTTTTCCCAATGCTTGTGAAGGCATGTTGAAAAATAAACTTTGTCTGTCTTTTTCTCTCTGTCTGTTATTCTTTAAAAAAGAAGCCTTGATACTTGATAGGTTGTTAATCTTTCCAGTATCCGGGCCGGGGTGAGTTTTCTTGTTTCAGAAAGTCAATGCTTGTATTTTAATTGTCACCCTTCTCTTCCATCTCTTCTTTGCTGACCATTTCACAAGCTTTTCCAGGTATGTGTATGGACTCTCTTTGCACATTCATCTTTTATTTCTCTCTTGCTGATGGTTTCACTTTCTACAGACCACCATTCTTCTGTCACCTAACTGTCTATGAGTCAACTGTACATCACTTTCCTTTCATGGCCTCCTTTAATTCAGTATGATTTCACTATTCAGCTATTGTGGCATTCCTAGGTATACTTACCTAAAACTTGCATCCAGCCATATAATGTGATGGAAAGTGCTCGCACTACCATTCCTGTCTCTACACATTCCAACTGTGAGATAAGTGTTTTGTAAGACCTCTTGAGATTTTCCCATGGTTTATATATATATTTCTATTTCTATCTATGTCACATTTTTTTTATACGATTCAAGCCATACCTATTCCACGAACTATCATTGAAAAAGCCAGCACCCATTTGTGATCACTTATTGTACTGTATCAATTAAATGGCCTTCCTGGGCTGAATAAATGATTGGAATGAACTGATGAAATAACTTGCAGTGCCCTTTTTGTGCAGGTGGCATAGGGCTCATAAATGCTGGTAGAAGAGGAGGTGAACATAGATACTTATCACAAGTACCATTCTCCCACAACTGGTTGTCACCCATTGTGTCTAATGGTAGAGGAGGTGAGTACATAAGGTAGGGTATGAATGAACCTTGACCCCATTTCACATATCAGCTGTCTGACATCTTGTGTGAAGGTACTAAGATGGCTGTGTACTGATTTCACCTGTCTAAGTGACATAAATCTGGCTTATTTTCTTCTCTTCTTTGTTTTTTAGATGAAAAGTATACTGTGGATGATACAGGGTGCTGCCCTGCCATTTGTTGTCACACTTTTTTGGGTTATTTTGGACATTTTCTGAAGGGAGCTTATCTAGGCTAAACTGTATGCAAATATTCACGCGGAAGTTAACATCCTTGCACATTCCCCACAGAGAATGAAAATTCCCAAGTACATAGGGGGAGTTAGTGTGCTTGGAAGTGTGTTGACTCGTGTTATATTGGTGGAAGGCTTTTGCTGCACAATTACATCATTATGCATTGGTACAAATTCATGTGATATTAGGTGAGAGATTTCATAAGGCCTAGTGGCACTCAAATATCTCAGGTGGAAGGCATGGAAGAGCTGAGGAAAATAGCCAAATTGTTTACATAGTGAGTATCTGTTGAAAATACATTGAAATAATTTGCTTTACTCATCAGCTATGCATTAAATGGCTCTTTATCAAAATTAGCTGGAGAAAGGATGTCGTAGGTGAGTCCATTCTGTGCCAACTCACCCAGAAAAAAAGAACTTTTCCCAGTTCATGCCATAAATTTACTTGAAAAAAATCCAAGCAAAAACTTTATTTTTGATTTATTCAGCCATGCAAAACCCTAAAGCTGTACTGCATGGCTGAATATATCAAAATGAAGTTTTTGATTAAATTTTTTTTGAGGAAATCTTGGACACAAACTTGGAAGATTTAGGTGAGTTGGCATAGAATGACCTAGGTTTTTAGATGCTGGTAATTCTCATCATATTTTCTACTTCAACTGTAGTATTGGTAAATCTACAATATTCAAGATGTCTGATGATTTTTGGCACCTTTGAAATTTTTCCAATTGCATTGGGTCTATTTATTTGAGATTCAACTGTTCAAGATACAGCAAATTCTGGTTCTATGTTTTACAACTATAAAAAATCCACACAGCATTATGTTGATGGCAGTGTGTGTGTGATGCACATTACTACTCTGCATTAGAAGCCACAGAAGCAAATTCTCATCAGAGTTATGGAGAAATTTTACAAAACTCTTTACATGGTCAGGGAATAGCAGCTGAAAAATTCCAAGTACCTTGTCTTTGTAATCTGCCTGGAGAAAATCTAAAACACCTTTTGTCTTTATAAGATATAAAACATTTCTTTGGAAAAATTATAGTATAAAAGTAAATTACTGTTTGATAGACTGATTATTTTTAGTTCTTACTCTGTCAGATGACAGAAACTTGTTTTGTTTTTACCCATCACCAGAATTCTCTAGAAATAAGTAATCATAACTTGGACCAATATGCATTTATAAGCTCAAATTTACCTCATTCTTTGAAGTAGAAAGCCTCATTTCTTGCCTACTAAAACAATAACGTTTGTTATTTTATTAGTTTTTTAACTTCCTGTTTCAGATTTTATAATTGTGCAAAGTCACAGATTTACTTCATGCATTCAAGAATTCACTTCATATTCATCAATTTATTTCATGCATTCATAGGTTTACGGATTCATTTCACCAACAGTGTCTAAGCCCTATTCTTGCAAGAACTACCAAGATTTGTTTTGTTGTATCTGTGGTAGTTTCAAATCAATAAAACAAAAGTAGAATATCATAGAATTTGTAAGAAAATTATATCTTGCTTATTTCAGTGTGAAGCTTAATGATTAGGTTAAGTCATGGGCTCAGCATAAAGTGTGGTGATTGTATGTGGAGGAATTGAGGCTATGGTTTAAAGTATAAAAGAAGTCTGTATGTTTTGGTATATCTGTGGTATGACGTGGGCTATTTCTGTTTGTGTAATATCAAGGGACTTGGCTTCAAGAATAAATAATCCATTGCATATCCATCATAGTCACCTGCCATCTGTTCTGTTCCACACAATGATGATGTTCCCATTCGTGCATTCCCCAGAGAATTTGATGAAATTTTTTAATCTGATATAAGACTTAGAGAACACAGTGACTTTGAAATTGGTGATAAGAGTCCTAATTACTTACAATTATTCACTCAAGCAGAACCAAATCATCTTGTACAAGTTCTTGACCTAACAAAAGATGCTGCACAACTCTTGGGATCCAAGCTAAGTGAAAAGAAATTTACTGGCTACTGGAACTTCATATTCCTAGTACAGGAGCAGAGAACAAAAAGTTGTTCATTTTTTCTCAATGGATAGTTCTCTTATCTTGTCTTATAAGTACTATTGATGTAGACTGTGATCCAAAATATTGGAGATTGTTAACTGACAGTTCAAAGTCAAATCTAAAAATTATTTTGTTGCATAAATTCTAGCATTCATTCCTATTGGCTACTCCATCAACATGACAGAAAGTTATGACAACACGAAATCTCTTCTGAATAAAATATAGTGATCAACTTGATTATTTATGGAGATTTCAAAGTGATATCCATGCTTCTTGACCAACAGTGTGGTTATACAAAGATGTCTTACTTCCTGTGTGAGTGTGACAGCAGAATAAAGGCTGATCATTGTTAAAAGAAGGAATGGTCTCACAAAATTAACACCAAACAGCTAAAATGTTATCACTGAATCTATTGTGATACTTACAAATGTGTTGCTACTATCATTATACATTAAACTGGGACCAATGAAGGAATTTTTAAAGGCAACTGTTATAAGTATTTTTGAGCAATTCTGTTCCCTTAGTGAAGAGAAAAGCTGGAGTATTAAATGAATTTCAATACAGAAACAAGTGAGATGTGACAATGTTTTTAATTCAGTGTCGATGTGGAGAAACCAGTTTTGATATCATTAAAAATAAGTTGTAGACAATTTTCTATGAAACCATGAAGGCAGAGTACTTCCCTGAGAACTTTGGAGCAGTTAGTGAAGAGCAAGGCAATAGCTTCCATAACATAGAAAAACAATATCAAGGAAAATGGAATGTCAGTATGATGACTGATTATTGTTAGTTTTGAAAAAGACGTTTCCAAACCAGATTACAAAAAGACATCTAAAAAGAGAAATTTCATCCAAATTTGATGATGTTTATAGCCATAAACAAAAATTAATCTAAAATGATTCTTTCAGTGAATTTTAAGGTATTACTGTTTTTTTACTTATATTTCAATAAATAAAGTTATTCTGACATGAATTTGATAGGTTTTAATTTGTTTCTAAGTGTTTATCTCACTTAAGTGATAGTATTTTATTTCATTTTTCTTTATCTGTTTTTATATATTTGTTTATCTTTATCTTTCTTTTTATATTTTTACTTTCAAAAGCAGTCATCTTCTCACAACTGTCTGCAGGCCACGAAGGGTGATATAGATGTGGAATTCTGTGGGCTTGAGCACCCACATCTTACTCTCCTAACTTGTACTTTTAATAATTTTTTCCTGTGAGACTGGCAAACAGAGGTTATGACTGATAGACAGTGTGTCCCCATTGCATTGTAGATTCCACTTCTGCAGTCACCTCCAAAACCCAGGGCACATTTTATATTAGACATTATAGTGGGGACCTTTTAATTGATGCATTTTTTTTTAGTTTGGGCTTATTTTTCTTCATTTAAATATCATTTACCAGAGGTTCAGATTTGCTGTTTTTAATGCAGTTTTTTTCTTTTGATTTTATTTTGGTTGATTATTTAAGTATTAAATATTATATAATATTTGAAAAAGTGGAATTGTAATTTTGGAATTTTATTAATATGTTTGTATGTTGACAACTGACGTGAAAAGACGTGAAAAAAAAAAAGAATAAAATGAACATGAAAGATGTTTAACAACATAATGATAGAAATAAAGCATGGAGATATTGGTAAACATACATATATCACTTTGCATACCTCTAGTACTGAAGCAACTTCTTAGTGAACAAATTGACAGGGTTTTTTTAAGTTATCATAAATTGTTGTATTTTACATCTAGCAAGTGCATTTTGTTTAGCAGGAGATCACTTGAGTGTTGCCCTTATACTTAAACCAAACTGTACATCCTGATCTAATACTGGTTTATTGGTGGACTTGAGTAGAACCAATATTTCTTTTTCTCTGCTGCACATTTTAGTATTACTTTTTTCTTTTCTCAAAATTAGATGTTTCAGACATTAGTGAGGGAGGAAGGGAACGGGGTGAGTCAGTCTTCAGGGAATTAGAAGTATCATTAATATTATCATCCAGTATGGTTTAAGTTCTTCCCCAACATTTGCAGCAACTCAAGGAATGTCAAATGTTATTCATCATAATAAAAAAAAAAAAAGCAAGAATACTGTTTATGTAAATAACTTAAAGATTCATTCCTACTGTAAGATATCTGTTGAACAATAAGATGTATTTTTGTGCACAAAATCCCTCATGGTAGTGTGTAATGCTAGTACTACACTGATAATTTATGTACAAACATACATGTATTTCTAATTCTTCCAAGTGGCTAGTATAAAATGTATCATAACAAAAGGTAAAATGCCTAATCTGGTTTAGTAAAAATCTTAGAATTCTAAAGAAACTGTTCTTTTAAGTGACAAAACAATTTTCTGTAATAGTGTTCCTTTTAAACATAACATAGATACCAATTTACTAAATCTAGGTTTCAGAAAATCTGAAAAATAAGTCATATGTTTAACTATACGCCATTTGGGATTGTTTATGGCAACAGAACCACACTTTTGAGATTGACTTCTCAGACCCCTTGGAAACTTGTTTGACTATCTTCTCTGAGTTTCTACCACTTGTAAAGGATTATATACACAGACATAATTATTAACACAACTTGGATTTTCAGTGCTAACTATCGTACATATGAACAATAAAAACTTGAAATAAAAAAATTACCTTGCATGCTGCAGTGTTATGTTTTAAAATAAACACATGAGGTCAATTAAACTTGATAAAATTAGTCATTCTAACATGGCTAATAAAGTTATTTTTTAAAACAATAATGCACAGACTTTATATTATAAAGTTTTACCAGTCATTGTGTATCACAGTAATATTACATCCTGATTGGATAGGTGCTGGTTAATTGTAATAAAGATGGAAAAATTTTAACTTGATTAACTGGCATGTATAACATGCTGCACTGTAAACATGCATTGAAATTATGAATATTTCTCAGCTGTTTATTTTATTATTTTACAGTGCACATGGAAAATACCAACAGGTGGACTGTGAAACTGTAGCACAAAGGTTATTGTCTAGTTTACATTGAATTGCAGCAGGTTTAATATTATATTTTAAATGAAATAATCGTGTCTGGTGCTAATGACAGCTGGTACAATAACCAGTTATGGCAGATATAAAGTTATGGCAATAACCTTGTTTAATGTATAGCAACTATGCATTGCCTATTGTTTGCATATAATCTGCAAGCTAATGGAAAATTAGATTTTCATATAACAACCTTTCATCTGGTGCTATAATTCTGATAGCTTATTTTGTCTGGAGCATATTTACTTGTAGCAGATAGTTTATTATACCTTGGAATAATAACCCAATGTATGGTGTTAATGACTGCTAGTAAATAAGCTATTGGACTTTAGTACAGTAACTTATTGTTTGGTGCATAGTGGCACCATCCTGGTATGTTACTAGAAGCTAGTGGCAACAATATATTTTTTATGTTAAATGGTTGTTAGCATAGTGACTATTAAACGTCTAATAGCTTGTTGATTGTTAGGAGATAATTTACTAAACTTTAGTATAAAGCCTGTATTTAACATGAAATGGTTCATAATAAATTGGCTGTTTGGTTTCTATTAGCTTGTTCTTTGATGTATATTGAATGATATAAAATTCATTATTAGATTATAATGTACTAAGTTGTTCTGTGATGGTAGTAATGTAAACTGTACATGGACCTTGGTATAGTGGCCTTTTGTTTATTGCATAGTAGTTGTAAGTAGATGGATCATAGTGTGGTTATACTATCAGTTTTATGTTTTATAAAAAGTATAGAGTTTATATATATTTGTAATGAAAAATTATAATAACTATAAACTGTTGGGTTTTGACTAATAACTTATATCCTTGAAGTAATCATTAAGAAATTCCAATAGATATTATTATGACATCATTTACATTTATTCAGATATGAACTATAGGATTTCATCCTAAATATAAAGAAAAGCAAAAAAAAACAGTTGAGTTCTTGTAGTTTTTCTTTTTAATCGTGATGTTGTATGTTCATTTACAGTAAATGTATTTATTTTTAATTGCAGAGGGTGTGCCACTTGTTAGATTCTGTCAACAATTTAATAGATTCTTTGAACAGGAAACAAGCTAATGGGCCTGGTATGGCATTCTATTTTACCTTGAACAAGGAACTAGATGACCAGATTCAAAGACTTAAGGTTAGTTATTCAATTACTTCTTTTATAATACCCACTTTTGTACTAACACACTATTTGTTATTGAGAGAGAATTTCATTATCTTATGTGAAAGTTAAGCTGTTGTAGTATGAATTTGATCCTGTCTATTTGACAATTTTTAGCAGTTGCATGGTTCTAGCAGTAATTAAGTAACATTAATGCTTATTATTGGACATTTATTTTAACTATTAATTGAGTATTTATTTGAAAATTAGTAATGTTCTATGTTCGTGCATATATGGTAATAGTCTTGGTAATTTTTTCTTCCATTATGTTCATCTTTTATATAGTTAGTGGTAATAACTTTTTTTTAACAGTAGCATAGAACTTTTAGCTCATAGCTCTGTCATCTCTTGACCAATTTGAGGTCTAATTGCACTTTTGGACTCGGGAGGTTGAACTGTTTCAGTTGATGTATTTACCACACCCAAGGTCTTGTTGATTAATTTATTCTAATCTTGCCTAAAAGAATTTCACTTTGATGGTAAGCTGTTGGAGATTGAATCAGATATATGCATACTCCACATTTTATTTTGCTGGCACGCAAAAATATACTTTTTAAAAGTTTAACAGATTAATTTAATCTTGCCTAAAATAATTTCAAGTATTGAAGCTATTCAGGATTCCCTCTTATTTCATATTACTTGAAATTTGACACTTTCTACATGGACATTTTTTTCTGTGCATATCACAAGGTTTTGCTGAGTTACATGAAACATTTTAATTAAAGTACTTTATTATCATGGTATCCAAATAAACTTGGCATCAAAACATAGCTAATAATGCAAATTTTAATATTATATAAGATTTAAACTCTTAATTTTATAAGAAAATATTTTAAATAAATCCTTGCTACTATATTATTTATAACCAATAGAAAGCCAAAGTTTTAATTTATTAAATGAGGTTTTATGATGATTTTAGTGAAAGGGATTATCTATTTAGCTTCATGTTTCAACCTTTATTCCTGTGAGAAACATATCTTCCATGAACTAGATTAATTTTTAATGGCTGTTTGGAACACTTTTAAAATCTAGAAAAATTACAGTGGTGATAGGATGTGTTCTACTTTTTGCATGTTTTTATGTGTTCTTAGAGCATTATGTAATTAAATAAAAAAATTATTTAGCATAGTACTACCATTAGGATAAAAAAATAGTGTTAAGTTTAATTCATTGATTCTCAACCTGCGTGCTGCAGCACACTGGTGTGCCATGAGAGATTGGCAGGTGTGCCTCAGTGTTTTTGAAACACATTCAACTTTCTTGGGACTTTACAAGCAAGTCGAACACATCAGTTAATAAAAGCTGATTACTATAGAGACACTCTGAAACCTTCCAAAACATTTGATGGCTTTCATTGAGCTTGAGCGCTGAGAAGTTCATACTTAAATGTCATTCTCGACTGCAACGGTTCGACTGTTAGTTTAATTGTGGTGCAACAGGCACTTTGTACGTCATAAATGATGCATCAAACAATCAAACTGCTTTCTGGAACACATTCTCATGCTGTGGTAAACTGCAGCTGCTACGCTGTAGGTAGGAATTTTATATCAACTGCAGAACTTTATGCTTATTGTGTATGAATTAGCTTTATCATTTATCCATGGAAAAATATTTCAGTAAGTCTGGTGCTGCAAAGGAGAATGTGTTGAATCAAAAGCAAGTACAAAAACGAATAATTCGAATACTGTTTTATCACTTTGGAATCAGAACATTCTCAATTACCATTCTGCCTACTCTGCAATGCAGCTTTATCAAATGAGGTGCTTGTTCCTAGCAAATTGAAGAGACACTTGGAAACAAAACATTCAGTGTGAAGAATAAACCAAAAGAATACTTTGAGAATCTCGCAGCTCAACAATATGAACAATCAAGGAAGCTTGTGAACTGCATGAAGCTGCCCAAAAAAGTATTGATTGCAAGTTATAAGGTTGTTCAGTTGTTGGCAAAATGCAAGAAAGGACATACGGAGGCCGAATCAGTCATTGCGCCAGTGTTAGCAATCATCGTTGAAACTATGTTTGGAATGGATGCCGCCAAAAAGGTTAAGCAAGTTCCACTGTCCAATGACACAATTTCATGCAGAATTGTAGACTTGTCATTGGATTTGAAGGATCAAGTTTGTGAACATTTCGAAGCGCCTAAAGATGAATTGTCTCTGCTATGGTTTCTTCAAGTTGATGAATCTACTGACATTAGTGGAAAAGCTCAAGTTCTGGCTTTTGTTCAATTCATAAAAAGTGGAAAAATCGTAAACAAATACTTATTTTGCAAAGATTTAAAAAGTACAGTGAAAGGCCAAGACATTTTCGAGTTGGTGAATGAAAACATTTTGCTCTTCAAATTACATTGGAATAACTGTGTCAGCGTTTGCACCAATGACTGTCCTTCAATGCAAGGAAAAAAGAAGTGATTCTTCACTCTGGTGCACCAACAAAATCCAAACATTAGGATTGTTCACTGCATGATTCACAGAGAGGCACTCGCCTCCAAATCTTTGCCGAAAGATATGCAGTCTGTTATGAATCAATTTATTCAAGTGGTGAATTTCATCAAGTCTCGGCCACTTCAATCTCGACTTTCCTCTCTTCTCTGTGAGGCGATGGATTCAGACTACAGAAAGCTACTGTATCACACTGAAGTTCAGTGGCTTTCAAAAGGAAAGGTGTTAAAGCATCTTGTCCAACTGAAAAATGAAGTAATTTCTTTCTTGGAGGTTGAGGAAGCAGGTTTTTCTTTTCATGATGAGATCTGGTGGCTGAAGGTTCAATTTCTTTCTGATTTATTTGACAAATTAAATTCTCTGAACTTATGTCTCCAAGGGCCATCTAAAAACATTATTACTGCAATGTCCAAACTGAAGTCCTTCGATGAATAGGTGACGCTGTGGAAGAATAAGATCTCGAAAGGAGTCCTTGATTGTTTTCCTTCTATTAATGAATGTCCGTCAAAGAATAAAATTGTCCCTCAAATTTTGAACACATAGGGCGACCTACAGTCCATACTATAACTGGGTGACCTATCCATTCGGAATCAACAAGACAACAAATCTTACAACTGAGGAGGAAGAACAGCTGATTGATTTATAAAACGACAAATTTTATCAGTCATTGTTTCCCGAAAAGAGCTTGGATGAGTTTTGTATCTCCATTAAAATTCATATCCTGCAATAAGTTCAAAAGCAGTTGAAGTTCTGCTTTCATTTGCATCTTCATGGTTTTAAAAATTGGATTTTCAGCATTGACTGAAATTAAAGCCAGAAAGAAAGAGAGGCTTCTTACAGTCGATGATGAAATACGAGCTTGTTTGTCTGCGTTAGAGCCTCGCTTTAATTTGATTTGTTCTCAGAAGTAGGCACAAGCATCACATTGAAAATGTGTAAAAATAGGAAGTTTTGATTTTTCTGCTATACCACAAAATCGTTAAAAAGCTTTAGAATGACACTCACGGCCAAAGCAAGCGATAGTACTGTCAATGTGCAGATGACATTAATATAGCTTGCTTTGGCCATGATTTTTGTTCTAAGGCTTTTTAAGTTAAGTCTTCTGTGTTACGTGTATCTAAACCTGATGCACAATGACATTATTATCGCTTGCTTTAGCTGTGATTTTCATTCTAAGGCTTTTAACGCTTGCCGTATAACGTGTACCTAAAAAATCGTTAAGGCTTTCCAGGTGTACCGTGAAAAGTTTCAGAGTGTCGTAGTGTGCCTCAAGTCAGAAAAGGTTGAGAACCACTGGTTTAATTGATAAGTGACAGCAATAAAAGAGAAGACCAGATAAGTACTATATTCTATATTTCTTGTTTTTGATATGTATTCTGTATTTATTACCATCATTATTAAGATAACTGAAATGTGAAATGTAGGTTAGATTAGGTAAGATAAAGAAAAATAATTTCTTCACAAGGTATGATCACAAGTAGATCTTACTTTATGTAATCTACTGTGATAATTTGAGATAATCACTCACAGAATGACTTACAACTTCTCTGATGAAAATATTAGTTATAGTTCACAGGACAATGAAACTGTGTAAAAGTAGATCCATACTGTTACAAGCTTTAGGATAAAAAATGCAGTTTTTTGTTACAATTTGCAGTCATTCTAGAAAGAAAAAAAGTAATTTAAATTAATTTTATATTTTTATGACAGTTATGAGGTTGATATAAGTGATTGAATGAGTATAGAATTAACGTAGAAAAAATAACAGACAAAAATAAATATAGTGTTAGAGACCAGGCAGATGAATTGACAGTTTTCAGAGGAAAAAAGTATTTTTAATCTGTACATGAAAATCATATTGCACTTGGAGCTGTCAATGCTTTGACTCCATATATTCTTGAATAAATGTTTGATAAAAATATATTAAAAGTTCTGTTTTTTTATCCACAAAAGACTTTTAATATTTATTGAAATTTTGCAAAATTTTATGAAGATGAACACAATATATTAAATGTTATATGATAGAAAACCTAATGGTCAATTATGGGTCACAAATTCAGTCAAATCAAGTACGCCTGTAGTATAGAATTAAATACGTATATATACCAGTTTTATTAGTTTTTTTGTTTTTTTTTCAGTTTATTTATTATGCCCAATTTCAAAATCCACCTCTTCTCACATTATAGCTTTATCCTGACAAAAGTTTCTCTTCTTTCCATATCTAAGCATTGGTATGAATCTTATCTCTCTTGTTTCATTCTTTATACTCTACTGTGTTGCTCAGAGCAAGTTCATTTTTGCGATTCTCTTCACCTACATCAATATGCCACCTATCCCAGATATGTATGTAAGCTCCCCATTACATATTATTATTTCCTGTTCACCTTTTTGATGGCAGAACATTACAATGATGGTTTTACATGATTGCTGGTGATTTCTCTTCATTGTTTTATAGCTGTTAACTAAACTTTGTATGATTTATTTTTATTTTTAGACCTGTCTTGGATTTTTTTCTTTTGCAAAAAAAAAAAAAAAAAATCTGAGACCTTCATGGCATGGAGTCACCTACTGCACTTCTTATGTCACCTCTGGAGCCTAGTGTTACCTAGGTATCAGGGAAGAGCCTTTTTCTACTGAGGATGTCCAGTTCCATATACATAGAGAGGTGGAGTCTTGCATGAGGTGTGATAGTTTTTCGACTGTTGCCTCAAAAGTAGAACATGCTAGGAGATTTATCAGTCATTTGAAAGAGGCTTCTGCCATACCTTATCCTTGTTTATCTGAACAGCATTCCTTAACTTTCTTTTGCTTGGAGAACCATTTTTTAGATTCTCAGGGGCTAGGTTATTTTCTTCTTCTGTTTGCCTTAACCTAACACAGTTTTCCCAAATTATTTGTCCCTCACATCATTTTGACATTTTTTATCTTCTTTGTAACTGTTGTTTGTGGCCTATCACAGGTCTCCTGCTCTATTATTGACTTCTACTTTGGTAAGGTTATCAACATCTCCTTCCTGGAGTGAGAGAGAGATGTCTTGCTTGAGATAGTTCATCTTCCTTCTTCAGCCTTTAAATGTCTCAAAGAGGGTCCTTTTCTTAGACATTTGATTTTTGTAGGTATACCTGATTCCATGGAATCTAGGTGGATGTAGCCTATATTTATATTCATTCTTATATTTTGACACTGGACTTTCACCTTCTTTTGGTCTTTCTGCAATTCCCATTAGCATTTTCATAGCTACTGCAATGGCTCCACATTCTTTTGGAACAAAAGGGAGATTCTACCTTTATCAATGAGTATTCTCTGCTCATGCAGAGTATGGATAACAGCATCTGTGCTTACCCTGTGTGTCAGTATGGGAGACCTTTGCCACAGATCAGTGGGTCATTCAAGTTCTTATGAGAGGATTAGTCCATTTCACATTTCCTACTCCATTGTTTCTCATACCAGTTGTCTTTTTACAAGAAATCCATGATTTTCTGCACAAAGAACATGCTTACTCCTTTTTGGAGGGATTTTATTCCCATTTGTTTGTAGTGCTAAGGAAGATGAGTGATTAGTGACCTATCATTGCCCTTTCTTGTCTCAAACTTTTTCCAGCCTCCACGGTTTATGACAAAGTTGTTTTTTTTTCTTCAGTGACATTTGAACCTGGCTTATGGATGACCAACTTTGATATCACCAATGGCTGTCTTCATATTTTGATTGCAGAGTCTTCATGTTGTTTTTTTTGCTTTGTGCAAGATAGAAAGGTCTCTCAGCTTTGTTCTTTATCATTTGGCCTCAGACCTGCCTCATATGTCTTTTGCTTGATAGTCAGATCTTTTTGACATCATTTTCACTCATCGGTATTTTACACTCACTATTATTTGGAGGACTGAATTCTTCTTGCTCTTTCTTGCAATTCAACAGAACTTCACACTTGAGTTCTTTTATCTGAAGCTGTATGAGCTGGATTTCTCATCAAAAGGAAGAAGTCTGTTTTTCCTCTCACAGAGTTTGTCATCAGTTTAGAAGTGTTTTTCAATCCCTGTTTCAGTTAGGCCCAAGCTTTTCCTCTTTATTTTCAGGCCAGGAAATGGGTAATTTTTGTTAGTATGCCCATTTTTCATTGGTACATGCAATTCTATTTCTTTTGGGGATGTAGGCATCCTTTGATTTACTCCTTCCTTTTGCTCAAACCTACATGTATTCCCTTCAATGGCTGTTATAGGACCAATAGAGCATTTGCAAGGATGTGCTGGATTCTTTTGTGATTCTATCAGCTTCAAGCCCTTTTAATCTTGACTGGTGAAGGTACAGGGATAATACAACAGAAGGTGTCCCTTTTCTGCCCCTTACCCAATTCAGAAACATCTTTTTATGGATGCTTCTCTCCATGGATGGAGTACTTGATATGAGATATGGAATTCAAGGGTCTTTGGACAGATGAGGAATCTTCTTTCTACATCAATCTCTTAGCAGTGTAATGAGCTATGTCTCAGAGTCTCATTTTGTTACAAGGGAAGGTGGTAATGCTTCACTCAAACAATTCCATTTTAGTTTCCTATATTTCCAAGCATATTTTGGGTCCATAATCAATAGATTGTTCTCCTTGTTATGTTCCAGAGGTAATGAATTTACTAGCTGATCATTATCTTGTCCCCACAGAGTTTTTTTCCATTGAATTTGATGCTTCATCTACAAGTGTGTTTTTGTTTTGCTTTCATCTTAGGATTTCTCAGATTGATGTTATTGCCACATATTGGAATACCCAGCTCCTGCACTTCATTCGTGTGCTTTGGTCATCAATTCTCACAGCTGGGATTGGATGGGTCTTCATCTTTACACATTCCCATTGATTGATTTGTTTTCTAAGGTTATTGCACTGATTTTTTCCTTATCCTGTTAAGTTATTCTGATGGCACCAACCTGGCTAGCCTTGATTTCCTTTCCTGAACATACATCTTCCTCTTCCCTCCTGACCAACCCTTTTACATCAGCTTTGATCAGACATTTTTCATCCAACAATAACTATTCTCTGGTTTCATGCCTAGATATTTTGCAGTACATTTTTTGTATAATGCTAGGGATTGATCTCTCAGGTGGCATCTTTCTTACTGTGGTCCATTTGGCATTCTTTGATAAATGTTTATTAAAGGAAATGGTTTACTTATCAGTTGTTTCTTGTCCCACTGTACTGCATGTTTCTTTATTTCTAATATGGTTATTTGACACAGGTTTTGTGATTTCATCTATTTCTCTAAATAAGGCAAGTTTGTTAGCCACTTTTTGTTTTTCTAGTAGACATAAAGGGTTTTGTCTTTTCTTTGGAAATCTGTTTTGGTTATCTGTTCTTTATTTCCTTTCCAGATTTCTCATTGGGTTTTCACAATGGTTCTCCATGTCATATTTTGTCCTGTTGTTGAACCTTTTGTGTCAAGTTACCGATATCACCTTTCTCATAAGACTTATTTTCTTATGAAGTGTATAGGGGTTTATGTTACTGTTTGTTTCTCCATTTGGATCATAAGATGCCACCATACAGATATGTCACATTGTGGTTGCTACCATGTAATTTCCCATACATATCAAGAGCTTTAAATAAAGCTCCTACCCCAACATATGTCAGTAGGAAAGCAGTAGGTCCTCTATACTCAGTAATCCTCAGGAGCACTAGCATGTGAACATAAGCTCAGCACTGATAGTACTTAGATTTTATATTTTATTTTTTTGAATTTTATGGGATTCACATATAAGTTTTAACCCTTACCTTAAGTTCTAGTATTCGTCTTAGAGTTATTGTTTTTTTCCCTTGAGCTATGATTACCTTAATTTATTTAACTACCTTATATATATATATATATATATATATAAAAAAAAAAAAGACAATCATTGTCAATTCATGGATCATTTTGAACATGAAATTTAAAATTCACATTCCTACTCCTTCTTGAGACCTAGAAATCTTACTTAAGGATTCTTTTCCTGTTGTTCCAACAACTACTAGAGGCACCTTATCAAGAGTGTTAGTACTCCTTTGCCTCATTCCTCTCTCTTGTAGGTTTCTCATTGTTCTCTGCTGAGCCTGCCTGATCTAATGACAACTTCAATAATTCTTCTCTCCACTTGCTTTTGCATTTGGTTCTTATATTCTAAATAAGGAACAGTACCTTTACTTCTTTCCTTTTCTGTTCTGATAACTCAAATATATAACATTCTTTTCTTCTCCCCAGTAGATTTTGTTGTATCTTGGGTTGCTTTGCTTCATGAAATTCTATATTGTTTTTTCTCCTCCTCTCAGACATTCATTTCAATATTTATGATTTTCTGTCCCAACTGTGCACTGAACCACATCAACCTTGACCTTCTTGTCTTCACGACTTTTTCAATGGTCTGTGGTCATGATCTCAAACCTAAGTCCCTAAAATCTCTCCTTCCCACTTGTAGTGCTCCTTTATTCCTTCTTTGTCTCTTATTTATCTTCAGTGTATTCCATTTCATCTTACCATCACACAGCTCCTTTACTATTTGTATACATATTACTTTCTCTTGGAGGCTTTCCATTGCTATCTTGGCAATTTTGATGGAAAATCTTACTCTTACTTACTTGCCAACTTGACCTCAATGTCTTTTACTTCCTTGCCTTTATTTATGTGGTTTCTCTTTTTTTAACAATACTTGGTTAGGATTCTTTCTTTTCAAATGTGTGCCACCCTCTGTCTTATCTGCAAGACCTCTGTTTTGTTCCTTTTCTTTATGACAGAAAGATGTTTCTAATTCTTTTTATGTATTTTATTACTCTTTCTTACCATCCTCTTCTTATAGAGTTGGATTTCAAGGTTCACAGAGATGACTTATTTTGTGCACTGCCTCTTGGTTCTGGTGTTGGAGCTTGACTGGCACTTCCACCTGTAGAGTCCCTTTTCCTCACAATCTTGAAGTCATGTATGTGCATTTTGTAGTCTGTCCATGCATTTTTGTATTATCCCTTTTTCTTCTTTTCCACTCATTTTTTATATCTTCTCTACTGGCTATAGAAGCTGTAGAGTGGTTTATTTCCACACAACTTGTGATCTTTATTCCCACCTTTTTTTGCTATTCTAAGAAGACCAAAGATTAACACCTTGTCATAAATTTTAATCTTTAATTTCTGTTTTTATGTTCCAAGGTTAATGGGGGATTATTTTTTCAGTTGAAATGGGTTTTCTCTTTTGACTTGTGAATGATGAAAACAGTTGATTCCAATACTTTTCTAGAGTGACTATATTCATTTTTATTTTTTTTTATTTGGGAAATATATGAGACTTGTAGTGATTTTGAATGAAAACTTTATTTCAGTTATTTTGATATATATTTAATTTTCTGTAAAACAACTACTTGATTCTGATTTTAGACAGTGGACAGTTCAATGCCAATCAAATTGGTTCAAGTTATCTTCATGGAGATGTGAGATAAAATAAAATGTGGCATACTTATATTTTACATACAGTAGCAATGCCAAACTACTTTGCTGAAATTGTTCTCTAAAGCAACAGTTTGAACAGGTAACATTTGGGCATGTGTGTGTTTTATTTAGTTAGCTTTAATAATTTCTTTAGATTTTATGGCTAAATGTGTTTATTTTTTAATTAAGTGTTCTTAGCAATACTTGTTTTGATTCTGTATTTCTACAAGTTTATTTTCTTTTTTATTTGTAAATTTTACTGATGCGACTATTTTTTATGTTATTTTTATCTGTTGTGACTTTGGGATTGAGTCTGTTTTTCTTATATCTTAAATTTAATTGTCATGTGTTTTTGTAGAGTAAGATTTGCTTTAGAAGTATGTTTCTAGAAGGGGATTAAAAACAAAGAGCTTGGCATCTAGAGCTATCTCCTAGAATTATGCCAATCTTAACTTCTTTTACTTTGTATTCTATTTTTTACACTGTAAAAAATGAATTTGGTAATGAATGTGCTTTATTTTTGTTAGTAGTGCTTATTTTACTTTCATTATTGTCATATTTTCAGAAAAATACTAATACTCTATATCTTTCCTTTTTAGGCTATTGAAATGCATGTAGCTGAATGGTTTTTGATACAGTGTAATAATGTTACCATTTCTATCTTCAAAGAATCCTCACAATCAGTTAAAATGTGGAGAAGAAATAGTAAGCTGCCTTAATTTTGTTTTTGCTTTATATTGCAGTTTAGTGAAAAATTATGATTTTGACAAAAAATATACCTGAAGTTAGTAGTACAGGTGGTTAAAAAATATTATTGCTTCAGCATATACACATTAATAATGTTAATTAAGAAACATATTTTTCTTGCATATCACTCAACTGCAGGAAATACATAATTGTATTTTTTTTAATAAATGAAAGTACAACTAATATATCTGTATATAGTGCCTTTAAATATTCTTAACTGGAAATTTCAGTCTTTCTGATTGTTTTTTATGTTAAAAAAAGTGAAAATAGCTGGACAGTTTTGTCTCAACTTTGATGCATTTATTTATATTATATGCCTTCAATAGTTTATATATCTAAAGCAGAAATATAATTTTTCTAGGATGTGTATGATAAAGATTAGTGATGAACGTTGATATTTGTGCTCAGCATATTTTATTTTTATATGCAGTACATTTGGTTAAACCACAGCTTCTCTGCATATACCCACAACCAAGAAATCACCACATTGTCAACAGTTGTAATGTAAACCAATAAATATATATAAAAGATTCTCGTTACTAAGTACATTAAGAGAGTGGGCATACACATACGTAGCTCTTGAGTGTAGATATTTTGCATGTTTGTTTCATTAAAATAGTTCTCTTATCAGAGGTTTAGATTCATTATTTTTAATACAGTCCTTCATTTTCATGATGACAAGAAACTCAGTTGAAGTAAAAATGTATTCGCAAGACAGCTGGTATGGGTATTAACACTTTAATTAAAATAAAGTACAGAATAATGTTTTGACCTTCTTAGGTCATCTTAAAGTTAGCAAAGAGTCCTTCCCTTTGATTTTATTTTACATGATTGTTTACTATTAATATTCTATATTCAATTTTAAATACAATAAAAACTTCAAATTTTGTTAGCTGTTACTAATTTCATGGAGATACTAAAATGTGTTAATTGAAATAGTGAAACCAGTTGAATATGAGAGAATAAGTTGTAATATAACACTGAAAGCAAAGACTGATTTATAAACTATGAAAAGTACAAGGAAAAAATATTGCTAAATAAAAAAGATAGGTAGAACTGGCCAATGAACTCAAAAAATGGAATGAAACAACATAGGGATGAAAGTAGACATGTCACTTGGTTGGTTAATGGTTACATAGCAGACTAAACTGCCTTGACTTTACATTTACATGGGGAATGAAATCCCTACTTTGCTGATTTTACCCCATTTTGTTGTTATTTCTTTGTTGAAAGGTTGGTATTTGAATAGAATCTCAGCTTTTATCATTATACTTTAAATATGTAAGAAATAAGCATATTTAATTATTTCTGATTATTTTGTGTTTTTTTTTATTATGGTTTTAATAAATATATAAATTAGAACATAATCTAGTTTTATAGCAGTTTAAGTTATGAATACTGTTTGATATTGCTCATCGAAAGTTGCATATATTAGATGTTTTGAAATTTAGTAAGTAAATATTTTTTCTCTTTTCACATTTTGAAATTACCAGACGTATTTTATGAAAGTAGATTAACAAAATTTAAACTTTTGCTCTTACAATAATAATATTTGTTTCATAAGGCTTGAACCTTGTTAGTTTAAGTGATGGGTAATAGGTCATGATTGTTGTGTTTTTTTAGTAATCTCTAAACGTTAATTTTGTTAGAAACTACAACAAAAGAAGTGGGATCGTACATCAATGCCATAATATTGGATATCTTAAAACCCACAGTGGAAACTCTGTCTCTGCTTCCAGTATCTTTTCAAGCAAATATTGTAAGAGCCACCATTAAAGCTATCATTCAGGCTTGGCAGTCATACATGTACAGCTGCAAAATATATTTCAGGTAGTTGATATTATAATTTATATCTAGTGTTTTAAATGTATAATAATGTTAGTTAAAAATGTAAAGTTTCAGTTCCAAATCATATATGCTTGTAATTTAGTTGACAGGATTAAACAAATAATTAAGTTACTACATACTACAAGAATCAAACATTTGTAGTATGTTGCCCTTGCCATTCAGTATGGGTGCAATATATTGTCTTCTATTTTTCTTTCATATTTTTTTAAACTGTTGCTATTTTGATGTTTAGAACAAAAAATTAAGACATTACATATAGAAACTAAAGTTTCTGTGTTTTTGCAGTAGTCTAATTATTAGATTTGTTTGCAAGATATAAGGGTCCAATATTGTATTTATTTTTATAACAGTTTTGTTTAAAAGTATCATCAGATAATTTTTGCTATTGATATTAAGAATTGATAACTTTCCATTATATGTTTTGAGAAATTATTCAGAAACTTAATTATTCAGGCCTTCTATTAAAGGTTTTTTTTTTTTCAGCTAACTTTTGCAATTTAAAAATTTTGTATTTTTCTGTGGTGTTCTATATTGATGATTATATTGAATTTTATTTCAACAATAAAAAATGTTGTGAGTCTATAATGTAAAACATAAGAGCTAATTTTTGGTACTTACGTAAACACAGAAGATCACCTTGCTTAGTGTCAATTTTTTAAAATGAAATTATGTAACTAAGGCACTCACTTTGTGCTGGTCATATAAAATGAGTGTATTTCTTTTGTACTGTAATTAAATGGTCATTTCTAAGATATTATGAAGTACTTAAAACAAACTGTTAGGTTTCAAAATTGATAAAAAATTGCAATTAAAAGAGAAATGGCCTGTAACGTTGGTCTTCCAGCTCTGAACTTTGGGCAGTAGTGAAATTTCTGTTGTCTTTTAAAGTTTGTAGTGTATACCAGAGGAATTTACACATTTTGATTAAAAGTTTTAGATAAAATGACTTTCACACTTCTGGTATTTATATATATTATTTTAACCAATGTTTTGTCTGTGCAGCTTCCTTAGGGTTAACATGCATGTTAGAGCAAACTGTTCAAACATAAACTGGTAAAGAAGTTTGGTAGCAATGTTGAACTACATTTTCTATATAGTATTGCTATCCCTTTGACAAGGAGGGGTCTGGAAAAAGTTTCTGGAAAGTCTTCTTTCCTATAACAACTGGCCAGCTTAATACAACTAGAAGTTCTTTCACTATGTGGTAAAAAAACAGAAAGAAAAAATTATGTGAGGAGGATGGAACATTCAGACACTTATGGACAAAGACGATGTCCTGAAACCATAATTGTACTAATTTACAAATCTGTTTATTTTGGCTATGTAGAAGAATACATAGGCTCCACCACTAGGTTGTTGTCCTCTTTCATGAAAGAAGATACTTATAGTAAATATTATAACTCATTATTTAGTATTGCATATTTGTACAAAATATAATCTTGCTATTATAAGTGAAATTTTGTAATAGTTAGTCAAGCTGAAGATGAATATCAATTACAGATTTAAGAAAAAATATGGCAATTGTGAAAACCTGATAACAATCTTGAATTATCAAAATCTAGTACTACATGTCCTCAAAGTTTAAAAACTGTAATTTGCCTGCTACATTTTGCTTATTTGTTAATTTACTCAGATTTTTAATTTTGCAAAACACCAAAAACTATTAACAATTTACCTACATATAACACAAAATATATTCTTTAATTAACCAATAGTACAAGTTCTACCAACAACATTCAATGTTTGGTTGTGGTTTAACATTCAGGAATGTTCCAGTATGATATTTTGCCTCCATCCACATAACAGCTTTCCTTCATTTGTGCTTCCCTCTGTATGTGTATGAGGCTCTCACCTAAAGTTACAAGTTTCTCTGTGGTATTGTTGAGAGTTCAAATGAGCATACAATAACCCTTCTTCAACAGGAGTGTGACACACTCTCCTAGCACAGCTGCCTCCCCTTATACTGAGAATGTTCAATCATCACTTCTGAATTTGGTACTCACTTGTGCAGATGTATAAAATTTTTGCTTCTTCCAGTGATTGCTACTTTACTTTTTGACAACACAGCTTCTGTTGTCTTTACTTATTTTATAGAAGGTTTTTGATTAGTTTTTCTTTTCCACATTATGAAGTCCATGCAACTGCTACTTTTTATGGCATGGATCATGTTACACTCTTTCTGTCAAAGAGGTGTTTGCCATAGTGCTTTGGTAGTAGGATTTTTACCTGTGGCCTGGTATATCTCCTGAATTTGGAGTCGGATACTCCTTTCCCTGAGGAACCTGTTTAAGAGGACAACATTTTTGACAGCCTGTTCTTCATATTTTTGCTACCTCTTCTCAGTCTATAACTATTGATCTACCTCATTCTTCCAATATGGTATCTAAAGTTTGTTATCTTTCATCAGTCTCCTATGTATTATGATCCTTCCTCTGTCATGCTCCATTCAGACCCAGCTTCTCATCATTTTGTTTTTCCCCTTCTCTGATCAGTTCTTTTCTCACCTTTGTACTGGTGCCAACATGTTTTGTTCTCTTCATTTGGTGGACATGTATACCTTGGCCAATCATAGGTCTGAGTTTCTATTTTGTGACTCTCAGATTTTGAAGTCACTTATTCAGGCACGCAGATCTGATCTTTCCTCTTTTCTTTGCCTTTCCCCACCCCAATTCTTACTTACTCTCTCATGTTATCTTTTGTCTGTCCACCTACTTTGAGTCTATCCAGCTGTTCCCTGAGGGATTTTTAAGAAATAATCCTTTTCTTATCTTTTCCTACATTGGTGCATTGTATCCTTCTCCTTTGTCTTTTCATATATGATTGCTTTGTTGTTGGGACCTCTTGGGCAGAGACACTTTTTTATATGCTTTTATTAATTCATAAAAATACTACCATAATGGATGAGTAATAATAGAAAAAATATACAAAAACAACTATACACAGTAATTATCTGTATATTAAAACAAGCACAGAGTAATTAGAATATAAATAATTGAACATTTCTATTTTAAATAACTTCATAATGTGAGTTAACCACATGGAATTCTATTTAGAGTAATTTGATCTCAGAACAGAATTACTTTGTGGACAAATGTAGAATCTTCTTTTGCCCAAAGGAATATAAGTTTTTTTCTGGAAGGAGTTAACAACAGCATACCAAGATTAAATATTGTGATATCATTAGCAGAATAAAATGATTAGTAAACATAAGCTTGATAAGTAGTTAAAATTCAGTATTCTTTAAATTTGTTGGTCACACATGCTCTGTATGGAAGACCTATAGTCTTAAGGCTCTCTTTTGTTGTAACCAAATTGGTCTTAATGCAAAACCAGTTTGTACTGGATACACTTGTACAATAAATCATTTGACTGTAAAAGATAGCATAGTAAATTTGACAAAGTGCTTGAAGTGGAAATACTATTTTACACTATGTCATACTATATGCTATTCTAGCAATTTTTGGGGAAGTTATTTCTAAGTTTTCATCCCATCTAAGGTTGTCCTAGATAATAACTTCAAAACTTCTAAATGTATCAATTGAAATAATCATATATTGTGACTAATGAATATTTAAAACTAGGTAATTCCAATAAGCCAAATGGTAATAAAGTAATTCATCATTTGCTGTTTTGTAACACTTTGCAAGAGAATCTGCTTTTATAACATGAGTCATATCATTGAAATAAAGATAGTAATTATCTTTTGAACATACAGATATTACATTGTTAATATAAATAACAAATATGTGAAGGTTAATAATTGAGCTCTAAGGAACTCTACAAGGAATATTATGGAAGTGAAACTTTAAACCATTAATTGAAGTAAAACATTGTCTATTGTTTAATAAGATTTTAAGATGTCTTACATTCTACCTTAGAAACCATTATGATTACAGTTTAAAAGTAGAACTGTATGATTAATGCCACCAAATGTTTTGATAATGTCTGGGTTTCAGACTAAAACAGTTTTCGTGTTTTCATAAGCTTTGAAAAGCTTTGTTGTAACTGCTGATAGATGCTTTTCAGTTGATTTCTCCTTATTGAAACAAAGTTGTGTATCACTTAAAACATTATTTTGTAAAAAGAACAATAATTTTATTTTATTTTAAAGTATTTGTTTAACAAATGTGGTAATCAAATAAAAATACATATTGGCTGATAATTTTCAAACATAATCTGGATTACCATCCTTGTTAATTTATGTGATCTCAATAACAAAAGAATTTTGAGAAATTTTCTTGTTCTATGTACTTTATCCACAAGTAGAGTTAAGGGTTCAATTATTGGTTTGCTAACAGATTTCATCACTAAAGATAATACATCATCCCAATGAGGTAAAGAGGAATATGAAAGTCCACCAATTGCTGTATTACTTTCAGTAGCAGTTGTAGGTGCAATATAAAATGGATTGCACTGTTAATTTATCTTAACAATTAATGTTAGTTGCATAATAAAATAATCATAAAACTGTTGACATTATTTTTAGGATGTGTAACAAGATAACCCATCTTATTACAAATATGTGAAGGTTTGCCTTTATTCTCTTCCTTCCTACTTTAGTACCTTGTATGTCACAAGATTCCTCACTTTGAAAACGTCAATCAAAACATTTGGCCTTATGGTCAGACACTAGATGCTGAACAAGTGTATGAAGTTCCAAATATTTATTTTTGGTACAGAGTTTACCTGTTTATTTGAAATGACTATAAAGTTTTTGTTTCTCTGTATTTTATGTAATAATATTATTGTCATCCAAGCTGGATACCTAGCATTATATAATTTCAGTAAATGGAAAAAGTAAGTTATACATGTTGCAGTAATGTTTTTTAAATGAGATAAAGGTTGAATTAACATCATAATCTTCATTTACAATATGGATCCAGTTAACAGAACTTCCAGTAGCAATAAAATTTTTCAAAGTGTCAGCATTAACCAGTCTTCTTTTTTTTTTTTTTTTTGAATGACTATAAATTTTGGCAGAACTTACAAGACAATAAAGGATAATGATAACACATACTGATCAGAAATATCTTAGTAGGTTACACCTGGAAATACATTGCAACAATTTGTAAAAATATTAAGAAGTATTGATAGTGCAGTTTAAACAGCTCTAGTGGGATTGTAAATACAAATGTGTGCATTAATTACAGACATTAAATTGTTTAATTTAAGGGCATAACTTTTGTCATTTGTAGTTTGGGCATACTTAAAAAAATTAAAATTACCGACAAAATACATAATTATTCAATTTAATATTATCAATGAGTGAAACATATATCTATGAATTCATTCCACTTTCCGGAAGGTGGAATTAACATATAAATTTAAATTCAGGGTGGGTATATACAACAATTCCACCACCATGCCCAGAGGACTGACCAATGAAATCCATATTGTAATTTAGTAAAGGGGGAGGCTTTTCTATGTAATACAGTGGCTTTAAAAATATCAGTATATCAGATTTTTTCAAAGTACAGTAAAACATTGAGTTAAAGTATTATGTGTCTAATGATTAATCTTCTAACATTTAAACATATTGGATTATTCTTGTTACTCATTATACAGCATATTAGTTGATTCCTCTTTATTCTGCTTTAAGTTAACTCTGAGTTGAAAAAACAAACAAACTATTAATCCTTTTGTCTAAATTTCAGGAAAAAATTTACAGCTATTTCAGTTAACCATTCTGTATTTTCAAGACAGCTGGTATGGATATTAAAACTTTAATTAGGTTAACCTTCTGTCTTGAGAATACATATTTACTTGAAGTGGGTTTCTTGTCATTATAAATTAACCATTTTATTTCAACAATGAATGAGGTTGATCTTGTTACTCTTTTTAAAGTTATCTGTTTGCAAGTTTTTACACAGAAACCATTTACTTATGGTCAATTATCACCATAAGTTGTTTTTAATATACCATCTTAATTGTCTTTATTCACTCCTCTTATAATAATTATCTGTTTTTCTGGTTCTTTTCTCTTGTGTTGGACCAGGATTAAATCACCTTTGGTGTCATCTGGAAATTCTTTAGCTGATTTTAATGGACTCTCAAATTGAATATCACCATTACTAGAAGTCTTGGTATTAATTATGTGTTGCTTGTTTTAGCTGCTGATACATAAGTTTTAGAACTGTTAGTTACCTTAGAATGTATTTCGTTATTATTTGTATTTTCTGGCATTAAATCTATTGCAGTATTTCCATGAAGAGACAGTAATTCTTGCCTACATTCTGCTATTTCATTGCAACATGACTTTAATTCATTCTTCAAACAGAAAATTTCATTTATTAAAAGATCTAATTTATTTTCCATTGTGCTAGCAAACTCTTCTATAAAAGCTAGCAACTACTGTCATGATTAACTAAAAAATGCACTTCATTAATCAAATTACTTTTATTTCAGTCTGAAAATTGTCTTTTTCCAGTTCGTCAGTGTTACAGTTTTTTTGTCATATTAGAAAATAAATTTGATAGTTTACTTTACATTTAAAATATTTCAATTGTTTAAGTCATATAAAGTACTAAAATTTTTGTATATAATATAAACACTTTTAATATGATACTTTAATCAACATATGTTAGAGGAAATAACAATATTTTCAGTTTGTAAGGTTTACCAGCTGCAACTTTCAAAGAGCAGATTTTGCATATGTCACTACCTATAACCATCTCATATTTCTTGCTTCATACCTAAGATACCTTCATCTGGCTTCTTTTCATCACCAGTCTCTTTTCAGGGATATCCCTGATTTCTTGTGTGTAAGCTGTGCACCAGTATTTCACCATTTTATCTCTAGTTTCCCAGCTTTTGCAGTCCTCTTCTGCTCCTATTTCTGTTTTTCATCAACCAGTTTTCTCTCCTCTCTCTGTCCCCCTTTTTGTATTTTTACTTCTCTGTGTCAACACCCTTGCAGATGCCTTCCATATGTCAGAATTGTTAGAGACTATCTCTTAGGTTCAAGCACAGTGGTAACATGGTTAGCCTGGTTTGCTCAGTTTTGGCACTCATTTGCAGCTAATTGTTAGTTCTTTTGGGTGTTGTTGGAGAGACTGGATCTTTGTTCATCCTTTCTTCCTATTCTTCTACCATTCCTTTTTCCTTCCCTTCTCCTTGAAATCTAATTTTGTTATCAGTGTCTATCAGAGATATTTTTGAATCTCTTGAAGCAAGATGCTATTAGAACATGTTTCTTCTTTCTCTAAGTTTTTATTCCAGTCTGTTTATCATCCCCAAGAAGACAGAGAATTGGCATTTTATTATTGATGATCCAGTTGCTTCATTAACCCTTGTTGTATCACCACAGGGTACTTTTCTTACCCTTAGATGGTCTTTCACTCCAGTTTGACATATGACCAAGGTAAAAAAAAATCTGATGTTTACTCTCACTTTTGTATTTTTCCTATGACCAAGTGTTACCTTTTGTTTGTTCATTGAGGCTGGATGTTTCAGTTCTGAACCCTCCCATTTGGTCTTGCATCTATTTTAGTCATTAGAGCATTTATTTATCAGATATATGACCTGGAACTATGGTGTCACTATTACATAACTGCCTGGCTCCATCCCAACAAGCATCCCACAACCATACCCTTCTTCTTCTTCAGGAATCTGCTTGATTGGGTTAGCTTGTCAGACTTTTAGAAGTCACATCTCACACCCACTCATTACTTATTCATTTTGGTGTATTTTTCAATTCCCATCTCAGCAGGGCCCAGTATCTTCCCCTTCATTTGTAGGACAAGTTACATAGACATCCTGAGAAGTTCAACCACAAAACACAGTGAACTCTGTTTGCATTTGAAGGCTGTTGGAAATATATCCATTGAGGTTACTCTCTACTGTGAATATCTCATGAGAAGTTAGTGTTGAGAGGAATTTGAAGAACATCCCCAAGTCAGAGATTATCACTGGTTTCTTTACCCAAGGAGTTTCTGCAGTGAGGTGTATCTCCACTCACAATGACAGAATTATACTGCTTACCAGTTTTCTGATTTTTACATTTATATCACCACATCCACATGCCATTGTCAAGGCAGGTTATCTGAACTGTAAGGTATAGCCATATATTCCCAATTCTTTCAGATGTGGACCATTTAAAACATCAATCAGAGAAGCTTTTCTCAAGTGATAATATCTTGTTTCTGTATATTTGACCTGGAGAAGGATTACAATACAACATTGAGATACAGCATTTTGTAAGACCTCCACTCATATGGGTTGCATGTACATTTACCCACTTTTATCCAAAACTTTTTAACAGACTGGCAATTCCAAGTCTTTGTGAGATTGACAGGAACCTGGAGTCCCTCAGGGCTGTGTATTGAGTGTAACACTTGTGTGTGAAGATTATTGCCATCACTACACAACTTCCTCCTGCACTTCTTACTACCATTGCAAGTGGGCTATTTATGTTGAACCTTTCCACATCTCATGTAAGTTGTTAAACATGAGGTTTCTTGAGAGGCAGCTTCAGACTGCCCTCAACTGCTTGTTGAAGTGGACCACATCAAACAGTTTTACCTTTTGTATCTCAGAAAGGCTGGTATTGGTATTAACACTTTTGCTGATAAGCAGAGAATAACATTTTGATCTTCCTATGTCATCTTCAGGTTAACAAAGTTTTACCTTTTCTTTTTCCAAAACCATTTGTATGCATTTTTGCCACCAACAAGATATGATCCCGAGCTTTTTCTTGATAATGTTCTTTCTGTGGTCTCTGAGGTAAAATTGTGGAACTTATCTTTGGCTGTAAGCTAATCTTCATTCCACACATCAAGTAGCTGTGTGTCAAGTGTACAAGAACACTAAACATCCTCTGTGTCCTGGGGCTGTGTTGTCCTTCCTCAGTGGGTTATGCTCTTTCAGAATAAGCAGTCCACCATTCTTTTTTTTGGCTTTTATGCCTAGTTGCAGCTGACTGAATTGGGTCTGTTTTTAGATGATGTTGCTGTCTCCACTGGTCAGCCCATCTTACCTTGGCTTATTATCATTCTCACCTGTGACTTTTCTTTGAGTCATCTAAGGAAGGTGAATACTCCCAATTAGAAGTACTGTCTTCTGTTTGCTGAACATCTTTCAAACCACCCTTCCATTCCTGCTGTGGTTTGTTGCAGTTTCGTATTTCACTCAGGATCCCCCTCTACAGTTTCTGTGTTCACTGCTGAGTTTTATGCCATTTTTCTTGCCCTGGATTACACAGAAATTATGCAGTACACTAATTGTACTATTTATACAAACTTGCTTAGCTCTCTACAAGCCCTGGAATCACTTCACATTTGGTTTCACCCTATTCTCTTCAATATTCAAAACCAACTTGCCCATATTTTCTTTATCTTCTGTTTCTATCCATTTTTTTATACCAGGCCTAGTTGGTATTCTTTCGAACATGCCAACACCACAGTTAAGTCCATTTGCTCTGGTCCTGTGACTGCCATGTTTGATCCGTATATGGATTACAATCCTGTATTCAAGGCATGGCTCTTCACCAGTTAGAAGTTGAATTGGAATGATAACAAGCTTTTCCAGATCAAATCTTCTGTTGCTCTTTGGCCATCTTGTTTACATAAGGATTGGTAAGATGAAGTTGATCATCATTTTTTTAAAATCTGGGACTGATATACTAATGTGTGGCCTTTACAACACTCAAGTTACAATAGCCCAGTGTTTACTGCATGCTATCAGTATGATATTTTAGACAAGTTTTTTCTATGGGTTCATCCCTAACAGTGCCTTTGGTGATGGTGACACTGTCCACCTTACTTGTACTTTTAAGTTTCTAAGGGTCATTGGTCTTTTTTATTCCACTTAAGTTTTTTTTACCTCCTTATTGAAGTTTTTTAGTTCTACTTTCATTTATTCTTACATGTAATGATTTTACTTTTATGTCTTTTTTTTGCCAGTTGTATGGCACAGATAGCCCAGTTGCTTTGAGCCAATAAATGCCAATCACCTACATTCATGTGTTGAACCAATAAATAGAAATTTTGTAAACTTTTACTGGAATCAGATTCATTTTCATGGATATCTTAGCTTTTCAAAAGTTCTGAGAATACATAGAAAATTCTTGAAAGTGCTTAAAATTTATATCTTTGGTATTTAGTGTGAACCATGCATTGAGAATTTGGTTTCCAAAGTCATAACCTCTCCTCTCATACTACATTAGAAGTTCCCTCTCTTTTATGGTCTAAGTCTTCTATCTTCCATGGAATTCCCTATCCCTTAGGGTCATGGACATTTGTCATTTTCGGTGGACTCTATAGAATCAGTGGAACCTTGATTAGGATCCCTTGGACTCCACAAATCACCTTTTTCCTTACCTACAAATTAATTTTACCTGGTGACTCAACAAAGTAAACACCTTACCAGATGTTTCTCTTCCCTTTTTTTTCATCTGGACATTCATCTATTTGCAGATACATCCTTGATTAGGTGTATTTGGACTCTTAAGTGTTTTCAGACTGCTGGTCCAATGTTGAATCATCTCTTCCTGTTAGTCTCTTGGAGCACTGGTTGTACATCAAGCTTTGAATTATTTCCTTTCAGTAGTCCAAGGGTGTCTAATCATGATTCATTCCAACAATTCAACTATTATTTCTTAAATAATAAAGGGGGCACCCAGTTACTTCTCTCATTTCTGGGCCCAGTTGTGACAACTTCGTCTTATTACTGGTCATATCCTTGGTGCCCTGATTCTTTTTGTTGAATGTCTTTCTCAACATTACAAGATTCTCCCAACAGAGTGGTCCCTCAATTTTTGGATGTTCAAGTGGCTATTCTGGCAGCTAGGCACTCTCTTTATGAGTGATTTTTCCATATTTCCCCTGTTGTGGTCTTTCCACATTATACAGCTATGGTTGTGGATGTATTCAGTAAGGGCTGCTTCAACCTTTATATTTATGCCTACTATCCTATTCATCTTTTCCCTTGGGTGCTTTCACTTATTCAAATCACTCTGTGCTAGACCTGTCTCATTGCTCTATATCAGCTTAATAATGTAAATGGTGCATTCTCCTAAGTTGCTCTTTGTCTCATGATTTCTTCCCAACCTTCTGTCCTACATCCTTAAAATAGTTTGTTTAGTTCTTTGATCAAGGTTTATTGCTTTCTATAATTGTGAATATATGGCAGCACTGTTAAGTACTTTTAATTTTCTTCATTCTCACTGTGTACTCTACTAACCTGTCCTTTCCTGATCCCTTTCATCTTCTTCTTCTTCTTACTGCCCTCTTGAATTGGGATATGAATGTTGTTCTCTATACCATTACCACTCCATCCATTTTACCATGCGTTCTTTGTACCATCTTTCTTTTAATACCTATTTCTTACTCCATTTTGCTTGCAGACATCACAGGTCAGCTATACATAGTGTAAACATTTCTCACATCCTTTACCATTGTCCCTGTATTCTACTCTATCCAGACCATGTTTTTCTCCTCAAAACTTCAATGCAGGAGAGAGAGAGAGTGCATTTACCCCATTTCTCTTTCATCCATTGTTTTTCTTTATTTTCATTCTTATTTTAATTAACTTTGTCCTGTATGGGTTGGGTGATTCACTGTTATGTGTCCCGTACTGCTCATTTTTTTGCAGTTTCCATTCCCAGACCTTTATCTCTTGGGACTTTCTCTCTATTTGAGATCTTTCTCATATTGCTCTGACAGCTTATCCATTTGTTATATACTTCTTTTGACAGGGATTCTTGTTGACTTTTCCAGGTCTCCTCATATCACCTTTCCCTCTCCCTGGCAGCTCATTTCCATCACTCTTTAAAGGAGATTATACAAACTTGCTTGTAGACTACACCTCATTCTCTTTTCACTCTTTACCTTTATGATATAGCTATTTGTTTTTGTTTTGGTTATCACTTGCCACCCATTTCTATTCTCTATATCCTTAATCAGTTTCTACTTTTACAAGGGTTCATTTATATCTCACAGGGTCACATTGAGCAGTATGCAGCACCTATCAGGTTATACTTAGGTTTAAATCTCCACCATGTGGCCATTCAATTCTGACACACTCAGTGATGAGATATTGTGTTCCACAAGACTGTTGGAGGTTTCCTTGCATTGTGTTGCTTCCTAAGCAAGGCCTGATCCAGACTTCACTGACTCATGGACTATCATGAGTAAAGAAGTGGCTGAATTTCTTCCCTTTCCTCTAGTACTACTTGAAAAAACTGGACTGACCTGCATTTATAAACAGGGTTCTGTGGTCACTTATTGCATAGTCTTAAGTGGAGTACAGGAGCCCTTACCACTTACTAGTTTTTATCCACTATGGAGAATTCTTCCTGAGTATGACTGATTCTATTCAGTAGAGAGTAGAGTGGTGGTGTTCTGTTGGTATTGGTGGTGTGAACCCTTTAATATATGTTTTCAGTTTTTCAAAATTTGGTTGATTCCTTGATCTTTGTTATAGTAAAAGTAAATTTTCAGCTATCTTCTCTTACAAACCCTTCTGTATTTCTCCCCATGGGAAATATGAAATATCTCATAACCATAGTAATTTGTTAAAGTTTTATGAGCACAATATCTTGAGAAACACTACCATCTGTTAAACTAAATTCACTTATAGTACTTACTAACTGGACTGATGATGATTGAAAACTCAATAACATACTCAACATGACACTAATTAATACTTGAATACAAATCAACACAGGTAATATGATATGTGTAAGACATAAAAGACTGTTTATAGAAAATCATGTAATACTTGCATCATGTGTTATGGAATTTTGTTTTCTTTGTGAATGTAATAAAATACTATATTTGGAGATGGTCTTATTTTCATTGTAGGGTAGTGTATTTAACAACTTGTGTTTAAGTTGTGAGAGCTATTCTATTAAAGATTACCTTTTCAAAATGTTATTGTTTCATTGCATTTTTTCTAATGTTAATATCATAATAATAATAATAATAATGTAAACTGTAAACAGTAAATAATGTAAACAGTTGTTATACACTGTTGGCCAAAGGCCAATGAACATAAAAAAAATAAGCATTTTGCATTGTTAGACTCAACAACTTATTTGAGTAGAGCTTCGAAGATGAAAATAAGAAAAGAGAAAATAAAAAACCTTTTTAGCATTTAATAGCATAAAATGTGAACACTATGAAATTAGCCTAAATACTAGCTGCTCAAAAGTTTAAGACCATACTGAAATGAAGCGTTAATCGGTAAACACGTAACAAAATTTAGTCATTTGTGTTCAAGCATTAGCGTTGTCAACATCTCCTGTGTCACATTGGGTAAAAGCATGGCAAAGGCTAAAAAGTTGATAGAGTCTGAACGTGGCAGAACTGTCACGCTGCAAAAGCAAGGTCTCTCTCAACGTGCCATCGCTGGTGAGATTGGGCGTAGTAAAACTACTGTTACAAATTTCTTAAAAGACCCTGAGGGATACAGAATGAGAATTTCAAGTGGTTGGCCCAAGAAAATTTCACTGGCATTGAGCAGGAGGATTTGGCGAGTTCTCCGACATGACACCAGCTGATCGTCAAACCAGATTATGGCTCTTATGGACGCAGAATACAGCTCACGAACATGCTTTATACACAAGAAATTTAATAGTGAATAGAAAGTTATTCTCTAAGAATCAGTTCCTTGTAGTGTAGTATTTTTTCAGTGTAAATTATTATCTGTTCAGTTAAACCATAGTTGTCCTATTCTAATATAAGTAGTTAGCCATTAAAGTGAAATGCAGCTGTATTGTCATAAATAGGTAGTCAGTAATGTGAACTACAACTGTTTTGTTGTAATATAAGTAGTTAACTGTTAGTGAAGTACAGCCGTCTTATTATAATAGTAGTAGTTAGCCATTAAAGTGAAATACATTTATCCTGCTGTAACCTAAGCATTCTCACTCAAAATTTTTATACTGCCCCACCTCACTTCATTGCCTTAAATAAGCCAAATTAAAATATATGAAAACCCCCACATACAGATAAATATTCTTCCATGAGCAGGAACGAAGAGGAACTACAATGTTCCTGAACACCCCTGTTGGGGGAGAGAATTCTTCAGATTTCTCTCTCTCTTATCTAAACCCCTGCCAAGGTTTTGTTTGTTCATTACATAAATATTTAGTCATTAAAAAGAATCTCAAATTGCTTTATAAGTAGTTGGCCATTATGGTGAAGCACAGTTTTTTTGTTATAATATTAGTGGTTAGCTATTAAGAAGGAAGCACAACTGCCTTGTTACAAGCAGTTAGCTATTAAGTTGAAGCACAACTGTATTATTTTGATACAAGTAGTTATTAATGAAAAATACCACTGCTTTGTTATGATGTAAGCAGTTAATCATTAAGGTGAAATAGAGTTGTCTTGCTATTATATTAGTAGGTAGGTGCAACTAAAGTGAAGCACCATTTGAATTTCATAATGTAAGCAGTTATTGGCCATTAAGATGGAGCAAAGTTATCATGTTATAATATGATTAATTAGCCATTAAAATGTAGTACAGCTTGCTTGTTCTAATAGAAGTTGTTAGCCTTACAGTGAAGTTCAGCTATCTTGTTGTACTAGAGGTAGTTGGCCATTACACTGAAGTACAGCTAGTTTGTTATAAATAGTTAACTACTAAAGTAGAACATTGCTATCTTGTTATAGTATTACAGTAGACTCTCTCTATTAAGACCATCTTTGAGATTGAACAAAAATGGTCTGAAGAGGAAAGTGGTTTTACAAGGGAACAATTAGTTTATCACTTAACTTAAAATAATTGAATATTGAATTGTAATATCGTGTGTGATATTTCTTGTATATTGCACATCTAAACTATTAATATTTTTTCTTATTTTGGATATTTTCTATTTTATTGTCTTCATTTTCATCATTCAAAGGATTTTATGAATTTTACTCGCACATTGTCTATTTATAAATTTTTAGTATTACACAAAAAGGTTGTTGATTGTGTATTGTTTTTTTATGTGATGTTAATGATTTCACTTTAAACATTATCTTCTACATTATTTAACTTGTCCATCACATTTAAATTGTTTATTGTGTTTTTATATGATGTTAATAATTTCACTTTAAACATTATCTTCTAAGTTATTTAAATTGTCCATCATTTTGATGAATGCTGGGTTTCAGTTCACAGTGGGCTACCTGATTTTATAAAGTGTTGTAAATTCGTAGACTTGGAATTGGAGACACTAGCAGTTGAACCAAAGGGATGTGGTAGTCTCTGTCTATGCTGTTGTCAATTAAGGGAAGATTGATGAAACATTTCACAAAACACTTTGATATTGTGTTATCTTGATTTCATGCATGGCAGATTTGATGCAAGTACAAGCATCTAGCACACGGATATTTTTCACGAAGTTTGTGATTAATATGCCTTTATCCATGTTTTATAACATAAAGTAGCCTAGGCACTTTTTGTAGTGGGCTTAGAATGTGGAAAAGATACCCTGGTTATAGCACTGATGGTGCTTTGAGAGGCAAGAACACAATTTTTACACTTTTAAGATTCACTTGACTGTGTGATATGGAATTCTCTAATAGCAAGGTAATGTTCAATGTTGTGCTTTCATGTACCTATTGAAGCCTACAGCACAGTCCTAAAAAACACTGTTGGCCATCCATGCCTTCTTGTTAGCATATCAAGCCATGGATAATTCAGTTTTTATGTTGAAGTTTTTGAAGCACCTGGGTTTTGTGTTCTTATTGATCACAAGAGAATGTTCAAATTCACCAACTCCATTCAAACATTTCCCCACAGAACACTTTTTCCCTTTTACACACATTTTATCTGGTAAACCATAATAGCTGACTTGAATTTCATCCATATTGCAGATGTCAGAAGGTGTATATATTCCTCTGTAATAGCAGGTTATATGGCAACCCATCAACAACTGTCATGACATTGACATTCCCACATTTACCACTGACTGTAAGTTGTGAAATGTTATGTCTGACTTTGAAATTGTAAGCCATCCAGATGATGCTTTGAAGTCAAAAACCCAGAGTAGAGTCTATTGTAAGTACCTTTCCTTGCAATATAAGTCCAAAAACTATAATTTTCATAGCACACGTTTTTGATGCCAAGACTGTAATGATGCATCAGGATCATCACTCATAAATTTGGAATAAATACATTTTTTGTAGACAACTGATTTTCTTCAGAGGCTGTCATTTATTCAGCTTTACACTTCAAAATTTGTGGATTTGTGTTTTTGTAACATTGAACTATTCAGCTAATTTGCACTAGCTTTTATTGCTAGCATTATGTGCCTGAATAACTGACTCTATCAGCCAGTGATCACTCAACCCAACCAGATGACTTTGCTTTTGACATCATTTTGGAATAGAATTTCGATGTCATGGAGATATATAAGAGCATTTGCAAGAGATTTCATTTCTGATCAAAATAGGATAAACTAATGTTACTTATTGATATGCAGTATTTATACACAGTGTATCTGTCATGGTAATGTTATTAACGAGTATATGAAAACATTGCTCTTTCAAGTGCCTTTTGTAACCATCTTCTATTAAATTCATAACCAATAGCAAAACTAGATTACAACTGATTGATTGCAATATAATTCTTGCCACCTGATATTACAGATAATTAACAATTTAGCTGATGGGAAAAATATTTTCTTATAAGAACATAGTATGGAGCCAAAATGAATCTTAAACTTCTCAAGTCATGAGAGAGCCAAAAAATCTCCTGACAAATACCCAGCTTTCTCATACAACATGTTCTTATTCTGTGTTTTATCACACATTATTTACTTAAAGAAAAATTATTTTTTGGATTAGAAGCAATGGTGAAAGTATTAAGGCTAATATAATAGGGCAGTCAAAAACGAAAAAAAAGGTTACACAGGTGAGTGATATATTTCTTGTTTTTCTTAACTATTCTTTATTTATTATTACAAAAGTGACTAAAGATGTAAAAATTATAAAATATTTTGTAATGATAAAGATGGGTGAATTGTAGGGACTGTAATATTTTGCCAACAATGAGGGAGTGGTCTTTTTGGAGATATGGTTGCAAAGGTAGAATCTACTGTAGTAGCTCACCATTAATGTGAAATACACATGTCTTGTTTTAATGTAAGTAGTTAACTATCATTCTTAATTTTGTTTACACGGCCTAGCGCATTAAGGCGTGCGCTTTGTAATCTGAGGGTCGCGGGTTCGCGCCCGAGTCGCGCCAAACATGCTCGCCCTCCCAGCCGTGGGGGGCATTATAATGTGACTGTCAATCCCACTTTTCGTTGGTAAAAGAGTAGCCCAAGAGTTGGCGGTGGGTGGTGATGACTAGCTGCCTTCCCTCTAGTCTTACACTGCTAAATTAGGGAAGGCTAGCACAGATAGCCCTCGAGTAGCTTTGTGCAAAATTCCAAAACAAACAAACAAAATTTTGTTTAACTCAAACTAGAGTTTATTATAAAATGTTTTTATAAATGTAAATAAAATCACAACCTGTGTCTCCAGAATATAACTTTATTAGCTCAATATTGAACTATTATAGCTTTGTCTGGAGCTATTGATGTCCTACAAGTTTCCTAATCCAGTTTAATGAACTGATAGTTAAACTGGATTAGGGAACTACTAGGATATTGATAGCTCATAATGAAGTTGTAATAGCAAAATATTGAGCTTATGAAGTTACATTCTGGAAACCTAGGTTATAATTGTATTTAAGAAGTTAATTATTAATGAAAAATAGCTGTCTTATCATAAGTAAATAGCCATTAAAAGGAAGTGCAGCTGTCTAGTTCTATTGTAAGCATTTAGTTATTAGGATGAAGTACAACTGTCTTGTTATAAGTAGTTAATTTTTAGTGAAGTTCAGCTATCCAGTTATAAATAATTAGCCATTAAAGTGAAAAAAACTATCTTATTCTAATATAAGTAGATAACTGTTTAGTGAAGTACAACAGTTTTGTTCTAATGTAAGTAATTAGTTGTTAAAGTGAAGTACAGCTATCTTGTAATAGCAGTTAACCATTAACATGAAATATATCTGGCTTATTCTGGCATTCAGTGATTGTTATACAATTGAAAGCTATCATGTTATATTATTTATTATGACAGTAAAAGTATTTGTTAATAAAAGTTATATTTTTAACACTCCTGTGAAAAGTGGGGCCTAATAGGCCCCAGAGCAACTTGAAAGGTTATTAATATTAGGCTAATAATTTTGTATTTAAATGAAATTGCCATTTAAATCCATTAATGAATGGATTAACGAGATTCCCACTGTCCCTATCTACTATCTAGCGAAACCACAGCCAGGGGAACGGGCTTGGAAAAATCAGGACTAGAAACGTCTTTTTGTAGGAGTGTTAAATATGTGGATCAGAGTTGCAAGAAATGTGTTTTTGAAACTTGTACCATAAGACTGTTAAATTTGTTTATATTTCCTTTGAGCTCATGATGTCTGATATAGTACAGGGTGTTCAGAAAGCCACTGTGCAGTTTTGTCTGTTAATAAATATATAAGTGCACAGTGACTTCCCAAACACCCTGTATAATACAATTATTTGATAACACACATCAGAGATAGTTTTGTAATTTTTCAAGCAAGGGGAGGACACACAAAATATTAACTGTTTTCTGAACTTCCACTCAGTTTTTGTTGTACTAAATATGCAGTTTATAAAAATTTTGAAAGTAGCCTGGAATCTAATTTATGAATTTGTCCTAACAATTTTGTGCTGTACTGTATGTTCTGTAATTCTCCATTTCCATTACTAGTGCCTGAACTTGTCAAATTTTGTGTTGTACAGTCTGATTCTCAAAATTCATTTGGAACCACAGACATAATAGGCAACTTTTTTCAGGATGTTTAATTACACTGTGCTGTGGAAAGTTATATTGAACATGCTTGCATTGTAACTATTTGTCTAATCTCATTACATGCTCTTATAATTTGTTGTGAATAATTTACCAAACTTGGCAATAGATACTACTTTATTTTCACACCAAATTCCACTTAAAATTCATAGTGACATTTATAATCTTTGGTTTCATGAATTTTAAATTATAGTACATACATGTATCAATGAATCAACATAAGATAACAGAATATGACTATATTATTATTTAGAGATGTACACAAACAGGATCACTTTTCTGTAGTAAATATATTTTTTCATTGAAACTACCAATTTATCTTGTATCAAAATCATTATTCTTAGTCATGTGAGATTTTATTCTTGTATCATTTTTTTAAAACAGATAATTTTGAGATGTGGATATTATACAGGACAAGGAATGTTTAATGTTGTTTCTTGCATTCTTCATAATATAATTTAAAATTTTACATGTCATGTGATATTAGAATGTCTCTGAGTAATGGACTTTAAAGAGTTGGAAGCAGGGGAAAAATTTTGTTTTTCAAAAATGTGAATGCACCTTTTCAAAGAATATCAAATATTTCAAATGTTATGGTACTTACAAATCACCATCATAATGTAATAAGTATTTTCTAAAGTGTTGCAGGTGGTCTCCAACTGAAGCAAGATCTTCAGTATATCTGCAACTGGATGTGGAAATCTTCATTAAGTTGTCAAGTTATTGAAGAAGTCATGGCCTGTGAAAAATTGCTCAAATTTTCAGCTTTGACTGATTTCCTAGCTACTCCTGAAAATAGGCCAGTGCAACTGATTAGCAGGCAGAATCGTGTTGTTCCGGTATCTCTAGGTGGGTCTCTTAACCAGATTTAGCAAAACTAGGATTTGATCTTGCTTTATTAAAAAACCAACTTGAAATAAGTAATTAAATATGTTTTATTCATTTTGTAATGCTTTATTTATGTGATAATCCATATATATATATATACAACTTCTGCTATCCTAGAATATGCAAAATTTGGCCTGGCATATATACTGCAGTCAGTGTTGAGAGACTGTGTTGGTAATGGATAACTAGGAGAATGTTAATCATTATTTTTGACTTCAATTAGATAACAAAAAATCATTCAGAATTTTAAATACTTGTAAGAGAAAATTTGGGATGATGTTTTGATATGCTTTCTAATTTCAAGTAATTTCCTAAGAAATTATCTTGAAACCAATAAAACACATTATGATGTGCCTCCCTTTTTTATTTAAATAACAATGGAGTTAACATAATATTTTATTCATATAAATACAAGTAGTATCACATTTAAGGTTGATATAAAATGCTTGAATTTCAGTGAGATTATGTGGAATTTTATATTTGGTTAGTATTTTTGTTCGATTATGTGGAAATATGGTGGTGGAAAACTATATAGCATCATCCAACTTTTTGCACGTTTCTTCAGATATGTGTTTCAGGATGATGCATTAGTGGATAATTATTATATCAATAGTTTCATAAGCTGTTTGAGTATTGTATCCGTAGTTTTTTTTTTCTATAAAAGAGGTTGTTACTGATAGGAAATTTGGAAGTTTATCTGCTACAACATGTATGTGATGCTATCATGGCCAAGTGTTACTAGCTAATTTCATAGAAAAGAGCAGTCCTTGTTTCTTTGAGCAAAGAAGAACTTTTAGTCCTTGTTTCTTTGAGCAAAGAAGAACTTTTGATGAGGCAAAATGATAGAATAATTCCAATTTACTGGATTTTATGAACTCCTGGTTACAGAGATATGGAAAGATGGACTATGTGAAGTAGCAGAAGAGAAAAGGTAGGAAGAAAGCTTCCACAGCAGCTGATGATTGTTTTCTGAAAGACATGAGCCTGCATAATCATTAATTATTATCCAAAGATCTCAAAAGAGCATGCCAGGAAACTTTAGAGGTTAGTCAAAGTGAGCACCATCAGGTCTCACCAGTTGGTCTCTCAACAAGACAAGTCAAGAAAGAAACGCTCCCTTACCAACAAGACGAAAAAGATGATATTCAACTGATTTTCAGCAACATACAGGAGCCCATTCTTTTTGCTTATTGATACCACTATTTTCAGTACAGCCCACTGCTTTTCACAAAATGCTTGGCTACAATTTCGAACTTTTTGCTAGCTCAATTGTGAGGACTACAAATAATTATGCTAAATATAAAGTTTGTCAAAAAGACGTTGATCTCTGGGAGAGAGTGCTTTACAATTCTACACCAATGGGAAAAAAACACTAAGCTAACAGTAAACAAGTAAGCATGAGTCTGAAATTGTTATTGAAGACAGGTAAATCTGTATTGTTAGAAATGAATTATTATAATCTATTGTTATATTCTAATCATAAAACTATTTGCCTGAAATCTTTTTAGAGCTATGAAGCTAGTGGTGCACACATTTTACTATTAGTGCATACACTTGTGGTAATTTCAGTTGCCCTGGAAAGTTAGCCAACTATTTTGTCTTTAAAAATGCAAACTTTTATTGTAATTTTGAACAGCTTTCTGTTTGAGTAATTCTGTTGTTTTTGCTATATTTATGGTAAAACGTTGGTTTTTATGTTAGTTTCATGTTTTATGTATTGTTGTATACATTTCAACAATAGATATTATGATTCAAGATGGTTACTTACTGACTTTGCATAACATTAATGGCTGTTGTTTTGCCAATAGAAAAAACAAAAAGAGCTGAAAATCGTTACTTGTATAACTTTACACATGTAGAAACTGTATATCTATTTCAAAAATTGTTTTGTTATGCCATTTTCTTTGATATTTTGTTTCTAAACTTTAGTGGAAAAAGTTATTACTAATACATCTATTAATGTTTTAAGATAAACATTTCAGTCTAAACAAACAGCACAACTTCAGACCTCTACCTGTACATTACCATCTCACATCTTCATCTCAATCAACACCTGCAGCCTCATCTACTTCTGTGTTAGAATATGTAACAAAGGTAGTTGCTTAAAAAACAGAAATTATCTGGATATTGCATGCCTTCAATAAGCACCACAACTTCTTCTCCAGTGCAGGAATAAACAGAATTTTTCAAGGCATGTTTTCTGATAGATCTATCACAAAGCACTTTGGCATATCAGCCTCGTATTTTGCTTCTTTTGGCTTAGCAACCTACTTTACATGTGTGCTAGAATAGAATGAAATCTTGAGAATTTGTTCTTCTCTTTGAGAGTATGAACAACTTTCTGCAAAAGAACTAGATGGAGTTTTGAATTCATCATTGGGGCCAAGGCACTGTGAAAACAAAGTATTTTACATTCAAGTTTCTGACATGGTCACTGCATTGATTCATGATGAAACTACAAATTTGAACATAAGAATTATGATTCAAATTTCAGTGGATGGTCCTGATGTGAATATGGTCTTTCCATGACAAGACTAACACTTCAGTGTATCATTACTAAATGTAGAAAGTTGTGGAATGTATAAAGTTTATGGTGCATGCAAAATTGCAAGGGATGCTGTTAATTGGAAACTGTATAAAATCTTGAATGCAATGTACAGTGTATATGCTTTTCTGTGTTACTTCAACAAGAAAAGAGGACTTTGTTAGAGTAGTGTGGACATCTACATTTCTATCTGTATTTTGCAAACACAAATCTTTGAAGAATGCCTAAAGATGCTCAGAGGGCCTTAGATCTACTTGATCCTCTCAGAACCTATAATGACAGTGTCATAATGTGTAACGTTTCAGACCCATAAACAGAATCATTTCAAACTGTAAAAGAAACTATAATGAAAGATGTGTTTTGGACACCTAAGCTAGCATTTTTCATTTCACTATTTAATAGACCAAGCTGAGCCTTTTCTTACAGTGTATCAATAGTATAAACCAATGTTACCATTTGCCCACAATGTTTTGCATGCTGTTACCATTAGCCTCTTTTTAAACCAAGAAAACCCTGGCATTGCTGCAGTGTTTTTGTTTAGCATTGCAGTGCATCCCCTTATAAAGCTCTCTGTGGTGGGTGAGTGTAGTGGGTACTAAAATGTATTCAATTTATTATTAATTCCCCAGTCTTTGGAAAAAATAAAATCGATATGAAAAGAAAACGATTATTGTAAAATGACCACATATGGACGACTCTGTTCAACAGTCATCATCACAGCCAGACTTAGCACCTCAGTTTCTCATTTTGTATTTGTTTTCTGCAAAATCCTTAGGGGTGATGTTTCCCTTTTTTATTCAAAAGGGATTAGAAGGAAGTTGCACTATGGAGATATTTTGGTGGAAACATCTACACTGCAAAACAGCAAACTCTTTCTGAAATCGAAGATTATTGTGGATATACCCGTTGAAGTTACTCCTCATGCTATTTTGAATTCTTCAAGAGGAGTTATTATTGAGAGGGATATAAAGAACATTCCTGAGTTGAAGATCTTTGCTGGTTTCTCGAGCCCAGGTGTTTATGCAGAGTGCTGTATTTCCACTCATAAATACAGAATAATGCTGCCTACCAGCATAGTTATTTTAACATCTACATCACCACGTCCACCTGCAAAAGTCAAGGCAGGTTATCTGAACTGTAAGGTACAGCCATATATTCCAAACCCCAGTGTCAACAGTTCAGTCATTCAACATGCTTTGTTGTGGTTCTTTGATGTGTGCTCATTGTGGTGGCAAAAACCGTGATACCTACAAGTTTGAACTGCAACCACACTATGTCCAAAGTAGGTGGAAGAGAAAGAGGTCCAACATTTAAAAATTGAATAATATTTCATATTAAAAAGAACATCTTGGACATATGTTGTTGTACTCTGTTCCACTGCTACAGCAGGAGTGCAGACAGATCTTTCTGTGCCTCCAGTAGAGTCATTCTCCAACCATGTGAAGAGTCTTTTGCCCTCCATGGTTAAGACAGTGGATATGTGAATGTATTCTCCAATCTTTGTTTTCACCAATTCTTCCAGTGCAATCAGTCCACTTCCTTTGGCCCCGGCTTTTGACACGTTTGGATCCATCTTCGTCAGCCTCAAGATGTCGAACAATTAATCATTCATGACCTTAGTTGATGGACTCTACATCTACAGATCCAAAAGCAGAATACATGGAGGTTGAAAGACTTCCTTTTAATAAAGAATAGTAATGAGGTAAAAATTGAAAGGGCTCTTCACCCAGTTATTCTTCACATAAGTAAAAATGGTCATTTTGATACGGTGGAACTATCAGGGTTTTCACTCTAAAATGGATGACATTAAAGATCTGATTAATTTTTATCATCATGTGTGTCTCTTCTAACAGAAACGTTTTTGAAACCTACCGATACAGTCACATTTTAGCACTTTTCTTTGTACTAAAATGTCAGGTTGTGTGATGGATGAGTCAATCAGCATGTGTCTAACCTGTCTTTGCCACTCGATACACCCTTGTTTCCATGTTTCCTTGGGCTGTATCATCACTTTTTGCTCACTGTACTTGTGTGTCCTGGAGAGACCTATTATCAATTAGACCTTGATATCCTCATTAAACAGTTGCAGTCTACCTTTTTAATAGTGGGGAACTTTAATGGGCATGTTCCCCTCTGGGGTGGTACTTGTATTGATGGGAGAGATCGTTCTATAGAGTAAATGCTCTTGGATCACAACCATTCTCTCTTCATCTTACTTATGCTTTTATCATTTGTAAGGGCCATTGGCCTTTTAAATTCTATTTAAGGTTTTATCTTAATTTTGTCCATTGATTTGTTTTAACTCAATTTCCTTTTACACCTTATAATAAGTTACTCTTTATTTTATTTTTACTGGTTGTTTGGTGCAGATAGCCTAGTTGCTTTGCACCAAAAAATGAGAACCAACCCAGAGAAGATAGAGAAAAACACCTGGTATCACTTAAAGTGATTAATTCATAAAATTATGTTACAAATCACAGAGTTGCAAGTAGCTTTGTGGTAGAGACAGTGTTTAATGAACTAAACAAGAAGGGAGTGATTAAACTTTAAATTTTGGATTTGAAGGATGCCTGCACAGCCACTCTTGTTTGTTTTACCAGTAAGTTCTTGACAAAGTACCCCTTCAACACATCCTTGTTAAGGATATGGCATGCATTGATCCTGATACTGTTCTAAGAAGCAAGACACAAACAAAATTTTTAAAAATTCTACATTTTTTTTTAAAAGAAAAGGTTCAACATCAATGACTGTGATTCAATATTCAATGAATTCTATTTATGGATTCAGCTGTTGGTAATGGGTTACTCAGCTCATTTTCAAGAATCACTTTTCATTTTTCTGTGACTGATTTGCTTGTCAAAAGCAATTCTTCCATCTCTGGCAGGCTAAGAAAACATTACTTCTTTTATTTCATGGACCTTTGACAGTAAAAAGCATTTGTCAATAAACAAAGAAGTTGAAGAAATGAACATAATGGAAGGAACTCTCACTTTCAGGAGGGTGATCACTGACAATGTGATAGATGCAGTTGAAGTTTCAAAAGTGGAAATCATATCCATTTTCAATGCTGGTAGTGCCTTCAGAAGATACAATATTCATCTCGGGGACCAGAAACATAGAGGCAGAAAAAAAGAAGAGAGAACATTTGGATGAGGAAAGTAGTATGCTGAAGAGCAAAAAAGATTGCCATTGATAAAGACTTTGAAACTATGATAGTTTTTAGCAGATGAATATATAAAGAAGGCTCAAACAAAAAAAAATATTTCTTTCATCACCATCTCCAACACTCTTAGATAGAGTATGAGAGACAAAAGTGGAGGAACAGGTAACTCTTAAACAGAAGTTGGATGAAAAGCAGCAAGAGCTTAAGTATTCTTAATTTTTCTATGCATAAAGTCCTAGTGTAAATACATGAGTGAGTAGTATACAACAGTTAACAATAGGTGTATGACAAAGAAGACTTCCTGTTACATATTTATCTGATGAAGAGAAAGAGCAGTGGTGTCCTTTAAAGAAAAAATCAACTACAGTGTGTGGATTGTGTACTTGTTATTACTGTAAATAAACTACTATCTGATTTTATAATCAGATTAATCTATACTTTGATTGTTTATATATTTTCTTATAGATAACACCTTGATGATTGGCCCTGTCACCCATGTTTCTTTATTTTCCAATGTCTTAAAGTATAAGGGATATGTTATGAATTATGTATATATCTGTCTTGAAATTCTTAATCCCCCAAACCAAACACATCCTTATGATCTGGGTGTATGAATGTTTCAGATCAGAAAGAGCTGTTATCTACCCTTCCCAAAAGTGATCAACTTTCAATGGCTTACAGTATACATAAAATGCCAAATAATACCAAAATGTATTTCTAGTACATGCTATTGTACCACAACATGTGACTTTTTGTCTTATGTATTCAAAATCATTTTAATATAGCATACTTAATCTTCTGTAATACATTTGGTTAAGTACTTAAATGGTGTTGTTTATCAGCAGTGAAGTTTTACATTATTAGACCTTCCCATATTGGCACAGTAACATTTCTCACTTTAATGACATCTCATATGCTTGGAGATAATAATACAGTTTGGGGATTGTTCATGTCATGTTCTCCCTTTAGGGTTGGCATTTATATCCTCCAACAGACATTTGATTAACATTAGATTAAATCATTTGCTACTTTCTTTAACTATTATTCTGGTCTGTGGTTCAGGATGAGAAGGATTTTTGCATAGAAACATTTGTTTATGATTAGTCTCATTTGTCTTTGAGGTTTAGCTCCTGGATTTGGTCAATAAAGTCAGGATCCTTTAATGGCTTCCCTTTCTGTCTGATTTTGAATTATTTTTCTTTGTTCTGCCTCCTATACCAACTTTCAGCATTTCTTCATCAGTATTTTGTTCAACTAAATTTTCACGCTTTATTTTACCTTGATTATTAGAATGGAATATTATCCTCTTTTGCTAAGTGCTGCCAAGTGTCCACTATTATCATTTACCAGTCTAAAGTGGTAGGCCTGTTGAAGGAAATTTGAAGGCTGGTTTCTTTGCTTCTGTGAGTGACATATTATTCTCTATACTACCTGTTTGCATGCCCTTGTTTTTGTATTTTCCATACTTTTATTAAGCTTGGGAAACTTTTGAGATTGTAATTTTTCATTTACGTGATTTTGTATTCTCTGACTTTGTGTGTGGAGGCTATTTAACATAATGTCAGTTCAGATCTGATTATCATTAACTTCTGATTCAAGTAAGTTTCATACATAGATCAGAACTATAAATTAAGCAACTTATAAACATAGGTAGTGTGAAATACCATCTTCATACCAAATTTGCCTGCAAAGAAGAAAGGTGTATCTTTCCAAAATGCTCATGTTACACGATTTTTATTCCTTCATACCATTTAGAATGCATTGATTTTTTAGTTGTGTATCCCTGCTGTTATTAATATTTTTGGTCATAATTTCAATGTGTATTATGCAGTCTGATCTGATGTATGTAGCCACTAACCTAATACTAATTGTAATCTTACTTAACCTTGTATTTATTCTGATAGGTGGCTACATGTTATCAGGCTTGTATTTAGGTTCTATTTGCTTGCACAAAATGTGATTTACATTTACCTAAAACAACATATTTTGTAGTTATATTATATGCAATTTGTAATGTTCAAGAATAAATGTATCTCTCTAAGATGATATAAAAATGTCTTTTATTCATTTTTAAAATTTCTTTTTATAGAAAATGAATACACTATTATATTTGTGTAGGTACTCTAAAGACAGCTAGTACAAGTATTAACATTTTAATTAAAATAAAGTACAGAAAAACGTTCTGACCTTCTTAGGCCATCTTTAGGTTAACAAAGAGAATTTGCAACTGATTGTTGTTGGGTGCAACTTAGGGACAAGAGTGTGAACGAGTACAGGAATATGTGTGGAGTGTTGCAGTTTATTAAGTAATATATATATAAATGTGTTCCTTTGTATTGATGTAATATTTGTTTTCTTATACAAATAGGGATTATTTCATTTTGCATTTGTTTCCCTACTTCGTATGTTGGTGTTTTCTGTGGTTGTTTAATTGACTTGCAGTGCTCAAAAACGTGCAAAGGTGTTTTTTTGTGTTGTTTTTTTTCAGTTTATTCATGAATAAAATTATTTTATTTTGTCATATAATGTACTATAGCATTGGAATTTTTTCCTTAAACACTAATTGTTTTTCTATTTAAAACATCAGTATATGTTTGGACTAATAAACATACAGTAACTGATCCTTTATCTCCATCTCTTCTTCTAATTGTTCTGTTAGAAAACACTGAGATATTATATTCAGCTGGAACAACACTGATGTGTAGTTTTATATCTGTAGGATCAGTGTCCACATTGTCTGAGTCTGACCAAAGAAGACTTCCTGTTACAGATTTATCTGATGAAGAGAAAGAGCATTGGCGTCCTTTAAAGAAAAAATCAACTACAGTGTGTGGATTGTGTACTTGTTATTACTGTAAATAAACTACTATCTAATCATGACCATACTGAATATATGGAAACTTGTAATTTTATATCAAAAGGATATATTTTAAAATAATGTTTCTGGCATAAAAAAAGTTTAAATTTGTGTCTGTTGTTTAATATTTCCATTCATTGCTGTAATTTGTGGAGGAAGATGGTGTGGTATTTAAAACTATAATAAATAAAAAGGCATCTGATTTATACCTGGGAAAATTATTACCTTCTGCCCCTATCACTGCATAAAACAACAGAACAATCCTGTCTCAAGAACTATACCAATTCACTTCAAGTCACACATCAGAATTTTTTTAAGTTGCTCTAAAATGAAAATAACAGAAATGGCACAAATACATTTGTACATATCTGAATATCAACAGATTGAAAAATGCTGTTATAATGAGACATTACTTTCCATCAAGCTACACCTGATTCATAGTTTATGAAACTGTGGCTGTAATGAACTTTATTTTTTAGGTGTTTCATTAAATTATTACAAAACAAGAGCATGATAATTAATTCAAAAGAATTACACCCCCTAACGAAATAGTCAGTGTCAAACACATTTGGTAACCTGTTACATAAACAGAATTCCCAACAACAAGACAATTTATTATCAAGATATGTGCACATTGATAAGTATCAAGTCACAGCATGCATAATCACTTTTATTTCTTATTGAGAAAGCCAATATTTATCTTCTGATCTGATGATTTTTGTTTTCTAAACTTGCTTGCTGTAGGAAGTGATTTCATAAAAAAAAAAAAAATGTATCATATATTTCACTGTGCCTTCCTAGTACCATTCAGCTTCATTCAAATGAGCAAACATTGTTGTAATTATTAATCATGTCATTCTTTCTCGATCCTTTGGTCATCTTTTAAATTATGTCTTTGATCCTACTTTGGCCTAACATGGCTGCTTGACTAGAAATCTGAGGGTTGTGGCTTCAAATCCCCATCATGCCAAACATGCTCATCCTTTCAGCCATGGAGGCATTGTAATGTTATGGTCAATCACACTAGTCCTTGGTAAAAATAGTAGTCCAAGAATTGGCAGTGGGTGGTGATAACTAGCTGCTTTCCTTGTAGTTTTTCACTACAAAACTAAGGAAGGCTAGTGTAGATAGCTTTCTTGTTACTTTGCACAAAATCCAGTCTTTATTGTACTGAATATATTCCTGATATATCTGCTGACAATTTATTCCTTATTTGCAAGCTTGGCTTCTGCCTTTGTCAGACTATTTTTAATCATCTTAACTTTGTTTATCCTTTGCCTTCACTTATCTATTTTTTGCTCTACTCATGGTTGTTGCTTGTAATACTTTCTCTTCCAGCACTAACAAGTATATGTTTGGGAATGTTTAATTTTTCTGTTTTTTTCATGTTTTGAACCAGCAAAAACAAGTTCATTTTAATTACACATAACTGACAGCATCATCATTTAACTCTAATTTATTTTGTTATAAAATGGTTGAGATATTCTTTCATATTCATATGTATGTTGTCTCTGACCTAATGAACATCAGGTGACATCATGAACTGGAAGACCACTGACTACACTGTTGGGCCCGGCCTGGCCAAGCACGTTAAGGTGTGCGACTCATAATACGAGGGTTGCGGGTTCGCATCCCCGTTGCGCCAAACATGATCGCCCTTTCAGCTGTGGTGGTGTTATAATGTGACGGTCAATCTCACTATTCGTTGGTAAAAGAGTAGCCCAAGAGTTGGTGGTGGGTGGTGATGACTAGCTGCCTTCCCTCTAGTCTTACACTGCTAAATTAGGAACGGCTAGCACAGATAGCCCTCGAGTAGCTTTGTGCAAAATTCCAAAAACAAGACAAGACTAGACTGTCACGCTGTTCTGTTGGCATTCATCTCTATTTTGTCTGTGTTAATACTGGATAAATAAGTTTTCTCACCATAAAATTCTGTCTTTAACAAATGCCACGTCATTTGCACTGACAAGATTTAATGAACCTAAAACTTCAAGCCATTTCTTGTGTGTAGTGTGCTACTGCAGCTAAAAAAGGATGCTTTTGTTCTCAGTTATTGATTTTAATTAAAAAAATCTTTACACTAGATATATATAAATTCTTTTTACTTATATCTAGAGTATAAAGGTAGTTTCTTTAAATTTTTTACTAAGTTCTGTATGCAATACAAATTCTCAGTTACTGAGCTCTTACCTAATCTGCATTTTACTGTTTTTATTTTAAGTTATTTTCTCTTTATTATACAGGGTGGCCTGTAAGTCCCTACCCATCCATATATCTTATGTATCCAGTGTATCTGTGTGCTGTTCCTCATTCTCACTGCATAATATTATGCGATGCCATGTTCTGCGAGACATCTTCCTCAACTTAGCAGAGGTTATTGTTCCAAATGCCGTGGTAACAGCTGCCTTCAACTCATTATTAGTATTATTGAATATAACACAATAACATATGGATGGATATGGAGTTACGGGCCACCCTGTACTTTATAATAACGTCTGATTTGGGCAATTGAAAAGAAAAGACCAGGCCAGTATTGAAAGATGAGGACCACCAAATTTTACATAGATATATGGATGCAGAAAAAGGGTTACAGGAATGTTTTGGCAGCATGCTCTTCTACCTTGTTGTAAAGATTAACAACTTTATAACCACAAATTAAATAATAAAGAAATAAAAAATTATAAAAATATGAAGATTGTTACCCCAAGTGGTTTTGATATATCATATGTATTATTATCAAGGTTATACTGTGTGAAAAGACTAACACTTAATTTTTTACAAGCTTCTGTTTCAGTTGTGTCATCTGGAAAGGCTATTTATTATTACTTTTAACTTTGTAAAAGAACTGTATGGAAGAATCAGAGGAATTCAGTAATTCAAAACCAGCAGTTATCTTTTATGTAACAGTGAAAGTGTCATCCACACAGTATGTGCGTAGAAATATGGTTTTAATACTTTTAGTACTTGATTGAACAATTTGTTTTCAAAATCATGCTGAAAATGTCACAGATGAGGTGATAGATGTCCTTCCACACTAATCCTTAATTTTGTTGATGGTGTCCATTGTTGAATTGAAAATTGGAGTTGTTAAGACACAATTTTAACAGGATAATTTATTTTTCATCAAGTTTTTTTTATAAAACATCAAGAGCACCAGTTAATGGAACTTTCATGAAGCTTTTTACATCAAATGATAATGTGTATTTATCTTTGAAACAAAATCCTTGGAGCTCTGTTAAAGAAAGATGAGTAAGTTTTCTTTAATGCAATGAGTTAAAAGGAAATAGTATTATGAACAAGTGAAAGGTCTTGTTTAGGTTTATAAAAGACTTGAAAATAGCTTTCACCAAGAGTGAATGTAATTAAGAATAAATATAGAACCATTTTGAAATACAAAAAGGAGAAGACTTCAAAAGATGGAAAAATACTGTAAGAATTTCTATTAGAAGAAAGAAGTCATATAAGAAGAGTTACAGTTAAGAGAGATTCTTATATATGAGGTTGTTTATGCAGTTAAGAAAAATTACAAGAAAGAGCCAGAAATTGATGATGTACAACAAGACATAAAGAAAGAAAAATATAATGTATAGTTTGATTACTTATTCACTGTGGCAGCAGTGTTTATTCCCTGTTTAAAATGTTTCTGTAATTTTTGTATTATACAGTAGCTAAATGGTTTCATAGTCACTAAAACTCAAGCCTACTGTGATTCACATTCACTAATCTTTTACCATTATTCAAAAATTGTTTTTACAACATGTTTAGATCTACTGCTTTTAGCCACCTAGCTTAGTGATCTTGACATACAAATATATGCATGCAGTGCATACTTATAGGAATCTAGTACTCAGACTTATTTCAGATAAATTTTAAGACTTCTCTGACATTCCCTGCTTTGACTTCTATTGGATGATAGGGAGAGAAAATTCTTGCACAATTACAAGCACAGTGGCAATGTTTTTATCATGGCTAAATAGAAATATAAAGCTGCAAAAGTAAAACAAAATTTCTGAGAAGCCCTAAGATTTGTTCTAAAACTTTTGTGAAAACACATTATCCTGTTGAAGATACGCAATACTCACATCACTTTGCCATGTGATCTGCACAAGGGTTTCCCAAACTTTTACACCTCCAGGCTAACTATATATTTTTTCTGCAAATTCTCATTTAATGTTACATTAGTAACCTATGTTAAATAGTTAACACTGACCAAACTTTATACTATATTACCTTGACAACATTATGTTTATGGTAATTACTTGGTAATATGTATATGTTATAATACTGTAATAGATCATGATTTTACTTGTACATCTGCTTTCATTTACACTTAACATTTAATTGTGAAATCCCATTCAGAGTGAAGATGAAGTTATCTTTTTTTTCCTAAATAGGACTAAGTTAACATTCACTCTTGATTCTAGGCTCTTAAGAGCTAATAACTACACCTATAATTAGTTATATATCTCATCCAATATAAAGAAGGTAAGCAGTACCTTTAAATTTGATAAAATTCATAGTCTTTTTAAATTGCTTTATAAAATAATAAAAAATATCAGAAAATCTTGTGTATTACATAGTTGAGTCTATTTATTTCATCAATTTACATAAACCATATACTTAATTACTGTCAAATCCCATCTACCTTTTTTTTATATGTAATAAATCATGAGACTGGGAATATAACACTACTTATTCAACTAACTTTGAAAATAATGAAAAGCAAAAACCATATAATAGGTAACATTCCAACTAAGCTACATGGAAAGTTCATAATATATAATATTTTAAGCTTTATATTGAGAACACATAACTATCTGCTCATTTCTAATAATAGCATATGATTTCAAGATACATCTTCTTCAAAAATACTCTCATCATATTCCTTATCATGAATCAGGGTACAGCCTATAACATTATACAACTGGTCTGCACTTAGTCCCTTAGGTTCAGCAACTTTTATGTCAAGCATATCTTCTGAGAGAACTGTTCCACACTGTAAATGTTTTGAAGCTACCAGTGTTTTGCCAAGCTAAAATGCAAAAAGTACTTTCACAGACAATACAGTAAAAATGATATGTAGAAAAGTTATAATTCTGACATTTTTTTATGAGATTATATATAATAATTTGTTTCCTACCATTAGTTAAACTTAAAGCAATAAATGTTAATAAACATAAGGAAAATGTTTCACTTATTGACAGAAGTATTATACTAGTTAAATTAGAATGTATTGTGAGATATACTTGTAAAACAGTTATCACCAAACATTTGCAAGATTAAGCACTTATTCAACTGTTGGCTTTCTTGGTAGTGGGTCACTGACAACAGAATATTTGATGATAATAATCAGTAGTAACACTAATGTATTCTCTTGTAAATGAAAGTCATCACCTTACATTTATTCTTCTATTGATCATGTATTCACTGGTAACTTTAATGTCATACCTTAGGATGTGTTGCTCTTAAGGAGAAAAAACTAAACATTGGAAAGGTACTAAAGTTATCTGGAATGCACAAAACAAGTAATTTGTTAGACATTCAAAGTTCACCTCAAAAAGTTTAAGAAAGGCAAGTTAAACCTATTTAAAGCATGTGTAAGCAGATTTAATGATATAATACATAAATTCCTAACACATTAACTTACAAAATTCATTATTAACAAATATGAACAAGTTATATATAAAAAGTTACTGAACATTTATATTCTTTAGATGGTAAATATTTCAAAGCTGCCAACAACTCTGTATTCATTACCCTTTACTCTTACTCTTGTGTTATGAAGCTTAAGAAAGCTATGTCTTTATGAAAATAGCATACACACCACCTGAATGTCTCATGGCTAAGTCTCTTGGTGGGACAACAGAATGTTTAACAGATTTACAATGCTAAAATCTGGGGTTCAATTTCTAATAATGGACATAGTTAAGTCCAATCTAGTTTTGCTCTAAAAAAAAAACAACTACTGACCAACTTGTAACCAAAAGGAAGAGTATTATTATTTTTATATTAAAAAAAGACCTTACTGAATATATGAATTCTTTAGATAGTAAATACTTCAAAGCTACTACAATCACATTTTAATTTATTGAAAATAGATTTATTTCACAACTTTATATAAAAACTATGGTTTAATCTCCAAATAATAAAACATTCAATTTAACGAAGTGTATAAACAATTTTAAACTGAAAAATCTTTTACAGTAATATGAAAGTTATTTTGGATTCCTAAGCTATACAGAATACCACATAAATGTAAATTTAATTATCAAAGAATATAAAATTGAAAGCTCAACATATAACAAACCTTGCAGATAAAAAAGGATCTTCTGCATTATGGCTAACACCATATGAACCAAATCTAAACTAGTGCAGTAAACTTAAGAACACAAAAAAGATGAAAATAATTTTTTCCAGAGAGAAAGCCACCAGTGAACCAATTAAAGATATTAAGTTTAAGCTTTTCTAGAAAAGCTATCCTGAACAATTTTATAGATTTTGTCCTGAAAAATTACAGAAACAATAAATTTAAATCTCACCAGAGAAAATTAATCCTATTAAAGACTACACCTGTTACTCTACACACTGGCAATATAGTAACATCTGAGCTAAAACAAGCCATAAAGAATTAGAACTTCTAATCAGAATAAGTCAAAAACCAAGAAAATCTAAAAAAATTAATTCTTTCCTGTTTAGAACACACAGATTTTGACAGTTTAAAATCAGGAAAGTATGTGTTACAACAACAGGCAAACCTATTACACTTGTGATTCATGTTACTGACAATTTGATGTCTTTACCATAAAACTAGGATCTTTTATGGCCCACATGAACTTTTCTCAGGACACTAGGATAAACTACCAAAAACATTACATTCCTGGTGAAATTGGGACACCTGGTCACCCTAATAGGGTTAAGTTTCTCTATAGGGCAGACAGCAAAAATAGATCAAATGTAAGTGCTAAATTTCTTGCTTTTTTATGTTTATTTTTTATTTTTTGCTATAAAAGTAACTAAAGTGTAAAACATATTAGATAATGAAAAATTAACAATAAATATCTCCCTGAGGTACGTTATAACAAGTAGCTCATGTGAGCATCATTCAGTCTTTAACTGCTACTACACAATTATTAATTAGTCACAGTTCAGAGAGTAATAAAACAGCAACAACAGAAGAGGAAGGCAAGCCTGATAAGCCACAATCATCTGAAAATTGATATGCAGAGAATGCTCTTCTGGAGAGCAGACCCTAGAAAAAATGGTGGTATTGAGAATTGTCTCCAACCAGAAAGAGAGGCATCGATGTAATGATGCAAGTTAAGCCAGGGAGAAAGAGGTATATCCCAAGATGTATTGGAATGATTGAGCCCCCTTGACAGTCAGACAGTATCAGAGAGACAAGGGTAAGTAAGTGAATACATGACATGTTCAAATGATCCTCCAGTGTCCAATATAAGGGATGCATGCCAGGATGCTCAAATCCACGAGAGTAGTACTTTGTATACAAAGAGGATGTAGAAACCTAACTGAGGAAATTTCAAAAACAAAGAAGCCAAACCAAAATAAAGGTGGGAGAGAAGGAAATGAAAACCAAAGAGGCAAACAAAAAACACTAGATGTCACCATCAAACCTACTGGGGGTGTGTAAGAAAGAACCTCAGAGAGAAGATAAATGGTAAAAAAATTAACAGACAGCTGTAAAGATAGAGAAAGAGGAGCACCCTAGGCAGAAAGAAAAGGCAAAAGAGATTAGTGATCAAGAAATAAGAAAAAGTCATGATATGGGACTATAGCAGAGAGTTTGTTTGTTTGGAATGAAAGAAAGCTGCACAACGTGTTATCTGTGCTCTGTCCACATGGGTAATGAAACTGATGTTTCTAGTGGTGCGAGTCCACAGACGTACCGTACCACTGTGTCACTGGAGGCATATCAAAGAAAAGTAGGACAACACAGATGCGAGACAAAGTGGAACAATCAAAGGAATATTATGACATACAGGTAAAAAAAAAAAAGACAGAATATCACATACCTGATTCATAAGTTCAGTAAACGAAAAAGAGGAAGTACCTGTTTCTCATCAGGGAAAGAAAAACCAGAAACAAAGAATGAAGGTGGAAATGTTTGCCAAAATCATCCACACGTAAAGCAGGCTCCAGAAAAGGGAAAGAAATAAAATGGCTAAAGACTTAAAATAAGGGAAGAAATAACCAGAAGAGTACTAATCTCCTGATGTATATTAAGTGGAAACATTGTCAGATAACTCACTGGTACACCATGGTTCATCACGGCTCAAGTTATCCATTATGTCAAAAATATCACAAAAATGAAATCTAGTTCCTGACACATCAGGCATGTGATCTATCAAGTGAGGGCCATAAACAGATAAAAGTGCCTTAAGTCACCACTGAGTCAGTTGAAAAACATTTATGAAAAAGTACTTATGGTCCTCAGGAATTTTTCTTATTTTATATATACAGACACTCGCGCACGTGTGTGTGTTTTATGGCATACACTGTCAAAGTAGCCTAAAGTGTAAATGTAACAGCTAGAGATGATTGTAAAGAAAGTGCAAAAAGGAGAAAAGTGATGTGGCTCTATAAAAGATAAAGCAACTGTCATTTAAGGTGCCAAGAAACTCAAAAAAGTGCATTCTTGGACAAAAGATTGTTAAGTATCACAGAGTTACACATTAAACGTTATGGTACACATACTTTCACGGTTACCTGGTGGTTGCAGTGTCAGTTGAAGTGACTGAACCCATACAAAAAAGAATTAAATAAGGAATATTAGATTTATAATCTCTCACTATGTACAAGATCAAAATTTTCAATGAAACAGATATTTTTTTAAGTTTGAAATTAAAGATTTTCCAATTCCAAATATAAATGTTCCAAATAAATTATGCTAAAATATTTGCTACAATAGCTTTCTACATAAAATAGATTTCAAAATTACAAGATTTTGTGATCAAAGCTCATAAACTACTCACTCCTTTCTCATTAACAAGATTTCTACTATCACATTTTGAATACTATATTTATTCATTTTTGAGGTAAATTCAACAACTTTTTTTGCTAGTTGTTATAGATTAATAATTTCAGATTATCATAACCTTCAAAACTATCATGTACAATTTAAATAGCTCAAAACAAATGGATGGTTGGTTGGATGGTTTGGTGTTTTATAGCACAAATCAGCTTGGCTATCTGCACCAAACATCCAACAAAAAGTTAAAATTAAAGTAAATTTAGTAAAATTCATAAAAAAGAAATTAAGGTAAAAAACAAACAAAGTTAAAACATAAATAGCACTAAACCAATGTTTACATCCAATCTACAGTGGTAAGAGAAAAACTACAGTAATACAAGTTGTAAAGAACTTTCTGTAGCATAATTATAATCATCATAACTCACCAGGAAGACTAACAGGTAAGTTCAAAAATCACTGTCAGTCACCTGAAGTTGGTCTTTCTGGTCCTGGTTCCAAGTTATTTGACGTTATGCCATTTTCAGAAATTAGATAAATAAAAGTTTTAAAAGACTTGAAGCAAACTTTTAATAATAACTCGCCAGGATGATTAATGGGTAGTTCAAACAGCAGTGTTAGTCACCTGAAGTTAGCCTTTCCAGTCCTGGTTTCGAGTTATTTGACATTACAACCATTTTCTAATTTCAAATCGAACTAGATGGACTGTGATTCTTAAAAGGAAATCACATTAAAAAAGGTCTAATGTATAAATTAAAAACTTAAATGACATTAAAAAGATTAATGGCCTTTAAAAAACTGAAAATATTTTCAAGGTAGACAGTGTCACCATCGCCAATAACACTGTCTAATGTTATAGATAAAACATGTTTTAAATGGAACTGTTGTTGAGAGTCATACTGACTGCAAGACACTAAAATGTGGCTTATAGTGACCTGAGTGTTACACACAAAACACATTGGTGCATCAGTTCCAGATAAAAGAGAATGATGAGTTAAAAAACTGTGACTAATGCATAGTCTAATTAGAACAACTTCAGAGGGTTTCATTTGAAAAAAGCTTATTTTCATGTTGCCCACTCCATGTTGACTGCCAACTGGCATGAAGCCGACCCTTGAATACAGGACTATAGTCCATGCATGGAAAAGGCAGAGCAGTGGTAGTGCTAGAGCAGATAGATTTAGCTGCAGTGTCGGCAAACTCCTTCCTCCGAATAAAAACGTGGCCCAGTATCCAGAAAAACTGGATAAAAGTAGATGTCAAAGAGAAATGGGCCAGTTGGTTTTCAATATTGGCAAGAACAGGGTATGAACTAATGTGAAGCAATTCCAGGGCCAATAGAGAACAAAGCAAGTCAGTATAAATAGAGCAGTTTGAGTACTGTTCAGCTTCTATGTGATCCAGGACAAGAGAAATGGCGTACAGTTCAGCAGTGAACACAGAAGCTGTAGAGGGTATTCTGCACACAACCACTGAACCACGGCAGTGGCAACACAGTCACCTGATTTCGAACCACCTCTATAAATTGGAATGAAAGGATGGTTTGAAAGATGTTCAGTGAATAACAGACACTATTTCCAATTGGGAATGTCTGCTTTTCTCAGACAACTTAAAGACAGGTCATACTTGGGGACTGTAAGAAGCCATGATGGGGTGGGCTGACCAGCAGATACAGCAATGTTATCCAAAAACAGACCCAATTCATTAAACTGCACCCGGATGCAAAGGCCAAAAGGAGCAATAGCAGGTTGTCTGTTCTGAAAATGCATGGCCCACCGAGGAAGGAAAACACAACCTCAGGTGGGATGCTTTTATAAGGAACGGAGTTTCGAGGCATATAGTAAAGACAGTTGCAAAAGCAGAGGTGCAAAAAAGATTCACGAGATTCTGTGTATAAGCTCTGAACTAGGGAAGTGCGGAAAGACCCAGTGCAGTGATGATAAATGGGGACCAGCATCTTTAAGGCCGAGGCCCTGGCAGACCCATAGACCAGTGATCTATAGTTGAGTTTCGATCAACTAAGAGCACAGTATATCTTTAGCATACAACATCAATCCACTCCCCAAGTGGTGGAGGACATTCAGTGCTCTTGTACATTTGACCCATACATGCTTGATGTGTGGTATAAAGGTCAGCTTACATTCAAAGAGAAGCCCAAAAAACTTTGTCTTATGGACCACTGACAGCACAACTTCGCAAATACGAAGTTCAGGACCAGAGTGAATACCCCATTGGCAGCAAAAGTGCAGGCAAATGACTTTAGAGAGAGAGAAGTTAAAGCCATTTACTGTGGTCCATCTCAATAAACGATTGAGGGCAGTCTGTAGTTGCCACTCAATATATCTCATGTTCAACGACTGACATGAGATGTAAAAATCATAGAAATAGAGCCCATTTGCAACACTAATAGGGAGTTGTTCAGTGATGGCATTAATCTTTATATCGAAAAGTGTGAGATTCAAAACACATACCTGAGGGACTCCAACTTCCTGTAGCAAAGGACTGGAAAGTGTTGAACCCACACGAACTTGGAATCTTCTGTCCATTAAAAAATTTTAATAAAAATGGGCAAATGGCCATGTAATCCATATTTATGGAGGTCTCACCAAATGCCATACCTCCATGTTGTATCATATGCCTTCTCAATGTCAAAGAATATTGGTACAAGATGTTGTCATTTGAGAAAGGCTTCTCTGACGTTTCAAGTTGAATTAGGTGGTCCACTGCGGAGCTCTGTTGTCGAAATCCATACTTGGTAGGCAAGAGGAGATTGTTTGATTCGAGGAACCAAACAAGATGAGCATTAACCATCCTCTCTAAGATTTTACAGAGACAACTCATCAAAGCAATAGTTTGAAGGAATCTTGGGATCATTCCGAGGCTTAGAGAAAGGTAGGACAATAGCCTGGTGCTAAGCATCAGGAGAAACATTCTCCTGCCAGATCCAATTAAAAACAATCAAAAGAATAGCAAGAGAAGCAGAAAATAGATGGTGCAGCATTCATAGTGTACATCATCAGGTCCAATCCATGTACTGCCAGACTGATGAAGGGCCAGTTTGAGTTCCACTAGTGTAAATGGACGATTATAATCATAGAGATAATCAGCTCAAAAGGAAAGAGGTCATCGCACTTCCCAAGTCTTCATGCCTAAGAAGGTGGAGGAAGAAGTGAAAGTGATAGATACCTGGCAAAAGCTTTCACCTAGAGTATCTGCGATGCTCCGGGTGTCAGCTACTTCCTGGTCAACAGTGAGCAAGGTTGAGAAGGAGACAGAATTATATTGCCCACTGACCTTTCGAATATTATCCCATGTGACATTGGAACTGGTGGTACAAGATATGCTGGTTGTGAACTTAATTCAAGAATCCTTCTGGCTTTGACGTCTTACCCACGGACCATGTGCATGGACCTGCTGGAAAGTGATGTGGTGCGAGAGTGTGGGATACCTACAAAAAGTATCCCAGGCCTGTTTTTGAGCCTTCTGTGCCATGTAGCAGGCAGAATTTTACTATAGATGAGGATATCATGGAAAACATGTCAAGGTTTTAGGAATACATTGAGCAGTTGCTTGTTTAATACAGCAGTTACTGCTGCCATACAGTCGTCTATTGATGGCTTACAGATGATGGCAGGATCAAGTTTGTAAAAGCAGTGAAAGAGGTCCAATTTGCATGATCCAGCTTCCACTGGGGCACGTGGGTCAGGCAGCATAGGCCATGGCCAGTATCTCTCAAAATTATAGGAAAATTATCACTGCCTCATAGATTATTGTCAACCCTCTGTGAAAAATGGGAGAATAGTCAAGGGGAACAAATTGAGAGTTCAATAGCAGTAAAGGACTGACTAGGTGCATGAAAATAAGTAGAAGAACCATTATTGGAAAGAGAAAGGTTGTGATCACAGAGCATACACTCTATGAAGCAACCCCTCCTACCAATATCAGCACTCCTCCAGAGGGGATTATGTCCATTAAAGTCCCCCAGGATTAAAGAGGGAAATGGCAACTGTTCAAAGAGAGCATCAAGGTCTGACTGATCTTGGGTTCCTCCAGGCAACAGGTAGAATGAACAAACAGTGATGGTACAACCCAAGGAAACATGGGTGGCTATGGCCTCCAAGGGTGTGTCGAGTGGCAAAGACAGGGTGGGCACATACTGATCCACCAACAGTGCCACCCCTCCATGCATTCATCCATCACACAGCCTGTCATTTCTGTACAAAGAAAACTGTTGAAAGGTTACTGTATCAGCAGGTTTCAGAAATGTTTCCTGTAGGGAAAGACACACAGGATGGTAGGAAGCAATCAGTGTTTTGATGTCATTCAAATTATAACGTAAACCTTGACAGTTCCATTGTATTAATGTGGCCATTTTTACTTATGCATAGACAAATTGGGTGGAGAACCATTCTGTATATGATCATGTCTTTTTTCGAGGGAGGTCTATCAACCTCCACGAATCCTGCCTTGGGTCAACTGGGCATGTCTTTGCTGCTGGAAGAGGATTTCAGTGACTGAGGATGTGAACAAATGATCGTTTTGCATCTTGTGGTGCAAGAAGAAGATGTACCTGAGGGAATTCCTTTTACCCAGAACCAAAGGAAGTGAATCTTGGGATTTGTTGGAATGTATGTTAGGGACAGAGATGGGTGTTGAAGTTGATTCACCAACTTTTTTAACCATGGAGGTCAAAAAACTTTTCATTTGGTTTGAGAACAATTTTTTTAGAGGCACAGAGAAATCCGTCTGCACTCCCACTGTAGTAATGGAACAAAGTGCAGCAGCATACGTCCGAGATGAAGTGGTGGACAGCAACTTTTGAGCCTCAGTATAAGTAATGTTATGAAACGTTTTCAAATGCTGCACCTCTTTCTCTTCCAACCATTTAGGGCAAGAATGAAAGTAGGATGGGTGAGACCCATTGCAGTTGACACAATTAGGATCCATTTCACACTCATAGGCATCGTGATCCTTGCCATTTCAATGAGCACACATCAAGGAACCACGATATGACGTCTTTGAATGACCGAACTGCTGACAATGAAAACATCTTAGAGGGTTTGGAATGTATGGCCATACTCTGCAATTAAGATAACCTACCTTGATGGTGACAGGTGGACATGGTGATGTAAATGTCAAAATGAGGACATTTGTCAGCATTGTAATTCCATCTTTGCGAGAGGACATACAGCTCACTGCAGAAACTCCTTGGGTGGAGAAACCACTGAGAATCTATGACTCAGGGATATTCTTCAAATCCCTCTCAACAATAACTCCTCATAATGAATTTAAAGTATCACGAGGTGTAATCTCAATAGATATATCCCCAATTGCCTTTGAATACAAGAGGAGTTCACTGTACTGAGATGTGGAAGTTTTCACCAATATGTCATCAAATCAAAGCTTCTTTACTGACTTTGGAGAGCCAGCAAGTACCTCTAGTCCATTCTAAATGAAAAAGGGACATATTTGCCCTAAAGGTTTGTCTGAAAGAGAATGTAGTATAAGAAAATGTGGTACAACAGGTGTTACAGATGTTGAAGATTGCTGCTCAGAATCGTCAAGACATGGTCATTTAAAATATGGACTGTTTTTTCACTATTTAAGTTTTTATTTGGCAGATCCACAATAAAAAAAAGGAATATTTCGGTACCCACTGACGTCACCCGCGAAGGAGCCCTATGAGGGGATGAACTACAATGCCAAACAAGGACACTACAGCAATGGGTTTCATGAGCACTATACAAAACACCAGCATCAGATACAATGTCCACAACACCTGTTGAGAACATCCAACACTTGTACTTGGTTGACCCTAGCCCAAGTGGACCACTCAGACTCTAAGAGGGGCCACTCCAAAGTCGTCCATTTACAGGTATTCAAGGCCAAAGTGATGTGTTAGGGTTGGACCCCTCAACAACCAGGAACCTTTCCTCCCCTTCATAGGTCACCAAGCACGGCAAGCACGTGGGTGGATGATTAGATCCCAGAGGAGGTAAACTAAAAGAACAGAACCTTCCCTGGGAAGTCCCCTCACCACATACAGGAATCCACACCCAGGAACAGAACAAATGTCTTTTATACTTTACTTAAATATGCATGAAAAAACAGCTAATCATTTTACACCTCAGCAGTGTGATTGAACACTTCTTTTAACTTTAAATACACTTGTCTTGTTTTTCAGCTCCTTGTAAATATTTTATACTTTTACAATAATACATCATTTAAGTATTACAATATTTTTTAATATAAATGTACTAGTGTATTTAAGTATATTTAAGTAGGTTCATTGGTTCCTGTTTGTTTGTACAAGTTAACAATTTTAACATTCCTTTTAAACTTTAGACTACATTCTTAAAACTTTTAATGATCTCTTGCTATTTTAAAAAGGGACAGTTGGGCAAAATGTCACCTACACTTGCATTTAGCTATTATTTGCAACATTTAATATTTTCCTTTACATCTGTTATTTTACTAAAGTTATTTTGCTTAGACTGCTAAATGTTGGTGATTAAACAGCATGTTTCACAAATGCAATGAACCAACATAAAGGGAAAAAAATTCCACCAACCTTTCTGTTGCAAGTAATTTCAGACTCCCTCATAATTTTAATATGTGAACCCAATGCTGTTTCAACATTTCTAACTTGAGAAACTAACTGCTGAAATGTCTCTGGATCAAGAGACGCACAGTGGTCACTACCTTTCCATGTTTTATCCAATGTGAGGTGGCGCTCAAGGATCTGAAATATTCAAATTTCTGTAGAAAGGCAAAAGGTCCAATTAATGTGAATTAATGAAGTTTAACAAGCAAGGATCCTTATAATACAAATATATCTCTAACTATATATGCAAAAACGGCTCGTTTGGGTTGAGAAAATATTTTACATAGAAGAGCAAACAACGTTTCGACCTTCTTCGGTCATCATGAACCTGGCGATGACCAAAGAAGGTCGAAACGTTGTTTGCTCTTCTATGTAAAATATTTTCTCAACCCAAACGAGCTGTTTTTGCATATATATTTCTCTACAAGTGGGTTTTCTCGACATCACTGATTATATATCTCCAACTACTGCACAGCAGTGTTTGCTTATTCAACAATTAATTAACAGCCTGAGTAAAACCTTGAGTTTAACATTAAGGTAAGTGTAGCATTTATCACCCTTGCTTTAAAAAACAAACAAAATCCTTCAATTACATTGATACTTTAATTGTGTAACTCTAAGGCTTCTGAATATTACAAATACTAATACTCAGTCTAATCATATAATCTATTAATTATTGGCCTCTTTTGCATAAAATAGTTTTGTACAAGTGTAATAAAATCTTCAGAGCTGGTAATCAAGAAAATTTTGATTAGTAGTAAACACTTCAAAACTATTTAGTTCTTAAACTGCCAAAGAACCTACCAATAACAATAATGAAACATTTTCCTGTTCTACTTTAAATTTAAGATGAAATATAAGAAGTTTATCAGCAAAGAAACATCTATAGTTAACCCTATAGCTATGGGTCACATATCAATTGCCATGCTATCACATTTGTTAAATTGCATTCAAAATTGTTTTTTCTCGCAAATCAACATCAGAGCTACCTGCATTATACATATAATGTATAATAACTAAAATGTCATTGTACTTTACAAAATACCAGTCTTCTAAAGCACAGCTAAGACAGGTCATCAGAAGGAATATCTGATGCCTTTGAATCATTTAATCCTTTTGTGATGTGCTCAGTATAAAATATGTTCATTTATACATTTTCACATGTCCAGTATTTATACTGTAACTTTTAATGCTTAAGTGTATATTCACAAAATTTGGTAATATTTTAGTAATTATTCCAAGTCTTTTGTACACAAAAAATCAAGTTTTTAATGAAGTACTTTTACTAAAGATTTGTTTGTGAAAATATTAAGTCTGTTTTATTACTAGTCCCAGTGCAAGATTTTTAATGTATGATTCAGAGACTATTCCTTCATCATTAAAGTCAATAATTATTTGTGTAATCTCTAAAACCTCTTAAATGCATTTCAAACATTTGTTTTCAGTAAAACTTTATATTTTGTTACTTTTTCTATCCTAACTATGTGGTGTTTGTCAATTTGACCAACCTCATAATCACCACAAAAAATTAGGAAATAAAAATTTAGCTTCTTTCGTTTTTGAACAACTACAGATTAAAATATTCCACATATACCATCAAACAGTTTTGTGATACCATGCAAAAAATTATGGTGATTGAAGGAGACATCTGTGGGTGATGGAAACCAAAAGTCTATAAAAAAAAATCTAATTCAGTCTTTTTTTTTAACCCCTTTTTTGGCAAAAATCTTAAAACAAAATAGTCTATGTAAAATGTTGGAAAATGTTTATGTATCCTACTAAAAATGATGGTAATAAAGCCAGCTAATCCTAGGGAATATATATGCTAATACAGACATGTACACACATAAAGGATTATTTTTATAATAAGCAGTTTTATAATATACAAAGTAACTTGCAAGAGCCATACCAGGAGGTTTATTTTTTTTTTTTTTTGTCAAGCCATTTTCTGCATAAAATCTACTGGCCATTATGGTTGTAAATAATGATATTTAATCAAGAGAAAAACAATTTAGTAGAAAATGAGAGAAATAAACACAAACAGAATTATAAAATTTTACAACACAGAATTAAACTTTACCAGAGGAATGATTACCCTTCTAACAAGCATATTCAGTATTGAATCCTGGATCTAGTTATAGCATACTCCTTAAAACTCCCTTGAAGATGGCAATTGATTAGAAGCACAGTGATAGAATATAAACTAACTGATAGTCAGTATTATGCCTTTGAATCATTTAACCCCTTCATGATGTGCTTTGTATAAAATATAAGTTCATTTATACATTTTCATATGTTAAGTATTAGTACTATAGCTTTTAATGCTTAAGTGTATATTCACAAAACTTAGTAATCTTTTAGTAATGATTCCAAAAATATTAAAACAAAATAATATAAAAAAAGGAATTCTAATTATACCTACAAAAATTACGTAGGTATAATGTAGGTTAGAAGCCCAGTGATAGAATATAAACTAATCAATAGTCAGTATTATTGCACTAGCAATAATCATCAATACTGTTTAACATAAAAATTTATAAGATTAAGACAGTGAGTAAACACTACTACAATACTATAAAATTGTACTGAACATGCACATGAAAAACATTGGGTAATTTCATGTTAGTGGGCATATAATGCATATAAACTAATTGATAGTCAGTATTAACAGTAGCAGCAGTTGAAAAAAACTAACTCATAATCAAAATGGTCATACATATTATTACCTATATTTTTCTTAATAACTTCAAGAAAACTACCTTAGATCCTAAGGCAACAGCTGCGATACTGATCTCAGTCCCAGTTTCATGTCCTGAATAACCAATGACAACATCTGGAAACTTCTCTTGATAACTCTAGAAAAACCTTTTATTAATTAATAGAACATAATGATATCTTTAGTATTATACATAAGAACTCTTAGATCAATTTACAATAAATTTGCATATCATGTACAAATTGCCTCATCATTTAAATGGTTCGTAAAAATTACATGTCATGAAATGTTAAGTTTCCCTTCCAAGGGTGCAAAAGCAATTTAAAAAATTTGAAAGTTAAGAAGTAAAATTTATTTCCAACAAAAATAAAACTTAATGCAGTATGTGACAATAGGTAATAAAATTAATAATACAATCTAAGTGAAGTAATTTAAAGTTAGCTACCTATTTCAAATACATATAAAAATACTTTATAACTTAATGAAGCTAGTTATATGTAACAAACTGGCTTAAAGTACATAATATCATAAATCCACACAAAAGAAAACAAATTTTAAAGATTACGATGCAGTAAGTCATCAGTCATGTAACATTTGTTACAATATAACTAAGTTTAGCAAGAGCATAAGTTAAAAATTTTAAGTAATTGAACAAAGTCTAATTCTATGCCCACTAACATGAGTTTAATCATTTAAGCAGGGTGGCCAATGAAATATATGTATGGCTAATGCAGATTTTGTTACATTAGCCACAGTGGGTAAAATATTTGTGTTGCAAGAGTGAATAGAGAATGTTGATTGTATGGTTGCTTTGATAACAGATGCCTCAAAGTTATCATTCTTAAGTTCATAGGTTCATTATACTACATAATATATATATATAAAAGAGAAAGTTTTATCTTCAGGAACTTTATGTTATAAATTATACATAAACAAGACTAGATATAAACTAACTACTAGTATGTAGCACTGCACTAAAAATACTGTTTAACAAACATTTATATGATTAAGACAGTGAGTAAATACTTTACTGCAATACTATAAAACTGTATTAAACATGCACATAAAAAAAATAAGCCTTAACAGTACTTGAGTGGACATGATCAAACTTATTTTTCTGCATGCCTGGATTGTTATCATTAATGTTCTTTTCTGGGACTGACAAGAAGAAAGACAATACTGATTTGATTTCTTTTGACTTTTGTCTTCTTGGAACCTGGGATGCCATCTTGATGGAATTCAAATTTCACCAAAGTAAGTCTATTTCTGATTGAATGAAATTACCACTTCAGTATCTCAAGAAAATGTTCTGGTTTGAAAAAACAGATAAACTTAGGCATGTGCGAGATGCCTATTCTACATTAACAAAGCAGTATAAACACAAGATAAAGGTGAACAAAAATCAAGATGTAAAAATATTAAAATGTTTTGACAATTCATTGGGTGGTCTTAGTATTATATATTTATTTGTGTTGGTGAATTTCTATTCTCAATGGAAACTACAAAAAATTAATCTATTCATCCCAGCATTTTGACTTGTGCTTTTTCCAAGGGTCAATAAAAATCACAGGTATCAAACTGATTTTAAATTACAGTAATTGTAAACAAACAGAACAACAATATAAGAGAACATTCACATGAAGCATGCTAAAAGAATGGGTTAGAATTACTGATAATAATGGCAAAAGTTAAAAATTAAGAAAATTATTATAGGTGCCAGACATTATACCTTTTAATGGAAAGGAGTCTGGACTGAATCAATAAACTTTCTGTCATTACACTGTCACAATTTATAAAATTTTCATCCAATAAAGTGTTTCATTGATTGTACCATTGGATGTGCAGTGGTGGCTTCTTTGTTGTCAAAGATTACCTTTAAGAAGTAATAATGAATTTCTATTTCCTTTTGTGACAAAGATAATTTAGATTTGCTTCATTGTGTTTAGCTTCACATTTGCAAGTGTGCTGACTGACTAGTGTGAGCAGAGTAATTAACACTATATGTAATAAAACAGAAACAAGCTACAAACTGACACACACATACTCAAGAAAAAATTAATTACATCAAAATACAGACATGCTATAGATACATAACAATGAGAAAGTTGTATAAAAAAGTAACTTGTTCTTGTGCTATTCAAGTATACTAATTTACAACATGTAAGTTATAAATTCAACATATAATGAGAAGATTAAAAAAATATTTTACACATAATAAACCAAACAAAGACCTGTGAAATAAACATAATACACACAGTTGCCTAACTTTAAATAACAAAAAATCTTTATTGTAAAAATGAAATTAATCATTTGATGTTGATGGTTTAACAACTTACTGTTCAGCACTTGAATGTTTAAACCTGGCTGTTAATAAGTTATATATGACTTACAAGGATCATGTCTTCACCAGATAGGAAACATAAGAACTGTGTAACACTGGACTTTAGTCAGGTAAAACCTCACCCATGTTCACATCTCATAATCTTGAGTTTTCACATCACCCAGAATCATAACTACAATTATAGAGAAATAAATGTAAGGGGCCCAATAACTTTGTGTGTATGTGTGAGAGTGTGTGTGTGTGTGTGTGTGTGTGTGTGTGTGTGTGTGTGTGTGTGTGTGTGTGTGTGTGTGCAGTCTTTTGTAGTTACTCCACTAGTTGTGCTCATACCATTTATAGTTTGAGAAAATTCCCTTGCTCATAACAACAAAAGTAGACTACTGTACCAACACGAAAATTGAAGTTGGCTTGCATTCCAATTAAAGTAATTGCAATAATATTTGCATTTTCTACCAGACTGTTTCTTAAGGTGTAACAACTTTTCCAGTACTAGAAACAATATTACAATGTGCTTTAGAACTAGTACACGTCCTCCATCACAATACATTGATATATAGATGTGACTAGCCCTGACAGTTACTGTTAACTGCTATTCTTGCTTTTTATTCAAACTGAACAACAATGCATATCAATAACACAATCAAATATACAAATGGATTCACTTTATAATGGCTTAATATTTATGCAAGAATTATATTAATTTAGAACTAATACAAACCTTCACACCAATCAAAACTTTGTGAAATAATTTTGAATTTACAAAGAAAATATTACATAGCATATAAATATCAGTTTTTGATGGAATGATTAATGACATTATACATTGCTAGTTGACTTGTTATAGAGAATATGTTTATTAATTCAGAAGTTAATTTTTGGTTTTGGTTCTTCTCTACATAACCAGAAGTTTGTATTAATAATTAAGAGTTTGTTGATATTTTTTTATATTTTGTGATTTCTCTCTGGGTATAATGTTTATACCTTGTAGGGTACTCCCAATACCTGATACCAGATCTTTAACTGGTGATAATTTTGATTAGTTATAATTTTGGCATTAGTTCCTCTAACTTTGCTGGATACCTTTTACGAAAACAAACTTCTAGTCTAGCTGTCATCCAGTTTTTGTAAATTGGCTAAGTTGCTTGTAGGTCACTTGAAAGTACGTGGGAGTTGCCTCAAGGCTAGTGGCATTCAAATTTAATTGGCAGACATACAAGGAAAACAGCTAAATTGTGTAAGAGGTGTACTATTACCTCCGAATTACAGAAAAGCTGGCCCTAGTTAAGGAATGTCATCTGTCTTGTTTATAATTGTCAATAAAAGTTTTTCTTTATAACATTTAAAACATTTAATTTTGTTAAACTCTACAGAAATTCTGTTGGAAAACAAACTGTTAGTATGGAACTACTTACCACAGAATATCATATACTTAAAGTACATATTTATTCTCAATAAATCACAGAATTAATGACTGAAATGTGACCTAAAAATACAGCTAAGACAATTTGTTTCAATACAAATTTTTGAATAATAATTTAAGTGAAATAACTCTACTAATGTTTAAAACAGTAGATTATATCACCTTGATAACATGAAGATTTATATCAGAAGGAGGAGCTGGGTAAGCACTCACACAGTGTAGAAAACAAAGATTAATGTTGAACTGTTTTAACAAAGAATACACTTTCTGTACTGTGTCTATGGATTGCATGCCTGTGGATATAATTAAGGGTTTTCTGAATCTTGCAGCATACTGTATCAAAGGGTAGTTATCTGCATCACCAGAACCTATTTTAAAGAATGGAACATCCAACTCGTTCAAGAACCTCAATGAAACCTGAAAAATATAATCAAAACAAAGGTGAAAACATATTAAATTTAAAGATACAAATTAAAACAAGTAGCATGGAATACAACATAATTTCCATTCTTCAGATACATAATTTTTTCTATCATCTTATTTTGAAAGTAAATTAAAAATAAAAATACAATTTTATAAGTTATAATCAAATACCCAAATGATACAAGAAATATGAATCACACGCAATGCCAGTTTAGTCCCTGCAAGCTTGTAAGCATGATACAAAGTGCAAACTTCTTACAAAATCAAGCAGTAAAAGGATATGCTAAAGTCTCTAAAAAAAAATGTCATGGCATGTTAATTAAACCAGCAAATGTATGGTCTTTCTGGTTTTGCAGTTTCATCTTTAAGAAATAACGATACCAATAACTGTAAATTTCACTTAGTGATAGACGAAGTAGCTAGTTGCCTTGCTTGCTTTGCCTTAAGGCTGGCTTCAGTCATATGAAACACCTTCAGGTATCACCTTCTATAGAATGAAGCTATAAAAAAAACTTTAAAACCTTATCCATCTCTAGCCATTATATTAAAAACAGCAATGGTTTTCCAATGGTACCAATCTATCTATTGTGCATTACTGGTTTTTCTGATCTACAGCTCAAAACAATTACCAGAATTTTAAAAAAGTTGTGCACAGGTTATTTTGAGCATGATTTAAATGTTTAAACAGTGATGTCTTCTTTAAAAATATACCTGTGCTTTATGCAATATTTTTTAAACTTTTCTGAAATACACAAACAAATTTCATTAGAAAAGGTACACAATACAAAATTATAACAATGTTGAAAAGAGAGGATAGGAAACTTGCATATATATACAGTCACAAGAAACTATTTTATTTATGTTGCATAAAGTTCCATCTGAAAATGTTCCTAACATTTCAAACATACCAGAGCCTTCAATATTCTTTGGACATGCATCAATAGTAAACACAGAGAGCATGGAATCTGTTGAAATAAGCTAATATTTGTGGAATATTATGAAATATTCCACTGAAATAAATTACCTAAGCAAATAACAGCAAATCTAAATAGCACTATTTGGTAGGAAATAAATTAATATATAAAATTTTAAATGAAATAATGCCATGTGACTAATAATTATACAAGGTTGTATCTTTTATTTGTTTGCATCACATCATGCATTAGAATACTAAGTAATTTCAGTGCGCACACACTAACTTAACTGGAAAAATATTGTTGGTATAAACATTCACTATTGAAATAATTTTGACCAAATTCATCACTACTACTACTAATAACAAAACACACAATGACTGTTCATTTGATCTAAAATATTTTAGAAAAGTTGACTATTCTTTTCAAAACTCAACTTTTATGATAACAATTGCTTTATGACCAAAGTAAAAGAAAGCACAAACTGTAAAGTTTGTTGTTTTCATTGTTTTAACATGAAGATTACCTGATCTATAAATACAAGTTAACCAAAGATTGGTAAACTACACCCATATCATAGTGTAAAGTATTAAATATATTGTTGGTGTAAATGTGCTTTCTAGTTACTATAAAAAAAACATGATAAGGAGTGGAATTCTCCAAAACTAGTGTAACCCAATAACACATGCTGATCAAAATGTAGATAGAATTACATCTCCCTTGAACTTATGATTTCAAAATTAAACAATTTTTGGGAATACTAAGTTTATTTATTATATCTGCTATTGTGCACCCATATAATGTGAAAAACTAAATAGTGGCCAATGACACTTCACTTCATCTATCTATTGTATAGATTTTTCTCATACTGACAACAAAGTATGTTCACTCCAACAGTATGTCTGATCATCAACAAATGTAAACAATTTAATGATCATTCTTCACCCACATCATTTCTACAAATTAAAAGGAGGAATGGTCCTAACACTGAGCCATGAGATACATAACTTGTGACATGAATCCTGTTTGGCTGAACAACCCTCTTTATAACCTATCTTCCATACATACAGAGATCACTTTTTAAAGTTATAATTATAAGGACACTCCCAAAGAGGAGACCTTCAGAGTTGAAGATCATATCTGGGAGACCACACCACTTCTATACCAGGGATAATCTCTGCCCATTGTGGTGGCAAGTCACTTACAATCCAAAACCCTTTGGTGGGGGTAAGAAAGAGGATATCATAAGACCAGAGAAAATCTTGTACCCTCTCACCCATGAAAGAGGCACATGATAATACTGTAAGAAATTGTTTGAATGATCCAGGAACCTGACATACAGCATCAAAAAGACATCTGTATAATGTAAACCAGCTCACTCAAATTTAAAACAACAGAAACTGCTCCAAGCACAGAATGATAAGAACATTGAGGGACAGCAGAAGGGAAAGAACTGTAGCAATCTGCAAGCACCTTCATCATGACTCACATCATTTAAGGAGTAACAAGAGGATAAATGAATGAAGGAATAGAGGTATTTATACTACATTTTCCAGTCATTGAGAAACAACATCCTAGTGGGGATATGCTAAGGGATCCTAATTGAAGAGGTGAACTGCAATTTTGATAGCTCACTCCAATGTATCATAAAAAGAGGATATCTCATCATCTACACAAGCAGAATAATGCCACATTTTATAATCATTTACATATATGCATTATTTGCATTTCATTAATATATTCAGGAGGATGTCTCCACAGTCCACCAGTCTAGTAGCCTGTGTTATGTGTTATTATTTATCTCTAACAAGTGTCTGATTTATTATGTTACTTATACTTGGCATAAAGATTTCAAATAGCCAGGTATTTTAATTTAGAAGTTAATTAAAGGATAATATGTATCAAATTTATGATATTTGCCAACAAGATTGCTACACACAACACTTGGATCTCAAAAATGGTAAGGACACTTTCTCACCCCCTTGTTTTAGTGAAGTTTAAATGTCCTTACCATTTTTGAGATCCAAGTGTAAGAGATTTACCATTGTACATTTATTTCAATACCTATACTTGTTTCACTATAGTTTTTTGTTTTTGCATGTTACTTACATTGTTGGATATATATTGTGCAAGTCTCACCTATTCTCTAAATTTGTTAAAGATTCTTGAAAGTAAGAATCAGCAATATTGCTTTTACAAAAATGCTAGTGCATTTTTGAACATTGTTGAAACTTTGAGAAACTTGCATGATTTGTATAAAAACAGCTAGCTGAGAGACAGTAATAGAATAATATTATTAGTCAGTTACAATCAGTGTGCTAGAGGCTTTGGAAGTTGTACTTGTGATTAATACTTATTAATCAGAAAACTACAGAAATGGACCAGGAACATTTATAGATTACAAACATTACAAACTGTTCAACGTCAGTGAATTACTTCATATATTATTACTTCTACAAGAACACTAAATATCTTCCTCAGTAAGAAGTGAACTTTCAACCAGTGTGAACCACCAAAATAGCCAGCTAGCTTAAGTGAGGTGTGAAAATATCAACTCGGAAATGATTTTGCTTACTGTGGACCTGGATCGTTGATAAAATAATGAGTTCTAGGTCGAATGCAAGAATCAGTCTTGTCTGTAAGTTTGTGAAACTCTTCTATATAATCTATCGTTTGTAATAACTATTAGTAATAACCATTATTACATATTTTACTGTTTTTTTGTTTGTATATTAAAATATATTTGTGTTAAAAAAGAAAATTGTGTGTATCAATCTTGTTGGCAAATATCATAAATTTGATACATAATTTGACCACAAAACTATTTTCAAAAGTAGACCATGAAAAATAAAAGATATATATATACTAAAATATAACTTACCCATTAACTATCTTACAAAACAGTGAAGAATGGCAACAAGAGATTGACGGTATCCTGATAAGAAAGAAACAGTTTCCCAAAGCAGAGAATGGGAGATGAACATATGGGATGTAGTCCCAGTGCTCAACAGACGAAGTACCTCAAACGGTCAATAGGGATATGCAGGGAAAATGGAAGGTGCACAATTGGAGTGAAGGCACCAGGAATTGATAATGGAAAGAAAGATATAAGGAATAAAAGGCTAATAAAATCACAGTCCAAACTCTATAGATCAGGGAGAAAGGGGAAAAAAATTCAGTCAACATACTGGAAAAGTTAAGAAACTGTGTAGTGAAATAAACATATGTACAACATATTATATGTTGAAGAAAACAAATATTTAACTTACTGTTTAACCTGTAAATATAACCACAAGCAAACCGTCATTAACAGACACTTCTTAAACCTAAACTAATAAGATAATTTAATTAATGGTTAACCTGTAAGAAGAATAAAGGATAAATATAAAATAACATATGTTAAGCCTAAGTGAACAGTACAAGGCAAATGATATCGCTAAACTCTAAAGTGAAAAGCTTAAGCTAACAGTTAGTATGAACCATACTGGGAGAAGTGAGCGAGGACCCCAGCTTAAGGGTTAAGTTAATATGAAGTAGTATAAAAGATAAATAATAAAAAAAATGAAATAGTATAATAGATGAATAATAATAAAAATGAAATAACTGTTACTTTACAAAATAAAGAAAGTGTGTTAACAATAACTTATTCATGAGATGTGACATATGGAAGAAAAACAATGCAGTTAAATAAATGATTGATATACCAGTAAAGTGAATTACACGTAATCCTAAAATAACAAAGACCCTTGGTTAACCTAAAAAAATGGTATAGGAGGAAAGACACTATTAAGCCTTATGTCTAACCTGAACTGGACTATGAGTATCAACCAATCTAGCAAAACTTACATTACAGAACTTCATACAACAATAATAAAAATAAAATTATTCCAATACAATAAACATATAATTAATGTCTTATTTTTTCCAAAGTCACCAGACAGTATATCAAAATGTCTGGTCCCTCAAACTTGAGGCACAGCCCAACAAGGGTTAACTGACTGAACAATCAATCTACTGATGAAACAAAGCCCATAGTTGTATTTGGTTATTTATTTTGCATTATGAATTCTACTTCAGAAGTTACATGTTTTATCAGAATATTTATACTGGCTTCAGGTTATGGTGTTTTGGCAAAATGAAACACAGTTTTTGTAACAAAGAAAATTCTGTAATCAGGTAAAAAACATAACTCCTCTTCAAAATAGCTAAACGAGTTATAAGTATCATGACTGTATAATAGACAGTAAACTAGTTAAGGTAAATTAATACAAAGATACAGAAATAAAACACATTAAAACAGCACAAACTAAACACTACAACTCGAGCACTGCCAAATGAGAAGTGATAGTTTAGTAGAACTAAACAGGAGTCACAAGCATCAAGAGAGTATGTCACACTCTTATTGGTGGAGAGTCCTCACATGATGATTTGCATGCAAAATGCATTGAAATTAGTCAATGCCAGATGTGGGAGCTTCAAGGCTTGTGGAATGTGTAAAACATTCTTTTACATATAGTGGTGAGTATTGAAAGATAATAGCTATTTATGTGAGAAATTGTAATGTGCTATATTGGAACAAACTTTTTATGTGGCACTTTGTCAAATATTTTAATGAGTAATAAGTAGTTGTTACATATTTTATTGTCCTTATATTTTCAAAAGAAGCTTACTAATAGTAGATTTTATCTAATTATGAACTCAAGTTTTTAATGGCTATTCTAATTAAAAAAAAATAGTCATTTTTAGAAGTTCTAAAAATTTTTAACGATTTGGTAATTGACTGAGTTGTCATGATAAAGAATACAAAATATAGTGTATCGATACCTGATTGGTACTGATAAAAACAAAGTTTAATTAATGCAGATGGAAGTATTCTAAAATTCTTATTCAATACTGGAACAAAAGATGACTTGAAAGAATTAAACAAACAAGGTGATTGTCGAGAGAACTTTCTAGAGAAATGATTCACATTTATATTTTCACATTTTTTTGATTTGCGTTTAAAATTTTGTCCAGCTACTACTTTATGAATTTATGTCATTGATTTTTGGTATCAAACTATATTATAATTTTCATACAATACATAATTTAATTTCTTGATTTAAAAGTAAATATTTAAGAATTATGCCTTAACATCAATTTGATTGTCTGCCATGTGATATACTGAATACAACACATCCAAATTAGATGTTTGTGTGGTCAAAATACAAAGTATGAATTAGGAACTCAAATTACCAATAATTAGAAGCTAGAATATAAAATAAAAACCTCTCATCTTTGCTATATGACACCACTAATGTAATAAAAGAAACACAGTGGTCCCGAGTTAGGAACTCAAACTACTAATAATTATCAGCTAGAATATAAAATAAAAACCTCTCATCTTTGCTATATGATATCACTAATGTAATAAAAGAAACAGAGTAGCCCCTGTTTACCTACTTTGATTTCTGTAAATAGTCCCTCGTATGCACATAATTCTATATATAATATGTGAATAACAATGTCCTACAAGTGGATTTTTGAGCCATTTTCAAATATAGCCGATTCATTTCTTTCTTTCAAGACAAGCTTTCATGCCGGTGACCCTCACTAGTACAGCTGTAAGTCTATGGACTAACAATGCTAAAATCAGGGGTTTGATTTTCCTCAGTGGGGCAAGCAGATAGCCTGATGTGGCTTTGCTATGAGAAAAACACACACTCATGCTGGTAATTTGAGTCTTTAGCCTGTTAGAAATTTCATTTTTTTTACCTGCATACAGCTCCATTACTAAAATTAACAAATTATAAAGGATTTCTGTAGTATCAGAAAAGTAATTTATTATCTTTTCATTATTCAAATGTATGTATAAAACGTAAAAAAATTATTATGTTTCAGATCCTTCCCATAAAAAATTTCTAAAGGTTTAGCAACCTTTGACAAGCAGCAACCAAGTACAAAGGTTGTAACTAAGAAATATTTGTTCCCTTCATTTCTTTATTTAGTTTTCTATCATAAGAAAAATAAGTTTAAATTCTTGTTTGTAAATAGTTATGATGTATATTCATATATAATGTATTATAAATGATATTAGATTGTATTTTACAAAATACTAGTCACCCAAAACATTGTCAAGAGAGATCACTTTGTAAAGACTGAGGGTTAGTATTATATTTTTTGGTATTGTAACATAAGGGCACATATGCCATGTCACTGCAACTTCTGCAAAATAGCTAGCAATGGCTGAAAGGTCAATATAATAAAAATTAATAAATATGTACATATATATATAAATAGATATAGGTATGACAATTAAGGTATTTAGATTAAACATTTGTGTTTTTGCATTATAATCTGTAATCATTCTAGAACAATGGTTCTTAACCTTGTAGGAGGTACTGAACCCCAGAAGTTTCGTACTTGCATTCACTGAGCCCTTCATAACTGGAAAAATAAAATATGATTTGTTCAAATTCAAAACATAAATAGACATTTTATTAGTGCACAAAATGAACCATGCATCAGTTGCACACAATATCACTGTGTTCAAAAAACAAAACCAACAAAACATGAATTTCACACAAAAACGAAAACACAACTCAATGAATATTTACTGCAAATCAATGTGACTTTTGCTGTTGCCTTTCAGAGACAAGTTCAGAAATGCATGGCTTCACCTTGGCAATGGCCACTCTCATATAATTTTCGCAACAAAGTCTGTTCCTTTTCTTCGTTTTTATGTCTACCATCCTCGAAAAGGATTGTTCGCAAAGATACATTGTAACAAACGGTATCAGTATCTCAAGGGCTTTCTTAGCAATAAGAGGGTACACTACGATTTGGTGAAACCAAAACGCTGAAAACGTTGTTGTTTTGAAAAGTTGCTGTTGAACCTGGCTCTGCTGAAGTTCAATGATTTCGTCGAGGTATTCATCATTAACATCTGCTGTTGCAACACAAAACGTGAATGGCTGTCTCACCCATGCTGGATATGACTCTCTGGTGGGGAAGTATCCATCAAGAGACTTTGAAAACTCATCTAAGTGCATGGCAATTGCTTGCTTCAGTTCCCCGGGTACAGAAATGTCTCTGATTTCAGACACATCTTTGATCTTACTTACACAGCAGGGGAAAGTTTGCAAAGTTATCATTCTCTGTTCGTCATTTCCATAACAGTAGCTCTTTTGTTTGCTTCGATGATGTTGACTCCACCGCCTTGCATCTGTTGATAGAGACCATTGAAGATATTGGCCGTGTATGCAAAAATGAGAATGAACTCAGATTTTTGGAAGCAATCTGCATGACAGTGTTGGTGCTCTCGCAAAAACAGGGCTAATTCCACATGCATAGCAAAAACACGATTCGGCGCCTTTCCCCAGGATAACCACCAAACGTTAAAATGGTACAGAAGTATATCAAATTCAGAGCCCATTTCATTACACAGCTCTTTGAAGATGCAGTGCTTCAGGACACTAATTTGCACAAAGTTCACACATTCCACAACAATTTTTAATATTTCTGCCAGTTTTGAAGACAAGGTTTTGTTGCCAATGTATGCCTGTGCAGAACACGGTGTGTTACAATGATGTGTGGTGCATTAGCTTTCACCAGCGCACCAAAACCAGAGTTTCGTCCCAGCATGACTGGAGCTCCGTCCAAACAAACTGCAGAAACCATATCCCATGAAAGATCGTTCTCTCTGAAGAAGTCATCCACAAGTTTCTTCACTTTGGCTGCCTAAATTGTTGTTGTAAGAGGCTTACAAAATAAAAAAATCTTTTATCTCATTGTTCTTCACATACCGCACGAATACAACAAGCTGGCTTAGATTGGAAATGTCGGTGGTCTCATCGAGTTGAAAGCTGAATTTTGCTGGGCTTGGAATTAGATCTGCAACTACTTGAGCCAAGATGTCATCGCTCATGTCATCTATTTTGCTGATGATTATGTCATTTGAAAGAGAAATTTGGAATAACTTATTTTTAGCAGCTTTTCCCAGTATGATATTCGCCATCTTCCATGCAGCTGGTTTTACGAGTGCTACACCAATGGTGTGTTGTTTGCCCTGCTTTGCGATGAAGTATGCAACTTTGTACGATACTGTGTAGATCTGTTTGTCGATGAGAACAGGCAAAGTAGCCTTTTCATCGAACCTGGCTCTCTTTACCTTGAATTCAGCAAGCATTGTGTTCTTGTATTTCCCATCTCCATGCAGCTTTAGGGAGTGTTCTCTTAGTTCAATCTTAGTTTAGGGAGTATTCAATCATGCATTGAAGACGCTGATTCCCATCATGTTCCGTTATACACATGAATCCATATTGTACGTATTCGTCCGACCACTTTCTGTTTTTGCTCGACAGAGTTAGTATGAAGAGATTGAAAGATAAAGAAAAAAATCACAAATGACACACAATTACTACAGTCACAAGTCTCCTGCAGTACAGATATTAAGGCCAAATGATGTGACATGATCAGCCACAGCCAATGATGGCAAGTGGAGCATGACATCACGAATCATACGAGTGGGGTGAACGGAATGGACACGCACATAGTGTGTGTATCTTGACCTCCGCCAAACCCCTGGGGTTCAATTGAACCCAGGTTAAGAACCACTGTTCTAGAAAGAAAAAACATAATTGATATTTACTTCCTAATTTTTTCTGGTGGTCAAATTTATTGAACACCTACGGAATTCCAATTTGATACCAAAAATAAGAGATAAATTAGCAAGTTTTTCTTAGAAAACACATGTAAAATTACACATTTTATTCATGCATAAAAGTATTTTTAATCTTAAAAGTGAAAATTACTCAGCACATTGCCAAGTCAACATTCGAAAAGAAAAATATGTATGAGAAAATCATTAGTTAAAATATCTTTATACTTAATTTAAAAAAACCTGATATTTTACATATTTTACTAACAACCTGCAAAGTTCTGTAAACACATGCATATATTATAAAAAATTATAGCATAATTACACTCATGGGTAACTTCATGGTTATGAGGTGGGTGGAATCCACCCAACAAGCAATGACAGGATTAAATAAATTTATTTGTGACTGGTGTTAAAATCAAATGATTAGCCTACATAGCCCCTTACACTAGCTCAAACTGAAATTAAATAGCAAATGCTTGATATCAGTAATACTGATTTATCAGCCCCTGCTACTGCAATTTTCACACCCTCAGGTTAAATACCAAAAAATATGGGAAGAGAAATATGCATTGTTGTTTTGTTTCTCTTTATATGTATTTTGGATGATTTAGATGCACCACATACAACAGGTGATATTTTCATAACTTCATTTAGCAACTTTCTTTCAAAAACAACTTCGAATACTGGGTAGCTCAACAAACATTCTAAATTTGAGAAACATGTTAATGCAGTGCATTAGCTTCATGAATAGAATCTTAAAAGACCATTTCATGATTTACTTGTTCAATAGTTGACTCATGGATATAGCTGCAATGAGAAAACAATTTATAAGGAATGTCTACTTCTTAGCCAAAGAAAAAATCCCATATACTAAGTATGAACATTTGATTTCACATCCTCACATGCCACAAAACAACTCTGAAGAAATGGATGGAAAACAGAGTGAGTGTTCAAACCTTTGCAAGCATAGCTACATGCAGTGTGTATTCTGAAGACCTGCACTCCCCAAAGTTCTAGATGATTATTAAACCTCAGAACTGAGTAACAAATATTGCTCTATAATGGCTGAAAAAATCATCAGATATGAAAAAGTGATCCAGTTGTCAATTTTATTTCTATATGAGTGACCTAAGTGAAGTAAAAAAAATTCTAGATCATTACTGATCTAGCAAACATTGATTCTAAAACCATTACGAGTTTGCTTGACCAAAAGCTGATAAAAATAAACCTGGATTACAAGATCATTTCTTGCACTCTCAGAAGTACACCATCAATGTTGTGTAAACATCTTTCCGAGAAAGCAACAAAGAAAAATTCCTTATTACACAGTAAGGCACATCTTTTATTTTTAGCCTTAACCAGCACTAGAAATGAAATTGTGTGTGTGAAGAAGAGTCTTCACATCATTAGACCTATATTCAGAATTCCTCAAGTCATTAATGCAAGAATGTGTGTTGTATGAGATTGAGAGAATTTTAGAAGAAACTGAGCTAAATATTCCACAGTTAGCCCAGTAATTACAAATCTGTTCTTGTTGTCTTAACTTGTTAATGCTTAAAGTGGATGGCCTGTGAGCATCTACATAAAGAATAGGTGCAGATTTAGCATCCTTAGCAGTAGGTGTCTTGCTGAATATAGAGAAATCTAGATTTCTGGTTACCATAACAAACAAGATTTATATGCATTATCTAATATCTTTCCAGTCCTGGTTCCAAATTATATGACGTTACAGCCATTTTCAAAAAGTACTAAAAGTTTCAAAAGACTTGTAGTAAAATTTTAATAATAACTCACCAAGATGACTAATGAGTTGTTCATACAGAAGTACTGGTCATCCGAAGTTGGCCGTACCAGTTCTGGTTTGGAGTATTTTGATGCTACGGCTATTTTCTAATTTAAAATCGAACTAGATGGAATCACATTAAAAAAATGTCTAATGTATAAATTAAAAACCTTAAATTGCATTAAACAGATTAATGGCCTTTAAAAAACTAAAAACATTTCCAAGGTGTACAGTGTCACCATCACCAATAACACTGTCTAACATTATAGATAAAACATGTTTAAAATGGTGCTGTTGATGAGAGTCATAATGACTGCAAGACAGTAAAATGTGGCTTATTATTACCTGAGTGTTACACACAAAACACATTGGTGCATCAGACCAAATAAAAGAAAATGAGTTAAGAAACTGTGACCAATAAGTAGTCTAGTTAGTCCTCTTTCTGATCCTGACAGAAGCAAGATGGCCAAAGTCCAATATGAGGCTTTATTTGGAAAAGCTTGTTTTCACGTTGCTCACTCCAAGTCTACTGCCAGCTGGCATGGAGACAAGCCTCAAATACATGACCATAATCCATGTATGGAATAGGCACAGCAGTGATAGTGCCAGAGCAGATAGATTTAGTTGCTGTGTCGGAAAGCTCGTTAACACGAATACCAACATTCTGCACGCAACCACTGAACCACAACAAACCATGGCAGAGCCCACACAGTCACCTGATTTTGAGCCATCTCTATAAATATGAATGGAAGGATTGTTCAAAAGATGTTCAGCAAATAACAGACAGTATTTCCAATCAGGAGTGTCTGCTTTTCTCAGATGACTTAGAGATAGGTCACATTTGGGGACTGTAAGAAGCCATGGTGGGATGGGCTGGCCAGTGGATACAGCAATGTTATCCAAGGACAGACCCAATTCATCCATCTGCACCTGGATACAAAGGCCAAAAGGAGCAATGAGAGATCATCTGTTCTGAAAAAGTATGGCCCATCGAGGGAAGAAAACACAGCCCTAGGTGGGATGCTTTGGTAAGGAACAAATGGTGGAGGTGCAAAGAAGGTTCATGAGACTCTGTGTATAAGCTCTGAACTGGAAAAGTGCAGAAAGCACCAGTGCAGAGCCAAAGTCCCTGACGATGAATGAGGTCCAGCGTCTTTAAGGCTGAGGTTCTGGCAGTGATCCATAGTCACATTTCGTCAAATAAGAGTACAATATATCTTTAGCATGGAATATTGATCTGCTCCCCTAGTGGTGGAAGAGAGGACATGGAGGATGTTCAGTGCTCTTGTACATTTGACCCATAGCTGCTTGATGTGTGGTATAAACTTCAGCTTATGGTCAAAGATTAGCCCAAAGAACTTAGTCTCAGGGACCACAGGCAACAGAATTTCACAGATACGGAGTTCAGGAGCAGGATGAATACTCCTTTGGCAGCAAAAGTGCATGCAAATGGCTTCAGAGAGAGAAGTTAAAGCTGTTTGTTGTAGTCCACTTCAGTAAATGAATGAGGGCAGGAAGAGGATACTGTGAAAAATGTGTCGAGGTTTTAGGAATACATTGAGCAGCTGCTTGTATAATAGAGTCAGTTACTGTTGCCACACAGTCGTCTATTGATGGCTTACAGATCATGGCAGGATCAAGTTCTGTGATAGCAGTGAAAGAGGGCCAGTTTACTTGATCCAGCTTCTATCGGGGCATGTGGGTCAGATGGCACCAACCACAGCCAGTCTCTCTCAAAATTACAGGAAAATGATCACTGCCTCATGAATTATTGTCAACCCTCGATGAAAAGTGGAAAAATAGTGAAGGAGAACAAATTGAGAGATCAGTAGCAGTAAAGGACAGACTAAGTGCATGAAAATACGTATAACAACCAGTATTGAAAAGAGAAAGGTTGTGATCAGAGAGAAATACACTCTACAGAGCAACCCCTCCTATCAATAACAGCACTTCCCCAGAGGGGATGTCCTTTAAAGTCCACAAGGGTTAAAAGGGGAGATGTACTCTATGAAATGCCCATATCTGGAACCAAAAAAAGTGGATCTTGGAATTTGCTGGAATGTATGTTAGGGACAGAGATAGGTGTTGAAGTTCATTCATTAATTTTTTTGACCATGGAGGTCAAAGGACTTTTCATTTGGTTTGAGAATGATTCTTTTTGAGAAATACAGACAGGTTTGTCTGTACTCCCACTGTAGTGGTGGAATGAAGTGCAGCAGCATACGTCCGCAATGATGTGGTGGACAGCAACTTTTGAGCCTCAGAATAAGTAATGTTATGAAATGTTTTCAAATGCTGCACCTCTTTTTCTTCCAACCATTTAGGGCAAGAATTAAAGTAGGACAGTCAGAGTCATTGCAACTGATGCAATGAGGGTCCATTTCACATTCATATGCATTGTGGTCCTTGCCACCACAAAGAGCACACATCAAGGAACCACAACATGATGTCTTCGAGTGACCGAACTGGTGACACTTGAAACATCAGAGGGTTTTTTGGAATGTATAGCCATACCCTAAAATTAAGATATTCTGCCTTGATGGTGGCAGGTGGACATCGTGTTGTAAACGTTAGAATGAGGATACAGGTTGGCATCGTAATTCTATATTTGCAAGTAGAGATATGCCACACTGCAGAAACTCCTTGAGTGGAGAAACCAGCAAAAATCTTTGATTGGAGGATGTTCTTCAAATCCCTCTTAACAATAACTCCTTGTGAAGAATTTAAAGTAGCTTGAGGAATAACCTCAATAGGTATATCCCCACTTGCCTTTTAATGCAAGAGGGGTTCACTGTGTTAAGATGTAGATGTTTCCACCAATATGTCACCAAATTGACACTTCTTTACTGACTTTGGAAAGCCAGCAAGTCCCTGTAGTCCATTCTGAATGAAAAGGGGACACATTTGCCCTAAATGTTTGTCTGAAAAAGAATTTACGATAAGAAAATGAGGTAAAACAGGTGTTACAGATGTTGAAGATTGCTGCTCAGATTCTTCAAGATGTGGTTGTTTACCTGTGGACTATTTTTTCACTATTTAAATTTTTACTTGGAGAATCCATCATAAAAAAAAGTAATATTTTGGTGCCCACTGACTAAACCCTCCATGAAGCCCTATGAGTGGATGCACTACAATGTCAAACAAGGACACTGCAGGTTTAGTGAGCACTATACTCAAACACCAGCATCAGATACAATGTCCACAACACCTGTTGAGAACATCCAACAATGGTACTAGGTTGACCTTAGCCCGAGTGAACCAGCCAAATAACCCAAGAGGAGCCACCCCAAGGTCACCCGTCTACAGGAATTCAAGGCCAAAGTGGTGTGTTAGGTTTGGACCCCTCAACCACCAGTATCCTCTCCTTCCCTTCACAGGTCGCCACGCACATCAAACATGTGGATGGATGTTTAGATCACAGAGGAGGTAAGGTGAAAGAACAGAACCTTCCCTGGGAGGACCCCACTGCCTCACTTTCCAGTGACAGGCAACACTTCTTCAACCTCCAGTTATTAGGTCCCAATCAGTGAGGGTTCTCCATGGTCTATCATCCCAGCAGCTAGGAAATGAAAGTAGTAATGGTCTCCTTTACTCCACTCAATGAAAAAGTGGAGATACTTGTGATAGGGAGATCTAGAGAAACTGCCCACATACACACATCTCCATCAGATGTCTGCAAGAAGGGTAGTTTACTGGGGACAGTGTAATGGATGGTCTTGTAAACTTATTTTGAAAAGCAACCAACTTCAAGCCAGTAAAACAGGAAGATCACTACCTGGTGATGGTTTCTTCCATAAAAGTCCACTGAATAGAGATGCTCTGCATCAAACAGTAGTAATATCTTAGAATATATTATGGAACACCCTATCTCACCAGTTTTCATATATGGAACCAAACCAACACTTGCCATTATTCTGGCTCATTATGAAATTTTGGGAAATAAGCATACCCTGGAGGCACCAAGAGCTACCAGGCAGGATCCTGGAAGCAAATGCTATAACCCAAAGAGGAATGCACAGTAGGTTTATTGTAGGACAGTGAATTAAGGCATACAATAACCACTGGAAGATAAGACAACCAGATGACAAAGACAATGGGTGAAAAAGTTATGAAAAGTAGTCCATTTGTCAGCAAGAATGGTCTTTTGCTGCAGTAGGAAACAAGTAAGCAGCAAAAGAAAGACAGGTGATGAATCTCGTGGAATGAAATGCAGACAATCTGTATGCACCATCCATTTCTAGGAAGAAAAAACCAAACAGAAAATGTAGCAGACTGTACCAATAAATGGTAGAGGACATTTGTCCCTGTAGGAAGAGAAATCCCAGGGAATCAAAAGTGGAAGACAAATCCCAAAAGTGAGAGTTACAAACAAGTAGCCACAAACAGCATGAACAGGACAAAATTCAAATGGCTGAAGACTGAGGGAGAAAGGACTGGACAGGAAAAATACAAATAAGTGGATAAGGAAAAGGGTACAAGAAAAGTTGCTTATATGAAAAACAAGGTAGTAGAAATTGCAGGTTGCCAATGGCATAAATGGGCATGGGTAAGAGTATATATGATGAAACTGAGGTCCCAGTCAGGCACAGGAACAAAGCATATGTACATGTATGGATAAGAAAGAATCTGAATAAAGTCAAGAAAATAGGAGATAAAACCTCTTTCAGTATTGTGAAGGTAAAATGGTGAAGACAAGACTGCCCCAAAGTTGGCAAACATAGAGACAGCTGAACCCTGTGGAAGAGTCTGGTAAAGGAAAAGGAGATATCCAACACTAAAGAGAATGATTAGAAGCAAAGTAGTAATATGAATCAACTTTGAAAACTACACCCTCCATCCCCATGTGGGTAGAACAACTAGCTATAATTATGTCCAAAAAAGGAAAAGATTACCAGATAGTGAAGTCTGATTTCACCGAAGAACTAGACTAATCCAAAAGTAAAGCTCAGAGGAGAAGATAAAAGGACTGAAATGTAAATAGAAGTTGAAGGAACAGAGTGTATAATTAGCATTGGAAGAAGGTGTTGGGTTGATATATGGCAAAAAACAAAAGTACAATCTGTCAGAGGATAATGCTAAGAGAAAACAACAAAGAGCGTCTCTAGTCGAGTCCAGTACTAAAGTTTATAAATAAAGGGTGAAAAGGAGGACCAGCATTATGACAACTAAAAGACCACACAGAAGGCATTGACAGCCAAAGAAAAATGGCAAAGAAAACATGATACAAAGAGAAGAATCACAAATGTGAGAATGATGATTAAGCAATGATGAGAAATGTCTTCAAAAGAAAACCACCAGAGGAAACAGGAGAAGGAGATACATACTGTGAGCAGAATGTGATCTAGTCATGAAAGACATTCTGCAACTATTTCATAGTATCCAGTACATGGCAAGTGAAGAAACCAACCTGATGAGAATTTGCCCAGAAAGGAATGTTCAGAGTTTGTAATCAAGAAATTATAGATTGGATTACCTCATGGCTGATAACTGAAATAAAAACAAAAACTAAGAAGTTGTTGGAATGGAACTTAATAAAATGATTATTTGGGAGTGGTAATAACTGTACCATACACAACAGTGTACTGAAAGGAAGGGACAGGAGAACCACTGAGATCAAAAAATGCTCTGAGGTTTCCCACTGGTCATGCAAATATCAACTGCATATTTGTGAGACCCATTCGAATAACAGACCCCATGGTCACCAAACCTGAAACTTCCCAAGCAGAATGAACAGGACAGGTACAAATTCTAATGACACCTGATGGCAAAAGCTCCACAGAAGAACAAGTGAACCAGAATATACAATGCCATCCATTACAACACTTTCTTGGATACAACACTGTGGTGCCTTTATTCTTCAAAATATAGTACCATTTCTCAGTTTAGGTAAAGTCATTATACTCTGTCACAAAATAAAGAAAAAAGGAGAAAGTCAGAGACATGAATATCAAAGTTCACACCTGAGAATTAGGGTAAGAAAGGAATTTGGAAATGTCACTTTGAGTGTTGAAATAGCAAGAAACCATTATCAATACACTTTGTGAAATACAGGTTTTAAAGTCACATAAACAATACTCTATCCACTTGCATACATGATGGTACAGATAACTTAGCTACTGTTGGACACAGCAGGAATTCCATCTATATGGTCATAAATGATGTAATTAAAGTGTAAATGTTTTAACAGGGTGAAAAGGGCAAGAAGTTTCAAGAACTGGTTAAGATGAAACCAAGATACTGCTAAGCACAAGAAAGAAACAGAGATATTATGTTAATTATAACATGATTAGAGTAGCATTAAGCCTGTTCTCTTTTGCTACAATTTAATTATCTACTGAAAATGTCAATTGGTTTTAAACTATATTACTGTATCTTATTTTATCTTATCTATGTTATTTTTATATCTATTTTTTCCTATGTTAATAAAGTTATTTGGCTGATTATTTTAGTAGTCAGTCAAATCTATCTATACTGGTTCAACTATAATGCCTTCTTGACTAACTGGTTATAATGCTCTCCCACTTATATTACTCTCAGCTGCATATGGCTCTCAATGGTAGCATTATAATAAACTAGTATTGAAGTATAAGAGAAGGAAAGGTCAAAGAACTTGAAGATCTGCAAGGATAAGCAGAATATAAACATGAGCAACCAAGCACACAAGTGGTCAGTGTAGTGTGAATCAGGTATAATCAGACTGTACAATGTGTACTCAACTACACAGAAGGGCACACTAGCTGTGTAAGGGGTTATCCATACTGCTCTGATAGTGTAACCACTATCATACTTCTCACCTTATTGTGATAAACATAACTGGCAAGGATTCTCTACAGTCTACCACTCTAACAGCTGGGAAATAGTAAATGGAAAGAGTATCCTGTGCTCCACATGAAGAAGGGAAGAATTTGCATTGGGCAGGGCTAGATGAAGTGCTCAGGTCCTATCAGGCCACAATCCAGAAAAGGTTTTATTGTAGACAGTGCAATAGGTAAATACAAAACATTAATATTAAAAGCAGGCAAGCACAATCCAAAGTCAGTCATTTTCCTGGTGCAGCTTTTCCCAAGATAGTTCATGGAATTGGTACAGTCAGTATTAGATAACTGAGTAAACTTATACACATTCCATTTGGTTGTAGGCACTGGCAGAACCCAGAACCAGAACTGTCTACAATATTCTTCCCTTCTTCATGTGGAGCACAGGATACTCTTTCCATTTACTATTTCCCAGCTGTTAGAGTGGTAGACTGTAGAGAATCCTTGCCAGTTATGTTTATCACAATAAGGTGAGAAGTAGGATAGTGGTTACACTATCAGAGCAGTATGGATAACCCCTTACACAGCTAGGTTCTGGTAGATGGGTTGAAAACTTTCTGTTATCCTGGTTTAATGCAGATTTAGGGAATAACATATCCTGAGAGATAGTAACAACCATTTGGCAATATTCTATTCCACTGAAAAAGAATGAAAGTTAAAAAAATATACTTATCCACTTCAAAAATGGTCAGTCAATTGAAGTATGGGGATCAGGAAGTTGAAATCCTGCAGAAGATGAAACAACCAAGTGGTGGATAATGAGTGATGAATGTGTGTGGAATCATCTACATGCCCACCTGGAGAATCTCAGCTAAGGACTGGCAAAAACAGGAAACAAGAGAATGAGAAAAATGACAAATCAGATGCAAATAAATATGAAATTGCTTGTAAGCATCCACATTGACAGAAGAATATATCAACTGAAAGAGTTCATGAATCCATCCAGTAAGGATAAAAAGAGAAAAGTCAAAGGAAGAAGAGGGGTTCCAGAATAGTAAAAGATGATGGTGGGGACCAAATAAGAGATGTTCATGACATGTAATAATAAGAGGGACACAGGAGTCAGTCTGGGTCTGAATGATTATAGAGGTGAGAGACAAAAGAAAGGGAGAAAGGAGAATAAATGTGGTTACTCTCTTGAGTGCACTAGGTCTGAGGAAGAAAGACTGGTCCACATTGAGGAGTATACAGGTGTCATAGAAGATGGTGTGAGAAGTATCAGTAACACAGACATTTGAGAGAAAGGTGGTATAAAGTACAAGAATCATATTTAAATGAAAGTGTACAAAATTAAAGAACCAATAAATCATAGAATTCAGTGGAAAGACTGGTGAATAAGGAAGGATGAAATAAAGTGGAGAAAACAGGGGAAAAAACATCCTGTAGTACTGGGAAACATGAAATTAAGTGGACAATTTCTCTCGACAACTAGCAACAGTAAAGACCAATAACAATGATGAAACAATCAATTAAAAAGCAGAAAGATGGTTTCCAGTAGGGGGGCTGAGAGGAAAGGAAAGGTAGACAAATGAACAAAAGATTGTGACTTTTGTTGAGAAACAAAGTGGGAAGATGAGAGAAATGTAAAAAGAAAAAAGTATATGATACCAAAGTGCAGCTCAATACCAATTGCTGGTCAAGACATATCTCATGTGAAAATAAACGATGACATTCCCCAAGGAAAAGAGAACATTTGAGATTCAAACAAACATTATGGGACTTTAGGGATAAAAAAGGGACCTGGAAACTCAGCAAAGAAATATAGGAAATTAAGGCTGCATTGATCAAAGAGAAACTACAGTACAATTCAAGAAGGAAAGTTTAGTTTCAATGTAAGGAAAAGAGGGTGGAGTCTAAGAGAATGATAGGCTTATGAAAAATGGTAAAACCAATCCTGGCTGAGTGAGTTGGCAGCTACAGCTGAATGATAAGGAACAAGGGATCAGAACAGAAGAAGCTTGGAGTCAATGACATCTATGAGAAACACATCCAGCTCAAAACAAATCCAATGAAATACAGCATGGGGGTGGAGAGACTATTCCATGAGTAGAATTTCATCTGGCTGAGAGAAACAGTCTACTACAAGGTTCTTAACTCTAGGTACATAATGGGCAACAAGAGGAACCTGATGGAAACAAACAGATTCAGTGCCTTGGGGCCTTGGAATGGGTACCCCTTTGAAGGTTGATGTAAGAAGTGACAATGGAAATGTTGGAATGGACTGTAACCAACTAATCCACCAGAACAGGCAGAAAATGGGAATATGTCCAATGAACATTAAGAAGTTTAATGAGCATGCTGATGTGAATTGTATGCTCATTTTGTAATCAGATCCCATATATTACATTACTGTCCAGAGATATAGCTTAACCAGAGAGGGATGCAATGATGAAGAGATAAATTCAGTTTTGGGATAGATAATGAAATGCTCAAAGTATTATTTGCATGGTTCAGCCACCATGATAATTCCTCAAAAGAAGGGGAGGAAGTTCCCAATGAAGGATAATGGAATCCAATAAAGGTACTGCATACCTCGCAGGCAAAGAGGAGAAGGTTTTGATGAGAGGAAGAAAATGTCCGAACGTACTAAATATTGAGTGGGCAAGAGAAATGAATTGAATATTTTAACAAGCCACCCAACTAAGTGACCTCAGGCAAAACAAGGGATGTGTGAAAAGAGGATACCTCTCAAGAATGGGCCAATAGAAGCCAATCATATAAGAAAATGAATGATATTATTCATACTTACAAATGGACACTAAGGTATCAATGAGACTAAGAAGACTACAATAGGATATTTATCCTCTTAACATCTTGACTGCAATTCATTTAGAGTGTGGCCCCATAGTGCCTTACAATGGTGTGTATATATATATATATATTTTTTTTTTCCCCCATGATTAGGTTCCTGATCACTACCCCATAAAACACTCCCTGATTGGTTCATTACTGTTGTTTGTGAATTACCAAACAACCAATCATAATCTTGCTCTCATCTCACTAGGTTTACTACTGTTTCTGTCCACTTGTTGTCTCCCACCTTGGTGTTTATGTTTTCTATAACGATATTCAGTCGGCTTCTACAGCTTTCCTTTGCTGTTTTTCCATCCATATGCTGATAATTTTAGTTTCCTTCTATTTAGGTTGATTTCCTGCTCTCACTGTATGTGCTACTCTTATGTTTGATTGTATTATGTCTTCTGACATCTACTTTATGCTCTAGGTAGTAAAGATAGTAAATAAAAACCCTCACAATACAAATGTATATAAAAGAAGCTGATCCCATGTTGAATAGAAGATAAAGGAATTGGATGTTGAAAATCTGATGTAAAAAATTTACAAAATGTCTGAAGTAAGGGGAAATAGGAATGTGTCTGACACACTGACTAAGAATAACCACAGAATGGGTAAGAAAAATACCATGTATAAGTCTGAGAAAGAAAAAAAAGAAGTAGGAAGTGAGGAGAGAAACTGAAACCAACAACTGGCAAAGAGGAAAGACATGTACTTATAGGGCATGACATAAAAGAATAGCTACTGGCAAGAAGAGTGATTAGTGATTTTAAGGGGAAGACTTGCAGTCTGGAATGGGAAAGTTAGAGGTAGACTAATCAAAGATGAAGAAAAGGAGTCAAAGAGTAAAGTCAAGAAAGAAGAAAAATCTGGAAAGATAATGAGTACAGAAGTTATGGAGCTTCAGTAAGAGAAGTAAACTACTGAAGACATCCAGATGAAGAAAGGGAGCCCAATGAAGACCATGTGCCCTTGGAGAAAGAAGGTGTATAATAAAGAGAGATTTGAATTAATCGAACAAGCCCTAACAGCAAGGGAACTAATTAAGAGAGGAAAGAAGAAGAGTAACACACTAAGCTGGCAAAAAAAGGAAACATGTCTTCAGAATACTCTCTTGGAACCCAATAAAGTGACTTAGGCAAAAGTTGGATGGACGAGAGTGGAGACAAAAAGATGAAAACACAAATTGGGAAACAGAGCAAAATAGAACATAAAAGACATGATTCCAAAGCAGGCTAAGTAAATACCAAAGATAGGAAATCTAGAAAGGACAAAATGAATGTCTTCAACACGGGTCAAAAGATTTATGAATGATTGGGTGACAAGAAACTTGGGTCTAAGTGAGGAGCTGTTAGAGAAAGGAGCAGGTATGAACCCTAATAAAAAGCACAGAGAAAATGCAAGGCAATCCCAAGAATCATGTTCATGGTTTTAAAATGGACAGTACTAAATGATACAGGTGAGAGATAAGAAAAGGAAAATACATGAGAGTAATTCCCAGAAAGAGACTGGAAAGTTACAGTTATTCCTGTAAAAGTAAGTCACTACCCAAAGCAAATAAGATTAAATTTATAGTCCAATAGGCCATTCACAACTGAAGAGAAAGAACTTTGGCTGAAGGGACAGGAGTAGGAGGCCTAGTAAGCATGTGGTAATCCAAAACAACTAGAACAAAACTTGCAATCTTCCTTACAGTTAATAAGCCTCTAAAAGCCATAGTAGAAATAGTTCTTGTGTGTGTGTAACATCAACACTCACCCATGACTAAGTTTACAGTCAACATGTAAGAAAAGACAATTCTTGTGCAAAACATTTTAAATAAAATTTATAGAATGAGACAACATGTAGTTTTAAAGTTTTTTACCTTATATTTTTAAACTTTACAAATAAATTATTGTTTAAGATGTTTTATTTTATTAGAAAAAGACAGCTGCTTCAAAAATCAAGACAATAAACAATGCTTTTAAAACAGAGCCAATGTAAAATGAAAACCAAAGTTCCATTAATGAGCATAAATCTCACCAAATTGAAGTCAGAGAAGAAACTGAAGTATGTATGCTCAATGTATTGATAAGGGAAAGAATAGTTATCATGAGTGAGGAGACAGTGGGAGTTACTGCACATGGAGGTTGTGCTGTCTTCCTATTGGTAGAGAAATATAGTTGCATAATGACATCATAATGTATCAATGCAATTTACCTTAATCAGAGAATTTCTCACAAAACCTCATAACATTCTGTTAAAGATTATAAGTATTCTGTATACAAATAATGACATTATTTCAATTACATCTTTCTGGTAAAAATATTTTTAACCTATAGTAGTTAACTGCACTCAAATTATTAAACAAATTATTTTAATAATTTGAGTGCAATATTATTTTAATTTTAAGTTTAAAAATACTTTCCATCATATAGTTTTCATGTTTTATTTGCATGACCTCTTATACAAATAAAAGTTTTTTTAAGGTAAATGTCTGTATTATTTTTCTCTATGATATCACTAGCTTAGCTATTATCATCATACAAAGCAGTGGTTCTTAACCTGGGTTCAATCAAACCCCAGGGGTTTAGTGAGTCAGTCTCATGGGTTTGGCGGAGGACAAGACACACACACTGTGTGTGAGTCTGTTCCGTTCACCATACTCATATGATTCATGACATCAAGGCCATCATTGGCTGCGGCTGATAACGTCACATCACTTGGCCTTAATATCTGTGCTGCAGGAAACTTAGTGTGCTTAACAGTCGACTTGTGACTGTTGTAATTGTGCGTCATTTGTGATTTTTTCCTAATTTTTCAATCCTAACTACGTCGAGCAAAAACAGAAAGTGGTCGGACGAATACGCACAATATGGATTCACGTGTGTATAATGGAACATGATGGGACTCAGTGTCCTCAATCCATGATTTGCAATGCCAAGTTGAGTAATTCTAGTCTAGCACTGGCAAAACTAAGAGAACACTCCCTAATGCTGCATGGAGATGGGAAATACAAGAACACAATGCTTGCTGAATTCAAGGTAAAGAGAGCCAGGTTCGATGAAAAGGCTACTTTGCCTGTTCTCAGCTTTGTACCCATCGACAAACCGATCCTCACAGTATCGTACAAAGTTGCAAAGCAGGGCAAACAACACACCATTGGTGAAGCACTCCTGAAATCAGCTGCATTGAAGATGGCGAATATCATGCTGGGAAAAGCTGCTAAATATAATTTATTCCAAATTCCTCTTTCAAATGACAACATCAGCAGCAGCGATGACATCTTGGCTCAAGTAGTTGCAGATCTAATTTCAAGCCCAGCAAAATTCAGCCTTCAACTAGACGTGACCACTGATGTTTCCAATCCAAGCCAGCTTGTTGCATTTGTGCACTATGTGAAGAATGACGAGATAAAAGAATCTTTTTTATTTTGCAAGCCTCTTACAACAACAACTAAGGCAGCCGATGTGAAGAAACTTGTGTACGACTTCTTTAGAGACAACGATCTTTCATGGGATATGCAGTTTGTTCAGATGGAGCTCCAGTCATGCTGGGACGGAGCTCTGGTTTTGGTGCGCTGATGAAAGCCAATGCACCACACATCATTGTAATGCACAATTCTGCACAGGCATGCATTGGCAACAAAAACCTTGCCTTCAAAACTTGCAGAAGTATTAAAAATTGTAGTGGAATGCGTGAACTTTGTACGAAATAGTGTCCTGAAGCACTGCATCTTCAAAGAGCTGTGTAATGAAATGGGCTCTGAATTCGAGGTACTTCTGTACCATTCTAATGTTCGGTGGTTATCCTGGGGAAAGGTGCTGAATCATGTTTTTGCTATGCATGTGGAATTAGCCCTGTTTTTGCGAGAGCACCAACATATTTGCATGCACGGCCAATATCTTCAATGGTCTCTATCAACAGATGCAAGGCGGTGGAGTCAACATCATCGAAGCAAACAAAAGAGCTACTGTTATGGAAATGACGAACAGAGAATGATAACTTTGCAAACTTTCCCCTGCTGCGTAAGTAAGATCAAAGATGTGTCTGAAATCAGAGACATTTCTGTACCCGGGGAACTGAAGCAAGCAATTGCCATGCACTTAGATGAGTTCGCAAAGTCTCTTGACGGATACTTCCCCACCTGAGAGTCATATCCAGCATGGGTGAGACAGCTGTTCACGTTTAGTGTTGTGACAGCAGATGTTAATGATGAATACCTTGAAGAAATCATTGAACTTCAGCAGAGCCAGGTTCAACAACAACTTCTCAAAACAACAACGCTCTCAATGTTTTGGTGTCACCAAATCGTAGCGTACCCTCTTATTGCTAAGAAAGCCCTTGAGATACTCATACCATTTGTCACAACTTATCTTTGCGAACAATCCTTTTCGAGGATGGTAGACATAAGAACGAAGAAAAGGAACAGACTTTGTTGCAAAAATGTTACAAGAGTGGTACTTGCCACGGTGAAGCCGCGCACTTCTGAATTTGTCTCTGAAAGGCAACAGCAAAAATCACATTGATTTGCAGTAAATATTCATTGAGTTATGTTTTTGTTTCTGTGTGAAATTCATGTTTTCTTGGTTTTGTTCTTTGAACATGTGATACTGTGTGCAACTAACTGATGCATGGTTCATTTTGTGCACTGATAAAATATCTACTTATGTTGTGAATTTGAAAAAATCATATTTTATTTTTCCAATTATGAAGGGTTCCGTGATGGAAGTACGAAACTTCCGGACTCAACACAGAAAAGAGAAATGGCAAACAGATGAATGAGTAGAAAAGGATGCAACCCCTTTCTTGTCTGATAGTGTGTTAGATAAAAAAAAAAAAACTCATCTGAGAACATAGAAAGAATGAGAAAGTGGTCTGTGAACAAACGGTTGGTTGGTTGATTTAGTGTTTCATGTCACAAAGCAGCAGCCAAACGTCCAGTAAAAAGATAAAAATAAATTAAATGCAGTAAAATACATAAAAGGAAATGAAGGTAAAACAAATCAGCATTGAAAAACAGAAAAAGCATAAAACTAATGTTGATACCTAGTCTACAATGTTAAGAGAGAAAGCAGAGTAAGAGAAGTTGTAAAGGACTTTCTCTAGCACAATGGTAATGATCATAACCTGCCAGGAAGACTAACAGGTAAGTACAAGAACCACCTGAAGTTAGCCTTTCCAGTCCTGGTTCCGGGTTGTGTGTCATTATGGCCAGTATCAAAAAGTAAAGTAATAAAAGTATTAAATGACATGCAGCAAAATTGTAATAACAACTTGCCAGGACGACTAACGGGTAGTTCCAATGGATAGTTCAAACAGCAGCGTTAGTCACCTGAAGTTGGCCTCTCCAGTCCTGGTGTCAAGTTATTTAATGTTATGGCCATTTTCCAATTTCAAATCGAACTAGAGAGACCGAGACTTCTAAAACAGAACCACAATTAAAAAGGTGTAATGAATAAATATCAAACACTTAAATGGCATTAAAAAGATTAATGGCCTTTAAAAAACGAAAAACTTTATCAAGATGGAAAGTGATATCATCACCAATAACACTGTCTAATGTTACAGACAAACCCTGGGACAGAACATGTTTAAAATAGTGCCGTCGTTGAGAGTCGTAACGATGGCAAGAAAGTAAAATGTGGCTTACAGTGATTTCAGTGTTACACAAACTACACACTGGTGCATCAGTTCCAGATAAAAGAAAACGATGAGTTAAAAAACTGTGACCAATGCGTAGTCTAGTTAGAACAACTTCCTCCTTCCAAACCCTACGGAAGCTAGATGGCCAAAGTCTAATATAGGGTTTTATTTGGAAAAGCTTGTTGTCACATTGCTCACTCCAAGTTGACTACCAGCTGGCACAGAGCTGAGCCTTGAATACAGGACCATAGTCCATGTATGGAATAGGCACAGTAGTGATGGTGCCAGAGCAGATAGATTTAGCTGCCATGTCTGCAAGCTCGTTTCTGCGAATACCAACGTGGCCTAGTATCCAGAAAAACTGGATAGAAGTAGATGTTAATAAGAAATGGGCCAGTCAGTTTTGAATATCAGCGAGAACAGGGTGCAAGCCAACGTGAAGCTATTCCAGGGCCAGTAGAGAACTAAGCGAGTCAGTGTAAATAGTGCAGTTGGATAACAGCTCAGCTTCAATATGATCCAGGGCAAGAGATATGGTGTACAGTTCAGCAGTGAACAGAGAAGCTGTAGAGGGGATTCTGCGCACAACCACTGAACTGCAATAAACCATGGCAGAGCCCACAGAGTTCCATTGTATCAAGGTAGCCATTTTTAATAACGGGTAGGCAAAGTGGGTGAAGAACCCTTCTATTTATGAGTACGTCTTTTTCCTTACTGTCCTTGTTCGAAGGAGGTCTATCGACCTCCATGGATCCTGCCCTGAGTTGATTTGGCCGATCTTTGTTGTTTGAAGGGAATTCCAGTGACTGAGGATGTGAACAAATGATTGTTTTGCATCTTGGGATGAGAGAAAAAGATGTATCTGAAGAAATGCCTGTATTTGAAACCAAAGGATATGGATCTTGTGGTTTGTTGGAATGTATGGAAGGAACAAAGATGGGTGTAGAAGTTGAATCATCAACTTTAACCATGGAGGTCAAAAGGCTTTTCATTTGTTTTGAAAACAATTCTCTTGGAGGCACAGAGAGATCTGTCTGCACTCCCATTGTAGTTGTGGAACAAAGTGCAGGAGCATACGTCCGAGATGAAGTGGCGGACTGCAATTTCCGAACTTCAGGATAACTAATGTTACGAGTCGTTTTCTAATGCTGCATCTCTTTTTCCTCCAACCATTTTAGGTAAGAACAAAAGTAAAAAAGGTGAGAACCATTGCAGTTGACACAATGTGGGTCCGTGTCACACTCATAGGCATCATGGTCCTTGCCACCACAACAAGCACATGTCAGGGAATCACGACATGACGTCTTTGAGTGGCCAAACCTCTGACAATGGAAACATTGGAGAGGATTTGGAATGTACGGTCGTACCCTGCAATGTAGATAACCTGCCTTGATGGTGGCAGGTGCACGTGGTGATGTATGTCAAAACAAGGATATTTGTCAGCAGTGTAAATCCATCTTTGCGAGTGGAGATGCACCTCACTGCAGAAACTCCTTGAGTGGAGAAACCAGCGAGAATCTCTGACTCGGGGACGTTCTTCAAATCCCTCTCAACAACAAGTCTTTGAGATGAATTCAAGGTAGCATGAGGTACATACCCAATTGCCTTTGAATTCAAGAGGAGTTCACTGTGTTGGGATGTGGATGTTTCAACCAATATGTCTCCAGGTTGAAGCTTCTTTACTGACTTTGGAGAGCCAGCAAGTTCCTCTAGTCCCTTCTGAATAAAAAAGGGGGACATTTGCCCTAAAGGCTTCTCTGAAAGAGAATGTAGGATGAGAAAATGAGGTACAACTGGTGGTACAGATGTTGAAGATTGCTGACGTGGTCATTTACCTATTGACTGTTTTTTCACTATTTTATTTACATTCTTCGTAGGAAAATTCATAGAAAAAAATAAAATTTTGCTGCCCACTGACCTCACCCACCATGGAGCCCTACGAGGAGATGCACTACAACGTCAGGCAAGGACATTGCAGCAACACCAGGGCTTCATGAGCACTATACCCAAACACTAGTATCAGGCACAATGTCCAGAACACCCGTTGAAAACTTCCAACACTGGTACCTGGTTGAATCTAGCCCAAGTGGACCAGCTGATTGACCCAAGGGGGGACACCAAAAGGCCCTCCGTCTACAGGAATTAAAGGCCAAAGTGGTTTGTTAGGGTTGGACCCCTCAACCATTAGGATCCTCTCCTCCCCTTCACGGGTCGCCACACAAGGCAAACATGTGGGTGGATGTTTAGATCCCAGAGGAGCTAACCATAAAGAACAGAACCTTCCCTGGGAGATCCCCTCACCACGTACAGGAATCCACACCGAGGGAGTGGACAAACAGAGCTAATCACTCCAACCAGTGATAACCATTGGTTAGCAGCCATAAGTAAAGGGGCAACATGGCATATAAGAGTCAGGTTACAAACAGATATGGAATCAGAACATGTAATGTAACCATAATCTTCCTAGTAGGTAACCAGAACAGCCATTTGGGATAAAGTATCCAAAGCAACTTGGAAAGATTGGAGAGCATTGGGGACTCAAAAATATGTTGTGATGATAATTAAATGGTAGTTGATAAGGTCACCTTAAATAAGGTGGTTGTGGAAAATGAAAGAAAAAAAACCTCTACAAGAAAGCCAGGTCAATAAAATGAGTTATGGTTGACATTACTGATTGAAATGGGTTCTACCTCCTCTCATTAGACCTTTGCCAATATGTAAGTCATTACCATTGATAAATGTGTCTTTTGAACTTAGCAAAAACTGAGGAAGATACATGGCAACCTTAGAAATTTTATCCTGATGCTATGGGAAAGACAACATAATGTTTATACTAAAAGCTTGAGCTTCTGAGATAGCCATGTGTTTTATATCAAATCATGGCTGCCTCTACAGAGAGAGCTGAAAAAGAAGGACACACTAGACAGTGTAAGACTAAAGGAAAAGCAGCTAGTCATAACCACCCACTGCCAACTCTTTTGCCAATGAAGAGTAAAATTGACTGTCACAAAATTATGCCCCACTGTTGAAAGGGGCAAGCAAGTTTGGTATGATGTGGATTCAAACCCACAATCACCAGATTACTAGTTAAGCACCTTAACCACACGACAATGCCAAGCTGATAGACATCTGAGTAGGGGAGAGCAAGAAGAAGGAGATATCATGCCAGATAGTCCAACAACAGAATATTCTTCACTCACATTAATACACAAACAATAATGAGAAATGGACTGAGTTTGATCACAGGGATGTTATATGTATGGTTAATCCTGAATCCTTCACAAGAAACTGGAAAAAAGCTATACATGATGCCAAAGTCCATGAACAAATGGTTAAAGCCACAGCAAATGATCAGGAGAGAGAAAGAGGCAATGGAAGTAGTTCCTAGAGAAAGAACAGAAACCATGGTTGAGTTGGCCAGAAAGGAGCCACAAGAATGACTCAATGCATAGTGAAAAGGATGAGAAATTACATGAATAGAAAACAGCTGGGAGGGTAAGTATAATGATAAATGTCATTCCAGTTTTAGACAAATGCATTCAAAAACCAAAGCAAAAGAATGTGAAACTGGGAACCAAAAGAGGAAGTTTGACATTCAATTGAGTGGCAGATGCATACCACTGGGAAGTATCCAACTGAGAACATAGTTATTAGAATACCGACTGGTGAAAAAGCCACTCCATGGGTAGGATGGGGCATACAAACTGCAACAAGATAGAGGGCAGTTGGTATGTAACAAGCCAGCAAATGAGTTTGATGGCTGAGAGCCCAGAAGAGGAGTGCAGGAACATAAGAAGAGGGATTGAGTGCCTCCCTTGTCAGGTGGTATAAAATATAACTGTTGAGTTGAAAGAATGAATCATAAACATCATGCCCCCAGAGACAAAAGAAACTGAACCATTGCCCAATGAACAGCAAGAAGTTCCAAAAGGTTGATATGAAGATATAACTCCTTCAGAGACTAAAGGTCCCTAGATCTCCTCTATACTGCAGCATCAATGCCATCTTAACAATGAAGCATTTGTGAAGACATGGATATCTGTATGGGGAGGAGAAATAGGATCTACCACCTGTGTTGTTTTGTCTAAACACCAGACAAGGTCAGACTGGAAGGAGACAGAAAGGGATGTCTGTAAATTCAGAGGGTCCCTGTGATGAAATGCTACTGTATTATTCACTGTAAGGAAGGCATGTGAGCATGGCTCTGATGGATAAGAGCCTCCAGTGATGCCTAAATCCCTAAAAGATACAGAGCCTCTCTTGTAGGAAGAGAAAGTGCTGATAGCAACCTCTGAACTAAAAACTCCATGGCTCACAAATGCAGAAGAAAAGATTAGGCTCAACTGGGTTGCGAGTTGAAAAATATTTTCAAAGGAATGGTAGAAAGATACTGGGTACAGTGGATAATAGACTTCTTCATTTTGATAATACAACCCAACCAAGCAGTTTCCCTAATAAGATATTGAATTGGTATGGAAGACTGAATGATGGAGCCAGAACAAGACAAACGTGTATATAAGGATGAAAACTGAGCAAAAGAAGATGTAGGAATTGGAAAAATAACCAGATCATCCAACAGAAAGCATAAAGTGCCAATGCCAGTCCAAAAATGAGTGTAGTTACCACAGAAGTCATCATACATGACCCATAACAGAGAAAAGTTCTGACTGGGCAGTGATAAATGATATGTAACAATATACAGTGCATCTGCAATATGATAAGCCAGCACAAGAATATGATGCCTGTTGCCCACACCACACATCTCATAAATGATTGCCCACTTGTCTGAAGATGGAGAAGACTAGACACAAGTAATTGAAAAACAGGACCTGAATTAAGGGGATCAAAGTCCAATGAACTGCTCGGATCCTACAGGGTAGGAAAGGTGATAGGATCCTGAAAAAGACATCACCAACTAAACAGGCAAAGTCGATTAGAAAGCAAGAAAGGAAGGATCAAGGGAGCATCCAAGGGATCCCAAATTAGGCTTCTCTGGGCCAACAAACTTGCATAAGACAATACATAAGAACTTGACCAAGATGGATGAGGGATTCTCATGAAGTCCACATCATCAAACAAGAGAACCTCACACAAAATGAGAGGAGAAGCTGCAAACTAGAATCATCCTAGCCCTAAACAAAGAAATGGAAAAGAAATTTACTCAACTGGTTAAGGAATAAAACAATACCCTCCAGGATGAACAAAGTATGGTGTCGGGGTGAAATCAAGTTTCCACCTTTACCACCCAATCAACCCAAGCCTCTACTCTTGGAAGAAATAAGTAAGAAGAGGCAGGATTTGTTTGTAAGGAAACTAGATGTTCATGCCATGGTGGAAATGACAGCAACTGGAAAGGAATAAGATGGGCAAAAACCTGGACCATCCAAATTATAATGATCTAAGGAAAGGTCCAATTGAGTCTAGACTGAAAACACATAACCCTACAGATCTAATGAATATCAGAATGTAGGGTAGAACTTAATGAGGAGGAATGCACCTGACACAATACTGCATTCCTCCACAACCAAGGAGTAAAACCCAACAAAGGTTAATTATGACTCCATGGTAAAATGTGAAAGAACCAATAAATGGCACAGAATTGACTGAGTGATATGATAATGCAGCAGTCCTTTAAGGTGGCAACAAACAGTTGAAAATAAGAACCTCAAATACAGAGACTTTCCCATATGATGGCACCTTGCAAAGCAAATTCCAAAATACCTCCTAAATACACTTACAGAAAACAGAAAACTGAAGAGGGAAATCTAAAAAGGACCAGACCAAATTCAATCACCTCAGAACCCAAGGATCTGTGAGAAATTATCTACAAATATGAAAGCTGAAAAAACCATTGTCATATCAGATCTGATAGAGTAAGAACGTTTTTACAATGTAGAGCAAAGCCAAAAATAGGCCAAATGGCACAACAACCATGCAAAACCAAACCTTAGTGTGGAGAGTACATATACGAAACATTACCATGCGGATATGAGTATGTTTGCAACAAACCAGACCCCACACCAGAAGTCACCAAACTACCAGTTGCTTTGAAAACAGCACCCAAAGGACTAACAGCAAACTACAAAATTTGGGAGGCCAGAAATGACCGGAGGAGGAACAGGAACGAGGTGAATGCGGGAGAAAAGAAAGGCCAAGTGAAATTATGTAACAGAACTAATCTATCTCTTGGGCTCCCAAGATTCAAGAATGCTGCCCTTCTCAAAATTACCCATTACAAAAAAGTGTTATACTCAAAAACTCAATTAAGGAACTAGCTACTCCAAACTCTGCAAACCCCTGAAGAGAATTCAGAATGACAACAAGCTAGAGCTTGTACATGTACAGCACTTACTTGAATATCTATAAAATCAAACAGGGCTTAAATATCGGATTACTGAGGAACAAAGTCCAAAAATATCAAAGTAGGCCTAATTGAATCCTTAAGAGGAACATGGGAAGGCATGACAAATTCAGAATATGGAAATAGGTGATTCAAGTTCTTCTAAAATGCTCAGCATGTTTAGGAGAAAGTGGGGCAGAGTTCAGAGAAAGAGGTTTACCCAAGTAATGGTCAAATCCTCTATGAACAAATATTGATAAATCCCCCACCAGGTCACTACACTTGAAACCTATTACAAAGCACTAGTTGCAGGTGTGACTTTAAATTGGTAATATGATCTTATAAATCATGAAAAGTCTAACAAAACTAAAATCATAAACAATAATGTAAATGTAATAAACTTGGATTAAATTAAAGAAACACTCAGAATAAATTTAAAAGTAATTTAAATGAAAACCACTTTAGGAGTATATTTATGCCAAATGTGAAACTTTAAACAAAGAAACATGCATGAGCACAAATGCTACCAAATGAGAAATCATAATTTAGTAGTAAGGTATATAAAAGAATTAACATGCATCACGTGAGTAGGTCACACTCCTACTGGTTATGAAGTGATGCATGGTGATTAGCATCAGACATGCTGGATTCTAACAGAGAAGTGCAGAAGGCTTATGGAATGTGTAAAGAAAAATTTTGCATCTAGCAGGCAACACTGGAGAAGAAATTAATATTGAAGATGGTGTAAGTATTGTACTGGAAAAATAAGTTTTGAGGCTGAGACTGGGTAAGGCAAATACAGCTCATTATGTAGTTTTGCTCTTAACAGCAAATGAGTATAACAACACTATTTTGATTACTTCAGTTTCTGGAATAATCATAAACAATACGATAATTATTTTCACAACAGTGGATGTAATCATAATTTTGATCAATAAATTGTTGAAATAAAAAAAAGACAGTAATAACTGCACTCTAATTTTGACTAGCAATTATTTTAGTAATAATGTATCTCAGAACAGCTGATATGGGTGTTAACACTTTTATTGATAAGGAGGGAACAACATTTTGGCCTTCCTAGGTCATCTTCAGGGTAAGAAAGAGAGAGTTTGGATGTGACTGTTGATGGGCACGTCTTAGGAATAAGAGTATAAATGTGTACGGGATTAAAGGGAGCATGCAGATAGACGTTAGGTTATTAATTAGTATAGGTATAAAGGTGTTCCTTTACATTGCTTTAATTTTTCTTTTAGTTGCTGTATAAGTAGGAATTCTTCGATTTTGTGTTTATTTATATTTGTTTCCCTGGTGGGTGTTTTCTATGGTTACATTGTGTTTATGTGATTTCCAGTCTTCAAAAACGTGTGAAGGTGTTTTTTGTGTTCTTTAAATCTAGTTTCCATTTTTCTGCTTATTTCTCCAATATAGAAGTCATGACAGTTGTTGCATTGTATTTTATAAATTATATTGGTGTTGTATTTGTCAGTGTAGTTTTTACATAGCATGGATTTCAGTTTTTTTACCTAGTTTTTGAATAAATTTGGTGTTTAGTGAAATGTTGTGTTTTAAGTTTTTTCCAAATGTTGGTTATTTTTCGCTCATGTCGGGAACATATGACATGCAGCATTATAAGGTTTTATACTTTGTTGTATCTCAGGATTTATTGTTTGTTTGTTGTTGGTCTAGGTATGTGCATATAATTTTTTCCATGGTTTTTTTGAGGAAATTTGTTGATGTTGATGAAATGTTGTTTTATTTTGTTGATTTCATTGTTAATTTTATTGGGAGAGCATAGTTTTGTAGCTGTGTTTCTTAATATGTTGAGCTTTGTTTTGTTTCATTTGCTGAACCCCAGGGAATGTATAATCCAGTATGGGTAATTTTTCTGTGGATTTCTGTTTTGAATTGTGTATCAGTTCTAGTGAGTTTGAGGTTAAAAAATGCTATTTGGTTAGTTTTTTTCTGTTCACAGGTGAAATTAAAGTTGAGGTGTGTCGAGTTAACGAGATTGAAAAAGTGTGTATTCTGTAGTTGCGAATCCAGCAATTGTGTCATCTACATACCTGTATCAGTGTAGTGGTGGGTGTAAGGCTGAATTGATCGCTTGTGATTCAATCTGTTATAAAAATGTTGGCTAGAACTGGTGACATGGGATTCCTCATACTTAGGCCATTTATTTGTGGGTAGTTTTGGTTATTGAACATAAAGTTAGTTTTGGTGATAGTTAATTCTATAAGGGTTGCTAATTTGCTGCTTGGGGATGTGTATAAATGGGTTGGGGTCTTGGATATAAAGTTCTAAAACTATCTTGCAGGTTTCAGTTGTTGGGACTTCTGTGAAGAGGGAGATTACATCAAAACTGGCCATTAAGGCTCTATGAATTAGTTGATTAAGAATATATTTAAAGTTGAAAGAGTCTATTGAGGTTGTAGTTAAATAATTCATAGGTTGACATTATGGGTCATAGTGGACAATCAGGTTTGTGAGGTTTGGAGATGCCATATAGTTGTGAAGTGTGTGAGTCGGTCTTTCGTAGGTAAGAATAAATGTTTGAGATTGTGTTGGTTTTTTTCATTTGTGGTAGTATTTTTTTAACTAGTTTTTGTGCAGTTTTGTTGGATTTGTGTTTAGTAATTTAAATTTGTTTGTATCTAACAAGATGTTCCTTTTTGAATGTATATATTTGTGTTCATTATAACTATAGCATTGCCTTTCTCTACTTTTAGAATTTTTATGTTGTTTCTTGTTTTAAGTTTTTTATAAAATTAATATCTTTTTGTGTGAGGTTATTTTTTTAAAAAACAGATACATTTTTATTTCAAGTGGGTTTCTCCTCATCAAGTATTTTAGCAATAGTTGATTTAATCATAGTATCTACATAAATTTAATAGACTCTAAATAATTTGTGGAATCAGATACAAGTAATTTGTATGTATTACTCTAAAAATAATATGATTACTCTTTCATCACATTTCTGCTAATCTATTTTATACAACCAACATCAAGGCCTTCTCACCTTTATGATTTAATGTCTTGCAATACAGTTTCACATGCTTTTAGACCTATAACAAAAAATTCTGTTAAAGTATCAAACAAACTTATAGATTGATAGATTTTTCTCACATCTTGTCTTTAAAGTCATAGAAATTATGTACAAGTTTGTGACAATATAATACTGTTTAAAAATGCCATTTATTACAAGTAATGGAAAACCACAAGGTATGACAGAGTAATTTCCTTTTATAACTATTTTGCAGGATAAAACAAGAAGGTTAGAAATAGTAATAGATGGGAAGACAAACCTGTTTTTGTTAAAAATAACTAAAAATGTATGAATCCACCATATATGCAAAACCAATATTTCATATTTTGAACCGTCAACAAACCTTAAGCACAAAACTTAACATACACCAAACTGTCTGCCTATCAAAAATAGATCATTCATTACATAATTACAAGTTTTGACTGTTAACACCTTGAACCACTTGATTGTAAACTAACCTTGTCCATCCCAGAAGCAGAGAAGATTATTTCATGTCGTTCTGCATGGTTTTTTAATTCTTTGAACTGGTTTTCACTGAATTCTAAGTGAGCTCTGTGTTGTCCATATGTATTTCCCCAGGAATGGTGGCTTGTGTAAGGTCTGTCAAGAGCTGCTTTATTAAATCGGCTATTTAGGTTCGATTTCTGGAATTTCACACAGTTAGCTCCACACCTCTAATGTACAAAAAGTTTCATTTTAATATACAATTTTAGTAACTTTAAACATAGCAGCATTTCACTATTGAAAATAGAGATAGATATTATTATAATTCTTTAATTGCAATATATTAGTATATCAAGATCTGCATAGTGAAAAGTCTTTGATTTATTGATTTAGTGTTTTATGGCACAAAGCAGCCAGGCTATCTGTGACAAACATCTGGTAAAAAGGTAAAAATAAAGTAAATGTAGTAAAATACACAAAAGGAAATGAAGGTAAAACAAAACATCATTGAAAAACAGAAAAAATATAAAACCAATGTTGACACCTAGTCTACAATGTTAAGAGAGAAAGCAGAGTAAAAGAAGTTGTAAAGTACTTACTCTAGCAAAATTGTAATGAGCATAACCTGCCAGGAAGACTAACAGGTAAGTTCAAGAACCACCATCAATCACCTGAAATTGGCCTTTCCAGTCCTGGTTCCGGGTTATGTGTCATAGCAGCCATTATCAAAATGTAAAATAATAGAAGTTTTAAAAGACACATAGCAGAATCGTAATAATGAATAGCCAAATGTCCAGTAAAAAGGTAAAAGTAAAGTAAATGGAGTAAAATTTGTAAAAGTAAATGAAGGTAAAAACAAAACAGCAATTAAAACAGAATATGGCGTAAAACCAATGTTGACATCCAGTCTACAAAGTTGTAAAGGACTTCCTGTAGCAGAATGGTAATGATCATAACCTGCCAGGAAGACTAACAGGTAACTATAAGAACCACCGTCAGTCACCTGAAGTTGGTCTCTCCAGTCCTGGTTCCGGGTCATGTGTCATTATGGCCAGTACTAAAAGGTAAAGTAATAAAAGTGTTAAATGACATGCAGCAAAAGTGTAATAACAACTCGCCAGGACGACTAAAGAGTAGTTCAAACAGCAGCGTTAGTCACCTGAAGTTTGCCTTTCCAGTCATGGTGTTCACTTATTTAATGTTCTGGCCATTTTTCAATGTCAAATTGAGCTATAGAGAATGAAACTGTAAAAAAGGAACCACTATTAAAAAGGTGTAATAAATAAATATCAAACACTTAAATGAGATCAAAAAGATTAATGGCTATTAAAAAACTAAAAACTTTATCAAGGTAGACAGTGTCACCATCACCAATAACACTGTCCAATGTAACTGATAAACCCTGAGAAAAAAACATGTTTAAAATATTGCCATCGTTGAGAATTGTAACGATGGCAAGAAAGTAAAATGTGGCTGATAGTGATTTGAGTGTCACACAAACTACACATTGGTGCATCAGTTCCAGATAAAAGAAAATGATGAGTTAAAAAACTGTGACCAATGCGTAGTCTAGTTAGAACAACTTCCTCCTTCCGAACTTTACAGAAGCTAGATGGCCAAAGCCTAATATAGGGTTTTATTTGAAAAAGCTTGTTGTAGTGTCGCTCACTCCAAGTGGACTACCAGCTGGCATGGAGCCGAGCCTTGAATACAAGACCATAGTCCATGTACGGAATAGGCACAGTGGTGATAGTGCCGGAGCAGATAGATTTAGCTGCCGTGTCAGCAAGCTCGTTCCCGCGAATACCAACATGGCCTGGTATCCAGAAAAACTGGATAGAAGGAGCAGTTAATGAGAAATGGGCCAATCGGTTTTGAATATCAGCGAGAACAGGGTGTGAGCCAACATGTAGCGATTCCAGGGCCTGTAGAGAACTAAGCGAGTCAGTATAAATAGTGCAGTTGGAGTACTGCTCAGCTGCAATATGATCCAGGGCAAGAGATATGGCATACAGACCAGTAGTGTACACAGAAGCTGTAGAGGGGATTCTATGAGCAACTACTGAAACGCAGCACACCATAGCAGAGCCCACTGAATTACCTGATTTGGAACCATCTGTATAAATGGGAATGGAATGATTGTTTGAAAGATGTTCATTAAATAAAAGACAGTACTTCCAATCTGGAGTATCTGCCTTTTTCAGATGACTGAAAGAAAGGTCACATTTGGGGATTGTAATAAGCCACGGTGGGATGAGCTGGCCTGTGGAATCTGCAATGTTATCCAAGGACAGACCCAATTCATCCAATTGCACCCAGATGCGAAGGCCAAACGAAGTAATGGCAGATCATCTGTTCTGAAAAAGTATGGCCCACTGAGGAAGGAAAACACATCCCCAGGTGGGATGCTTTGTTAAGGAACGAAGTTTCGAAGAATATTGTAAAGATAGTTGGAAACGGCAAAGGTGCAGAGAAGGTTCATGAGATTCAACATATAAGCTTTGAAATGGAGATGTACAGAAAGCCCCAATGCAGAGTCGAAGTCCTTGGTGATGAATGGGGTCCAGCATCTTTAAGGCCGAGGGTCTGGCAGAGCCATAGACCATTGATCCATAGTCGAGTTTTGATCGAATAAGAGCACGATATACCTTTAACATTGAACATCGATCTGCTCCCCAACTGGTGGAAGAGAGGACACGGAGGATGTTCAGTGCTCTTGTGCATTTGACCCGAAGCTGCTTTAAGTGTGGTATAAAAGTCAGCTTACGGTCAAAGATAAGCCCCAAGAACTTGGTCTCAGGGACCACTGGCAGCAAAACTTCATCGATAAAGTTCAGGATCAGGGTGAATTCCCCGTTGGTGGCAAAAGTACATGCATATGGTTTCAGAGAGAGAGAATTAAAGCCGCTCGCCAAAGTCCACTTCAGTACACTATTGAGGGCAGTTTGTAGTTGCTGCTCAATATATCTCATGCTTGACGACTGACATGAGATGTGAAAGTCGTCGACATACAGCCCATTCGCAACAGTGAGAGGGAGTTGTTCAGTGAGGGCATTTATCTTTATACTGAAGAGTGTGACACTCAAAACACAGCCTTGAGGAACTCCAAGTTCCTGTACAAAAGAACGGGAAAGTGTCGAACCCACACGAACTTGGAATCTCCTGTCCATTAAAAATTTTTTAATAAACATGGGTAAATGGCCACGTAACCCATATGTATGGAGGTCTCACAAAACGCCATACCTCCATGTTGTGTCATAAGCCTTCTCAATGTCAAAGAATACTGATACAAGATGTTGGCGTTTGAGAAAGGCTTCTCTGATTGATGTTTCAAGACAAATTAGGTGGTCTGTGGTGGAGTGCTGTCGTCGGAACCCACACTAGGTGGGCAAGAGGAGGTTTGATTCGAGAAACCAAACAAGACGAGCATTAACCAACCTCTCTCAGGTCTTACAGAGACAGCTCGTCAAAGCAATTGGACGGCAGTGTGAAGGAATCTAGGGATCTTTCCCAGTTTTAGAGAAAGGTAAGATAATAGCCTGGCACCAGGCATCAGGAAAAACATTCTCCTGCCAGATCCGGTTAAAGACAATCAGAAGGACATCAAGAGAAGTAGGAGATAGATGGTGCAGCATGTCATAATGAACATCATCAGGTCCAACAGATGTACTGGCAGACCAATGAAGGGCCATTTTCAGTTCCACCAGTGTAAAGGAACAATTAAAGTCAAAGAAACAGTCAGTTCGAAAGGAAAGAGGTGAACGCTCTGCCCGAGTCTTGGTGGCCAAGAAGGTGGAGGAACAAGCAGAAGTGCTAGATACCTGACAAAAGCTTTCACCTTAAGTATCAGCGATGCTCCAGACATCAGCCACCTCCTGACCAGAGAGTAAGATCGAGAGGGGGACAGAATTGTAGTGCCCATTAACTGGTGGTAGAAGATATGCAAGTGGTGAACTTACTCCAAGATTCCTTCTGGCTTTGACGTCTTACCCACCTACCATGTGCACAGGTCCGTTGGAAAGCGACGAGGTTTGAAAGTGTGGGATATCTACGAAAAGTATCCCAGGCCCGTTTTTGAGCCTTTCATGCTAAGTGGCAAACAGAATTCCACCAGGGACGAGGATATCGTGGACAACATGTCGAGGTTTTAGGAATACTCTGAGCAGCTGCTTGTATAATACAGCCAGTTACTGCTGCTACACAGTCGTCTATTGATGGCTGATTTACGATGGCAGGATCAAGTTCTGCGAGAGCAGTGAAAGTGGACCAGTCTACCTGATCCAGCTTCCACCGGGACACGCGGGTAGGGTGGCATCGACCACCGCCAGTCTCTCTTAAAAGGATAGAAAAATGATCACTGCCTAGTGGATTACTGTCAACCCTCCATGAAAAATTAGAGAATAATGAAGAATAATAAACCAAGAGATCAATAGCAGTAAAGGACTGACTAGGTGCATGAAAATAAGTGGGAGAACCAGTATTGAAAAGAGAAAGATTGTGATTAGAGAGCATACACTCTAGAGAGCAACCCCTTCCATCAACAGCAGCACTTCCCCAGAGGGGATGATGACCATTGAAGTCCCCCAGGATAAGAAAAGGAGATGGCAACTGTTCAACAAGAGCATCAAGGTCTGATGACTCTCCTGGGGACAGGTAGAGAGAACAAACAGTGATGGTATGACCCAAGGAAACACGGATAGCAACGGCCTCCAAGGGTGTGTTGAGTGACAAAGATAGGGTGGGCACATGCTGATCAACCAATAGTGCCACCCCTCCATGTACTCGTCCATCACACAGCCTGTCATTTCTGTACAGAGAAAACTGCCGAATGGTGACTGTATCAGCAGGTTTGAGAAATGTTTCTTGTAAGGAAAGACAAACAGGATGGTAGGAAGCAATCAGTGTTTTGATATCATCCAGATTAGAACGTAAACCTCGACAGTTCCATTGTATCAAGGTGGCCATTTTTAATGACATGTAGGTGAAGTGGCTGGAGAACCCTTCTGTCTATGACCACGTCTTTTTTCCTTACTGTCCTTAGTCGTCGGAGGTCTATCAACCTCCATGGATCCTGCCCTGGGTCGACTGGGCAGGTCTTTGTTATTGGAAGGGGATTCCAGTGACTGAGGACATGAACAAATGATTATTTTGACTCTTGAGGTGGGAGAAAAAGAAGTATCAGAAGAAATGCCTGTATCTGAAACTGAAGGATGTGGATCTTGAGGTTTGTTGGAATGTATGGGAGGAACAGAGATGGGTGTGGAAGTCGATTCATCAACCTTTTTAACCATGGAGGTCAAAAGGTTTTTCATTTGTTTTGAAAACGATTCTCTTGGAGGCAGAGAGATCTGTCTGCACTCCCACTGTAGTTGTGGAATAAAGTGCAGTAGCATATGTCCGAGATGAAGTGGTGGGCAGCAATTTCCGAGCCTCAGGATAACTAATGTTATGTATTGTTTTCAAACGTTGCACCTCTTTTTCCTCCAACCATTTTGGGCAAGAACGAAAGTAGGATGGGTGAGAACCATTGCAGTTGACGCAATGTGGGTCCAAGTCACATTCATAGGCATTGTGGTCCTTGCCCCCACAACGAGCACATGTCAGGGAACCACGACTTGATGTCTTTGAGTGGCCAAATCTCTGACATTGGAAACATTGGAGAGGGTTTAGAATGTATGACCATACCCTGCAAATGAGATAGCCTGCCTTGATGATGGCAGGTGCACGTGATGAAGTAAATGTCAAAACGAGGGTATTTGTTGGCAGTGTAACTCCATCTTTGCGAGTGGAGATGCGCCTCACTGCAGAAACTCCTTGAGTGGAGAGACCAGCGAGAATCTCCGCCTCTGGGACGTTCTTCAAATCTCTCTCAACAATAACTGCTCGTGAAGAATTCATAGTAGCATGAGGTGTAACCTCAATAGGTATATCCCCCGATTGCCTTTGAATTCGAGTTCACTGTGTTGGGATGTGGATGTTTCAACCAATATGTCTCCAGATCGAAGCTTCTTTACCGACTTTGAAGAGCCAGCAAGTCCCTCTAGTCCCTTCTGAATAAAAAAGGGGGACAATTGCCCTAAAGATTTTTCTGAAAGAGAATTTAATATAAGAAAATGAGGTACATGTGTTACAGATGTTGAAGATTGCTGTTCAGAGTCTTCAAGACGTGGTCGCTTACCCATTGACTGTTTTTTCACTATTTTATTTAAATTTTTTGAAGGAGGATCCATAGGAAAAAAGAAAAATTTCAGTACCCACTGACCCCACCCACCATGGAGCCCTACGAGGGGACGCACTACAAAGTCATGCAAGGACAATGCAGCAACGCCAGGGTTTCGTGAGCACTATACCCAAACACCAGCATCAGGTACAATGTTCACAACCCCCGTTGAGAACTTCCAACACTGGTACTTGGTTGACTCTAGCCCAAGTGGACCAGCTGATTGACCCAAGGGGGGCCACACGTCTACAGGAATTCAAGGCCAAAGTAGTGTGTTAGGGTTGGACCCCTCAACCACCAGGGTCCTCTCCTCCTCTTCACGAGTTGCCATGCACGGCAAACACGTGGGTGGATGTTTAGATCCCAGAAAAGGTAACCAGACAGAACAGAACCTTCCCTGGGAGGTCCCCTCACCACGTACAGGAATCCAATCCGAGGGGGAAGTGAAAAGTCTCACAAGATTTTGTAGCGAAGAATCTAAGTTAACTTCTGAGACTGTTCCTTTACATATAGTTGGTTAGTTAGTTGTTTGGCATTTACTGACACAAAGCAACTCGGCTATATGTGCTAAACAACTGATAAAAATTGTAAAATTGTTATAACAGATAAAATTGAGTTAAAATGAAACTAGATCCAAACTCTGAATAAAATATTTAAATGGAATTAAAAAGGTCAATGGCTTCTAAAATGTTAAAAGTACAAGAACGATGGACATTATCATTAATCACATTGTCAAACATCAAGGGTAAACTCATAGAAAAGACATGTCTAAAATGGTACCATCAGTCACTGTTGTACCAACTACATGATAGTAAAATATTACTATTGTGACTTGAATGTCCCAACTAGGCTATGCATTGGTCACAATTTACTGACTCCTCATCTGGTGGATCAGTCCCAGATAAAAGAAAATGATGAGTAAATAAACTGTGACCAATGCATAGCCTAGTTAGGACAATTTCATCCTTCCAGTCCTTACAGAAATGAGATGGGCAAATAATAGAAAGTTTGATATAGAAAACCTTGTTATGATGTTCCTAACTCCAAGTTGACTGCCAACTGGCTCAGAGCCAACCCTTGAATACAGGGTCATAGCCCATATTAAGTGATAGACACAGTTGTGACTGCACCAGAGCAGATGGATTTAGCTGTGTGTCAGCAAACTCCTTCCCACAAAAACTGACATGGTCAGGCATCCAGAAAAACTAGATACAAATAAAAGATGGACAAAAATGGACCAGCATTTGTTGAGTATTGACAAAAACAGTGTGAAACTAGCATTACTCAATTACAGGGCCAGTAGAGAGCTAAGAGAGTGAGTGTATATAAAAGAATCTGTGTACTGCATAGATCCTACATGAGCCACAACAAATCATGGCGTATTCCACATATTCACCAGGTGTTGAACCATTCTCATAAACGGGAATTGAAAAATAGTTCAAAAGAAGTTCAACAAAGAAAATATAGCATTTCCAATTGGGAGTATGCACCTTTCTCCTCAGGTGACTAAAAGAAAAGTCACAGGTGGGGATGGTAATAAGCCGTGGTAGGATGAATTGATCAGTAGAGACAGCAACATTATCTAATAACACAGCCAACTCACTCAGCTGTTTCTGGATATTAAGGCCAAAAGGGAGAATGCAGACCATCTGTTTTGAAAAGAAGGAAGACACAACCCCAGATGTGATATTGTGGTAAGAATCACATTTTAATGGCATACTGCAAAGACAGTTGCAAATGGCAGAAGAGGTTTGTGGGATTTAGTGTACAAACTCTGGACTGGAGAAGTGCAAAAAGCCCCCATGCAAAGCTGAGATCCTGGCAGATCCACAGACCAGAGATCCATAGTTTAGTTTGGAGCAAGTGAGAACACAATAAGTACTGAGCATAGAACATTGATCTGCTCCCCAAGAGATGGAAAAAGAGAACACAGAGGATGTTCAGTGCCCTCATACATGTGATATGTAGCTGCTCAATGTGGGAAATTAAAATAGCTTATAGTCAAAGATAAGCCCCAAGAATTTTGCCTCAGGAACAGTAAAAACATCATCATCAAGATGGAGATTGGGATCAAGGTGTATACCATGTTGGCAGCAAAAGTGCATACAAAAGGTTTGGTAAAAAATGGTAAAACTGTTTACTGTGGTCCACTTCAACAAATGATTGAGGGTAGTCTCAAACTGCTGCTCAAAAAACCTCATGTTTTCAACAATAGCAGCAACTTCTGTAGTGACAGCATTATAATATTGATATTGAAAGTGTTACACTCACAGCACAGCCCTGAGGGACTCCAAGTGGAAAAGAATAGGAAAGTGTTGAACCCACATGAACTTGGAATTGTCTGGCCAGTAAAAAATGGGTAACTATGCAACCAATAGAAGTACTGGTCTTGCAAAATACTGTATTGTGTTGTAAGCCTTCTCAAGGTCAAAAAACACAGAAACAAGATGTTCCCTCTTGAAGAAAGCTTTCCTGGTTGACATTTGAAGTCGAATCACACTGGGTGGGTGAGAAGAGGTTTTTGATTTAAGGAAACAAACAAGACAAGTATTACCCATCCTCTCCACGACTTTACACAGACAGCTGGATGATAATTAGATGGAATTTTAAGATCCTTCCAAGGCTTAGAGAAGGGGAGGACAACAGCCTGACACAAAGCACCAAGAAAAATATTCTCCTTCTAGATCCAGTTAAAAAAAAAAACCCTGAATAAGAGAGGCAGGAAAGAAAAGGCACAGCATCTCACAGCAAACAGCATCAGGCATGCATGACATACTGCCAGCACAATGAAGAACAAGTTTGAGTTCCACCCGTGTAAAGGAGTGATTATAATTGTAAAGATGTCCAGCCCAAAAGGAAAAAGACAACTGCTCTGCTCGAGACTTGACAGCCAAAACGGTGGGGGAAGAAAGAGAAGTGGTAGATGCACCAACAGTATCTGTGATGCTCTGGACATCAGCAACTTCATGGCTATTGGAGAGAAAGAGATGTGATGTATACCTCCTACTGACCTTCTGGAATCTTGTACCATATGATTTTAGAACTAGTGGTAGAAAAAGGACTAACTGTGAAGTTAATCCAAGATTCCTTTTGGCTTTGATATCTAACCTACCAAGAATGGGCATGGGCTCACTGGAAACCAATGTAGTTATAAAGAGTGGGATACCTATGAAAGGTATCCAGGTACATTTTTGAGCCTTTCATGCCTCCTAACAGGCAAGACCCCACCACAGATGAAGATATCATGAAAAATGTAACAAGGTCTTATGAATACAATGAGCAGCTGTCTGGACAATACAGTCATCTACTGGTGGCAGCAGGCTCAATAGAATTATCGCTGCCTTGTAGATAACTGTCAACTCTCCTAGAAAAACAAGAGAAAAATGAAGAGGAGCAAACAGAGAGATGAATGGCAGTAAACAACTGGCTAGATGCATGAAAATAAGTACAAGACCCAGTATAAAAGAGACAAAGGTTGTGATCTGATAGCATATGCTCTATGGAATGACCTCTCCCATCAATATTAGTACACCTCCAGTACATTAAATTCTCACAGGATTAAGAAAGTAGACAGAAACTGTTTAACAAGAGCATCAAGATCATAAGCTTCTCCAGTAGACAGGAAGAGAATACAACTGATGATACAAACCAAGGAAACACAGATGGCTACAGTCTCCAAGGATGTATTGAGTGGCAACGACAAAATGGGTACGTGCTGGTTAACCCAGGCAGTCCTCATAAGGAATTTAAAGTCACACAAGCAGTAATCTCATTGAATACATCTCCAATGGCCTACAAATTCAAGAGGAGTTCATTGTTTTAGATTACATGTTTCCACCAAGATGTCCCCATGTTCCCACTTCTTCACTTACTTTGGAGAGCCATCAAGGCTTCCTAATACCTTCTGAATAGAAAAATCAGATATCTGCCCTAAAAGTTTGTCAGACAAGGAAAATTCAGAAAATGAGGTACAGGATCATAAACAGATGTAGATTAGTGGTCAAAGTCATCAAGGTGTGGTCATTTGCCAATGAGCTGTTTTTGTTACTGTTTAATTTCTTTTTAGATGGAGATCTACAATAAAAGGAGAATGCTAACTGATGCCATCCACCATGGAGTCCTACAAGGGGATGCTTTACAATGCCAAGGTTCTATGAGTAATATCCCTGAACACCAGCATCAGATAAAATGCCCACAACATCTATTGAGAAAACTTAATACTGATACTCAGTTGATCCTAGCCCAACAGGAGCAGCTGACTGATCCTAGGGTAGCCACTTATCCACAGGAATTCAAGGCCAAAGTGATGTGTTGGCGTTGGACCCCTCAACAATCAGAATCCTCTCCTCCCCTTTACAGGTTGCCGTGCATGGCAAACACATGGGTGGATGTTCAGATTCCAGAGGAGATACACTGAAAATACAGAAACTTTTCTGTGAAATCCCCTTACCAAGCATAGGTATCCACATTGAAAGGTCTTTCCACATAAAATGAACTCTGGGTAGCATACTTTAACAAAGATGTGTCAGGAACCAATGTAATTCATAACCACTACCAACAACACATTACTTAGATGGCTTTAGGAACTAATGAATTAGTACACCAAGATCCCTTTCCTTCATACAAACTCTGTATGCATAACCTTGCAATTATTCATTTTTATCTTGTGTGCATGTAGAGTTGCAACAGGGGTCACAATTTTCTCACTTCATATCACGACATACTTTATTTTTCTCCATTCTCAGAGTGCAAATATGATGTCATGAATATCCAACAAGTTGGTCTAATGCACTGGCACCATCTATATAAATATAATAGTACTGAATGTTGTATGCTCATATAAATACTTTGCAGTGTGTGTATGGATCTTCACCAAAATTTATATGGAGGTTCATTAAGTCCATGAAGAAATACATACAAATTTTCAATTCTGTATTTTGTAGATTTAAACACTCCTACGAAAAGACGTTTCTAGTCCTGATTTCTCCAAGCCCGTTCCCCTGGCTGTGGTTTCGCTAGATAGTAGATAGGGACAGTGGGAATCTCGTTAATCCATTCATTAATGGATTTAAATGGCAATTTCATTTAAATACAAAATTATTAGCCTAATATTAATAACCTTTCAAGTTGCTCTGGGGCCTATTAGGCCCCACTTTTCATAGGAGTATTAAGTGTTTTTGCAGGAATTTTTTACCACTACTTTGCCCCTGTTGATAGATCTTCACCAAATTGGGCATAAAGGTTTGTTGGATCCCTAAAAAGATACATACAAATTTATGGTTTCACATTATGTTTTGTTGTTTCTATGTAATTTAAAATATATATATATAAAAGAAACAATTTTCAAGTTCTAAAATAACCTTTCATTAATTATAAATTTACATAATTTTTGTCCAGGGTATGGGTACCCCAACTAGTAGTATTAATTCTTTTAAACTTTGTAAAGTGCTAACCTCCATGACAAATGACTGAAACTTAATCTACATATCACTTACCCTATTAGAAAAACAAAATTTTTAATTGGAGCTTAAACTTTTTTCTCCCCCAATTTTAATCTTGGGTGTTCTTGTCTATTTATCTTCAAAAATAACACAAAAAAAATCAGTCTTATTTCCCACTGATCTTTCAGATAGTCTTGTATACTTCAACAAGATAACAATTTATCTTTTGTTTTTCAAGCAGAAAAAAACTTATGAGATCTTAACCTATCCTCAATAAAATAATCTTTATATTCCCAGAATCATCCTAGTAGCCCACCTGCTGAACCATTTTCAATATGACAATATCCTCTGATAAAACTTTGTAGAATGGATGGCAACTGCCTGTTGTGGAAACAGAAGTGTAGAGGAAGATGTTTCAAAAGTCTTCTGCCTTTTATCTTTTGATACCAACTTAATTTAAAACTGCTGACAAATCTTCCAGGCCATCGTGCAATAATGAATACTGGTCCCACCAATTTGGCACTTTTAGATTGGCAATCATTTTGTAAATAACTGTTTGTGAATTTCCTTATCTTTAAGAAAAATATTTAATTGCCTACACCTGCACTATACTTATTTCAACCACATTGTTTATTCACCCAAATCAAATATACATGTAATGTACTTTCTCTTTAGAAGTTTTTGTACTGAGAAGCTATAATATCATGTACAGAACAGCCCTATAACTAGAAACACTTAATACAGACCACCTTAATCAAACAAGTTCATAGCCTGGTGAACAAACAAGGTCTGAAGGCAGACCACCACCTTTGCTACACAGATACAGAGGCAGGTTGAATGGAATGGGAAGAGTAAAACACTACATGAGGGGTGACTCTCTGAACTGAGACAAGTGACCTGACAAAAGTCACACACAACGAGGCATTTTGGTGATACTGAAATAAACTGTGTGTGAACAGAGATCTACCATGGACAAATCAAAATATGTTAGTCATACAAATTCATGACCCCAACCAGCCAGTATACAATAGGGAACATATCACAAAACACAGAGATATTCCTCAGAACAGTAGACAAGAACAGAAATGTGACAATATGCAATGCAAGCCACATAATATCTCAAACTGCAGTTGTTGGATGAGTCACAAAGACAGAGGTAAAAGCATGGGGATGTTGCTCCAATAAGTACATGAGCAGAGGGAACCATGACTGAACAGGCAAATACACAGCAACAAACATGGTGTGGATAAGGTAAAAGACTAGACAGAAGTCTGATCTGAAAATAGGTGTATAGGTGACGACCCCTCTAATCCTGACTGAACACACCTACTTTAAGAGCTGAAAAGTATGGAACCTGAAACCAAAAGAAAGAATCTTTGGTGTTCCAGTGAGTGGCAAAAACATCTGTTTGCTCCCAGTGGAGAACATACCTACCAAAATACCAAGGGAAGAAGGGACCATTCTGCAAGGAGAACCTGACTGGGTTAAGAAAAGTGTTTGGCCACCAGTTTCATAATGCCAGGATCATGATACACCTAGATTATTATGTAGAAGTCATGGTCCCAGTAAAGAAAATCCAATGTGTGAAAACACAGATCTGAATTTCATTCCCCCCCTTGTGTGGTGATATACCTAATAACACTGAAATAGAATAAACCATAACCACTCACCCCTTCAAGAGTGGGAGAAAATTATACAGAGTTAGATAAATTGCCAAAAGTTGCAGGATGCTAAAGTAGGAGAACAGCCTTCTTCATACACTATCAACTGGAAATCTCTTCAGAATCAAGAAAAGCTCCCCACCTCCCATACACCAAGAAAGCATCAGCAAACAAATAAGACTATGGACAAGATGGAGTAATGAGAACTTCCACCAAGGAAGGTTAGCCTTGAAACCAAGGAGAAGTTCCACTGATTGAAAAGCATCCACTAAAGAGAATATATGTGAGCTTGACCCAAGGAAATTCAGACTCCCAAAAGAGAGAGAACTCCTCACGCTGTGAGAAAAGGTGAAGGTAGGACCATTGGACTCCCTGCTCTCTACCTCTAGGCTGAAGTGAGGAAGGTTGGGTCTAAGAAAGATATAATTGAAGAATGGAATACGATACTGAATAGGGTTAAGAATGGATGTTTTCCAGCTAGAAAAGGAAACCCCACCAGATTAACTTCCTGAGGAAATAAGCAGGCATGATTAAATGAAGGAACAAAGGAAAAGGTAAGAAGGATCCAGCCATCCATGAAAACGTGATTGTTTGGTCGGTTGGTTTGGTGTTTTATGGCACAAAAGCAGCTTGGCTATATGCACCAAAAATCTGGTAAAAAGTTAAAATTAAATTTTGTAAAATTCATAAAAGAAAATTAAGGTAAAAGAAAACAAAGTTTAAAAAAAACAAATAGCTTTAAAACCAATGTTTACATCTAGTCTAGAACATTAAGAGAAAAACTACAGTAATACAAGTTGTAAAAGACCTTCTGTAGCACAACTGCCATTATCATAACTTGCCAGGAAGACTAACAGGTAAATTCAAAAACCACCATCAGTCACCTGAAGTTGGCCTTTCCAGTCCTGGTTCTGAGTTATTTGACATTTTGGCAATTTTCAAAAAGTAACAACAATTTTAAAAGACTTGCAGCAAAATTTTAATTATAACTCACCATGATGAGTAATAGATAGTTCAAACAGCAGCATTAGTCTTGTGAAGTTGGCCTTTCCAGTCCTGGTTTTGAGTTATTTGATGTTATGGTAATTTTTTAATTTCAAATTGAACGAGATGGACTGTGATTCTTAAAAGGCAATCACATTAAAAAAGGTCTAATGTATAAATTAAAAAACTTAAATAGCATTAAAAATATTAATGGCCTTTAAAAAACTAAAGACATTTCCAAGGTGGACAGTGTCACCATCACCAATAACACTGTCTAACATTATGGATAAAACATGTTTTAAATGGTGCTGTTGTTGAGAGTTATAATGACTGCAAGACAGTAAAATGTGGTTTATTGTGACCCGAGTGTGCACACAAAACACATTAGTGCATCAGTACCAGATAAAAGAAAACGAGTTAAGAAACTGTGACCAATAAGTAGTCTAGTTAGTCCTCTTTCTGATCCTGACAGAAGCAAGATGGCCAAAGTCCAATATGAGGTTTTATTTGGAAAAGCTTGTTTTCACGTTGCTCACTCCAAGTCAATTGCCAACTAGCACAGAGCCGAGCCTTGAATACAAGACCATTGTCCATATATGAAACACGCATAGCAGTGATAGTACCAAAGCAGTCAGATTTAGCTGCAGTGTTGGTGAGCTCATTCCTGCCAATACCAACCTGGCCCAGTATCCAGAAAACCTGGATAGAAGTAGATATTAAAGAGAAATGGGTCAGTTAGTTCTGAATATCAGCAAGAATAGGGTGTGAACTAACATCAAGCAATTCCAAGGCCAGTAGAGAACTAAGCGAATCAGTATAAATAGTGCAGTTTGTGTACTGCTTAGCCTTTTTGTGATCCAGGGCAAGAGAAATGGAGTACAGTTCAGCAGTTAACACAGAAGCTGTAGAGGGGATTCTGCACGCAACAAATTACGACAGAGCCCACACAGTCACCTGATTTTGAGCCATCTGCATAAATAGGAATGGAATGATGGTTCGAAAGATGTTCAGCAAATAACACAGTATTTCCAATCAGAAGTGTCTGCTTTTCTCAGGTGACTTAAAGATAGGTCACATTTGGGGACTGTGAGAAGCCATGGTGGGATGGGCTGACCAGTGGATACAGCAATGTTATCCAAGGACAGACCCAAATTCATCCAACTGTGCCTGAACAAAAGGAGCAATGGCAGATTGTCTATTCTGAAAAAGTATGGCCCACCAAGAAAGGAAAACACAAACCCAGGTGAGATGCTTTGGTAAGGAACAGTTTCGAAGTGTATAGTAAAGACAATTGCAAACAGCAAATATGCAAAAAGGTTCATTAGACTGTGTATAAACTCTGAACTGGGGAAGTACAGAAAGCCCCAGTGCAGAGCCAAAATCCCTGATGATGAATGGGGTCCAGCATCTTTAAGGCTGAGGTCTTGGCAGAGCCATAGATCAGTGATCCATAGTTGAGTTTTGATCAAATAAGAGCACAATATATCTTTAGCATAGAGCATCGATCCATTCCCCAAGTGGTGGAAGAGAGGACACAGAGGATGTTCAGAGCTCTTGTACATTTGATCCGTAGCTGCTTGATGTGTGGTATAAAGGTCAGCTTGCAGTCAAAGATAAGCCCCAATAACTTTGTCTCAGGGACCACAGGCAGCACAACTTCAACAGTATGGCATAAGTGGATGCAAACAATTTAAAAAAAAAAAGTTAAAGCCATTTGCTGTTATCCACGTCAGTAAATGATCGAGGGCAGTCTGTAACTGCCAGTCAATATACCTCATATTTGACGACTGACATGAGATGTGAAAGTATTTGACACAGAACCTGTTTGCAACAATAAGAGGAAGATATTCAGTGATGGCATTAATCTTTATACTGAAAAGTGTGACACTCAAAACATAGCCTTGAAGGACTTCAAGTTCCTGTAGAAAAGAACAGGAAAGTGTTGAACCCACATGAAGTTGGAATCTCCTGTCCATTAAAATTTTTAATAAAAATGGCCAAATGGCCATGTAACCCATATGTATGGAGATCTCGCAAAATACCAAACCTTCGTGTGGTATGATAAGCCTTCTCAATGTCAAAAAGTATTAATACAAGATGTTGTCATTTGAGAAAGGCTACTCTGATTAACATTTCAAGTTGAATCAGGTGGTCCACAGTGAAGCACTATCGTTGGAAACCACACTAGGTGGCCAAGAAGAAGTTGTTTCATTCGAGGAACCAAACAAGACAAACTTTAACCATCCTGTGTAAGGTCTTACAGAGGTAGCTTATCAAAGCAATTGGATAGTAGTTTGAAGGAATCTTGGGATCCTTCCCAGGCTTAGAGAAAAGTAGGACAACAGCCTAGCACTAGGCATCATGAAAAACATTCTCCTGCCAGGTTAAAAACAATCAGAAGAATAGCAAGAAAAAAGGAGATAGATGGCACAGCATTTCATAGTGTACATCATCAAGTCCAACCGATGTAATGCCAGACCGATGAAGGGCCAATTTGAGTTCCACCAGTGTAAATGGATGATTATAATCATAGAGACAATCAGCTTGAAAGGACAGAGGTGATTGCCCTGCTAAGAAAGTGGAAAAAGAAGCAGAAGTGCTAGATACCCAATCAAAAAACTTTCACCTAGAGTATCGGCAATGCTCCGAGTATCAGCTACTTCCTGGCCATCAGAGCGCAAGATCGAGAGGGGAACAGAATTATATTGCCCACTGACCTTTTGAATCTTGTCCCACATGGCATTGGAATTGGTGGTAGAAGATATGCTGGTTGTGAACTTAATCTAAGATTCCTTATGGCTTTTACTTTTTACCCACCAAGCATGTGCATGGGACTGCAGGAAAGCACTGAGGTTTGAGAGTGTGGTGTATCCCAGGCCCATTTTTCAACCTTCTGTGCCATGTGGCAGGCAGGATTCCACCATGGATGAGGATATCGTGGAAAACATGTCAAAATATTATGAATACACTTAGCAGCTGTTTGTATAATACAGTCAGTTACTGCTGCCACACAATCATCTACTGATGCCTTACAGGCAATGGCAGGATCAAATTCTGCAAGAGCAGTGAAAGAGGGCCAGTTTGCTTGATCCACTGGGGCATGCAGGTCGGGTGGCAGAGACCACAGCCAGTCTCTCCAAATTATAGGAATATGATCACTGCCTCATGGATTATTGTCAACCCTTCTTGAAAAATGGGAGAACAATGAATGGGAGCAAACTGAGAGATCAATTGTAGTAAAGTACTGACTAGATGCATGGAAAGAAAAAGAATAACCAGTAATAAAAAAAAGAAGGATTGTGATCATAGAGCATACACTCTATGGAGGACCCCTCCTATCAATATCAGCACTTCCCCAGATGGGATGATGTCCATTAAAAGTTCTCCAGGATTAAAAAGGGAGACAGCAACTATTCAATGAGAGCATCATCGTCTGATTGATCACAGGTCTCTCCAGGCAACAGGTAGAGAGAACAAACAGTGATGGGATGACCCAAGGAAACACAGATGGCTATGGCCTATAAGAGTGCATCAAGCGACACAGACAGGGTGGGCACGTGCAGATCAACCAACAGACAGTGCCACCCCTGCATGCATTCATCCATCATACAGCCTGTCATTTCTGTACAAAGGAAACCACTGAAAGGTGACTGTATTGGAAAGTTTCAGAAATGTTTCCTGTATGGAAAGACATATAGGATGGTAGGAAGCAATCAGTGTTTTGATGTCATCAAGATTAGAACGTAAACCTCGACAGTTCCATTGTACCAATATGGCCCTTTTTATTTATGTGTAGGCAAATTGGGTGGAGAACATTTCTGTACAGGACCACGTCTTTTATCTTTACTGTCTTTTTCAAGGGAGGTCTATCAACCTCCATGGATCCTGCCCTGGGTCGACTGGGCAGATCTTTGCTGTTGGAAGAGGATTCCAGCAACTAAGGATGTGAACAAATGATCGTTTTGCATCTTGCGGTGGAATAAGAAGATGTACCTGAGGAAATGCCTGTACCCAGAACCAAAGAAAGTGGATCCTGGAATTTGCTGGAATGTATGTTAGGGACAGAGATGGGTGTTGAAGTTGATTCATCAACTTTTTTAACCATGGAAGTCAAAGGACTTTTCATTTGGTTTGAGAACGATTCTTTTGGAGAAACCCTGACATGCCCATCTGTACTCCCACTGTAGTAATGGAACGAAGTGCAGCAGCATATATAAGAGATGAAATGCTGGACAGCAAATTTCAAACCTCAAGGTAAGTAATGTTATGAATCATTTTCAAATGCTGCACTTTTTTTTCTTCCAATCATTTAGGGCAAGAAGGAAGTAGGATGGGTGAGAGCCATTGCAACTGATGCAATGAGGGTCTGTTTCACACTCATAGGTATAGTGGTCCTTGCCACCGCAACGAGCACATGTCAAGAAACCATAACATGATGTCTTTGAGTAACCAAACCGCTAACACTGGAAACATCTGAGAGTGTTTGGAATGTATGGCCATACACTGCAATTAAGATAACCAGTCTTGATGGTGACAGGTGGTTGTGGTGATGTAAATGTCAGATTGGGGACTATGGTCAGCATTGTAATTCCATCTTTGCAAGTGGAGATTCACCTAACTGCAGATACTCCTTGAGTGGAGAAACCAACAAGGATCTCTGACTCTGGGATGTTCTTCAAATCCCTCTCAACAAAAACTTCTTGTGATGAATTCAAAGTAGCATGAGGTGTAACCTCAATAGATATATCCCCAATTGCCTTTGAATGCAAGAGGAGTTCACTGTGTTGAGATGTGGATGTTTTCACCAATATTTCAACAGATCGAAGCTTCTTTACTGGCTTTGGAGAGCCAGCAAGTCCCTCTAGTCCCTTCTGAATGAAAAATGGACACATCTGCCATAAAGGTTTGTCTGAAACAGAATGTAGTATAATAAAATGAGGTATAACAGGTGTTACAGATGTGAAGATTGCTGTTCAGAATCTTCAAGACATGATCGTTTACCTGTGGACTGTTTTCTTCACTATTTTAGTTAAGTTTTTATTTGGAGGATCCATAATAAAAAAAAAAAGGAATATTCCAATGCTCAATGACCCCACTCACCATGGAGCCCTATGAGGGAACTCACTACGATGCCAAAAGACGCTGCAGCAATGCCAGGGTTTCGTGAGCACTATACCCAAACACCAGCATCAGATACATCTACAACACCTATTGAGAACATCCAACACTGATACTTGGTTGACCCTAGCCCAGGTGGACCAGTCGATTGACCCAAGGGGGGCCACCACAAGGCCACCAGTCTACAGGAATTCAAGGCCAAAGTGGTGTGTTAGGGTTGGACCCCTCCACCACCAGGATCCTCTCCTCCCCTTCACAGGTCACTACACATGGCAAACATCTGGGTGGACGTTCAGATCCCAGAGGAGGTAAACTAAAAAAACAGAACCTTACCTGGGAGGTCCCCTCACCACATACAGGAATCCACACCGAGGGGCAAAAATGGAAGTCTGAAGACCCAATGATTGAAAATTATGGGTAAAAGAGTGTACCACTCAAAAAAACACAGAGCTGAAGGAAGACTGAATGGCAGCACCTAGAACTGGAGGACTTAACACTCATGGAAAAACTGAAGAAGAAAAATGACACTGGAACAGTTAAAATATAAAGATAGATATCCATCATGACAACTTGGTCTTCCAGAGTCCAAGAAAAAAGCACCCAAAAGTGAGAGGTAGAACTCCATGGAGAAGTGTGGTTGCTCCAGATAAGAATACAACTAGAAAAAGTAATTAAAAAGGTCTCCAATACTCCATCCTTCAAGGGATAACAATTAGATAGAATTAGAACCCTGGTAGTTGGTGACCACCCATTTGACAGCCCCATAGTGTAGGAAGTCTTGAATAAGATAGACAAGTTGACTGAAAGAAGTACAATTTCAAAGAGGAGGGAAGGAGATCTGGGAAGCAGAAAGATGAGAGAGAAACCGAAGGCAGAAACCTTCAGATATAGCCCATAGAACTGTCATGAAGTATAACCAAAAAGACAGATGAACTAAGCATACTTAGAGAAAGTACTCATTACTAACAAAACCTAGAAATTTGTAAAGTATACAAGGTATATAAAAAAAAACAAACCTGCAAAACTACAAAAATTGATTTAAGACATGAAACAATAAGCATCAACTAAAGTATAAAACTACTATAAAAACTTAGAAGACAAAGGCCACATAAATATGGAACTTATAAGTCAGCTCATAAACCCAATATGATGAAGGACAAGAAAGTAAAACGCATTCTGAAGAATAAAAGGGCAACCAATTATTAATAACAAAATTTGAAGCAAATATAATCCCCCAATTAGATGTAACTAGTAGTAAAGAAAAAGGAACTTGCACACTAACTAATATAAACAGTGAAGGGAAGTATAAATAACAAACCAACACACCCACAAAATTTGTTGAAGTCACAATTATCTAAACAGTAACTAATGTGCAAAACCAGTGCAAATAGTGAAAATTTGAAAAAACAAACAAACAAGTAATAAATATTCTCAAACTGCAAATTTAAACAAAAGATATTATAGAAGGTAAAATAATTATAAAAATCTAACTTACCAAATACTGAATATAGAAGACATGAAAGACTTAATTTATCATGTGAGGAAATTAGGTCACTTCACACAAGCTCATATAAACTTGCTAAACACAGGTATACCTATTGGGAGTGAGAAATAGACTCTGATGAACTTACCACAGATCTTCTGGACATAATACCTAACCCAAATGATTTCATGAAGGTGTGGTTACAGGTGAAAGGCACTGTAGAAAGAAATTTCCAGTCACTACTCATATTCTTCCTCACAAAAAATCATAATGTTAAAGGAAAAATTGTTGGCCATATGTAAGATGCAAACTCTCTGCAAACTAAAGTTTGTACTTCCCCAGCACACATCATAAACTCTGATGCCTGGAAACTTTTGTCAGAACCATTGTCAACTGTTGCTGAAATTTCTCATCTGCCATGTTAAATTTCAAATTCATATCAACACATTGGAATTTAGAAAAATATATTTCTAAATAACCATGTAGAAACAATGAAAATCAAATACAAAAAGTTGAATTTGATACAAATGTAATCAAGCACAATCAAAATTATGCATTCACACAGAGCTCGAGTTAAAATACATCTACCCAATAGAATGCCAATCACAAAAGTATGGATTTTTTTAGAATATTAAGGCTGCACCATTATAGATGGCATAGTACAATTGGTGGAGAGTAGTTACATGATCAGCACATGTTCTGAAATGGTGTAAAACTGACAAGGTACAAAGAATGGTGCACTGTAATAATACTTGTGTGAAAGAAAGTACCACTTTGGAATCATCAGTTTCTCTCTTAAATTCTTTTACGAAGGATGCCTCCAAATGTAACGTACCAAACTGTCAACATTAAAATTCTAGCAATACAGTATTTAAGTGAATTTAAATCCAAGTGTTTTTTTAACAAAAACTAATGTTTGATGAATATATATAATGTGAAAGAATTGTTCTTTTTCAATGAATGGCCATAAACAAAAACACTTATTGGATTGATTATTATGGAGGTGTATTTGTTTTTGTTAATCATGTCATAATGCCTAACATTTATATAAAAGTTAATAAATGTATATCACATCAGAATAACAACTTGGAACAAACCTGAGACCTAGCACATTTTATCTTCATCTAAGAAATAACTTAAAATTGTACTTATATCTAACTTTATGACTCTGTGCTTCTTCAATACTATTAGTTAAAACATCAACTAAAGTGTAATTAAAGGGCCATTCATGAGCAATATTTAAGTTTTTGAGCCAAATACAGGTATTGAATGAATACATTTCTTAAATCCTGTATACTTACTTTACATTTAATTCAGAGTAATTAAGTATTACAATAACAGATTTATACTAATTCTGAAAGTTCACCTTGGCAACTTCAATCATATTCTTGGCAATGTTCATGTCACCTTGATGATTCTGTCCAATCTCCGCAATGATAAAACATGGATAATTATCTCCAACCCAGCACCCAGAAGCAAGTTTAAATGAAGCCATCACTATTTACAGTACTTTGAACCTGTATCATTTCATAAAATTTATTAGTTACAATATGTGTTTGTGTAAGTAGGTACACATACTGTGTGTGTTGAGAAACTAAACAATCATTAATTTTAAAAAGTTTAGTGAGCTTCATGTTTAAGGTTTCATTTACATTTTTGGGAAATGTCTAAATAAGCAAATAAAAACTGTAATTCACACTTTTTGTTGATTGTATGTCTACAAAAAATGATGTTGAAAGTAAAAATATTCATTCATTCAGAAGCAAAATTATCCAATACTTCATAGTTGACATTTTCTTGACAGATAATAAAAATGTGCTAAATGAATATGACTTAATAAACATAAAAATCCCAAGATCTGCAATCTGTTTTCATATTTATTTCCAATACATTGCTAGCTTTTAGCAATAACCATAACTTAACACAAGTTTACTCTCTTTATTTTTAGAAAGGAAAATTATTACACTTCTTTATGTAAAGAATAAATGCATATAAAAACTGAATTAAATCTCTGGTTATACTATTTAACAAACTGTTTTTTAATGGTTGGATGCAAAACTAGGGCTAAGTGTTTTCACTTCTCATTTCAAGAAAAAAATATTGAAATATACACTGTTTTTTGTTTATACATGAAAACTAATACAATAGTCTGTCCATTTACCTCTAAATGGTTTTCAGTACATTTATGTATTTTTTTATTTTACAAACGTATCAACTCAACTTTCTTTTCACTACTGAAACAACTGATATCAAGGTAATCTAATATTTTTAGAATAACTTACATTCTATTAGAAATTAAAAATAAAGTGAAACACATTCACAAGCTAGACAAAACATCTACTAAAAATAATTTTTCTTTGACATCATAACCTCAGTATACAATCAAAGATCATGCCAATAAACACATGCTTGTCTCCTTCCAGACAGTTTGCTGTCAGTTTAAAATCAAATACAATTTTGATTTGTATCTACAAGTTTAGTGAATGTTACATAACAATACCAATGTAACAGTTAAGGACAACTAGAGGTCTACTGTCCAATCCACTAACTTTACAAAATAAACACACACCCTCAAAGCCAGTCCTTATAGTTTAAATATTTATTGAGCCTTCCTTTAAATTTATCCACCACTTCAGGTCATTCACCCTCTTAGAAAAATAAATCTATCTTCTTAACTTAACCTAAATTTATACTTGTGCCTCCAAGTCCTGCCACTCTCACCATAAAGTGATAAAATACAAAAATAAATGAATCATCAATTTATACACTCTCTTGTAAATCTTAACATCCCAATCAATTCCTAACTCTTCCTTTTTCAAGTAAAAGTAATTTCAAAGATATTAATGTGTATTCATATGACAAATATTCCATGCCAGAAATCATCTTAATAGCCCTCTTTGGTTCCTTTCTAGTAATTCCATGTCATTTGTAAGGTAGGTAGGTATTTCACGTTTACTGGCACAAAGCTACTAGGCTATCTGTGCCAAACAAGATGTAATACACTATAATGGTATATGGAAATGAAGGTAAAAATATGTAAAATTAAGATCTGCCAGGACGATTGAAGCATTAAGTTCAAATCAATCACCTGAAATTGGTCCAGCCCTGGATTCAGGTCAAAATAAAATTAAAATATGTAAAAGAAATCATGCTAAAACAGTGTATAGTCCAATAAAACCCTTAAATTAAGTTAAAAAAACCAATAGCTCTTAAAAATGTAAAAGCATGAGTGAGGCAGCAAGTATCACCTATGGCATTGGCTAATATCAAGGGCAAATCTACCTTAAAAAATTGTTAAAAGTGGTGTCATCGTTCTTGGTTTTAACAACGGCATGATAATAAAATATGTATGATTGTGACCTGAGTGCCACACAGACCACACATTGGTGCATCAGTACCAGATAAAAGAAGTGGCGAGTTAAAAAAACTGTGACCAACGTGTAGTCTAGCCAAAACAACTTCCTCCCTCCGATCTTTACAAAAACAAGATGGCCAAAGAGCTAAAAAAAAAAAGTTTGATTTGAAAAAGATTATTATTTCGTCACTCACTAGGTCAACTGCCAACTGGTGTATAGTAGGGTTTTGATAACTGGACCACAGTCCATGTATGAAACAGAGATGGCAGTGATAGAGCCAGAGCAGATGGACTTTGCTGCTCTGTCAGCTAGCTCATTCCAATGAATACCAACATGACCTGGTATCCAAAAAAAAACTGGACAGAGAGAGATGATAGAGAGAGATGGGCCATTTTGTTTTGGATATTGATAAGAATAGGATGGTAACTAACATGGAATGAAGTCAAGGCCAATAGACAGCTGAGTGAATCAGTATAGATTGTACAATTTGTATATTGCATAATTTCAATACGATTCAGTGCAATAGAAATGGCATACAATTCAGCAGTGAACACAGAAACTGTAGAGGAGATTCTGTGTGCTACAACCAAACTGTAATAAACCATGACAGAACCTACAGTCAACTGATTTTGAACCATCCGTATATATGGGAATGGATGCATTGTTTGAAAGATGTTCAGCAAATAAACAGCAATATTTCCCATTGGGAGTACTGGCCTTCTTCAAATGACTCAAAGATAGGTTACAGTCGGGGATAGTAGTTAGCCATGGTGAAAGAGGCTGAACAGTTGATACTGCTATGCCATTCAAAGATATATCCAATTTTTCTTATTGTGCCTGAATATGAAGGCTAAAAGGAACAATGGCAGATTTTCTATTATAGAAAAGTGTTACCCACTGAAGATGGAAAACACAACCCCGAGTAGGATGATGTGGTAAAGAACAAAGTTTGAAAGCAAACGTAAGAGACAGTTGCAAACGGCAAATATACAGAGAGGGTTCATCGGACTCCACATACAAACTTTGGACTGGAGAAGTACTAAAGGCCCCAGTGCAAAGCCAAAGACCCTGATGGTGGATAGGAACCAGCATTTTCACTGCCGAGGTTCTGACAGAACCATAAACCAAGTTTGGAACGGATAATGGCATGATAAATTTTAAGCATGGAGTATCGATCCGCTCCCCAAGAGGTGGAAGAGAAGACACGGAGGATGTTCAGTGCTCTTATACATTTGACACAAAGTTGCTTGATATGGGAAATAAAGTTTAATTCACAGTCAAATATAAGACCTAAGAACTTCACCTCAGGGACGACAGGAAGTATAGTATCATCGATATGAAGTTCTGGATCTGGATGAATACCCCACTGGCAGCAGAAATGTACACAAACAGTTTTAGAGAGAGAAAGTTGAAAACCATTTGCTGTAGTCCACTTAAGTATACGATTGATTGCAGTTTGTAGCTGCTGCTCAATAAACCTCATGTTTATGACTGACATGAAATGTGAAAGTCATCAACAAAAAAGACTATTTGTAACTTTAGGCGGTAGCTGTTCACTGATGGCATTAATCTTTATAATGAAAAGTGTGACACTCAAAACACAGCTGAGGACCTCCAAGTTCCTGTGGGAAAAAACAGGAAAGTGTTGAGCCTACACGGACCTGAAATCAGAGGTTCATTAAAAAATGCTTAATAAAAAGTGGCAAATTGCCACACAATCCTTATAAGTGAAGGTTTTGCAAGATGCCATGTTTCCATGTTGTATCATAAGCTTTCTCTAAATCAAAAAAATAGAAACAAGATGTTGCTTCAAAAAGGCTCCTCTAACTGATGTTTCAAAGTGAATTAAATGGTCTATCATGGAGGGTTGTCTTTGGAGCCCACACTGAGTGGCTGAGAGAAGGTTGTTTGATTCAAGGAACTAAAGACGAGCATTAATCATCCTCTGTAAGGTCTTACTGAGACAACTCGTCAAAGCAATGAGACAGTAATTCAAAGGAATCTTTGGATCCTCTGCAGGTTTAAGAATAGGGAGTACAATAGCTTGGCACCAAGCATCAGGAAAGACATTCTCCTGCCATATCCAGTTAAAGACAGCAAGGAGAATAGTAAGAAAGGCAGGAGAAACGTGGCATAGCATCTCATAATGTACATCATCAGGTCCAACTGATGTATTGCCAGACCAATGAAGCAAAAGTTTGAGTTCCACCAGTGTAAGAGGGAAATTGTAGTTATAGAGATGATCAGTCAAAAAGGAAAGAGGTAGATATTCAACTCATGTTTTAATAGCTAAGAACATTTGTAAGGTAGAGATCCTAAAAATGAACAATATACTGCCAAGACCCAATCAATGACCTTTACAATAAAATTATAACCTCTTTAGTTTTTTTATAAATACAACCTAAAATCCAAATTCCCTACTACATTGAACAGCAAACTAATTGAATGGCTTAAGAGACTAATGAACCAAAACACCAAGATTTTATTCTTCCATAATACTGTTATTATTCCAGTAAAAATTATACTCATATTTTAACTTATGGATCCACAAAAATGTCTCACCTCCATGATTACTATCTCCTCCTTTAAAACAAATAAACATTTGATGTTGCACTCTTATTCACAAATACAGTTTTGCAAAATTTGGAGTTACTTTGATAAAGTACAAGATGCATACTTTGTGAAAACGTAACTATAAGACTTAATTGTGGGAATCAAATGAAGTTGACTACTAAAACTTCTCTAATTTTTATATATATTCCAGGAGTTTTTCAAATTATGTACGTTTCAATTGTGGACAACTGCTCTAAGTTCTTCTTTACATGAATTGTCATATTTTTTGTTTTGCATTCATATAAAATTCTTTTTTATGTCTTTTTTATTTTACAATCATTTTTTAAAATTTTTTCCTCTTGTATTTGATTGAAAAATGTGTCTGACAATTGTTTTATTGAAACAGAACCATTGCTTTCTAATGATCTGCCAGTTTTACGCAACAGTATCAATTTTTTTGCAACAATGTGTAATTTCTCATCTTGAAAAATACAAGCTATAATTACCAAACTACCTACCTAATTAGATTCTCACTTGAAAATAAACTCTCAAGATCTTTTTTTTTTAAATGTAATAAAGAACAAATAAAAAGGTAGACTACATAAAAAATATTTAGGTGTGATTTTTTCCATATACCCCCACACACATTACTTTAAATTTATTATTATTAAGTATTACCTCCCATTGATTTGCCCAACTCAACAAATAACCTTAATCTCTTTATGAAGAAATGTCATCCTCATAACAGCCAGCAATCCCCAAATTCTTAATATTATCAACACATATAGGCAATTTATAGACTACTGCTTTACTTACTACCACTGATGTAACCCAAAAAGAGCAAAAGTACAAACAGTCAACTGAGGTATTCAACTGTGTTATTAATCCAATTTTACTGACTTTCTTTTATAACAACCATCTGCTGTCTTCTCTTCCATTTTTTTTTTCAATATAATAAACTAAATAATTCCCTACTCCTACAGTTTTTATAAAAAGTATTTTATGTGGCAGCTTGTCAAATGCTTTCTAATTATTCAAGTACACCTAAAATATTACCCTCATCTACATAAACAATAACCTCTTTGAAAAATGCCAAAAGATGAGTAAGATAAGATTGTCCTCTAGTTGAAACCATTGTGACTATCAAACAGATATGAAATCTTTGTTAAATGAATTCACAAAGTATTTTGTACAAGCTTCAAAATGTTTCTCACCACAGATGTAAACTAATAGAACTATCATTACTCTGGCAATTTTTATTACTTTGCTGAAAAAGTAATATTAACCAGCTTTCAATCTTGTGGTAACTGCACATTATTCAAGGATTTACAAAAAAAATAAAAAAGCAAGTGACTTAAATACCCTATCCTGTATCTCATTTAAAGCCCTATGGGTAATATTACCTGATACAAAAACCATACGATTCTTAAACCCTTCAACTGCAATCTACATCATATGATGCAAAATTTCATCCTAACATTTTGCTTTCCTTTACTTTATTCAAAGCAATACTTACTTTTAATTTTTACATTTTCAGCCAACCTGTTTCTACATATTTAAATTTATAATACTTTTCTTAATTTCATTTCTTATATTCTTTGTGAACCAACCTGATATTTTACCTGCAGACACCCTTTTAACTTTATACTGAATATATCTGTCCTAAACAGGCCCACACAGGCAGCTGCCTAGGGTAGAAAATTTAAGAAACACCAAATGAAAGTGGCAACAAAAATTTTATATATATTTTTATTTAATTAGTAATACAAGGGCACTACAGTACACCATAACAGATTAAAATACCAATTAAAAGAGCTGAATGATCATGTGACTAACCAGGACTTATGTCTTAACTAATACAAAGACTTCACATTTGAAGCTATCAAGTGGAGGTGGGAGATGCAAACAAATATCTGCCTAGGACAGCATTATATATTTATGCAACTCTAGTCTCAAAGATTTAAAACTATTTTAAAACAGTTTTCACATTTCATCATTATGTCCAACTAGCTTGCTAATTTATAATAGAAAATTATTGTAGTATCCTTTCAAATTTAATGCAAGTCAACAGAGATTTTTATTTCTTTGCATAAATCTCTAATTGTACTTTATTTATGTTCTATATTCAGTTTGAGTTCTTTACCTTAAGGACAGTAAATTGTTACAGTGATTCAAAAGACAGCTACTAGAATGATTACTGGACTGGAGAGACTGTTATATGAGGACAGATTAGGGTCCTATAAATTATTTTCTCTTACAAAAAAAGGATTACAAGGGATCTAATTGAAGTGTTCAAATTCCTAAATGGAATAGACAGGATTAATGCACTATCTTTCTTGTGTTTAACAGTAAGAGGTATGACAAATGGGCATAGATTTGGCAGGTATAGAAGCCACATTTAAATTGGACAATTTTATTTTCAGAATGGAGTGGTCAGTTTTTAGAATAGATTGCCTTCAGATGTGGTAGTGGCAATAATATTGGTGTAGTTCAAGAAAGAGCTTGATGAGTAGTAGAGAAGGCACAGCCATATGTAAGTGGACAGGTATTTGATGAAATGAATGGGACAGTCACAATGGGTTTGTTGTCTCTTAATTATCATCATGTTAAAAAAAAACAATTTATATCATACAAACTTGACAACATACCAAACGATAAAGAAATAATATATAGACAACAAGCATCTGCTGGTCCTTTAAGGCTCAACTTGCACAACTAAAATTAAGTACAAATAATACTCTTCATTTTTCAGAAACTCACTGATTTCTCTTTTAAACTTCTAGTTTTAAAGCACTGGACTCAATTACTGCAGATGGCAACTCATTTCATAAGTTAATAACTATTTTATAAAAATATAATCAAGTGAAGCATAGCCTGTTATTTTTCAAATATTAAACACAATACACAACAAAGATATCAGAGGCTTGTATCCTATTGATTCCCATGATAATATTAAAAACTTTTGCCATTTGTTTTTAGAAAGAAAACTCTTAAATGGTCTAAATCTATCTTTGTAACATAACCCTTCTATCCCCAGATGGTTGTAGTGAGCCCTCTTCTGAACTCTTTACAACGAGGAAACTAAAATTATACACAGCATTTCAAGTGAAAATTGTAACATAAATATAGATGTTTTCCATTTGCTTTAGTGATATAGTATAGGAATTTTCAACATATTTTATTTTGTAAACAGTTTTAGCATAAACATTTGGTCATGAAATCACTAATTTTACCTTATTCTAGTTGCTTTTTCATTCTCTAGGTTAGGTAATATCTATTATACAAAAGAGAATTTAACAGTAACTTAATGAATCTAGGTTGAAAGGATTAACACTTCATCTTTTGTTGACCAAATTGAAATTATCTAAATGTAAAAGCTGAACAATACTTTGAAAGGACAAAGATCATGAAGTAATGTTGTCCACTAGACAAAGAAACCAAGTTTACCTGTTGAATTCAAAGCACACTTCCTTGGTTTAGTTCTACCAGGAGATCACTGAATAGGGTCTTACATAAAGATCATAATGTTCATTTCTACAAAACTCCTAAGAGAAAAAAAAATCTGCGAGACTAAATACAGACTAGGAGAAACAACTGTTTTGTGATGTGCTCAGAGACATATATATTTATTTTTGTTTGTTTGTCTGAATGAGAATCCCTCCCCCTTAATTCTTAAATTAACCTTTAGTTATTAGCAGATCCATCTGATACTTGTTGGAAAATCAGATCTTACGAGAACATACCACAGACCTAATCAGTGATATATATAATGAGACGATTTACTGCCTCTCATGGCTTCCACATAAAGCAATGTTTAATTTTCATGAATTCTTATAAGTTTATCAAGTCTTGATTATAGTTTACCAATGTTTTGTCCCTGAATTTAATCAGAAATTTTTTCAACAGTAAAAACTTGGTTCATTTTTTACCCAGGATCTAAGTCTTCCCACTGCTTAAATATTTCTAGATGATATGCTGATTCTTAATACTACTACCTTAATTTACAACTGCCTTACAAGTCTTTCAGATCTCTGTGACCAAATACTGGACACATCATCTTGGCACTTCTCTATTGACAGTTATCTAGTAAAAAATATATATATACATGTGCTTGTGTGTGTGTATGGTTTGTTAATTCTTAACTTCACAATTTTTGGAAACCAAATAGCCTACACTTGTACTTTATTCACTTCAATCAGTTACTGTTGCACCTTTGACTTTGGGCCACATAGTTCATACATCAAAATTAAAAATTAGCATTTTCTTTGCAGAATTGTCTGTACCAACAAGCTACTTTTTTCCAAATTCTGAGACAGCACAGCAAGTTATCCTGCTTTTTAAAAAAAACCCGGAAACTGTCAATAATACTAAGTGTATATGAAATTACTCATAGTACTCTATTCTGTATTTGATTAAAAACATCTCTGTAAAATCAGTGAGTATATATTTGAAATTTACTAATCAAACATATGTGCTCACTAACAATAGTAATAATATTAGTAGTATTAAGTAATTACTAATATAATGCCTATCTATATTGTGTATACAATACAGATAGCCTAATTTTCTTCTTGAGTAGCAATAACAAATATGGTAATAATTTGAAGATATATGTAGTTACTTTATTTATATTAATAATAATATAATTCGAATGTCTCGTAATAAACTCCAGTTTGCGTTAAACAAACTTGAGAATAATACCAATAGCTTCTTTATTATGCAACTATTGTTCTACAATATTCGTTAAAACTTAACACTAACATTTAATTTAGTTTTTCCTTTAAACTTACTGGACATACGCCTTTATTCCGAAAAGCCTAAGGAATACCGTCAAAGCACTGGAAATAACCATCCTCCAACATTCTAACAAGATTCGAAGTTCTTTAAGAAATGGCGTGGTAAGCTACTTATTTTAGTTTTAAAAAAATGAAGAGAAAAAAAAAAAGAGACATACTGTGACGCAAAATGTAATTTGATTAAAAAATTAATAATGGGGGCTTTAAATATTGAAGAGCAAATGACGTTATCAGATCACTGCTACTACTAGTAACTAACAAACAAGAGAAAACATCTTAAACATAAATTTAGTTAACAAATATTCTTATAAATTGTTTAATCAAATCAACGAAATTAAATTAGAGGGATATATAATTTTTAGGGAAATAACATTACAACAGAAGATAGCATTAATTTGAATGTTCCAACTATGTTGTTACTGAGTTCAAATACCGAATTTTCTAAATCCAACTAGACTAGATGACGAGACAGAATGAAATATTTTATCGTTGTTTCAACAAACTTCCCATTAAATACGATAAAGTGAAGCACATTATTTCAACAAATCGGAAAAGGACATCAATCATCATTTAACACAGAGATGTCGCTAGGCTCTCTCTCACTAGGTGTTTGGGTATATATATGTTTGTATACGCAGGAGGGTCAGGTACACTAAATCTCTTAGACCTCTTCCTCTACTTTGTTTGAATGGATTCATTCATACATTTAGAGTAAATACAAAGGGCTGGAGTAATAACATAACTTTAAACTGGTCCTTTTCAGGGCAATGTCCATTTATATTGTTCTTTCTTTTTTTAAATAAGTCTAGAACGTAGGTGGCCTGTTTTATTTTAGCACTATTTTATTATTCTTATTATTTTAAATTTGATTTTATCTTAAAGATCTGATGTACAAGTTTAACAGGGAAGAGGTGTTTAGGTCTCTTTTCATCATATATGCAATATCTGTCTAGTTCGCATAACAACTCATTTTTTCGCCAATTTTTATCAAAATATTTTATTGTACTATATAGAAGTATATCTGGTATTGTTTGTGTATTTGAGTATTTGTGCATGAACTTTGAGGAAGTGGTTTTAGGTACTCTATATGTTGATGTAATTAGTGTATTCTGTAATGTTTGGAGTTTGGTTTGTAATTGTTTTTCACTTACATTAATCCATGCAGGAGCTGCATAGTCTATTACTGGTCTGATGTATGTCTTGTATATTTTAATGATGTTTTCTGGTGTTGTTTCATAATTTTTACCAGTTAGACTCCTCACATAGTTTATTCTTCGCCAAATTTTAGTGTTTATGTCCTTTACATGTTTTATCCATGTAAGTTCAGAATCATATGTTAACCCTAAAAATTTTGCAGATGTAGCAGTTTGGAGAAGCTCTCCGTTCATGCAGATCTGTGGTTGAACTTTTTGATGTTTTATTGATTTTGAAAATATTACTAATTGTGTCTTCGCTCTGTTTATTTTAATTCTATGTTTTTGGCAGTATTCACTTAATCTGTTTAGTTGTGGTTGTAGGTTAGTGGCTGCTATTTCTGGTGTAGGGGCACCTTTTCTAACTGCTACATCATCAGCGAATTGTGACGCGTATCCATGGTTTGGGTCTTTAAGTGGCATATTATTTACATACATGATAAAGAGAATAGAACTAACCACCCCTCTTTGAGGGACGCCAAACTCTGAAGTGAAGAACTCCGAGAAAGTTCCCTCTACGTTTATTCTACATTTTCTGTTTTCCAAAAAGTTAGATAACCAGCTAATAATTCCTCGCGGTAGTCCCATTTCATACATACGGAACCGAAGACCATTGTGCCATACAGTGTCGAATGCTTTCTTGATATCGAGAAAGCTGGTGACAGTGCATTCTTTATTGTTAAAGCTGTTTATTATTGTTTCAGTTAATCTAATTAAATGATCTATTGTTTGTCTATATTTTCTAAATTCGTTTTGTTCTTCTGGTAATTTAAAAGTAATCTCCAAAAATGTGGAGAGTCTATTACTTAGTATTCTTTCAAGAATTTTGCCTACACAGCTGGTCAGGCTGATCGGTCGATAACTGTTTGACTTATTAGCTGGTTTTCCTTCTTTGTGGAACATTAATATATTAGCTTGCTTCCAAGAATCTGGTATGTATTCAGAGTATAGAGATAAATTAAATATGGCTAACAGATGGTTAAATAATTTTGGAGTGCCTTTTTTGAGAATAATTGTTTGTATTCCATCATTTCCCGGTGCTTTGTGTTTTGAATTTTTGATTGCTTGTTCAAGTTCAGTTAGTGTGATTTTTTTTTGGTGAGTAGTAGGGTATTATAGTCATATGTATTATTAGTGTTGCTGTTTATAATGTTGACTGGAAAATGTGGCTTAAATAATGTTATGTTGTTTGTTACATGGTTGTTTACTTTATTTTAGTAATATCTGTTCATGTCTGAGTCATTGTGTGTTTTAAATGTGTTTTGTAATTGATGTTTGAAAGCTTCTGCTTTTTCTTTGTTGGTTGTGCTAAGGTGTTGTTGTATTCCAGTGTTGAGTATTTTCTTGTCGTTGGTTAATTTGTGAATCTTTTTAAGTGTAGCCAGAACTTACTAAAGTCGGTTTATTCGTTTAGTTGGGAGCAGAAGTTGTCCCATTTTTCTTGTTTTAGCTGTTTAATTTATGTTCTAATTTTATTTCTAATGTTGTTAATTTGTGTTTTTATTTCTTGTTCTCTTATTGCCACGAATAGTCTTCTTTATTGTCTTCGTTGTTCTATCAAAGTTAATAGTTGTTTGGTTGGTTTTCATGCATTGTTTGTGGTTGTATATTGTTGTTTTGGTACCGTGTCCGTAGCTGCTTTTAGAAGGCACTCCATGATTATTTGACTATAACAATCAATTTCAGATTCGTTATTCGCTGTATGCTTAATTTTGTTTGATAGTATGTTGTCTAATACTTTTTGAAATTCTTGCCAATTTGCTTTTTTGTAATCAAATTCGTCTTGCCTACAGATTTTATCTTTATGGGGGGTGAGATTGAAGACACACCATATTGGGAGATAGTCGCTGTCAACATCTTTTCCCACATTAAAACTTATTAGCTTTTGTCTAAGATTAAAAGAGGTGAGACAGATGTCTAAGATATCATTTGAATTTATTGCATAGGTAGTATGGGTAGGTGTATTATCATTAATAAGGGATATGTTATTATTATCTATGAATTGTAATAAATGTCTGCCATTAGAGTTAGTGGATTTACATCCAAAGTTCTTATGTTTGCTATTCAGATCACCTATTACAATTGTATTTTGGTTGTGGGAAAAGCTGTTGTAGATGAGATTTATATCTGTGCACTTTGTTGAAGAACAATATATTCCTGCAACTATTATTATTGGGTGGTTTTCTAAGAGGATATCAACCATTATACTGTCATTGTTGCTGTTCATTTGGATTTCAGTAACGGAAAGGTGGGTTTTATATAATAACATAATTCGTCTGTTGATGTCTTGATTATTTCTTCTGTCTCTTCTTATTGACGTATAGTTACATATTTTGAATCTATTCTTGAGATAAATTGGTGTTTCACTTATAATAAGAATATCAGGGTTAATATCTTTTATTAAGTCTTCGATCTCGTGTTTCTTGGAAGCAAGTGCACCTTGGATTTTGATGCTTAGAACTGTGAATTTAAGATTTTAGCATGTATCCTGTGATTGTTGTGATTAGTTGTGGTGTTATGTGTTTTTTAGCTATGTTTATGAAAAGGTCTATGCTATTTTTCGATTGGGTCGGTTTTGTAAATTCTGTAATGAACTCTGTAAGAATGTTTTTAATTAAGTTTACTATTAGACTTCTTTCATCGTTTGTATTTTCTTTTACTGTAAGATTGTTGTTTCCTTGGTTGCTTGTATATGTGATTTTGTTAAGTTCTTGTAAATTGCTTACTGTTTTGGTTGAATTTTGTTGTTCATTTGTTAGTGGTTTTGGTTGTGTAGTGTTTTCTTTCAACTTTTGTGCATATGTAATTGGTCCTGTAGTTGTGTTATTGTGTTTGGTGTGTTATCTTGTGTTGGTTTTATTGTTTTTATTTTATAAATGCGTTGTTTTGTCTTTTTATATTTGTCGCATCCTTTATAATTTGCTGTATGTGTTCCTCCACAGTTACAGCATTTTGGTGTAGCTTGCTCTTTTTTACAAGCAGATATGTGGTGTTCACCGCCACATCCGCAACACCTCGGTGTTGCTAGACATGCCGCTGAAACGTGTCCATATCGTTGGCAATTATAACACTGTGTAATTACTACTGCTGGTGTTTTAGTTGTTCCACTTGGAATTTTTGGTACCACAAAATGATACCATTGTTTATCAGTTCCAAGATATTATAATGTTGTTCCATGTCAACTCTTACTAAATTTGTTGCTTTATTTGTGACCTTGGAGATAATTCTTTCCACTTTAGTGTATGGTATATTTAGGTTGTGTAATGCTTGCTCAATATCCTGTTTTGTTATGGAGTGGTGCACCCTACGGATTAGTAAAGCCTTAGGCTGTGGTTTAGTTCCTGGCAAATGTATATTTAAGTTCTCCGGTGTGAAGCCGTCCTTGGGACATTCTTTAAGTAGTTTATTTAGGTCAGCAGCTCCTTGACCTCGGACAAGGACACCGCCTCTGGTGATAAAATGTCATTTGGCATCTAGTAGCTATAAGTCAGCTTTAACGGATATTTCCTTAATTTCTTTCTATAGCAACAGTTCATGAAATAATTATTGTAGAGAAGGATCTGATTTAATTTTCTCAAAATGATTTTGGTATCTTTAGCTACCGCATTATTCCTGAAACACTTTCTTTATAGCTGTATTATATTTTTATTAATAACGTATAATTTTCTATTTTCGGTTAGTGATGATAAAAAACCTGGCACGGAAGGTTTACAGCCAAAATTTGAACCACTGAAATATATCTTATCTCGGGTACGATACGCATAGAAACAAAAATCTTAAGTTTTGAAGGAATTGAACCTCCAAACTTATGTGCGAAAATTAAGACACATTATGCCTTCCCACTGGCTAAAGCTAATAGTCAGACGTCTAAATGCTAATACTAGCAAGGCTAAGGATCAACCGTCAAAATGCAAAAGCACTGAGTTCCCAAAGCGTGACGATACACGACAAAGCGGAGAGGTAAGAATAAAAAGTGTTTAAATAGAAATCCAGTAAATAAGAATGTATGTAAGACAAGCAAAAGTGATAGCGACGATGGTAATAACAAGGTTAAGAGTAAAATAAGTAACAACAAAGTGAAGTAAAGTAAAGTAGAAAATAAAGTCTTTAAACAGGGAAACAATCAAATCCCTGAGATGACTCTACAGTTGTGTCTAACATAAGCAACAAACATCCCAACAAGAGGGTTTGAAAGAAAGAGTACCTGTAAGATTGGTTAAAATAACTGAAGTACTTGCAAGAGTCAATTTATTGTTGAAGCTAAAGTAGATGGTTTTAAACATAGTGATTGAACCTATTGGGTTAGAAGAAACAGTTTATATAGCTGCTTGTATTAGTAAAGTGTCCGGGAGAGATACAGTATCTATAAAGGTGTTGAACGTAAATGAAGAAAAAGTAATACTTCCTAAACATGTAGTAGGTAAGGCTACTAGCAGAGAAATATTAGCTGCAGTAGGACAGCATAATATCAGAAATATTAAGAGAAAAGCACAACAGAGTAAGATGAATTGGGATTCTATCTTAGGAAATATAAAGTAAGAACATAAACAAGATTTGATAACGTTGTTAGAAGAATATAGAGATATATTTGAAGGAGAAGGTGATCTAAATGGTCGTACAAACAAAGTTAAACATAGGAGAGTGTTAAATGACAGTAAACCTATAGCACAGAGACCTTATAGAGTGCCAGAGAAGCACAAGGTCGAATTAAAACAATGTGTAAAAAAAAATGTTTGAACAAGGAGTAACAGAGAAGTATTAGTCTTTATGCATCACCAGTCGTATTAGTTTTTAAAAAGGACGAAAAATTAAGACTTTTTGTCGATTTTTAAAAAAGTGAATGGAGTAACAGTTAAGGATATTTATCCGTTACCTAATATCCAAGAGACATTAGATAGGTTAGGTTATAGCAAATGCTTTTCATCTATGGATTTACAAAGTGGATACTGGCAGGTAAAAATAGGAGAAAGAGATAAAGATAAAACTGCATTTGTACTACTTTCATGAAAATATTAGTTTAACCGAATACCCTTTGGTTTATGTAATGCTCCTTCAACATTTCAGAGATTAATGGATGTTGTACCAGACTCAGTATGTTTCTGTTACTTTGATGATGTTATAGTGTTCACTGCGATATTTGTAGAACACTTAGAAATATTAAAACATGTACTTGATAGACTACGAGAAGCAAATTTAAAGCTTAAACCAAGTAAATGTCAGTTCTTGGGAAAAGAAATAGAATATCTAGATCATTTGGTGACTGCAGATGGTATGAAACCTGACCCTTAAACGTTAGAGGTCTGTAAAAATTATCCGGTGCCGAAAAACAGTAAAAGATGTTCGTACATTTCTATGACTTGTGGGATTTTATAGAAGATTCATACCAAATTTTGTGTTGTTGGTAAAACAGTTAACTGAATTAGCTAAGAAAGAAAGAAAATTTAATTGGACAAATAAAAGACAAGAAGCATTCTAGAAATTAAGAGACAGTTTATTAAAAGCACCCATTTTAAAATACCCAGACTTCAGTAAAGAATTTATGCTAAGCACAGATGCTTCAGGCTATGCTATAGGCGCAGTATTATCACAGTTAGACGAAAACGTAAAGGAACATCCTACAGCATATCATAGTAGACAGTTAAGAGAAGCTGAAGTAAATTACACAGTCACAGAAAAAGAATGTTTAGCCGTAGTACGTGGAATTAAAACTCCAAGATTATGACTTTGAAGTTATTCATAGATCAAGCAGAAAACATTCTTATGTAGATGCTCTAAGCAAAATTAGAGTAGAAAGCACTGAAACCAAAGAAACCCAAGAAAAACAGCCTATTAACTAAGTAATAGAAGTTAAACCTGAAATTGATGAAGAATTAGAAGTAATTTGGAATTTATGTAATGTAATTAGTGAACAAAAGAAAGATAAGTTAATAAATAACTTACGAAATAAAGTATTACAGGGAGAAGATACAGAGTATATGTTAGACTGAGATATCTTATGTAAAAGAACTGATAATAATAGATCATTACAGATAGTTGTACCACATAGACTAAAGACGAATGTTATGAAAACGTCATGATACACCATTTGCAGCACATTTAGCTTTCGCAACACCATATAGCAGAATAAATAGACGGTTCTTTTGGCTAAATATACGCAAGGATATTAAAGACTTGTGATTCATGCATAGAATGTCAAAAGCGAAAGAGAAGTCTACATTTTAAAAATGCTCTCTTACAACGAATGCCAAATTTAACCACACCATTTCAGTTAGTAGCTATGGATATTTTAGCTCCATTACCAAACTCATATACAGGAAACAAATATGTGTTAGTAGCTGCAGACTACTCAACTAGATATCCATAAGCTATATGCTTACCTGATCAAAAAGCAGAAACGGTAGCTAAAGCATTTGTAAGTAGCATATTGACACGGTGTTCCCCAGCATTCACTAACAGACAGAGGAAGTAACTTCGTTTCTAAGTCAATAAAATATATTTGTAAATTGAAATAACTGCTTTTCATCCAGCTGCTAACGGATTAGTAGAAAGCTTTAATAGAACTTTGCTGGATATTATTTCTAAACATCGTGAGAAAGATCAATTTCTTTCTTTACTTTTAGCTTACAGAAGTGCCGAAAATGAATCTAGACAGGAAAGTTCACTCTTTCTATTACATGGTAAAGATGTAATGTTGCCCATGCAAGAGATATTAACTCCTAAAAGATTTAATCATGCAGTAAATTATGATTACAGAGCTGAACTATAACAATGTATGCAGGTAGCATTTGAATTAGCTAATGAACATTTAACGAAAACTATTAATATCATTCGAGAACTCGTTTGACGTAAGTACTCGTGTTAGGTTTGACAATAGTAATTCAGAAGACATGATACCTTTCCACATGACAAATCAGTGAACAGCTATTTTACGTAGGGTAGACATTTTACAAGAAGGATTAATTAAGAATTATAAGACATTAGTAAGACGATTTATTATTTGAGTTAAAAACATTAAGGATAGCGTTTCAACAAAAACGAGGTTTAATAGAGGCAGGTGGAAATGTTTTAAATTTTTTGTTGAGAACCGCAACCATAGACGATTTACATGACTTGAACAAAAAGTAGAACATCAAAGACATGTGTCTAAAGAAATGATTAATTTAATAGGTGAACAAGCGACCATAATGAATTCATTAAACCAAACATTGGAGTTACATGATCAGGAAATTAGAAAAATGTGTAAAGCACTAGTAAATATTACTGACACTTTGATACACACTAGAGTAAGACAGATTGAGCTTCATAAGGTAGGAATTGAAATGTTAGTTTTCAATTATAAAATTTTAAATAATTTACAACAATTATCATTTACAGTTGGAAATAGTAGAACTGAGTTAGCTAAGTCAGTACAATCACTGTATATAGCTGCAGACAGAAAGATGAGTTCCTAGTTTATACCTCCAAGTAAACTAGAAAAAGTATTGGATGAAATTGAAAGAAAATTGCCTCCACATATATGATTCGTAATTCTTGAACATAGTGAAGATATTTACATGTATTATACATGGTCTGATGTAAATACAGACGCAGTAAAGGAGACGCTAAGAATGTTTATAGAGATACCTTTGTAAGCAACAGACAGAATGTTTAAATTATATAAGATCGGCCCTTTACCGTTAACATTAAACCCTTCATTAGCTCTAGCTGTAGAAAATAACAACCCTTGCAGTGTTAAGTGACCAACATACTTATGGAGAAATGACAGAAGAAGACATGCTGAAATGTATAGAAGGACCCATAAGAGTATGTGGCTTTAATTCAGAAATTTATTCAGTACCCATTATGACTCGTAGTTATGCAATATTTCAAGAATAAAAAGCAGGATAGCTGAGCAATGTAACAAAAGAACAATTATCCCTAAGACATTTTACTTCTATAAAACAAAGACCCTAGGAACTTGGTTGTTTCATGTAAAAGATGCACTTACCTTATCGGTAGTATGCCCCAAATCTAATGTAAACCAGTTCGATTATCAAACTGAGGTAATTAAGATAAAGAATAGTGGATATCTTGGATTGGCTAGAAATTGTTCTGCTCATAGCCAAGGAATTACATTACCCTCTAATTTTAGAAATAAAATTAAAATCGCGTTAAATATAAGAATACCTGATTGGCAAAAGCTATTGACTATAAAGGTCACAGTTAATTCAGAATATAAATGTAGATTCAGATCTTAAAGGACTGTCAAAGATCTTAGACGAAGTCCGAACTTGCTCCGTTCAAGAGCAGGGTTATGTATCAAGGAATTTCTACAACCATGTAGACCACTTGAGAGCTACAGCAAAAGAAAGTAAGTTATATAAGTGGAAGTTGACTAATTTAGTAATGATAACATTATGTTTGGTGGTAGTACTAGTAAGTATAATGTTATACACAATACGTGAAAGATGGGGTTTAATGATATTTTGGAAGTTATATGGGCTGTGTAAATTCAAAAAGAAAAATAAACCAAGGCCGAACAACAATAAAGAGTTGTCTTATCCAGAGACCACTGAGGTGATTGAATAACCCATCTTAGATAACCCATCTAATTAGGATGTAGACTAATTTATAACAGCTTGATGTCAAAATGAGATTAGTCTAGCCAATTGGCGAGGTTAGCTAATCATAAAACAAACATATAAGTCAAAATTATCAGAAAATTGATAGGATTTAAAGAGAGAATGTTCGAGAATCCAGAAATGAAGAGTTCGAGAGCCAGTGTCCGAAAAACAAGATTAATTACCTACAAGAGAAGTGATGAAATATTATCACAGAACAGTTAATCAATGACAGATAAAAAGAAAACTGATGTTACTATATTTCGATAGTGTTATTCGAGTGGATGAGAACACGAGTGAAGAAGTATTAAGTGATAAAGATATATCGAAGTACATTTAAAATAGTCTAGTGCGCGGGTGACTACGTCTTCAGTCCGTGATGGCATCCAAGTGACTTGAAAACCAGTCGTGACTCGATACGACATTGACTAGAACGTAGTCGAGACAGCATTAGAGAACACTGTAGGTTAAGTAAAGTTACTTATACCTAACCAAATGTTATGTTTACAGGACAAGACTACTACAGTAGAAACAGAAGGGTTCCAAGTGGAAAATATTTCCATAAGGAATTAACTATTCAGTTGGACTGATAACTATTGCTATAAAGCTCCAATCCCGAAAGAACTATTAAGTCAGGAAGACCAAAGACATGTAGACTGGTGTAGAACTTTGGGTGTCCAGCATATAAGAGGATGAGTATTCAACTACCCGGTAACGTGTATTTACCATGCATATCCACATGAACATTGTGCAAATTGAAAAGCGACGTTCTTATATTAGTGGATTTTTAATAGCTACGAGGCAGTATTTCAACATTTCAGATAAGGAAGAAAAATAACTTTTTTATATTAGAAAAAAGAAAACGTCAAGACATCATTATTGGTTAAAAATGAAGCTAGTGTGATAGTTATAATAAGAAATGTATTAATACTAATTTCTTTTCTATTTTTCTTTTATTTTTTATCAATTTTGTTTTATTTGTTTTATGAAATAGTATATAGTTAAATGGTATAGTTGAGAGATATTGTGTATGTAATTTCATATATGTTGCCTATAATAAACATTACTATGAATATAGCAGATAATAGATGATGTGTAAGTAATAATAATAGAGGAATAGTAAGTGATAACCTATGTGTAAATAGAAGGATGGAAATAAAGAGCTTGGTGATGAAAATTTTATCGGAGATAAAAGTAATGTAATGTAAGTAATTCTAATGCTACTGTTCCGTATCATTAGTCATCATGTTAATAGAATTAAAATAATTATCTATGATAAGCATTAATAAAGACAACTGTATATACATATACGTGTGTGTAAGTACTAAATGTGTGAAGGCTTAAATAAAAGTGTTATTGGAAGTCTTAGTCTCGAGTCTCTTTGTTTTAACTGTAAAACCTCGAGTTAGTACCTGTGTGCTACATTCGCCCTCATCCTCACTTCAAGTAAATATTTCACGTGACAGCAGGTAGTATTAATCGAAACTCCAACGACTACACCCAGAGAATCCACTCGGTCTGCCTGAAAGTTAGCCCACGACGACGTTACAGTTTGGCGCTAGTGTTTTATTATTTTTCTTGTATAACAACATATAGAAAACTATAAATTTCAACATTCTCTTAGCAGTGTTTATAAATATTTACATGCCGTTACACACTTGTTATGTATTCGTAAACTACAAAACAATATGTAATTTTAATGTAAATATGTTTCTGTAATTCAACTTTATGTTCATGACAGGGATTTGTATTCAAAACTTTGTGCTTTATATCCAACTATGTTATAGTAGAAAGTGATAGTCTTAATTCAGAGTAGACATGTTCACCCAAGTGTTGTATTTAATCGTCACAAGCTAACCACATGTTTGAATGCGGTTGTGTAATTGAGAGTAGGAATGTAGAGGGCTTGTTTAGATGTTGGATACATTTATTAACATAATCCGTGATGACGAGAAAACCCATTTGTACGGAAAATTATATATTTATAAACGGCTGGTGAACCTGACGATGACCGAAGAAGGTCAAAATGTTGTTCGCTCCTCTATTAATGCCTTTTCTACTCGTACCAGCCGTTTGTAAATATGTAGTTTATTAATATAGGTATAAAGGTGTTCCTTTGTATTGGTTTATTTTGGGCTTGAGTTGTTGTATAAGTAAGGCTTCTTTAATTTTGCGTTTGTTTATGTTTGTTTCTATATTTAGTATTTGGGTGTCTTCTATGGTTATGTTGTGTTTATTTGATTTGCAGTGTTCGAAAACGTGTGAAGATGACTTTTTGTGTTCTTTGAATCTGGTTTCCATTTTTCTACTTGTTTCTCTAATATAGAAGTCGTGGCAGTTATCACATTGTATTTTATAAATAATATTGGTGTTGTGTGTGTCAATGTAGTTTTTATATAGTATAGACCTTAGTTTTGTGCCTGGTTTTTGAATAAATTTGGTATTAACTGGAGTGTCATATTTTGTTATTAGTTTTTGCCAAATGTTGGTTATTTTTCTGCTGATGTCGAGAATATATGGTATGTAGCAGTATAAGGTTTCGTGATTTTTTTAAATCGTGTGGCATATTTACTTTAGTTAGTTGATTTTGCTTTCTGTCTTGGTGTGTGCGTATAATCTTTTCTTCGGTTTGTGGAGGAAAATTGTTGATGTTGATGAAGTATTGTTTTATTTAGTCTAATTCGTCGTTAATTTTATCTGATGAGCATAGTTTTATGGCTGTGTTTATTTGGTTTCTTAGTATGTTGAGTTTTTTGTTTTGTTTCATGTGCTAAGTCCCAAGGAATGTGTAGTCCAGTAAGTGTGATTTTTTCAGTGGATTCCTGTTTTAAATTATGCATCGGTTCTTGTAATTTTGAGGTTAAGAAATGATATTTGATTGCTTTCTTCCTGTTTACATGTGAAGTTAATGTTAGGATGTATAGCGTCAATGTGATTGAAAAAATTAAGCGTGTGTTCTGTAGATGTGAATCCCGTAATCGTGTCGTCTACATATCTGTACCAGTATAGTGGTGGTTGTAATGCTGTGTTAACTGCTTGTGTTTTAACTTGTGTCATAAAAATATTGGCTAGAACTGGTGATACTGGGTTGCCCATGCTTAGGCCATTTGTTTGTATATAGTTGTGGTTGTTGAACAATACGTTTGTCTTCATCGTGGTAAATTCTATGAGGGTTGCTGATTGGTTGCTGGGAATGTCTGTTGATGGGTTACGGTCTCGGATATAAAGTTCTAAGGCTATCTTGCAGGCTTCAGCAGTTGGGACTTCTGTAAAGAAGGATATGACATCGAAACTGGCCATTAAAGCTTTATGACTAAGTTGATTAAGGTTAGATTTGAAATTAAAAGAGTCCTTGATGAATGAGCTGGCTGATGTTACATATTTGGAGAATGCCCATGCTATGTATTTTCCAAGATTGTAATTAAACGATTCATATGTGGACATTATTGGACGTAGTGGACAATCTGGTTTATGAGGTTTGGGATGCCGTATATTTGTGGTGTGCGTGAGTCGGTTTTGTGTAGGTAGGAATAAAGTGTTTTCGAAATTGTGTTGTTTTTTTTCATTTTTAGTAGTATTTTGTTTGGTTGAATTTTGTGTGTCTTTGTTGGATTTGTGTGTATTGGTTTAAATTTGTTTGTGTCTGATAGGATGTTTTTCATTTTTTGGATGTATTTATTCGTGTTCATTATGACTATAGCATTTCCTTTGTCTGCTTTTAGAATTTTAATGTTTTTGTCTTGTTTTAGGTATTTAATGGAATTAATGTCTCTTTTTGTAAGGTTGTTTTTTTAATTTTCTGTTTTGTGAAATTATGTTGATGGTTTTGTGAGAAAATTCTTTCAAAAAATCGTTTGAGATGTTGTTTTTAGGTGTTTCTGGAAAATATAAATTTTAATTTTTCCTAGGAAGTGTGGCTGTTGGATGTCAATAGAATTGTGAAAGTTGTCTTCTTTCTGTTGGTTGGTTTCGGTTGTTTTTGTTTTCTGTGGAAAGTATCACAAGTCTCCTGGCTAGGTCTTCTAAACATGCTTTAATTTCTAAGGTTGGAATGTACCAAGGTACTATTGCGAAGTTGAGTCATTTGTTAAGTAGATGTATCTCGTCTGTGTTTAATTGTTGGTCAGATCTGTTAAATATAAGGTTAGTCAATGATTTGTCGTGTTGGTGTCTTTTCTGTTGTTTGCACCTTAGTTTCTCTAGTTTTTGTTGTGGAAATTGTTTTTGTCCCTGTCTTCCTCGTGTTGATTTGATTGATGTTTCGTTGTGTAAGTTGGTAAATCTCTGGTTTAATGCAGCATGCCAGTTGATAGTCTAGGTTTATTTTTTGTTTCTGTAAGTCATGTAGTTCTTTGTATTTCGTATTCAGCATGGCTTTAAGTAGTTTTTTTTCTGTAAATTTTGGATAATGTTTGTGCTTGATTAAAATGTTTTGATAGTTTTACCTTTACAAGGTTAGGGGATTAGTTGTTCCTCTCTACATTGTAAAATGAAATAGATGTCGTTTCTTCTGTTGATAATTTTTTGGTTTTAGTTTCTTGACGATCGTTTTGAGCGTGTACTCTTTATAGTGGTATAACGTATGTTAGTTCAGATATAATAGATACGTAGATAAGTACAAATACATTTAGTCTGGAATTAGGTAGTTTTGAATATATATACATCTCTGTACAAAGATTATTTATCATTGTAAATATTCTAGTTATATCATAAGATGGCCCATATTTTAAATAATAATTTAGTTTTTTCCTTTTCAAAAGATACAAAAAGAAAAGTACTTTCAACATTTCTCCATTACATAATTGAGTAAACAATCCTCTAGTTGCTAAATCTCAAGCTTACTAACACTACCTTGTACTTCTGTTTACTTTAAACTTGTGCGATATAATTTATAGTATTTTGTAAAATTCTTTTATTGACAATGAATGGAACTTAAAACATACTATATACTGTTGACAAATGGATGAGTTTAATGGAGTTTAAACTTTATTTAGTGTAGTGAGATTTGCTCTATCTGTATTCGTTGTTAACTTTCATCAATTTTATTTTATTTTACTTCAACCTTAATCATCTTTCAGTTACTGTATACAGAAAAAAAAATTGATCAGGGAGATGTTTATAATAACATTAATTTCTCATGTGAAGTACAATACCATTTTTTATCAAGGTTCTGGTGTTATTATTAACACTAACCCTGCCTAGTCTATGGCCACTAGAAGCTACATGATTGTGGATAACATTACTACAATTGTTCAGTATGTTGCAGGTTCATATTTCCTTTCTTGCCTTGTCTCTCTCCTACATCAGAAGTGCATTTCCCACTTTCTGAACCCAATTTTGATCAGCTCTCTCCATCTCCTGAGCTTGCACTGTCTTTTTTTTTTTTTTTTTTTACATGTAGAGGAAAACTTTCTTTGTCCAACTCTCTTTGTGGATTTGATTTCTCAGGTTTATGCTATACTGAGTGTTTTGTCAACTAACAGTTTTTGTGGACAGGGAATATATTATTGATGGAGGATATCCTACTGAAAATATTATTGAATGTTTATTTTCAGCTTATTTACCAGCTTCACATTATCTGTATGTGCAGATCTATGTCTTTTTTATTCTTCCTAGTTCTTTTGAAATATTTCTCAGGCTAAGGACTAATTATTTTTCTTCCTTTTTTAGACTTGCATATACATATGAACATGTTTCTGAATTAGTCTCATTCATGCTCTAAAATGTCTCATCTCCCTTACTTTAGGATTCCTTTGCATGACTTATGATTGTTCTATTTTTCCATTCTGGGATTTCCAATCCCTGGGGTCCAATTTTCTCCCTTGGAGATTAGATATCCTGTTTCAAATAACTCTCTTTAGTGGTTAGTTTCCCATCTTTGCCTTTTTTTTTCTTACCTCTCTTCATCTCCTCTCTGAAAGCCTGCACTGTAATCCTTATAGTTTTTCAGATCTATAGTTGGTTCATTTTAGTACCTAGAACATGATTTCATTATTTGCTCTGCCCCTGTTTACATGGTTTCTCTGTTGTAGGGATCTTCTACATAATATTATTCCTCTCATTGATATCTCTTCTTTCAACCTTTATCTGAGATGGAGGATTTCTTTTCTTTCCATTAGTCCTTTTTTCCCTAGACTATAGATTACTAAGGTCAATGTCTCAGATGCCTTTCTGTGTACTCCAATTGTCCAGTCCTTATAGTAATTTCTTCAATTAATCCCACAGGATCAGGTGTACTAGTTTTGACCTCTCTTCTTCAACACTGTGTTCTATCTAGTCATAATAAAGAGAACTGAAGATTGAGAATTTGTTTAAATATTTTCTTCTGAAATTAAGAAATTAAAACTTGTACAATATTAAAATGTTAATTACATGTTTTTTTTTAATGCCATATATATTGGTACACATTGCATGTAATCTTTTCAAATTAAATTTTGAATGTAACCATGTAAGAAGGTTATGAGTCTCACCATGTATGGTGTCCTGGCATGGCCGGGTGGTTAGGAAGCTAACTTGTAATCTAAGTGTCGTGAGATCGAATCCTTATCACACCAAGACATGCTTGCCCTTTCAGCTGTTCAGCTGTAAAGGGTGTTATAATTTTACAGTCATTCCCAATATTCATTAGTAAAAGAAGAGCCCAAGAATTGGTAGTAGATAGTGAAGACTGGCTGCCTTCCTTCTAGTCTTAAACTGCTAAATTAGGGATGGCTAATGCAGATAGCCCTTGTGTAGCATTGCAACAAGTTCAAAACAAACCACTGTATATGTATAGAGAGATAAAAACAGTTTGTTGTTGAAATGTTAATGGTGTTCTAGACAGGATATATTTAATATAATAAATGGGAAATATTATTTTCATATGAATATTTCTTGTTAGAACTTTTACTTTTTCTAATCTCTTGGAGTTTTTTTTAATCTATGGCATAGTATATTATATAGTATATTAAAGAATGGCTCTGAGTTGCACAAATACCAACTTTTTGCCTATTTCTTGACCAGTTTGTGATCTAATTACAGTTTTGCACTCAGGACGTGAAACCCTTTCAATTGATTTATTTAACCTTGCCTAAGGTGTCATAGATTAATTTACTCTAATCATGTCTAAAATAATTTGAATTTGAGGATAAGCTAATCCTGATAAGTAGTGAAATTAAATCAAGTATACAGGGACCCCACACTTGGTATTGCCTTGGCATGGCCAGGTGGTTAAGGTACTTGACTTGTAATCTGAGAGTCATGGGTTCGAATCTCCATCATACCAAACATGCTTGCTGTTACAGTTGTTGGAGCATTATAATGTGATGGTTAATCCCACTATTTGTTAATAAAAGAGTAGCCCAAGAGTTGGCAGTGGGTGGTGATAATTAGCTGCCTTCTCTCTAATCTTACACTACTAAATTAGGGATGGTTGACAAAGATAACCCTTGTGTAGCTTTGCGTGAAATTCAAAACAAACCAAACCACTTTGTATTGTTGGTGCACAAAAATGTAGTTAATAAAAAGGAAAAATTATATCCTAGATTAATTTATTCTAATCTTGCTTAAAATAATTTTAAATACTGTGGCAATTTAGGATCTCCTCTAGTTTTGAGAAAGAAGTAACCTAATGAGTTACAGTTTTTTTACTTCACATGTATCTGAAAACTTTCACATATAATCAGTTTTTAAATATGAAATATATGATGATTTGCCTGAAAATAAAGACGTAAATAAACGCATGTCTCATTGAAAATTTCTTGTTCTAACCAGAAGCAAGTTATCTATTTGTCATGTTTAACATCTGATAGTTACATTTGTTAGATTTTCTATCTACTATGAAACATTTTTATTTCTTTCATATAGTGTCACATTATTTTTTTAAAAAATAAATTTGATTATCATTTTATATTTAAAAGTAAGGAGCAACTATATCCATAATGGAGTTTTACGGTTTCTTGTTCTTTCAAGAAATAATCTGATGTAACACAATGGTGGGGGAAGTTTGGCTACAGTAACAGACTTGAATATAAGAGTGACCAAAGTTTTTTATTTGATACAAATTACCAGTTTATGTATCATAACTATGAAAATAGGTATGAAGGAGAAATAATTCAGGCAACCCCTAATTTACTTGAAGATTTATACATCAAAAACAGTTTGAGGAATAAGAAAACTTTGACTAGAAAATGTTAAATGATATATTTGAACCATCTCAGAATGACTGTCAACAAGATTCCAACACTCCTTACAGTATGGATACCTACAGACAAAAGAGTGCAGATAGTGCTGAGAAATGTCAGAAAGTAATGTGTGGTTTATGTCAGATTTCTTTGGATCTAGAGGTTTAATCATTTGAAACTGCAAAAGTGATTTCCTTTCTCAGGAACATTGGAACTCTGTTGAACAACCTTCTATTCCAGAAGAGTTTTATGAAAGAGCTGAATACCTACTTATGAAACCAGATGATATGTCTCTGGAATGTGAAAAAAAAGAAAAAAAAAGAGCAAGATATCATAAATAATCTAACATTTATAAAGACTGATACTAGAAATTATAGAGAAATGATGTCATAAGCAAAGGATCTATGGTTAACAGCATTTAATAAAACAATTTCTCAGCTAAATGAGGTAAGAATATATTTCGTTGCAATACAATCGAATAATTGTTAGCTGTATCTGTTGAGTTGAACAATTGGTATTAACAAAAAGATTTGGTAGAAATGTTAGATTTTGAAATTATTTGCTACATAGTTTGTTGACCTTCTGTTAAAATAATAGCTACACACATAAGCTGTGTCTGTTTTGAGTAAATAATTTTAATTGTGGTTATTACTACAACATAATGTATGTGTTTAGGATAATATAGCTTCTTAAGACTTATTATTATGACAAAATCAATAACTCAAAACTACAGGATTATAAAATTTGAACTGCTCATTACAAAAGTATGTCTATATATATATTAAGTGCACTAAATCATAACATTTATAAGAGATAAAAACTAATAAAATTTGAAAGAATAATAATTAGAAAGTAATCTTTTGATCAGTATAAGCCAAATATACATATATAATGTGTGTATTTTTAACTATATATATATTAGTTTGTTGTAACTTAAAAAACAAGCTGAAATAAAAATAAGTTAAACAAAAAGTGCTGCACTAATTGAAAAGAGCCCAGAGTATATACTGTAATGTGGGATTTGGAGATGACTGAAGAAGTAGGACCCACATTACAGTGAGGATACATAATCTACCAGTCTTAGCCTCCATTCACCAGTGTCACATAAGAAAGAAAAGAGTAGCAACAGATACAGAAATATAAGTTAGGAGAGCAAGATGTGGGTACTTATGTAAGCTTAATACTAGTTTTTTTACTTAATTATAATTTACAAATTTTGTATGATATTGCATTTTACATATTTGTTGTTAAATCAACCTCAATAAAGTGACTCTTATTGAGAACCAATGATATGATTGGTGAAGGAAAGTTTAAGGGTATTGTGTTTGGTTTTTACAGTACATGCTCTATAATCTTGAAACTATTTAAATGTTCTGATTATATGAATTATATACACAGATATATGCTTGCTCTGATAACATTCATCACTTGACTGTTGCCAGCTAACTATGGAACAGAGTTGTAGTAGTTTGAGCAGATCAAAATCATTGTTAAGCATAAGTTATCATTGCAATCATTTTCTGAGCTCCCTTGGTTGTACATTTTAAATAAAATTTGGGTTTATTTTGCATGTTATTTAAGAACAGCAAGTTGTAAGAGTGAAATGACAGGTCCATATTGATCAGCACTATCGAGTTTCATTCATTTACAGGCTGAATCTTTTGAGTTCAAACCAGAATATGCAAGTTTTCAACAAAACTCTACTGTCTTTTTCTTTATACTCTTTACACCAGGGGTGTGCAACAGGCGGCCCGCGGGCCACAACCCGGCCCGCCAAGCCATTTAGTGTGGCCCTAGTTGTTGTAATCTAACCATGTGGCCTGATCTGTAATCCAACACAAATGGAATATTTTTAAAAGCATCGATCCTACGGGATTCCCAGGCTTCGACTCGACAAACTTCTAAAATTATCTTTGCTAGAGAGGAGCAGGCCGAATTCGATTGGTCGGCCTCCTTAGGGCATGAATAGGTGACGTGCACTAGCACTATTGTCTACGACTCAACGTCATGTCCTGAACCTCGCCTTCGCCCGCTGGCGACAATTTTCCCTAACCTCTGCTGTCCGTCATTCATTATTGGTGAAAATTTTATTACCTTTTACAGTTACTACAAGAGATTGAAGGTAAATTGATTATTATTTAGCATATTGTTGTGACTTTACTGAATTTATTAAAATTTTTGCTTTCAGATGCATCTGATTCTATGTACAGTGTGACCTCGTTATTCGCGGGGTTACGTTCTTTACCCTCCCGCGAATAGCGAAAACCGCGAATATTGGACGCAGTTTTAAAACGTATATGTATGCGATTATATACTATATGAAATGCTTCCCAAACACTAATGATACGTATACTCATTGATGCAGTAATAATGTAGCAATATTGCATACTGTTATGTATTTCACTAAATTGTACCGTGCGTTACCGGGCTGTGCTTTGCCGTTTGCGTTGTTGGGGAAGCTGAGGCAGTCAGCCAATAGCAGTCCAATCTTGTTTGGTGAAGACGACAATTGATAAAAACGGCTTGATTGAGTAAATACAACAGAAATCTCCTCGAAAAGCCCTTTCAGTCTCTGTGACCTACAAAAACGCAGTTCGCGCATAACCCGCGAATGGCGAACCGCGAATAGGCGAGGTCACACTGTATTTTGCTATTCTCAATTAATTTAAGTAAAGGAAGGCTATGATCGGGATGCCAATTTAGAAACATGTGTTTCTGTCCATAAGAGGTTCCATGTGTAAATAAATTCTATGTTTTTTTCTACTTTGCTATTTTCGTGAGAATAATTTTTGTTTTGATTTCAGGGCTAGTAAAATGTCAGCAGTTAAGAAACGAAAAATTGATGATGAGGGAGGGTTATTCAACAGTGAATGGTGCACAAAATATCTTGTTGTCCCACATAATCAAGGTGTTGTCTGCCTCGTCTGTCAAACTACAATTGCAGTCATGAAAGAGTACAATATTAAGCGACATTACGCAACTAAGCACTCCTCCCAGTTTGATGAAATTGTTGGTCAGGCACGAAAGGACAAAATTGAACATTTAAAAACATCCATTGAAAAGCAACAAGGTGTTTTTACCACTTTCAAGAAAAATTCAGAACTGGTGACAAAACTGAGTTTTAAGCTTTGTGAATGTATGGCAGAAAAGGGAAAGCCTTTCAGTGATGGAGAATTTATTAAAATTGTTTAACAATATTCACAGAATATGCATGTCCAGAGAAAAAATATTTGGTGGAGCAAACTAGCCTTTCCCGCTTTACTGTCTCACGCAGGACAAAAGATCTTTCAGAGGACATCAAAGAAACTTTGAAAGAGAGATTGAATTCTTTATATCACTGAAGAGATTGAATTCGTGTGAAGCTTTCAGTCTGGCTTTGGATGAAAGCACTGATATCAATGACACATCCCAACTTGTCATTTTCATCAGAGCTGTTACTGCAGGCTTTGATGTTTTCAAGAGTTTTAGATATGGCAAGCCTTTCCTCCACAACCACAGGACAGGATATTTGTGAACAAGTGCTTAAGGTTGTAGAAAAGTTTGAACTGAATCCTTATAAATTATGTGGTGTTACAACAGATGGTGCTCCTTCCATGACAGGTAGGACAAATGGATTCACCAAGAAATTTCTAACTGCAATTGGAGCACAAGACGTAGTTGTAAGCCATTGCATTATTCACCAAGAGAGCTTGTGCACCAAAGTTCTGGATTTTGCAGAAGTCATGAAAAATGTCGTCCAATGCGTAAATTATATTCGAACACGAGGATTAAATCATCGACAATTTAAAACTTTTTTAGATGAGCTGGACAGTGAGTATTCAGATGTTTTGTACTTCTCTGCTGCACGTTGGCTTAGTAGAGCTGCTACTTTGAAGAGATTCTGGAATCTGCGAGAGGAGATTAAGTTCTTCATGGAGAGCAAACGTCAGAATGTGGACTTCTCGAGCAATGAGAACTGGCTGAATGACTTAGCATTCCTCACAGACATTACACAGCATCTGTCTGATTTAAACTTAAAACTACAAGGGAAAAGTCAACTTGTGAATAAGTTGTTTGAGCATATTTGTGCTTTTGAGAAGAAATTGGAACTTTTCCAGGTTCAGTTGAGAAGAGCCATATTGACCCATTTTACATGTCTTGCAACCAGGAAACTGGAATTTCCTAATCTGGATTGCACCAAATATGGAACCAGTGTACAAAAGCTGCGTGATGAGTTTGCAAACAGATTTCCAGATTTCAGACAAACTGAAATTAGATTGAAATTGTTCGCTCAACCTTTTGATTTGGCAGTGGAAGACAGTCCTGATGATTGCCAAATGGAACTCATTGAACTGCAGGCTGACATGGACACTAAAAGGAAATTCTCTGAAAACAGTTTGCTAGACTTTTACAAACTCTGTGTAATGTGAAAAGTTTCCCAATTTGTCCGTCATGCACAAAGAATTGCCTCCCTTTTGGTAGCACCTACTGCTGTGAGCAATTTTTCTCCAAAATGAAGCTCATCAAAACCAAATGTAGAAGTCAGCTGACTGATGAACATTTGACCAGTCAGTTAAGAGTGGCAACCACTTCTGTCAAAGCTGATATTGACAAGCTCTGCAAGGACTCTAAATTTCAAGTGTCGCACTAAAATGATCACTCATGCAAAAATATAAAATATTATTGCTTGCATTTTGAGAATTTTTTTTAATTTATTGTGCATGTACATGAATAAGCTTGTTTTTTAAGTGGCCCCGCTTGATTGATGAAGTTGGTTATATGGCCCACCGACGAAAAATGTTGCACACCCCTGCTTTACACAAACCAAAAAGAAACTTAGTAAATGATTTGGTATTAGTAGCTATCAGCATTTTTTTAATTTTTTAGTTAGTTGAATGTAGTTTGAGTTAAAATTAAGGCAACTTGTAGTTATAATGTGACTTTTCAATGTACATGTTTTAGCAAAATTAAAACTGAAAGTAATTGAGCTATGCTGATTCATCAATTGTGTATCATTGCTGTTAATTATGTTTTCAGCTGTTATTTTCATATTGAGAAGTAATGCAAGTATCAGTTGTAGATGCAGTTTTGTCTTTTACATTTAAGCAAGGATAAGGATGCTTGTAAAAAAAAGACAAGCCAAATTTTACTGTTTTTAAGCAGTAGTAGATAAAATATTTACTTCAAAAATTATTTAAAATTTTTAATCAAGAATCATATCAAAATATATTGTGGAATTTACTAAATTCTGTGTTTAATTGCTGTTAGGTTGCCTGATTTTTTTTACTAAATGTGCCAATTACACAGTTATCTACCATCTTTTGGATGTTTTTTGGAATGAATGATTTTTTTATAATCATATATATTGTTGTAAGCAGTTAGAGAACCACTTTTTTTATACTATGGCTCACATACAGGTCTTTTAAAAATGTGCAAATTGTGATTTTTATTTTGAACAGGTAAAGAAAATTAATAAACAACATGTATGAATTTAAGAATTTAAAGTTACAATTACATATATTCATCATTTATGCAACTCAAATTTTGTTTCATCAACATCAGATTAGTCATAAAAATATTTACTTCATAGTTATTTATTGTATAATTGTTAGCTGTACTGTTACTTCTTTCCACATTGGTGTTTAGTGTTAAATTATAATTGTATTGCACATTATTTTTTATTTTCCAACTTGTTTACATTGTTGTTTTATTGTCGTATGTTGGTGTCAGCTATCATATTTATTGCTTGTTTTTGTGCATTTCCATCTTTATATTCACTGCAGTAGTGGGGCTTATTTCTTAATATTTTATTTATTATAACATTATTATTCTAATTGTATTTTATACATTATATCCACTATATTCGTTTTCTGTTATGTATTTGCCTATGTTTGTTTTGGATGGTATTGTTTATTTTTGTCTTTTTTATTGTTGTTATAATGTATAATGCTGTATTTTACATATGTTCAAGATTAAGTCATCTAATTCAACCATTAATAATATTCATTAACTCACAACTTGAGCTTAATTTGAAGTCAAGTTATTTTGTGATACTAACATCAGCTTTAAAATATTGACTATTTTAAGTGAGCATTTAATTCTAATTTATAATTAAATTTAAGGCTCAAGTATTATGATGATATTCTTAAGTAATGATTAATGTTTTGCAACAATAACTTCCGATGTTTAAGTGAAAAAGAAAAAATCCATGTTATGTTACACTTCAGGTATAAGGTAACATCAATATTCCATGCATTTAGATTTAGGAAAATAATTAACAGTTCATTTTGTGAGATACAACTTCATAACTAAGTGAAATTAACAGTTTTAAGTTCATTAATAGTTTATGTTTTAGGCTTAAAATTTAAATAAAGGTCCATGTTCTGTAATAGTAGTTTAAAGTTATAATTAATGGCCAGGTTGTTAAACACTTTAGATTTAAATTTCTGGTGCTTGTATTGATATAACATTAATATTTAGAGTGAGATTAATAGCCTTTGTACCATGACAGTAAATCAGATTTCATGTGAAATTTTCCTGTGACAGTAATATAGTATACAAAATGAAATTAATTATCTTTGTATAGAGACACTTGAGGTTCAAAGTAAAATTAATAATTCATAATTTATTATATTAATCTCATATTTTATGCAAAACTATTATTTTAAAAAAATTGCATTCCATTTTTGTTTCAGACATTTTTATTTGCATGTACACACAAAAGCAATTCATTTGTATGTCTTACTACAATCAGTAAATATTGTGAATTATAGCAACTTCAAAACAGTCATTTTTGAAATACTTTTAATGGACTTCATAACTCACCATTAACATTATGTTAAGATCATAAAAGCTAGAGATAAAATTTGGATCTCTTCTTGTTGAAGTAAATTTGAAATGCAAGCATTTAAAAATAAAAATTTAATGTTTTTAATATGATTATGATGATTTTTAAATACCAGATGGAACCTTTGGTTATCTTTTTTGTATTTGGCAAAAAGTTGTATTTCAAAAGACTCTGCATCATGATGATTTATAGAAACTTTAAATATTTACATAAAATTTTTGATAGGTATATTTGGACTGTAATTTGCAGTTTTAGCATAACTTGTTAATTGTGCCAGACTTCTCTGTATTTTTAAACAAATTAGTAACTAGCCTAGTGCATAAGTAGCATTGGAAACTCAAAGACGCAAGTTTAACAGTAAACACCAAAATGTTTTATTTATTAAATTAAAATATATGGCATGACGCAAGACTCAATGGAGAAAAACAACTAAAAATATATTACTTCGCTACCCAGTGAGAAAGAAAACAGGCTGCGAAGCAACGACTAGTAAGATAATATGTACATGTACATTTTAGGAAATGTGTGCAAGTATTATACGTACTGACAATCTGCTTTTCCCAAATTGATAAACTCAACCACAAATATATATACATATATATGTAGGGGCGTAGATTTTTTACATCCTATGGGGGGGGATGGTTTTTGCAACCACTTATGTGGACTGTTCAATTTGCAAATTGGTAATATCTGATTACGTGAACCTGAAAGCTGTAAACATGCAGTCACAGAGTAATCTTGTTGCCAACGATACTTGCATGTATACTTAGGCCTACTGACTGATACTTACGAACTATCGCTTAGATCGAAAAGCTTAGAAGCACGCCTTTATTGAAGATGTAGACTTCGGCTACTGAAAAAGCCTACATCTAGGCCTAATTATGCAATTCGATTGGTAGGAACACGAGAATCACAAGAACAAACACAGTTTGTAGGTCTGTGATGCAACAAAACAATTCAACAGAACAAACTGTAGGGGGGATGATTGTATGCACTATACCCCCCACCTAAAATGAAGGGGTGATGTATACATTCCATCCCCCCAGGATCTACGCCCCTGTATATATGTAAACTAAGTATCACAATTAGCAAACTTGTATTTGGAATTTTTAACTTATTGCAAAATAATTAAAATATGTCAGCTTTTAACTGTACTTTGAAAGTATTATGTGATTGAGAACTCTTATCCCAGCATTATAAAATACAAATGCAATTTGAAGAGACAGTATCCATGACGCTGCAGATATCATTAGATGCAGTGCACTGACTATTATGTTTGTATGCAATCTTGTGATATGCTTGAAAATCATGGGACTACTGAACAGATAGATATTTACGATTAAAGATATCACGTACATTCCAGTATACTATTTTTATTGCTATGTCAAACTGTGTTCATTATTTATAAATAATTTTTGACGTAAGCCGCATGCTTTACTCTAGTATCTCACGTTTAAAAATTCAGATGCTCACATAAACCAAATTTGTTTCAGTTTACCGAAGTGGTCATCACAAGTTGAAATTTTATTAACTTTTCACACAAACAGCACATATAGACAGTATATTCGAGTCTGTACTATTACCTATAAGCCGTTTGTTTTTTTTGTCTTAAACACAGATAGCTTTCATAGCTTTCGGTAAATAGAAAATGTGATAACGTACGAACGGACTTAGGTTTTTAGTACTCTAGAGAATGTTTTGTAACGGTGTAAGAACTTTGTCTTATAGTACAGATATTAAAGAACATTGTGAAACTTCTAATATTTTTCAAGTAGTAAAACCTGCAACAAGATAAATAATATTGAGCTTCAGTTCGTCAGTGGTAAATATGTGGACTAGCGAAACAAAAATCTGTAGCTCGATTTTCGCGGTGAACGGAGCGCATTTAGCCCATTGTATAGCTTTCTGTTAAAAAAACAACAACAAAGTATTAACTTGTATTGAAAAATTAAATGTTTTGAAGGAGGTAGAAAAATCGATATTTATTTTACACACGATTAACTTTATGCCACCTAATAATTTATACTTCTTGTACTTACCTTTATATTTTTATTAATATAAATCTCCCCAAATCTGCACACTATAAATTTGATTATGTTAAAAAAGTTTCGATGAAGTGATGTGCAGAGAAGCTTGTTTGAACAATAATGTTTCTGACACGTATTTACAAAAGGTAGGTTGTGTTTAGCCTAATAGCTAGCATATGAGGTCGCGGTTTGAGGGTCCAAGGATCCAGATGTAATGTCGTTGAACACATTCGATACTGTCAAGTATAAGCAGATGATAGCCGTTTATGTGGTTTAACCCTTTGAACACTGCATACCTCATTACTCGTTACGTATTACATACTACTAATTTCTAATATATTAAGTGAAAATTACAAAATTTGGTAGACTACTAAATATTACAAGGCTTTTGTACAGGAAAACCAGATTTTATGATGAAGTGTATTTAACACTGAAAGGGTTAAAGAGCTGAGGAGACCGTGCATGTAGGTGCTATTGGCTAGTTAGCCTGAATTTTCCAATTTGTAACGGATAATTCTTACTGAATGTGTAATATATATATGTGAAAATCAGATTTTTGTACATATTTAATGAATTTTGCAGAAAGCATGATTATAACTATGCTACTTATTAATTAATTTGTTTAAGGTAATTTATGAAACAAATATAAATATGATATAGGTATTTGTTTTTTTTTCTTCCACTTGAGTAGTATTTTAAGGAAATAAATTGCATCTTGAATGTTGTCTTTATACGTGTTTCTCGACAATTTGATGGATTATATAATTTTGACGTTAGGATTGGCAGCTGTTTACATTACCCGATGATTTTTATATCAAAAGTGCTAATTACATGAACTTTATAAATATTTCTTGCTGACTTAAATCAGGAGTGATGTTACTTGTCTAGTCTTTACGCTTCAGTAATAATTTTACGAATTGATTTCTTTAAGCTTTATATTTTGGTTACTATGACTTAGTGCCATTTTACGGCACCTTCCATAAGTTTATCCATACATGATGGCCCGGCATGGCTAAGCGTGTTAAGGCGTGCGACTTGTAATCTGAGGGTTGCGGATTCGCATCTCCGTCGCGCCAAACATGCTCGCCCTTTCAGCAGTGGGCGCGTTATAATGTGACGGTCAATCCCACTATTCATTGGTAAAAAGTAGCCCAAGAGTTGGCGGTAGGTGGTGATGACTAGCTGCCTTCCCTTTAGTCTTACACTGCTAAATTAGGGCCGGCCAGCACAGATAGCCTTCGAGTAGCTTTGTGCGAAATTCCAAAACAAACAAATCTTTTATACAGATGAATGTGAAAGGAGAGGTTTATTCAATTATAAGGCTGTTAATATCTGTGTGTACAGATTTTAAAAAGAAAAGTTTCAATGTTTGACATGTGATAAGTTATATTGAAATCATGTTTTCATGATGTACTACTTCTCCACAAATTACATTTGATTACTTTTCCAACATCACAACGCCGAGCACGGCATGCCGGATTGTGGAACGGAGGTGATCTGGTTTGCATTAAATTAGGTCTAGCATGGCCCAGTGGTTAGGGCGCCCAACTCTTAATTTAAAGTCACGGGTTCGAACCCCAGTCACCTCAAACATTCTCGCCCTTTCAGCCGTGCGGGCGTTATATGTACGGTCAATCCCACTATTCGTTGGTAAAAAGACTAGCCCAAGAGTTGACGGTAGGTGTTGATGACTAGCTGCCTTCCCTCTAGTCTTATCTTACACTGCTAAATTAGAAACGGCTAGCGCAGATAGCCCTCGCGTAGCTATAGGCGCGAAATAGCCAGATGGTTAAGGTATTCGACTCGTAATCGTAGCTGTCGTGTAGCTTTGTGAAAATTCAAAACAAACAAATTGCCCTCTTTGTCTCCTCCGAGATCGCACAAGCTCTGTTAATTATCTCATGGATAGGGTCGAAAAGAACAGAAGATAATGAGTCTGTACGATTCGAATAGAATTTACAGTAATCAGTCATTACTTAATTACTAAACTTAAGTCATTACAACATATTTGTGATAAAACTTGCCACTATTTTAAACAATCACTAATATTCCCATGTGATATAGTTTTTAGGACAAGCATGCCAAATTAATTTACAACATATATAAAGTATTTGAATATTGTTATGATCAGTTGAACAGTACTGAGAAACTGACGAAACTTGTAGCATTTCATTTAGCTTTTAAAAGGTAAATAGACAAAACAAAACATACATTTCATTTAGCTTATAAAAGGTAAATAGACAAAACAAAACATTATTTATCTTTGATAATTGACTGACAGTTTACTAGCATGTAGCATTACCGCCATTTTATTAAAGCTCCACAAGCAGTTGGTTAAAGTGCAATATAATTGAAAAGTAAACCTCTGCAATTATTCGACAATCTAATGCAAGTTATTAAAGTTGTTCTTGGAGGTCCTGAAGTGCTGGACCGTTACTTGGAAAATCCAGTTTCTAAACTTGTTTTAGTTCTTACTGTAATGACACGAGGCACCAGATCTCGTGTAGTCAGACTATCCAATCATTTCGTTAGTGCCTTGTAACTTTTAAGTGGTCTTGTGAGTTTTAGTTAATGAAAGGAATGTTATGAAGTGTTTGTTTATCATATTGTTTATTTTTACTCTGTTTATGAGTAATTACTGGAAGAGTTGTTTTCTTTGAATTTGTGCGTACATTAATTTATGACTGTCCATTTAATGCAAATATTCAGTTTATTCGAACGTAATAGTGTACTGATTCGATTGATGTTGAGGAATTTTAGTTGCTAATTATTTAGAACGAAAATAGTTTTTTTGTGATAGATCTGACCACTTAAACGCTTCTAGTGGCGCAGATTATTAGTTATTATGAAAATTAGGCATTATTTTGCCGAAAATAATTAATCAATTAGTAAATATAGTTTATACTATATAAACGTACTTTGAGTGCTTTACTGTTAAGAATTATAACGTGCGCAACTTCTAAGCAGTTCAGATGCTATATTGGTAATATTTTTATATTTTACAGATAGAGGAAGAAATCAGTGGTTTCTATTAACAATTAACTTACTGTTTATTATACCGTACACACTCTGTACATGCAATTCTCGTTACTGTTTCCTGTTCCGTTTAAAAAATCAAGCCAAACATTTGTTTGTTCTACCAATGCCAAATTTCACAACCCGACTATGGTCAGTGCAATCGACGTTTGGAAAATTTATATTTGTCAGAAAGAATAATTAAAAGAGTTCATGAACGGGAAGTTTTTGATTCGTGATGTGTACTTGACAAATGACATTAGCTTCAAATGGACTGTCTGGAAAACGACATAAGAATGAAATATTATTGTCTAGATCTAATTATCTCCGGGCAGAAGTATACATCCACACAAATGCACTCATAGAGTATGTCATGCCATACTTTGACATACAAGGATTAAGCAAACTGTTTTAGACAGTCTTTTTTTATACTTCAGCAAGACTATGTTTAGTAATACATTGGAGATGAGAAAATTCTATGGCTATAACGTTCGTTATTGGTGTTTGTCATCATCAGTGCCATTTTCGAGATCGGGATATATCCCAGAACATTCTTAGGGGAATATATGATTTTATGTGAAATTACATTTTTGTCACTGTGAAACAATAAAAAAATTATTAATTGATTTTTTTAATTTGTTGTTTGACAATATTGAACGTTTCCATCTGGTTTTTCACAATTTAGTAGTTAACAAGATTGGGTGATTTGTCAGTTCTGACGGATTGATTAATTGGGTATTTTATAATGGTTTATCAGTACAAAGTGTTTGACAAGATTATGCTGTTTCAATGGTATATTAATACAGAGAGTTTGATAAAATTGGGTGGTTTGTAATGGTTTATCAGTATTATGTGTTTGACAAGATTCGATGATTTTTGATACTACAGTGAACAGGTTTTAATTTTTTCAGTTTATGCTTTACGCGCAAGTTTTGCAGAGGCCATAAGACTCCTGGTATTCGACACACTTGATATTAAGGCCCTGAAAATTCTACCGAAGTGTTTGAAGAGAGCAGAGCCTTAGGATAGCGTGTTGAACTGTGGAATGAAGAGTCCATGTTTTGAAGCGCATTGACGTTGAACACGTTCATAGTTAAAAGTGTACAATGACTATAGGAAAAACAAAGAGTCAATGCAGGGGTGTTGTGGGCTAAGTGACTAACGAACCGAACTGAGAATCCTGAAGTCTGTGGTTCGTGTTTTTTGTCCCAAAAATTTTCTCCACCCTTTGGTCAGTGGGTGTTACAAGAATAATGATCAGGTCATATCATAGTATTCAATTAGAATAGCCCGAGAGATGACGGTAATTGCTGTTGACTTGGTCCCCTCCATCTATTGTATCGATTCAAATTGGTCACGACTTGCGCAGATAGCTTTTATATAGGTTTGCGCAAATTTTCGAAACAAACCAAATCGCTAATTAATAATTTAAAATTAGAGAAAACTGTCTTGGGGATCTCTGACCTGACCTTACTTGCACATGAGATATCATTCAGTTTGAAAATTTTAATTTCATTATAAATTTTAGTCAACATATAGATATGGAATACGGTATTGTAGAAAACAGCGTTCCTACACATTTCCGTCACACTAAAGATGCTCGCTCTTTCAGCTGGGGGAACGTTATAATGTTAGTCAATCTCACTATTCATTGGTAAAAGAGTAGCCCAAGAGTTGGCAGTGAGTGGTGATGACTAACTGTCTTCCCTCTAGTCTTACACTGCTAAGTTAGGGACGGCTAGCACAGATAGCCCTCGTGTAGCTTTGGGCGAATTTCAAAAACAAACAAACAAAACGCTGAATAATCCGATTTTAGTTAAAACAAGATTTCAAAGAAAATGTACATGAAAATGGTAGGTAAGGTGTTTAATCTTGATGTTCGTGATGTGAGCTAATCCTGTTATATGAAATTAAATATTTATTTATAGGAATTTTGTAATTAAAGATATTAAAATCTTTGACTCTAGAATTACCAATGAGGTCAATATGAACTACATCGGCTTTTGTTCTTTTAAACTTGTATATTTATAGAATAGTTATCCGCATTATTGTTCGTTCATTATGACAGTTTTTTTTTAAATGGTCCTTAATAACCTCGAAATCACATACCAAAATAAAAAGCAAACACCATTAGTATTGCAGTTGTATTGCAGTAAGTTGTTTACTGCAGCTACATTTTACTTTTATATTGAGTGTTATAACAGGCAAAAGTATAAAATTAGACAATATCATGCTGTACGTGGATCCTACCGGTAATGACGAGTACAAAAACAAGTCAGTTATTTTCAATATAGTGTGTAAACTTACACATACAATTGTAAATAAATTCCAGTTTTCGTGTCTCACGAACTTAAAGTAGAATCTTTAAGTTTAGCTTTACGAATTTAGTTAGAATGATGAAGGTTGTATTAGTAAGCAAAGTAAAGCTTATCACTTGTTGTTGAGACGTAATATGGCGGCTGTGCACTTTGCACTCTTACTAAAGCATTGGCCCGGCATGGCTACGTGGTTAAAGCACTCGACTCGTAATCTGAGGGTCGCGGGTTCGAATCCCCGTCACTTTAAACATGTTTGCACTTTCAGTCGTGGGGGCATTATAATATTACGGTCAATCCCACTATTCGTTGGTAAAAGAGAAGCCCAAGAGTTGGCGGTACGTGGTGATCACTAGCTGCCTTCCCTCTAGTCTTACACTATTAAATTAGGGACAGCTTGCGAAGATAGCCCTCGAGTAGCTTTGAGCGAAATTCAAAAAACAATCTGAAGCATTTGCGTATGGGCAGCTGATCAAGGATATTTTTTTAATGGAAATGTGTGTAATTTTATCCTGTTTAGAATTAGAACTATTGTACTTGTAACGTTGTAATTTTATCGTTATTATAACATTGTGAAAGGGTTAACCTTTACCTTGTAAAAGTTTTAATAACTAAACTACCTATTTTATAGATAATTAATATGTTATCAGACATCAATATCATACTTTCAGTGGTGAATATTTTGCATAAAAAACTTTCATCGTATTGATTGAGCCCCACAGCGGCTTACCTGCGAACTTACAACGCTTCAAACGGAGTTTCGATACCTGTGGTGGGCAGAGCACAGGTAGCCCTTTGTGAAGCCTGATACTGAATTATAAACAAACAAATTCATATTGAATGAGGTGCGCGCAAATTTACGATTGTTGTATACTTGGAGAGAAACTCGTGCTTTGTGTATGACGTATTACTAATATTATTTACGTACTGGAACATAGTTTATGGAAAAAAAACGAATGCAGAACGAATTGAATTTGCGAATTTCGCATATAAAATGTGCTGTACCATTTGAACCACGGCGCAACGATGTTTGTGACATATGAAGCATTATTAGATGGAATATTACATGTATGAGAATAATGTGTGTTTCAAATAGATTATGTGTGTGTGTTTTTCTTATAGCAAAGCCCCATTAGGCTATCTGCCGAATCTATCCAAGGGAATCGTTGCAAATCCGTGGACTCAGTTATACCAGCGAGGGACGTTTAAATAATGTTGTGTTGTTGTATTGGGTAATAAATAAGCACAAAATGGGGTGTTTGTATTTATAGTTAAAGTGAAGCGTACAAACGCAGTATATCAGTGTACACATTTTTTGTAGAAAAATTTTGTCTTTATGAATAACTGCTTTTTTTATGTACAATATTTACATTTTTTTTCCTTGATCAAATTCTTAATAAAGGGACGTTACAAAATAGTAAATTTTTTTTATTTGTAGTATGAAGAAGAATAAAAATCAACTATCCTCGTTAGTCTTGGTCGCTGTTTCACTTATTTTTTTCCTTCCCTAACGGTATCAATGAGTTTAGGCCTAACCGTCGATTTTTAGGCACATATTTTGGGGTAGTTGAAAATCTGTAACAGTTATAAAATAGTGAATTATTAAAATTATTATTTCAAGAAATGTAAAAATCAGCTGTATTTATTTTTCGCTATTTCACTTATATATATATATTTCTATAATGAAATCAAATATTTTCTTTTTTTTACTTTCCCTAAAATATTAATAGAGCGTTGGGTCTACCACCACCAAAAACGTATCAAATGTATCATTTCCCCAAATGCATAAACTTGTTTTATTCTTACGAATATTTTTTAAACTGTAGTTGTTTAAATTGCGATTATTTGGACCTATATATCCCAACCGTGTTTCCTCCTAAACTCCGCAAACTAAATAAAATAAAACAAGAAATGGCTTATTTATAATCAGTCTCTGGTTTCTGTGTGTTTTTGTTTTCTGATATTCCCTCTGTTTAAGTTCAAACATTAATAGTGAATTTTTAGCCATGGCATAATGGCTTATAGAATGGCTCTGTGTTTGTTCTTTTTCAAAATAAACTTTTAGCTCATAACACATCATCTCTTGACCAATTTGAGATCTAATTACAGTTTGGGACTGTTAGATGTTATAATTTATCTCTAGCGAGTTCCCGATTTATTATGTTACGTATTTTAATTTAGTAGTAATTAATTGAATGTTGATTTGCATCAAATTTATATTTGCCAATAAGATTGATACACAGAGCTGTCTTTCCTAACTTAAATGGCCCGGCATGGCCAGGTGGAATAAGGTGTTCGACTCCTAATTTGAGGGTCGTGGGCTCGAATACCGGTCGCACCAAACGTGCTCGCCCTTTCAGTTGTGGGGGCGTTATAATGTGACGCTCAATCCCACTATTCCTTGGTAAAAGAGTAGCCCAAGAGTTGGCGGTGGGTGGTTATGACTAGCTGCCTTCCCTCTAGTTTTACACTGCTAAATTAGGGACGGCTAACACAGATAGCCCTCGAGTAGCTTTGTGCGAAATTCAAAAACAAACAAACATCCTAACATAAATGTATTTTAATATACAGAAAACAATACAGTTTATAATAACAGTTGTTACAAATAATTATTTATAAATAAAATTTTAATAAACTTACAAACAATACTGAGTTTTCTATCTGGTCTGGAATTGAATGTTTTATCAACGGTGGATCATAATGAGCAAATTAGTTCAGTGTTGATACACAGGTACTCTTCATTTGACAGGAAGCTAGCTGGCTCTATTCTTGACTAACCTAACACTTTTTTTCAAGCTGACTTTTAATCGAGGAAGATATTACATACACACATAGCATACTGTTGATTCTTGCACTTGAGAATCTTCTACAAATCTAGAGAATAGGCAGGACTTTCGATAGAAACATTTAACAATACAAGTGACATTCATTTCTAAACATATATATTTAACTAAAACAAACATCAATATTAAATATGTAGCAATAAATCCGCTACAGGATTGATGTATTGACCATGCTCAAGGTCTCGTTGGTTAATTTGCTCTAATCCTGCCTAAAATGATTTCAATTTCATGATAGGCTGGTAGAGATCCTGATGAGTAATAAAGTCGAATCGGTTACATGCGCATCCCACGCTTGGTATTGCTGCCAGTCTGGTGTACAAACAATATAGCTAATATAAAGGAGAAAAAAGTATCATGGATTAATTTCTTCTAATCACGCCTGAAATAATTTAACGTACTGCGGCTATGGAAGACACCCTTTCCTTTGTGTTACTGTGTCAGAGTTTTAAATGTGAGTGGGCTTAGGATTCTTTAACACTAGGTGTCTGGGAGTTCTTGATGACAAAATTGAAAAAACGAATGGACAGCGCACAATTCACCTGCACTTATGTACATTATAGGATATTGGTTGTATTTAAGATTCTAAATATATTTTTCTTTTGACAAATGTTCACTCGGGGTGATTCAATTACTTGAGAATCAAATTGATAAGATGAAATATTTTTCTCTACTCTTATCAAAATAGTATCGTGAATAATTCGCTTGCGTTATCCCGTGAGTTACAATAGTTGTATCCTGAACGTTAAGTAATTGTCTCCTTTTCATCAACGTCCACATAGATGAATTCAATTATTTTAGAACATCCTGTGACGAGACAAATTGTTCTCCTTATCCCTATTCAGTTGTGAAGCTCATTTTAAAATAGCACATGTTGCGACTAATCACTGTAGCTAATTTCACGTTTTCTAACTTTTTCGACTGATCTTTACCTTCACCTAAATTGCTCTTACGCGGTCACCTATGTAAATATATCGTTTTTACTGAGGCCTCGAACTTTTTGTAAACTGTGACAGCGATGCTAAAATGTAACAATACCTACTTAAGGAAGGTAATGCTAAAAATTCTAATAATCGATAACTTTACGTCAACAGGACTAAAACACCTGAATCACAATTGCAACGTACGACTGTTATTTCCCGAATTACGTAACCAAACCTGTCATAACTATTGACTTTAAAATTGCATTTAACTCTTTTGGTATGAAAAGTAAATAATCAGTAAATATTAAATCACCAAATAAATTAAATAATAACTCTTAAATTAAACTATCTTTTATTTAGTCAACACTTCATACTAGGCTATCCATGACAAGCCTCATTCATGAGCGGGATAAAGAGAAATACATTTTCTGAACATCCCCGGTTGCCTTTGGTCCTGAACCGTTTATGAGTTTTGGGTCAAATAACTCAACTTCGAATTACTACTAATGTAGTCAGTCGACATTTAGGAACGTATATTGAAAAATGTGGAAATATATAATTGTTATAAAATAGTAAATTGTTTAGAAATATGAAAAGAAGACAAAATATCAACTGTTGTCATGTGTTTTGTTTTTGCAATTTTTTCATGTATATTTCTAGAAATTATATTTCTATTTCATCTGCAAACTTGTAATTATTTTCTTTCATTCAATATATTATCTCTAGAGCATCGAAAATGAATGAAGTGGCAGTGACTAATTAATGCTAATTGGGTAAATAATAGTGGATAAATTTCTGCTTTTCGTACATAGGTATTTAAATTTTAAGACTAATTGTTTATTTTTAGACGCCTGTTGGAATTTATGCCGATATACTAATAACATAAAACGTGTAAGTAAAAAAAAGCTAAATGTGTATCTTTCCTTATTTGTTTGTTACATAAATAACTGTCTTTTACAGAAAAACATGACTCAGAATATGGTATTTTGGTAAAGAGAAAACTAATTACTTAATTGTTACAAAACGATATTTTCATTTATGATTTATTAATAAACAATTGGCAGCACAACAAACGTATAGTATTGGAAACAATTACAAAAGTTGCCTCATCTTCCATAATGTCGTTTAAGATAAAAAGGAGCCCGTGCTTTCGTTTTTTTACCACAATGGACAAATTAAGCGAAAATTGAAAACAAAACTGCATTCTAAGCGATTCACATCACAATTATTGAGCCCATTAAGTCCGAAAAGCATAATTATAAATGTTTATACATAACACAAGTTCGAACTCAGTAATGAATAAAATAAAAGAAATAAAAATAAAATCTGCAACCTAAAAGATTTGTATCACAGATTTTAGGCGTATGGATTATTATTATGTCATATTCGTTGGCAAAATAGTAGTACAAGAATTGGCGGTGGATTGTGATCTAACTTCCAAGTATATCATTGCTAAATTACGGACGGTTAGCACATGTAGTCTTCGGGTACCTGTGTACGAAATTCAGAAACAGCGAATTTGAAATACAAAAATAAATTAGAGCTAAAAGGGTAAAACAGATTTCTTTGAAGTATAAGTTAAAACTTTACCTGAAGTAAATGCCACATAAATCTATAAAAATGAATTGGAAAGTGGTATAAAAGCAAAGAATAATTACTCGAAAAAGTTATATTAAACGAAAAGAATATTACAAGTAAAGCTAATATGACCCTGAAATTGAAAGCGAAAGCGTTGCAATATATTTGAAGGGTCGTGAAAAAGGAGTAAAAACGGAATTTATGAACAGTTTCCAAAAACAATTCATTTTAGTGTCAAACAATTACCCAAAAATCATCAAAGATCGTCCAGACTCCTATGGTTTCTGAGTTCCGATGTAGTTCCCTAGTCACCCTGCCTAATTTTTATCTTGGAACAGTTATTTTCTTGGTTTTTTTTTTTTTTTTTGTACGAACTCATAAATACTGTGACGCAGAAGACTGTGTTTATTCCCATGAAATTATGTGTTAATAAAAAATATCCGCCAAGAGCTGCAATATATTTCTCGGTGTGTAAGAGTGTAGCGAACGATATGAGAGTGGGTCTACAGAAGAGTTAGCAACGCAAACACATCTCTTGAAAAGCAAGTGTTGAAGCTGGATCTTAGTGTTGTTATTTCAACATGAGGCTGTAGCTGGTAAATAGACTCCAGAAAATGGCCTTACTTCTAGCACTTAAAATTTACGTGCATTGTATAACTGGCAGAAAACTGCCGTGGAAAGTATAATAGCAAAAGCAATAAAGTGGACAATTTACGTTGTTTGAATTAAATGGCAGTTGCACTATTCTATTATGGTACAAACATTTACAGAATGAACAGCACAGACCTAATCTATATATCGATTGATCGGCCCTGCATGGCCAGGTGTTTAAGGTGCTTGACTCGCAATCTGAGGGTCGCGGGTTCGAATCCTAGTCACACCAAACATACTCACCCTTTCAGCTCTGGGGGCATTATAAGGATGGTAAGTCACACTATTCGTTGGTAGAAGAGTAGTCCAAGAGCTAGCAGTGGGTGGTGATGACTAGCTGCCTTCCCTCTTACACTGCTAAATTGATCTTTATTACTATTTACTTCGTTTTTGCCAATGCGTTAACCAACCCACTGGGAATTTGATACGTATGGAATTTTAAAATAAACGTTAAACGCAATTTTAAGTTTTGTATAATTTTGAATTATCAGTCAAGTCAAATTTTTATTTGATAGAAAAACATACTTAACTTTCACGGATTGTTTTCAAGTTTAGTACACTGATCTTTAAAATCTACGAGTAGATGTCATTTTTCGTCTATGTATAAGTCATCTGTGGAAAGTTAATTAACAAAAACTACTTAGTTTTGACCAAAATACTTGCGCACGTTTATGCAAAGAGTCACATGATGTGGACTTCACCCTAAAGAGTAAAGGTAGACCATTTTCTTCAGTTTTTGTCATTTGGATTAGAGACTGAGAGACAACTGATTTGGAACAGCAAAACCATAGGGTAAAAGTATGTGCAGACAAAAAGTATTGGTTAGGCCACGCAAACTAGTTCAGCAGTTTCTAGATCAAGTTTTCAAATGAAACATATGGATGAACGGTTATTATTCATTTATTATTGCTGACTTTTAACCTCAAATTTGCTAAATTTTATGAAGTTATCCTAATTAGAAAACGTTTAACGTCACATGATATAATCGAAAGTAATGATGCTTGATATAGCTGTACCAAGTTTACGCGGGTAATGACAAGAAACTGTTAATTTACTTTTCATGGGGTTAATTTAAAGGAAGTTAAAGATGTTGCTTTAGAGAGGAGAACTACTACCATATACAGTAAACTCTCATTGTTTCGAAGTCGCTAGAACCGAATATATCACTTGTATCGAAGTTGTTGACTGGTCCGACCAATTGTCCATATAAATACATCGTAACAAAAAACCCCTTGAACCGAACTGCATGTATCGAAGTGTCGGCTTGTAACGATGTATAATTATAGTCCCTAGGGCAGTGCTTTTCAACCTTTTTGCAGGCGCGGATCCCCCGAGGAGCTCATTTTTTTCTTGCGGATCCCCTTGTACATGAATATATATATATAAGATTTTTTCAATGAAATAAAAACGGTTTATATACACAAAAACACAATACAGTACCATCTAAATTTGTTTATTCAAGAGAATTACAAATTAATGTGAAATTTGTCCTTGGTGATTTTTGAACAGAACTGGATAGTTTGGCCTGGTTTTAGAAAGACATACACGCATCTCTTCTTCAAGTGCTAGTAATTTATTTCTTTTCTTACTTTTAATGTTCGTCATGGTGGAAAATCCTATTTCACACAGGTATGATGTAGAAAACTGCAGGAGAATGCGCAGAGCCTTATTCGAGATTGATGGATATTCTTTTGCAGTTAAAATCCAAAATGAGTCCAGATCAAGTTCAGTGTGCTTCATTCTAAGTGTCCGGTCATTTGAAATACCTGCCAACTCTTCCTCGTCGGTCAAACTGAAATCCACGTTCAAAGATTCAACAAATGGATTTCTAATCCAATCATACTCTTCAAGCGATATTGAAGGGAAATATTTATCCAATCCTTTAATTAAAGATTCCAGATGGTTAATTATCAATGGCAAAATGTCAATTAAATTTGTTCTTTGAACTAAAGTGGGAAACATTTCACAATTGCCTCGCGAAGCATGCTTTTCCAAATAATCAATTTCCTTTTGAACGCATTGATTTTATCTACCGAAGTTAGAATGTTCTCCTTTTCCCTTGCATACTCATATTCAAATTATTCAGGTGCTGGAAGATGTCAGATAGGTAGGCCAATTTTAAACACCAACTTTCGTCACTCAGAAATTTCACATATTCAATATTGTTGCTTGTAAAGAAAATCATTAGTTCTTCTCTAAGTTCATAAAATCGAGATAGCACTCGTCCTCGAGAGAGCCATCGGACTTCTGTATGAAATAGAAGCGTGACATGTTCAGCATCCATGCTTTCGCAAAGTTTAGTGAACTGCCGGCATTTCACTGGCCTTGACTTTAAGTAGTTGACCATCTTGACCACCATATCAAGTACCTCTTTTAGCTCTGGGCCAATAGCTTTGGCAACTAGAGCTTCACGATGAAGAAAGCAATGTGTTATGAAAATATTTGGCTGAGATTGCTTTACCAATGTGACAAAACCTTTTACACTTGCAATCATTGAAGGACAACCATCTGTGCATATTCCAACACACTTTTCCCATGTCAAGTCCCAGTGATTCAAGTACGAGGTAAGTGCATCATATATATCTTGTCCTTTCGTTGTTTCTGGTAGTTCTCTGCAACATAAAAAGTCTTCAACAATTCCATCATTTTCAATAAATCTAATAAAAGCAAGTAACTGTGATTTTCCACTTAAATCTGTGCTTTCATCCACTTGAATAGCAAAAAAATCAGCAGCTTTCAATTTTAACATAACCCCTTTTTCGATATCAACTGACATGTTCGTAATCCGCCTGCCTATTGTGTTGTCAGACAGAGGGATGTTCTTAATTTCTTCAGCAGCAGCATCTCCAAAAAAAATCTTCGCAATGGTAACACATGCTGGTAATATTAACGATTCAGCGATTGTATGTGGCTTCATCTGCTTGGCTACGATCTCTGCCACAGCAAAGCTTGCTTGGTTCGCTTTTTTTGCTGATGTTGAACTTCCTTTCAAATATACGAGCTTGTTTTGAAGTAGATTCTTTCAGTCTTTGAAAGTATTCTTTGGTTTTATCAGCCAAATTAGGATGTTTTGATATCAGATGACGCTTCAACTTAGATGGCAGCATTGAACTGTTTGATAAATTCTCACCACAAACTAAACATAATGGTGATGGGCAGTTCCGATCGTCGCTAGCAATAAATCCAAAAGCTAAATAATCTGAATCATATAGTCGAGTCTTCTGATTTTTATCAATTTTTATAACGTTTTCTTTCTTCAAATCCATTTACAAGCATTCAATAAAAAAAAAAAAATTGAATAGGTACTCACACTTCACGTTGTCTAGCCGATGACGAGTAATCTGAGACAATGTTTTATGGTTTAAATTAAACTACGCTAGGCTATGCATCAGTAGCGCCTGGCGCTGCATGATTGGATAACGCATACAGTTCTGTAACCCTGAATGACGCCTATTCTACACCGTTCTTTCGGCAATGCTTCGTCATCGAACTCATACAAGCCGATACGCACGCATTTCTTCATTCATCTATAGTTTTCTCTTCAGCAGTGTTGCAGTAGCCTCCTGCCTGCCTTTCCCACGCTCCGCATAGACGTCACGTGCGCACGTCTGAGTCCCGACCTTCGATTAACACTGATGACCTTATTTGGTAATCTGCCACCTCGCGCTCTCATTCGTTCCTTCCTTCCTATTGTACCTCTCCTAGTTAAGCGAGCTCGAGGTAAATTCAAATATACAATAAAGCTGATACACAAGAAGTAAACAAGCAGAGCGTCACGCCGGATAGTATTGGCTACATTAAATGTTTCAATTAAATGACGTAGGTCGTCGTCATAACTGGACTGCTCGACTGCAAATGTGCGCGCGCAGTTCTTCCCTAACGTTAGCGAAGGTTGCTGGTTTCAGATGTGAACGACGAGTTATCTCGACAAGATGCACTAATTACATTGATACAGTGTACTACTGTACCTACATTGATGTGATACTACATTAATTGCACATTGTACATCTGTCGGTCTTGCGGATCCCCTGGGCGAACTTCACGGATCCCCAGGGATCCGCGGATCACGGGTTGAAAACCACTGCCCTAGGGTGTGAAAAGCATCAATATTACATCCTTTGTATCGAACCAGGTACGGAGATATTTATTTTTCTCTTCTTCCCTAAATTAATTGTCACCGCTTCCGGCTGCCGACCACCCGCTACGCCGCTAGCAAGTGCAATTAGTCAGTCTCCGCGCAACAATGTGTGGTGCCACCATCAAAATCTTACACTTGAGAAATAGCGGACTGCAGATGGGGTAGTAGATTAGCCTAGCAATGTTTTTACAACAATTATGGTCAATAACACTTTAAACCCCTGCCCGCCCCAACTCACTCGCCCTCCCAGCAAAAATTAGCTTAGATATAAAATTTTCAGATTATGGCTTGAGTAGATTATGCCTGGGCAGCCTGCATGCTGTGGCCTATAAAAGGCTAATCACAGTCAAATTAAACAGATCATTAATCATTGATTATGGCGAAGCGCAAGCTTGTATCGATAGAAACTAAAATTGCAGCAATAGAAGAAGTTGAAAAAAAAGTTAAAACAAAAACAGAAATAGCAAAAGCATTTGATGTGCCTCTGAACACTTTGTCAACATGGTTGAAAAATAAAGAGGCCATATTGTCTTCTCGAGACAACTTTTGTCCCAATTGAAAACGCATGCGAACTGCAACACATTCTGACCTAGAAGCGGCATTGCTTCTGTGGTTCAAAAATGCTAGATCAGAGAATGTTCCTATCTCTGGGCCTGCTATGCAAGAAAATGACAGTGAAAGTGAAGATGACGACAATGAGGAACCCCCCATCCCAACACATTCTGCAGCTCGTGAGATGTGCCTGCAACTTCAGAGATATCTTGAACACCAGGCTAACGCAGGACAGTTTATCTCTCAATTAAACATGATGGAGCGTTTTGTGACCAAGTGCCAGAGGGACAGCAGTTCGCAAAAAAGCATTGTGCAATATTTCAAGTGACTCCAGTTAGACGTTCTTGCTGGTGTTTGTATCCTGTACATTATAATTACATATGTCTATATTATGAATGTTATTTTTTTTTACAAGTGCTATTAATTGTCCTTTTGAATTTCATTAAATGTGTTTTAAGTGTTTACACACGTGTGACTTCTGAGTCTTTAATCCAATTACCGGTACTGCAACAGCCGTCAGTTATAGGGCCTACCATTACCAGACTTGGCTAGTGAATGAAAAAAAAAAAAAATCCTTTTTAACGAACTTCCTTTGTAACGAACAATTCTCTTTGGTCCCTACGACTTCGTTACAACGAGAGTTTACTGTACTTATTTTTATTATTATTAAATAATCTGTTTGGTTCTTTAAAGTATATACCTGTTCCAAATAATTTGGTTGCTATCGTAATGCTGTATGATCAGTGATGTCGAGAAACCCACTTGTTGAGAAATTTATATGCAAAAACGGCTCGTTTGGGTTGAGAAAATATTTTACATAGAAGAGCGAACAACGTTTCGACCTTCTTCGGTCATCGTCAGGTTCACAAAGAAAGAGGTAACTGACCGGAAGCTGACCACATGTTTGAAAGGGGTTGTGTAACTGTGTGTCGAAATGTAGAGGGCGGTATTAGATGTTTGTCAGCTTCCGGTCAGTTACCTCTTTCTTTGTGAACCTGACGATGACCGAAGAAGGTCGAAACGTTGTTCGCTCTTCTATGTAAAATATTTTCTCAACCCAAACGAGCCGTTTTTGCATATAAATGTAATGCTGTATGATTTTACTCACCATTATGCCCCAAGTTGAACGAAAAACGCGGCCTGACAAACAAATAAATGAATATTTGGTGCACAGTTCTTGGTGGTTAAGGCACTCGACTCGTAATCCGAGGGTCGCGGGTTCGAATCCTCGTCACACCAAACATGTTCGCCCTTTCAGTCGTAGAGGCGTAATAATGTGACGGTCAATCATACTATTCGCTGATTAAAGAATAGCCAAAGAGTTGACGGTGGGTGGTGATGACTAGCTGCCTTCCCTCTAGTCTTAGTCTTACACTACCAAATTAGGGACGGCTAGCGCAGATAGCCCTGGTGTAGCTTTGCGCGAAATTAAAAAAAACAAACCACTCTTTATATATATATACCGAAATTAAAGCTTCACATGACGGTATTAAGGTCGTTTATTTGCATTTAGGCGTTTTATGTTTCACTGATCACACTGCATTATAAAATGGCGGGAAAATACAGAACGTTACTATATTCGACTGTTGATGAGAACGTCATCAGAGTCACGTGATTTGTATAGTTTTCATAAAATTATTCATACCACTATTTTAGAGGAATTTTATTTAATTCCGGCTTATATTTATAGATAAAATGTTTCTCCATAGTTTTTTTTTTATTTGCTCACAGTCTTTTCCAACCTTATAGAATGCTATTCCATTGAATTTCAATTGTTTTTCCTTCTCACATTGGTCTAAATGCTTACTCAGTCCGATCTGTCGCAATTTTCTGGTAATTTACCTGTTGTCTGTGGATAGTCATTCTGTTCTTTAATTGGTCCCTGGTCTGCCCAACGTAATCCAATCCACAACCTGCATATTTTATGCAATATATTAATTTTTTTATGTACAGTTCATCTCTGCGTTGATATGAAAAGTTTCTCCTGAACTTCTGAATTTTGTCTTTGCTTTCTTGCAACGTGGGTGACCGCATCATGTGCCCCCCTTTTCCTTGGTTAACTGCTTAAACTCCGAATTTGTAAGAATTCATTTCAAATTAGGGACTTGTCTCTGGCTTTTAACCCAAGTTGCGTTTGCCAGATTTTGTAGACTTTCTTTTTTCTGATCCATAGAGTATTTCCTTTGATGCTTGGATTATCTTGTAAATATCTGGATTATTTGGATTGTGTGTTTGTACAAATGTAATTTTTTTGTCATCGTTTTCTCTTTGTTTGACTGTCCTCAGGGTTTCCGCTGGTATATTTTTGGCCCGATCTATTCCCGTCTTAATTAAAGTTATTGGGTAGTTTCTTCGTTGAAGGCGGACTGACAATTCTTGCAATCTTTGTTCTTTTATTTTTGGGTCTGAGATTATGGTACATATGCGCCTGGCCATGTTGAAAGGAATGTTAGTCTTTGTGTGTCTTGATGACAAGATGTGAAGTCCAAATACTGAAATGTATCCGTATCCTTATGATAAATATCTGTTTTCAATTTGTGACCTTCTTTGTATATTTTAATGTCCAGGAAAGGTGTCGCATGTTGATTGGTCTCCATTGTAAATATGATATGGTCATTGATGTTCAATAACTGGTGGAAGTCTGAAATATCCCCCAGGTCTTGCTTTCAGAAGATTAAACAGCCATCCAGAAATCTCCACCAGTTGTCTTGAATATAGATCGCGCCCTCTGCTACATACCTTTCTGCTATTTTGGATACAAAAGGACTTATTCGATGTACCCCATCGTAAAGGTGGCATTCGGAAAACGGGGCCAAACGATGCGGTCACCCACGCTGCACAACATGTGAACTCATTCAGGAAAGCAAAGACTTAAAATTCAAAAGTTCAGGAGAAACCTTTCATCTCAACGCAGAGATGGACTGTACATCAAAAAAGCTAATATATTGTATAAAATGTGCAGGTTGTGGATTGAATTATATTGGGCAGACCGGGGACCAATTAAAGAACAGAATGACTGTCCACAGACAACAGGTAAATCACCCAGAATTGCGACAAATCGGACTGAGTAAACATTTAGACCAATGTGCGAAGGAAAAACATTCGAAATTCAGTGTAATACCATTCTATAAGGCTGAAAAAGACTGTGAGGAAACCCAAAAGCCTATGGAGAAGCATTTTATCCATAAATATAAGCCGGAATTAAATAAAATTCCTCTAAAATAGTGGTATGAATAATTTTATGAAACTTTTACAAATCACGTGACAATCAACAATTGAATATAGTAACGTTCTGTATTTTCCCGCCATTTTATAATGCAGTGTGATCAGTGAAGCATGAAACGCGTAACTGCAAATAAACGATCTTAATACTGTCATCTGAAGCTTCAATTTCTATATCAAGTTCGTGATTAGTTCATTTTTACTCTTTGTATATATATATATATATTGCCTGACTGAGGCCTAGAACTTTTTATAAAGTACGAGACGTTATGATGTAACAATATTCACTTAAAACAACGAAAATATTCACAAGGCTCCAGTAACAAGATGAAAATCACACACTAGTGAATTACACAACGTATGATTTGTATGCAGTTACATATATAAATCTGCGATAGATATGATTCTAAAATACCAAATTTGACATTCACTATTTATAACTAACTAAATCATAACTCTCGTGTTAAATTTAAATGAAAAATCTTGCATATCTAACAGCACGTTTTTGTCAGCAAGACTTGTAATATATTTTTGTTTTTTTGTTTTTTTTACGCCACAGCATGTTAAGGTTGAACTTTAAGCTATTATAATTGTGGCTTCAAGATAGATGTTACCAATTCAAAAGTGTTATATTCCCACAGTACCTTGTGGTGGAAGCTAAGATGATGAAAAGAAAAGAAAATTGTGTCACGAATTCCATTAACTAATCACTGACTGTAAATTGCGCATGTTGAAACGTTGAAAAAATTATTTCATTGATGTAGCATAAGTCAAGCGTTAAAAGTTTAGTTAATTATGCTAGTTATTCGTTGTTTGGTTAATTTGCTTTAAAATAATGGTATTTTTACATAAAATAATAAATGATAATTAGCGAATGCTATAACTGTAATCAAATGTAATCAAAATAAATTTCAATAAATCCTTTGATCGGTGAAAATTACTATCTAAACTGTTAAATTTTTACTTTAGCCCATTAAAGCACATATGTTTCTCTTTTTACTTTTTGATTATATTATGCTATATACATAGATATATAGTAAAAAAAACAAAAGCGTTCAGTTTGTGTAATAAAAGCACTGCCATGGCTTAGTGCTAAGCTCGAGGTTTATAATAGTAAAAATAACAGCTCGATACCCGTAATTGACACAGTACAGATAACCAATTGTGTAACTTTACACTTAAAAACAAAGAAAAGCCGCGTGAATCTATGTTGTAGGTATAGGACGTTACGGCGGTTTGTAGATTACTGTGAATTTCCAAATGCATGAGCTGCATTCTAGATGTATGTCTGAAATTCATAAAATGAAAACAGAAATTGGAATTAAAGATTTGGAATACTTTCCAAATTTTGAATGAAAAAAGGGGTTATTATTAAAAGTATTACTTTATTTTTAAAGATCTACTGTTTTCATACAGAGGTGTTTTTTATTTTGTTTTTCATAGGATATATTTGAGGTGATCAACAGAAGAGCAAATAGCCGTGTTTTAATGATGCCTGAATTTTCAGCCTCGATTTTGTCAACTAAGGAAAAGAAAAGCTGTGTTTGATTGTTTTAAGAATTTGTCATCAAAACATAATGTCTCTCAGAACATAATTACCCAATATAAAGTTTCTTCTCTATGAAAATCAATAAAATATTGGTACGCATTTTGAAATAGGTAAGTTTTTAGTCAAGAACGTTATTATTCCATCTTAAATGAATTCGTTATTTGATACTGGTATTATGTCTCGTCAAGTTAAAAGCGGATTTCTGTTGTAATAAGGCGTATTTTTTGATATCGGAAATTTCAAAATCCATTACATTTAAGTGATTTAAAAACAAGAACAACAGAGTATTGCGACAAATGTTCACGCTCATGCTCTGCTCTTTTAAAAGTACCAATAATCACTAGCTTGTTCATTTTGTGCAATAAAACTGCAGAATGAAAAGAAATATTTCACTATAAACTTACATTTCATTTTGGAACGTCGATTTAACATGCAAATGCTGTTAGTTTTAAATTTAATTTTCTACAGTTGTTAAAGAAATAATTTCATTTGCCATGAGTGAAGTAACACAAAATACAATGTAAGAATTACAAAAAGCCACGCTGTGAACGTAAGGGGTCTACCAAACTTGTTGTTTTTGCATTTACGGTTTGTAAAGTGAATTTCTCACTCTGAGTTAATTTTATTAAGAAGTATATTTTCTTACTAAGATGTATGTTTTCTTACAGCAAAGTCACATCAGGCTATCTGCCCAGTCTACCGAAGGGAATCGAACCCCCTGATTATAGCGTTATAATTCCGTTGACTTACCGCTGTACGAGCGAGGGACTCTTACCAAGATATCTAAAGTTTAGGAATAATATGTAAATATTTTAGTACACATCTCATTTTGTTTAAACTTTTCGCAATCTGAAATATAATGTTCTGTACTTAAAGAGTACGAGAACTTCATTTTAAATGAAAAGTAAGGAAAACAAGATCGTGGTGAAGTATGATTAATAACATGATTAATTAATACATCAAGTAAAATTATATTTTACACAGCGAACTGTGTTATTTCACTATTATCCTTATAAATGCATTTACGGCCCCAAAGTGCACAGTGCATTTTGTGTGTATGTTAAAGGGACTCGAAAATGGGAATTGCAAGTACATCGTCTAACATGATAACCATTGAGTCACGCTCGGATTTCTAATAACCGGTAATATAATGAAAGGACTAAAAATTTAAATCAGAAATGTGAAGAAACGTTTTTAACGAAACTTGTAGCTTTTAAGCCTTATTAAAAGATCTGATAAAATAAAGTTTGTTTTCGCCTCAACTCAAAATTACTACAAATTTGACAATGATGTTAATAAAAGCAAGTAATACGATTATGAGAGTTAGGGTTTATTACCTTTTAATGTGATTGTAAACGTATGTACATTTCTGATCAATACAGATGAACAAATTATTTAAGATACGTAAGACATTAATCAAAACTTTAATGTGAACTCTTTGGTAACTGAATAAGTTGTTAACAAATATATACAGATACCAACATTGTACACGTTGATCCTGCATACTTTCGTATAAATACATTGCTTACTCTGTGTTTGTTTGTTTTTGGAATTTCGCACAAAGGTACTCGAGGGCTATCTCTGCTAGCCGTCCCTAATTTAGTAGTGCAAGCTAGTCATCACCACCCACCACCAACTCTTGGGCTACTCTTTTACCAATGAATAGTGGGATTGACCGTAACATTATAACGCCCCCACGGCTGAAAGGGCGAGCATGTTTGGCGCGACGGGGATGCGAACCCGCGACCCTCAGATTACGAGTCGCACGCCTTAACACGTTTGGCCATGCCGGGCCTTTACCTTACTCTGTGATTATCCGACTCCCCGGAATATAAAAAAAAAGCTTTGGAATAATTGTCTTTTATACAGTTCACTAAATCGTACCGAAGATTACTTGTAAACTATAATTTTCGTAAGGATGAATTACCGTTGATTTCGTTTTTGATTTTCAAACCATAATAAATCAATTCTTTGATAGATTGATAATTAAGATAATTAATCAAATTTATTTGCTAAATGTTTTATTCATACTCAATGAGTTAGTAGTAATTGATTAAATTATTTAAATAATATTCAATATATACATATATGCAATATATACAAAATTGTGTTGAGTATCTTGCCACACTAGCATATGACGAAGCAGGGCTTAGTATCTAGAATTCCTGTACCGTGAATCAGGGTTATCGTGGCCCATATCCTTTTGTCTGAATATTATTTTCGCACTTCAAACAGTGGATACCTTAAAAAGTGATAATCAAATTCCAATATTCATTCAAACAAGGCTGCCCTAAGAGTCGGCGGTGAGTGTTGTTTACTAGCTGTCTTCCCTCAAGCTTATTAGCCCCAAACTAGGAACAATTATATGCAGATAGCCATTCTAACACTTTTCCCGAAACTTCCAAAACAAACAAATACTGATATTTACACCAGTATTGCTGTTGGTTGAACCAACATCAGAAATTTGTTAAAGACCAAAATGATTCACACGAGAAAATAACTTATCGATGATAATACAGATTCCATAATGTCTAGAATTACTAGAAGAAACAAAGTCATAGGTTTCCACTACAGCGTATGCACGGTTAATCGCACTTTATAAAAAATCTTTTTACCTGGTATACAGTGACATGACGCCATAGTTTGCATCTTTGGTATCAAGGGTGGCATATTGAGTATCCACATATTTGATCCAGTGCGAACTCTCAACCATTCAATAGTGAAATGATGTCAGAGTAGATTTATGGCTGGAAGAAAATCTCACATCCCTTTCTAAGCAAGATTACTTTTTAAACAAAGTTGGAAAAGAATGCCAAGCCCCGGCACACCACTTTCAAAGACGAATATCCATTATACTGGATATTTTCGGTAAGGGAGGTTAAGCGAGTCTACATTACGCTATCGTGCAAAGATTACAGATTGGTCATTCAATAACTCTCACCTATTTACCCTCTGCACAGAAAGAGGTTGTTAGCAAACTACACATATACAAATAATCTGTGGCAAAATTACATTACAAATATTTTGGCGTTGTGTGTGTTTTCTTATAGCAAAGCTACATCGGGCTATCCGCTGAGCCCACCGAGGGGAATCGAACCCTTGATTTTAGCATTGTATATCCGTAGACTTACCGTTCTACTAGTGGGGGACTATTTTGGCTTTGTAAAGAAGCATAAACCATGAGTACTCAAGCCCTAGACACACTGTGAAGAAGAAAAAATCTATAAAACTGTACGAAAAATATGTTTCATGTGTGAGAGGAAAGTTTGTAAGATTGTACAAAGCAAGTGTATTGCGCTTGAAGGTCTGCGACAAGAAACGTACAATCTGCCTCAGACCGCTCCCACGATGGATCAGCAATAAGTTTCCTGACTTTCAACACTGAAATCAGGAGCTCAATTTCCATGGTGGATACAGTGCAGATAGTTTTGTACCAAGAAAACAATAGCTTCCGGACATGAGATGATAAAAACTTTATAACAATATAGAGTGAATCTAAAAAAAAACATTCTTAAGGCTTCATGGATGTCAAAAGTTCTTGTACGAGGTCTGTTCAAAAAATACGCGGAGTGACGTCATAAAACAAAATGTACTTTATTTAGAAGTTACAGGTCTGGGACCCATTCAGAGTACTCTCCTCCCCAACGCACACACTTATCCAAACAGTGTTTCCACTTGTTGAAACAGTCCTGGTACGCTTCTTTTGTAATGTCCTCCAGCTCCTTCGTCGCATTTGCCTTAATCTCGGGAATCGTCTCAAATCTTCTTCCTTTCAAGGGTCTTTTGAGTTTGGAGAACAAGAAAAAATCGCAAGGAGCAAGGTCAGGTGAGTAGGAGGGGTGGGGAAGAATAGTGATCGAGTGTTTGGCTAAAAACTCACGAGTTCTGAGGGCTGAATTTCGCAGCAACGCGGTGCACCTTCAATTTTTCGGTCAAAATCTCGTAACAAGATCCAACTGATATCCCACACTCTTCAGCAAGCTCCCTGACAGTCAGACGTCGATTTGCCCGCACCAGGGTGTTGATTTTGTCGACGTGTGGGTCGTCAGTTGACGTGGAAGGACGTCCAGGACGCTCATCATCTTCACTGGACTGTCGACCATCCTTAAAACGTTCATGCCACTTGAAACATGCCGTACGCTTCATAGCAACATCACCGTAAGCCGTGTTAAGCATAGCAAAAGTTTCAGTCGCAGATTTTCCAAGTTTAACAGAAAATTTCACAGCAAGTCGTTGCTTCTTCAGGTCATTCATTCTGAAATCCGCCAAGCGAAAAAAAATCGCATTTCACTTAAAACCGCGTAGCTAATACACAAATGAAGATATCTGCAATCGGGAAATGGCGTCGTAATCAGCTGATTTGTGCAAACCTAGCGACACCAAGCGGATTCCCCTGGAACCAACTGGAGCCGCGCAATTCAAACAGTCCGCGTATTTTTTGAACAGCCCTCGTATAATGAAAAATTTTAAATTTACAAACTACACAATAAATCTGATTTTAGCTGTAGTAATCATCAGAACTTGTTGGCAAAAATTATGGGAAGTGAAATTCCTGCACTATATGGTCGCGCTAGAAGAACTTCACTGTTTGAAGTTGGAAGGGTTGAAAACTAGGAGCATTTCCAAATTAAAATAAATATATAGTTAACCTCATAGGCGACAAAGATATAAAGATTAACGAATAGTTTTTAAAAAGTCGCCAAGTGTTTCATTTTTTTTACTTCAAGAAAATGACATTTCGAACTAGCGCTTTTCGTCAGATCGTACAACTTAGCAACAAAATTGCTTTTGTTGTAAGATGTACAACCTTACGAAGAACGCTAGCTCGAAACGTCATCTTCTTAAATTAAAAATATGAAAAATTGGCAGTTGCTTAGCATTTTACAAACAGCCATAAAAGATGTGATTCCTACATTTTAACTGTATTTCTTATATCTTTGTGAGTAAATTCATCACTTCCGTAGCATAGTGGATTCCATTTCTAATTCTTGCTGAAAATTCTTAACAAAAGTTTATGAATTTAGATATAATTTATTTTTAAATTTGTTGAAACAACGTATCATCTTCAGTAACATAGTTAGGAATTTATTCGTTTATTTTTAAACTATCAGGTCAATTTTAAATGTGTTTACTCAGTTTAGAACGATATTATTTGACCTATCGTATGGGCGTGTGGTTTATCAGCTGTTCTTAATTTCAAACACTTAATGAGAAGATTCACTGTAAAGAAATGAGTCTCTCAGTAACTTTCTCCTAACTGCGAGGCCAGGTGGTTGAGGCACTCGACTCGTAATTCTAGGGTCGCGGATTCGAATCCCCGTCACAACAAACATGCTCGTCCTTTCAGTCGTGGGGCATTATAATGTGATAGTCAATCCTACTATTCGTTGGTAAAAGAGTAGCCCAAGAGTTGGCGGTGGGTGGTGATGACTAGCTACCCTCTCTCTAGTTTTACACTGCTAAATTAGAGACGGCTAGCGCAGATAGCCCTCGTGTAGCTTTGCGCGAAATTAAAAACAAACCTAACCAAACCGAACTGCTGAGGATCTTTTAGTTGTTAGGTTCATATAAAATACCAAAATGTAAATGAAATAATAACTCTCGCTCTCTTTCAACAATTTTAAGTCAAAACTGTTTAGATTTGTTAGCTTGTAATAGGTATTAGTATAATTTGCAAATAATTTTTTTTAATGTCCCAACTTTCATTTTTGCACGAATCCGGATCTTCCCTGCAGACAAATACACAGTATATTTTTCGAATTTTTCTTTCCATTACCAAGCACTGTATCGTATTTTCTTAGAAACTATTATTCTCCGAGAATATAATTATTCAAGTCTTTTTCTTTCCTCACGTGTTTTTTCTTCCTTTCTAATGGCTTTATTATAATAGCTCTTCGTTTTCATGTTCTCACCCTTTTATTATGCCCCAGCTTGTGGTCTAAATAATTACTAATGAAGCACAGCTTTAAAGGTAGCTGCGTTTAAATAGATTGGATGGAGCAGCTTATAAGCTACTAACCATTAAATAAAATGGTTTGCGGTAGCTTCCAGTTACCTGAGAAAGTGACTAAGCGGAACTCCTGCAGATAAAGTAATCTAATGGGAGGTTTAGATTTTGAAATAAACAACTACTCAACCAATCTTTTTTATAGCTCCTTTAGACGTTCTTTTTTTTTTATCTTTCCTGAAAATGGCCCACCAAACAGTCTCTTTTTTTCAGGGACAAACTCAAACATCTGTCATAGGAATTTGACAGGACATTAAATTATCTGACAAAATAATCTTTTTATGCGTGTTAGTTACCGTTCTCATCAGATGACTTGAACTAGTAAGATTAAGTACTTTTCAGGATTAAGATAAAAAAAGATTTACTTGGGGGGCACGTGATAATGACAGTTTTCTGGATGGGTTTGAAAGCAGCTGGTGTCTATACTGAGTGGTTCTTTGAATGATCGCTTCTAAAGTAGTAACATTCTCAGTAAGAAAAAAACAACAAACCCCTCTACATTTTAATAACACGTTATGCAAGAAAATTTATTACTGCGCGACGGGGATGCGAACTCGCGAACCTCAGATTACGAGTCGTACGCTTGGTCATGCCGGGTCGTTTTGATCAACACTATTGTTAGTATAAATCACAATGCATTTGTCCAACCTTTTTCATAGGCCGTGGCCATGTATCAATCACACAGTGCCAACATTTATGCGTAGTGAACACTTTTTTTTTTATTCTAGGTTGGTGCGGTTGCCCTACACACTCACTAACAGTTCGTCCCGGCATTGGTAGATTGTTATTGCACCCGACTCATAATCCGAGGGTCGCGGGTTCGAATTCCCGTCATAACAAACATGCTCGTCATTTCAATCGTAGGGATGTTATAAGGTACGGTCAATTCCACTATTAATTGGTAAAAAGTAGCCCTAGAGTTGGCTATGGGAGGTGATGATTAGCTGCTAAATTAGGATGGGCTAGCGCAGATAGCCCTTGTGTAGCTTTGCGTGAAATTCAAAACAAACAAACAAATCATGGCATGGTGATATCGTTTTGAAAAGTTAAGTCACAGGAGACTGATAAATCTTTGTTTTTTGGTGGGTTTTTTTTCTGTGACTTTCCGTACAAGTGGTAATTACTGCAATTTGCAAAGTAGCAAAATATATATAACGCTAGAAACCGTTATGTGTGAGCAGGGCACAAATACCCCAATTTGTGGCTTTGTGCTTAACTTCAAACACACAGATACTATTTAGCATGATTATGCTATCACGCAATTTCCACTGTCTTGTTGGTTTCTTTTAGCCCAAAGCTACACAGTTCACGATTCATTCATAGTAATGAATTGAATAACGGGTGTAAGTGTTGTAAGTACTTAAACTTACAACGCTATAATCCAGGGTTCGATCCCCTGGTGGACACAGCAGAAAGCAAACAGATCCATTAGGGGACATCCACTGGGAGAAGGAAAAAAAGAAAAGAAAAGATATCGGTGATAGTCTTGTGCTACGAAAAAAAGTAAACCTCAGTTACTTTTAACATGTCTTTTTCAAAAAATATTTCTAGGTTTGAAGGTAAAAAATATTACTGATTTCAGTTGTTTTGTTTTAATTCGGATATTCATGCAAAGTTACACAAGGGTTATTTGGTAACTACAGTAGCTGTCCCTGTTTTTGAACCAGAGACAAGACAGCTATTCAATAGCCAACATCATAATCTGTTGATAGTTAGTAGATGAAATTAACTGTCACCCTTAAAATGCATCCGAATCTAGTGTTGCCTAGTGCTTAACGTACCGAACTGTAGATCCGTGGTTCCATGGTTTGCGTCCTATTACCTAAAAAATCATTTCGCGCTCAGTCTTTTGGAGCAGTGAATGAGTTATAAATATGATAATTATATCCCACTATTCAATTATAGTAGTCCATGATTTGATCGTGGATGGTGTTGACTAACTTATTTTCCTCTACTCTTTCACTTTAAAATTAGCCGCAGAGTAGCTTTGCACAAACAAAGCCCTCAATTTCTGAGCGTTATTTTATTTTTTGCGAAACATGTATTCTCAGATTCACTGTCCAATATGCTAAGCACTAAGCCAAGCCAGGTCCAATAAATTTGAAACTTATGCTGCTAATATTTATTCAAACTCTTAACTAGATTATGAAAATATGTAAATATTATTCATAAATTCCTAGTTTTGTGTTCAAGGTATGCAGGCATTGTAAGTCAACAGAGGTACTGTTTATCATGTGGCTTTGGTCTAGTTTAGTCAGTGTGATGGAGATACTACTTTTCACATAAGACAATTTTAAAGATAGATATATGTTGTTTGTCAGATAACTTGATGAGATTTAAGAATATATATTGATATTGCTCTTCTTATGACTTTTGTGAGTGTTGAAACTTTGCAGATACTCTTTATAACATAATATTAACAGTGTTTAGTGGTAAACAATTTTTTTTGCAACAGTAAGTTTGATATACCGGATGTTTAGGATATGCAGATACTTGTTTATCCAATAATATTTATGGTGCTTGGGAAAGTGTTCGTACTTTTATTCATAGGAACTTGAGAAGGCTTGGTTATATTCAGGAGTTGTCTATAATATAACTTTAATGAAAACTGAGAGAATGAATATAATATTCACATTTGCTTTGGTTGTCGTGTTTATATTTTTTTATGTGTGTGTGTGTGTTTTACGTTACGAGTTAAAAGGCGCAGGTACTGTAATGAGCTTAAATAATGTTCATCGCAGTAGTGAGGTCTTAAGATATAAGAAGATTGTTTGTTAAATGAGCTTGGTAATATGTCAAGGTAGTTTGCACATATTATTTGGTCCCTAATATTATTCTTCATTAAATATGTACAATCCTTTCATCTTTCAAGTGCAAATAGTATAAGAATCATAATATGTTTGGGGTTAGAAGTTAAATGCTATCTATTTACGTAGAGCATAGGAGTGTGTTGTAACTGTGTTTGTTTGTTGTTAAGCGTAAAACTACACAATAAGCTATCCGTGTTTTGCTTGTTGCGAATGTCGAAAACGGATTATTAGCGTTATAAGCCACGAGACATATTGCTGAGCTATTTAAGAGCGTTGTAGCTTTGTATCTTTGTAAAATGTTGGAAAACCTAACTCACACCACCTTCGAAGAACAATGTGCAATAATTGATTGAACGACTTTTTCTTGCAGTATTATATCACTACAAAACATATTATTATCTCATAACACAGTAACAGTGACTAAACATGTTTTCACATCAATATGAACCATCATTTAAGACAGCAGGTATAAATAAGCAGACATATCAACTGTTTCGTATATTTTTTATTTAGTTAAGTGATATCTTAAGAAGTTTACCAAGAATTGTAAGAAAATTTTGCACATACACATGTACATATGTTAATCAAGAAAAGTTCATTTCACCATATTTTCTTTTTCATCACCATAACCTCAAGTAACAATGATTGATATACTTCCGTGTTGTATTTGGTTACTTCGATACGAGTCATCAAAAAAACATGTGACAAAATTAAATACTGTCTTATGTTTTTTGGTGGCTTTTTTTTCATTTTAGATCTTTCACATATATATAAATTCCCTGTTTTAGTTTGCATATATTGTTGATTCTAATTCAGGGAGTTGTTATACTTTAACACAAATTAAAATAAAATAATAAACGTATATTCGAACTTCATTATGAAGTAATTTTTGTTATTAAAACACGTTTACACTTCTCAAGTTATCTTAAAATATGAATAATTCACACCATTTTAGTTCGATTTCTGTATCCGTATTGCTAAGTTTATTTCCTTGCCATACTTTAGATGGTTAGTGATTTCCATTAAATTATTATAAGGTTTCCTCACACTGTTAGTCCGGAACAGTTCTGTTTCATGGCATAAATAAAGATTAAATTATTGCTTTATAGTCAGCTGTAGTATAAAACGTTTCTGGAACATCGCTTTCACTGATAAATTTTAATGATATATATATAGGAATAAGTCCATCGTGTCATTATTTATCGATAGTATATTTTCTGTATGTAACAATGAGTATATTCTGAGCTCTACTTTCTCTGTCATGATGTGTAAATAGAGCTGCTGTGAGCTGTATTCGTGTTATGTTTTCCACATATTTAAATCAATTTATTGTCATATTTTATATATTTTGAATGTGCGAGTGAACTTGTCGTGAGCAACTTTCAGGTGTTATATTGTCTGTATATATAGTATCTCTAATGGTCGCACTAAACATGCTCGCCCGTGGGGCGTTATAATGTGACGGTCAATCCCACTATTCATTGGTAAAAGAGTAGCGCAAGAGTTGGCGGTGGGTAGTGATGACTAACTGCCCTCCCTCTAGTCTTACACTGCTAAATTAGGGACGGCTAGCGCAGATAGCCCTCGTGTAGCTTTGCGCGAAATTCAAAACAAACCAAAACTTAAAAGCCTTCCGGTTATGCATGTTAAAAATGGACAGTTCCTGTGTCAGTGGTTACCTATTTGCCTTGTCTGGAATATAATTATATCTTCATAAATCATTTTTCAAAAATCAATAATGAATTGATCACCTGTCTTTAAATTAACCTTTCTTTATAAAGACACGTATATCTAACATGATGTAAGTAAACGATACATCTATGACGTATGAAATTATAACTAAATTGGTTTATTTTTAGTTCACTCTTCTAAGACAATTAACTATAATATGTGACCTAATGCAACAGTTGTGAGGTTACTTAATACTCATACTGGTAATTAATAACAGTATTCTGATCAACGATATTCATATCACGTGTCATTTAATAACACGTATAGTGGTTAGAACGCTTGATTCGCAATCTAATGGTTGCGGGTTCGAATCCCCATCCCACGAAACATCCACGCCCTTTCAGCTGTGGGGGGCATTATAATGTAATAGTCATTCCCACAGTTCACTGGTAAAAAAAGCCCAGTAGTTGGCGGTGGGTGGTGACGATTAGCTGCCTTCTTTCCAGTTCTTAACTGCTAATTTTGGGATGGCTAAGGCAGTTAGCACTCTTGTAGCTTTGCTCGAACTTTCAAACAAATCATACAAAGATTTCCTAACATTCAGCATAGTGGTGGTCATATTAAGTTTTATTAATACACATTTAGACAAAATTTAAATAGTGCTTTTTATATTAAATTACATCATTTATGTCATGCGCATATGTGTCTTTAACATATGTCGACAGTTAAAGAATTCTTTTATTACAAATACCTTACTATTTTAGTCAGTTTTAGGTCAACGAAATATTGTAATAATATTGTTACACTATTTTTATGAGTTTGGTGTGGTCTTGCATAGAAAGAGCTTTTGTAGACTTAAATATGCAGGTTGCCATCTTTAACTTAGGAAGCCATGAAGCGTAGAGAATAAAAAAGTACAATCTTTTTTTTCTTTAAATATCAACTATTATTTGATTTTATGATATGTTATTTTTGGAAGTGTTTCATTTGGCGGAAGGGTTGTTATTGATTTTAAAAGCACAAGGAACCAAGCCTTTGTGTGCTTAAACATCATACCATAAAATGACGAGAGATGAGTCTTACGGTTTGTAAAATAAAAATTGATTAATTAGCTGGTTAAGTTGAGAGAAATTGACAAAGCAACAGCATTTCGTAGCAGTAGTTTATTGATTTATGGGGAAGGTATTATAGACAAATACTTTGACCTGGAAAAATAATATGGAATCATGAGTTGCTCGGTTTGAAAATTTATAATTAATACATCAGTTTGGAGACAGTATTGATTTACGTACAGTAGTTATTCTGTATCATGTTTTGTGGTAGATATTATATGTCGAATGTATCTATACGCTGTGTATAAATGCTTTTATGTACATGGGCAGTTTCAGGTGTTTAGAATTTTCAAATGATATCATGGTAGACTTTAGGCGTCAGTTATTAATATGCAAGTGAAAGAGAGTAGTAAATACTTAGCTTTCTGGAAGTACAACCGATTTACGAACTACTGCGAGTCGTAAAGTAAAGAAATATTTCAAACGTAACGGGTCGATCAAGAACCTTCTCTCCCCCAGAACTGTTAGTGGTATATCCTACGATCGTTCAACCAGTAACGCTTCAGCCCCACTACTTTTGACCATAGAAGCATTCACTGCACAATGATACCCTCGATAACCGCATAATTACATTCTGGTATACTATATTTGTTTAAATACTGTAGTAGGAATGTTGAGGGTGATTTCTAACCTTTCAAACTGCCGGAAAATTGCACTTACTTCACTGGGACAGGAGATCATACAAAATATTAACTGCTTGTGTGTACTGTGGTGCGTGCGTTTTTATTTGCGCGTAGTACCACCAATTCTTACTGCATTTCAAGTGATTTGTCACGTAGATTATATGGACTAACACAACAGTATACTCTGACTTTACCGTTTGTTCTGAGGTGTATACGTGTTGTAGTTTGCTATGCAACACACCATAATATAAATGTTGCTCTATAAGATGTGTTTTGTACTGTATATACGTATGAGCAGAAACCTGAACTCACGTCAGACAGAAACGATTAGTACAAGCGTGAAACTATTGGTTCCTAACTACTTTTAACGTGTTCTCCTTGACAGGTACGTAAGCAGCTTCGTTTTCCATTAGATTCAGTAGCTATTACTAATGTTAGCTACCACACTGTGCCTAATTTTTGTCAAAACAGAAGTTTTTGTGATTTATTTCCGGCGCTTCTTTCAAAAATAAAATAAAAAGGTATTCAAGCAAGTATGGATGGAAGGAAGAAAGGCAAATCTGATCCTAATTGTTACAGTACGATAAACACTCGTGTGAAGAAAGCTGTAGATGCCTTTATGGAAAGAATGGGAGGTAGACTGAACGAGCTGGAAGTAGAACTGAGGTATGCTTGGCGAGCAGTGGACTTGTTGTCACAAGAATATGTACGAATGTGGGAAAAGCTAGAGAAGCTAGAAATTTTGTTGTATGAACAACAAGCAGTCATTGCTCAGCTGGTATATATCATTAACTGTGGAGGAGAACGAAGAGATCACGATTTTATGAACTCTGCCGATTCTGCGATTTATGACATCTTGTCAAGAGATGGTAATGATCTCAGATCCAGATTCAACCAACACGTATCTTCAGACAGTGTGGACAATATTATTTCTCAGTCTGGTATCACAGTGGAACCTGCTGACATTTTAAACAGGTGCCTAGTAGACGAGAGAAATTATTTCAATACGACATGTGCAGGTTCCAGAGAATGGAGAACCCAAGACATTTATGATTCGGACAAAAATGGAGAAATTTCACAACCTACAAAGGACAATTTTTCTTCTTCAGATTATATTCACTATAGAAGACGTACATCTTACGTTAGTGATGCGGATTTAGAGCAACTTGGTCTAATGGCGCAATCTTTGCAGAATACTGCTGTCACTGCTAGTGGGATTTCTGAGGCTTTACAACGAGCTACACAAGATTGTCCTGAACATTTGGGGAAAATTCGACAACAGATAGATAATTTGAACACCTTAAGGGGTTCGTTAGGTATTGGTGAAAATGAATCAGATCAAGATGAAGACGTACGAATTACATCAACTAATAATTTTCAGAGAGAGGGTGTGGAATCCAAATCTTCATCTGTTGAAATGAAATTCAATGAATTACTTAAAAATCGCATTGCTTTAATTAGTGCTACACACAACGAACCTCCTCCAACATCAGAACTCCCATTACTAGAATCCTTTTCAAACCCAACCTCTCTTCCCTCTGAGTACAGTGTAGATACACAAGAAACACAGATCACTTCTAATATGCCTGTTGAATCTAGTCTTAGGGCATTTTCAGATAATGACATCAGCTGTGAGACACAGGATAAGATCAGAAGAAATTTACATGATTCTTCTTTGCGTAAATGGGATAAATTTATACACGATAACAATAATTTCCCTGGATCTGTCAGCAGATCTATAGTAGATCTCACCATTGAAGTAACAAATAAAGATAAACAATTAACTATTAACGAAGGAAAACAGTTGTCCGATGTGTGTTCATTATATTCTGGAAAGAGTAAGTCTTCAGATTTCCAAATATATAACAGTAATAGTGAACTGAACGTAAGAGCTTCAGCAATAGAAGCGAAAGAAAACTCGGGAAAATACCAAGTCGAAAGTTACTGTGTGAAAACTCCTAACAGGTTTCAGTCCCAGGGAGTAAGTGTAGTACCGAAAGGCATACTAAGTAACAGCGAAATTCGTAGAAAACTTCCAGAAGCACCTTTAAAAAACGAGTCCCAGCAAATATTAGAAAGTTTGGGAGATGATGATTTTTATAAACGCAAAATCTCGTTTGAAAATGGCGATTCCGAGAAGCCAGAAGGCTTGCTATTCATAGAAAAGGAAAATGTACAAAATAATGAAGTTTGCAAATCTTTTCAAATCGAATCTTCTACTGAAACCCAAGTTTTAACTGATAATAACTTTAAAGAGGAATGTAATGAAAATCATTCAGACTGTATTAAAGGTAGCTTGCACAGTGAACTGTCAACATCAGCCATGACATCTGCAAGTATTAACGAAACGTCCACTAAATCTGCTAACCATTACGTAATAGCGAATATAGAGAGCCAAAAATCTTCGCCAGTGGTTGAACAAAGATGCGCGGCAGAATATATCGATAGATCAATCATTGAATCACAAGATACTTACGTCTTTAGGCCACCAGGAGCTAAAAAACAGGATATGGTAAAACAGAAAAACCAGGAAGATATTTCAGCTATTAAAGACGAAAAGTCACTTTGTTTTCAAAATTATAATAGTTTTTTAAGTAAAATCTTTCTCTCAGGAATCACTAAAAAAAAGAGAATAAGACTTTTGATTTAGTTAATCTCTCTTCAGAAACACATGAGGTACATGACTCTGTTTTGGATGTTAACTGTTCTTCAGAAATAAATATGAGCCAGTGTGTCGAAAAATGTATCGTTTCTGAAAGTAATACTACTTTAGGAATACAAAAAGAAATTTTTATTTCACAAACTGTTGATTCGAAAAATAAACCTATTGAAGAAATTCAAGTAGAAGAAAAAGAAAGTTTTATGTCTCATATTAATTCAAAGGATAATTATTCTTTTGAAATATGTAAGAGTGGTGATGTTTCTCTAGATGTGGAATCAAAAGACAAGTCAACCAAGGAAAAGCTCAGTATCGATTTGATGAGAAAGACTGTGGAAAAATTTAATATAGAAAATGAAATATTTATTATACCCAATGGTGATTCCAATAATATATCTTCAGAAATATCTGACCAGAAAAAAATATGTATCAGATACCACTACCGTTAACCCGAAAGAACTTAATTTTGCAGAAAAAAAAAGAGAAAAAGTACAGTACCCTCTAATTGTTGTTGATTCGAAAGAAATTAATTCATTTGCTGCTAATTCAAAATGTACTCAATCTGCAGAATTGAACGTAGAAGAAAAAGGGCATTTCAATACACCTTCTGCAAGTATCAAAGAAAAAAATTCTCCAGGAAAGCTGAAAAAAGAAAAACAAGTATTTGATCCCCCTGCCGCTAATTCTAAAGTTAATCGTTTTCATAAAACGTTTAAGAAGAAAAAGAGAGAATTTCGCACATATGCTGTTGGTCTCAAACATGAAGATGCAACAAAAAGCCATAATGATACTGATACAAAAAAACTTAGCTTTCATCGTGACATAAAAGGAGGATCAAAGGAACAGTTTTCAAGTATCGGTTTTGATTCAGAGGAATGGAGTGGTTCAACATTTGAGAAGGAATGTGATTTACCTTTGGGCGTAAAGTGCGCAGAGGTGCTGAATGCTGATGCTGTTACACAGGGGGCTGATCGTTCTTCTTTGAAAGGAGAGGAAGGTTTACCTCTCCACGACAGAAGGGCTTCAACATTGAAACTGGATGTTTCATTTGATGTTGAATCAGATTATAGTAGTTCATCAGAAGTAAATATTGGGCAAAAAGATGGAAATGATGTATATATACATCGGGTAGATTCTTCAAAAATGTATAAGGAAGAGGAAGGACTTGTTGCCAATTGCATGGATAATCTTATAAGACATGGCGAGATTATAGTTAACAGTCCTAAATTAGAGCAAAAAGCACAACAGGACACTTTCTGTGCAGAAGAAATTAATAAAAATTCAGAGAAAAATGAAGCGATTGACGTACAAGAAAACAGTAATTTTCCTAAAAATAATGCAAGGCTGGTGAAATATAATGAAATTAGCAGTTCAGAAGCATTATTTCATACAGCTAATGGCCAAGAATTAATCAACCATTCAGATAAATATGTAACAAAAGAAAGGTTATCCCAATGGGGCACAGAGAAATGGTACTCAGCCACTAGGAACAGCAGCCTAGACGGCAGTGTAAACTACTCATCTGATATTGGCTCTGATATCTTAGATGTAACAGACAAGGAAGCAACAGATCTACCACTTGATGATCATATTAGTGAAATCCCTGAGTTTGCAGTTGAAGAACAAAACAATGATAACAAATGACGCTAGACATATCTTTGACTTTGCTTTTACAACTAGTACACCTTCAGAAGAATACCTCAAGTAAAAAAAATTGTCACAAAAACATAAGGGAACTTTGGCAACAAAAGATCATCAAGAGGATCGTAAATCATCGAAACAAATAGGTAGATCTTCTATTTGGTACAGTGCAGACAGCGATACTACTGAGTATTCAGAGGTTTCATCTTCCTGTATTCCTTCTCGACTTGGATCTAGAGCCTCGTCTGAAGATGTCAAAGATGAATTGGAAGTCAATAAACAAAGCCAGGAAGATGAAGATAGTCGCAACAATACAAAAAGCAAGTGGCTAGTGGTGGTTAGTGTTTTTGTTTTTCTTTTACTTAATTGTATATCTACAGATATATATATATATAAGTATCTCTTATAAGATAAGTTTTCTATTAGCTTATGAATAAATGAGATACCAAGGAAAGATAAATTTAATGAGAAGATCAACAGACATGATTAAAATTAGTAATGATGAATAAGACCTTTATTGGTCGTCTCTGTTTTGCAGGAAACCAAAACTATTGTTTAGGACACTCTTTTGTATAGGAACAGCTATTTGCTTTAAGGGTCACTAGTCGGGTAAGAACCAGATATTATTGTTTATAGCAGTACTTAGTAAATAACTAGATTTGGTTCTTTAGATCATTACTTAGTATACAACTAGATACTGTTGAAGAGGACAGTATATAACAAACGATTGGTTATTTGTTGGCAAAACACAGTTTATTAGAGTCAGGCGCACTTGTTGATAAGCTCACAGATTGTAAATAAATGTACATTTGTTGTAAAGAACATTATTTAGTAAATAATAGGGCATTTGATGCAAGAGTAACTATTTAGAAAAAGAAATGGAAATTTGTTGTCAAGGTTACAATTTTTAAAGGATTGGCTTTTTATTGTCAAAGTCATAGTTTGTAAAGGATTGGTCGTTTATTGTAAAGGATACTGTTCAGTAAAGAGTCAGACGACGTTTATCGTAAAGTTTAGTATTTAGTAAAGAATCAGATATTTGTTGGAAAGGGTACTATTTAGTAAAGAACTGGACATTTGTTGTAAAGATCACTATTCAATAAAAACTCAGACACTGAGTTTTTATTAACTAGCAACTCGTACATGTTGGAGTTGTATCAGTTAGGTTATATCCCTGGAATCATAAACAGAATAAAATTATTGTCAATAAATGTTAAAAGATGAACGAAATCTTTAGACAAAATAAAAAACAACAACATATAATAACCAAGTTATTAGAGAAAACAGAAGATATGACAAATAAATAACCGAATTTCTGCACGAAGAAAGTATTGCGTTAAAAGTTGGACAAAGTAAAAGAAAACAAAGACATTCTTTGATAGATTATTTAGGCAGAGTACTCGTGATGAAACTTTGTAGAATGGACGACAACTGCCTGTTGTAGAGACACAAATGTAGAGGACGACGTTTCGAAAGCCTTCCGTCTTTCGTCTTCTACACTTGTCTCCATAACAGGCAGTTGCCGTCCATTCTTCAAAGTTTTATAACAAAGACATTATAAAAAAGCGAATTCACAATTCAGTGTTCCGAACTTAACGTATCATATTATATTTTTAACTTTATATATTTCTTTAATCAGAATTGGACATTTATTCCAAAGATCGCTATTTCATAAAAACTCAAGACGTTTGTTGTTAAGATCACATTTTCTAAAGAATCATACACTATTTAGTAAAGAATTGGAAATTTGTTTTAAAGGACACGTTTTTGATTGGTGAATTTGCTACTGCAGTTGCAAATGATGGCATTTTGTTGTGAATTGATTATCATAAATAAAAGCCTACTGATAATGAGTATTTACTATTTCATAGTATTACTGGTACGCGTTCTGGTTGCTATACGTGATTAATTGGAAAGTTATGTTTTTTTTATTCATTTTTTACTTTGTATGTTAAGCTTTCATAGAGAATACCTTTTCTCTTTAAGTTTTCTCGCTCTCGTTTTTTTTTTTTTTTTATATTGCACTTCAATAAACCAAACATGTTGCAAATGCGTAAAACCCTATGCCTGTTATGTTGAAAATGTATTTTTATACATTTTTGGAACAGCATTAGCAAAGGTGCTTCACCTTGATCTTTAAAAGAATGGATATATATAAATATACGAAACATATGGAAAATGTGCCAGTTTTTGATATTATGAACTTAGTCGCAGTAAAAACGGTAGTGATCAGTCCTTATTTAAGCAAAATTACCCACCAGAATCCAGATATTAAAACATTTATTGACAATATCAATACTGTGCTATTTTAAAATCCTAGGTCAAACTTGATGTTAGATTTGTTTTCTGTATTGATAGAATAAGACTCAAATATTTCAAACTCATGTGATAAAGTGAAGTACATTTACCTTTATTAGGCATACTGTGATATATAAAAACGCAAGTCATTTCAACAGTTTAATATAAACACGCTTCTAAGGTATTCGCAGTAACATGACAAACTACAATTTACTTTTTTTATTCTCACAATAACGTAATAAAACGCATACATTCCACATTTATTAAATTCAAAGAAACATAATGAGAAGTATAATTATAGTACACTTTCATTAGTTTCACATTGATATGATAAACCACAGGATGCCTCTACGATATTCACACTGACATAATGAAACACAGTTCACTTCCCAAATACAGTGTTTATTACCTTCACAGTGCCACAATAAAACATATGCAGTTTACTTTTATTACGCTCCCAATAACATAATGAGAACTAAGTTCAACTTTCTTAACTCTACAGTAAACTCTTAGCAGTGACGTCGCAACACAAGCTTTACATTTATTAAACTCAAGGTCACTTGATAATATTTTTCTTTTTACCAACAATACAATAAAACAACTTATTTTTGTCCATAGTCTCAATAGCATGATGTAAGATAATTTCTACGTGCTAGTCTCACAATGATAAGATAATACACGGTCTTCATTTTTGTTTACATTAAACCTTTCAGCTGATCAGTCTATGGGGTCCCTACAGTACAATCTAAAGTTCGATTTTTCAGGTGTACAGATCGCAGACAGCCAATTGTTAATTTTTATCTGTTAAAACAATCTCATATTCTAATATCAGTTTGGCTAGATAAACCAGAGTTTATTTATTTCACAGTGGCATAAAATTATAACGTTTCATTTTTACGACATATACACTATTACGATGAACTTCCATTGCAATTTTACTAGCTGGTAAACTTGACCTGGTAAATCATAGTTTATTTTCCATAGTAGTGTGGTAAGCTACTATACAGGCTTATTAGTTTCACAGTGGCATAGTGCAACAAAGCTCGCTTCACTAGATCCACATTGATAGTTTAAAACATCGAAGGTATTTTTTGCTAGCATTACAAATGGTTTAGTAGCTATTAATACGGGTATCACAGTGTGGAAACATAACTCATGCTCACAGTAAACTAAAAGCTCTGCGACAAAGAATATTCATGTGACAGAAAAGTTCGTTTATTCATATGTATTGAAAAGTTATTATTACTCAAACATCATATAAATATGAAAGAAATAAAACAAACTTTATTTTCTTAATGTTATTCATCATAAAATCCCCATTTTATATATAATCAATGATAAACCGCAGTTCAGTTTTATCACCTCCACAACGACGTGATAAACCACAGAATTTTTTTACAAGCTTCGTGTTGACGTTATTAGCTTCACGAGAACACAGTGAACGAATTTCTCCCTTACTGATTTCTCTTGTCGGGCGTAGCATAGTAATTAATACACTGGACTTTGGATGCGGGTGTACATGGTTTTCGTTCCTAGCCATGAAATCGAATTCCGCTCTTGGAGCCTGTTGCATGTCATATGAGATTCTGTCAAATCTCACTATTTCAGTAGAGTAGCCCAAGAGATGGTGGTGGATAGTGTTGATGTTCTCTTGTCTGCCAATTTCCAACAGGGACAGCTAATGCATGTAGCCCTTGTGTGTGAATACCTGAATAAAACAACAATAATAATAATATATTCTCAGTCAAATAATAATAATAACATCAAATTGTTATCTTAAGACAGTACAATATTGTCTTCACAGTAACAGGACAAAACGCAATTTGTTTTTATCTCTAACATAATATGACAAAACACACGAAACAATAACTTTATAAAGAAACATAAAAATGCTTTTACTGTCTTCACAGTAGGATGAATCTCCTATATTAGCCTCAAAATGACATGACAAAACACAGTGTATATTTAATAACAACATGATAATACGCCATTTGCATTCATTGTGTTTCCTGATTTTAGAAACAACAGTTCATATCTACAGTGTTGGTGATGACATTATAAAGCAGGGCTCACTTTGTTAGTTATACAGTATATTATACAATTTAATCTACGTTTCACAGTGACATGTTAAAATTGTTTATTTTTACCAACTTCTTAGATATATCAAATATACAAAAGACAGTATTCTTAGTTGATTGACAATTAAATAATAATATACAGTTTCATTAAAACACACTTCATATTTACTTTAACAGATACATTTTATTATTACTAACATGATTATGTTATGATAATACACAGTTCATTTACGTTCACAATAAATAAGCGTACACCTTTAGGACCTACATAGAGGTATGATATATTGTATCGTACTTCTAATACCTTTTCACTAGAAGGTGAAAAAGGCAGTTCACTTTTAGTAGCTTTTCACTCAGCTGAGTTTTAGTAACTTTGCAGTGACCTAATAGCGCGCGCTCACACAAACATTAAACGCTTACTGAAAACTAAATGTACAGTGATATTGTAAAGTTTGTTTTACAAATGTCACATAAGAAGGTTAAACAGTTTCCTTTTACTCTTTTTACAGTAACCACAGTTCCCATTTTCTTGCTTTATAATAACAGATAAAAATACTATTCACTTTCAGTGAGTTCACGGAGATATGATAATTCACAGTTCACAGTTTACTCTTTGCGATCATATGATATGATAATTAACCTATTTTAACAGTAGCATAAAACGCTGTTTACTTATAGTGGTTTCACAATGATATGATACAACAGTGTTTCGGTACTGTCTTCACGATACTACGATGAAACACAATACTTTTTTACATCTTTATAAGGGAACCGGCATGGCCAGGTGGTTAAGGCACTCGACTTGTAATCTGAGGGTCGCGGGATTGAATCCCCATAACTCCAAGCATCCCCGTGTCGAATGCTTCCTCAGTGTCGAGAAAGCAAGCTTTCGCTTTTGTTAAAACTGTGTAATTGTTTCCGTTAATCTGATCAATTGGTCTGCAGTTTGTCTGTATTTTCTAAATCCATTTTGAATTTCAGGTAATTTTAAATTTGGTTCTAAGTATATAGATAGTCAGTTACTAATTATTCTTTCTAAATTTTTTCCTGTGCAACTGGTTAGACTAACCGAGCGGTAATTGTTTGGTTTATTTGCTGGTTTTCCTTCTTTTTAGAACATTAAAATTACTGCTTCCTTCCAAGAAACAGGGATATATCCATCTGAAGTTAAAATGAGCTGTTAGGTGTTCACATAATTTTGAGTACCATTTTTTAGGAGGATGGCTTGTATACCATCATCTCCAGGAGTTTTGTTTTTTGTGTTTTCGATGACTATTAATACTTCTGTTACTGTTATATCTTTTATTAGTTGACGAGTGCTGCAGTCTATTGTTTTCTCTGGTTTTATTGATGTGTTTAGTGGGAATTTTGGCAAGTATATGGTTTTGTTCTGTTCAATGAAGTTATTGACTTTATTATAGAAGTATCTGTTCATGCCTGGTTCATGGTGTGTTTTGAACGTGTGTTTAGGTGGTTTTTAAACATTTCTGCTTTTTCTAGGTGAGTATAAGCTGTTTTGCCATGTGATTTGAGTGATGGGTACTCTTTGTTTGTTTTCCTGTGTTGGTATATCTTTTCAGGTGTGTCCAGAATTGTTTTGGATCTGTTTTACAATTTAATTGTGAGCAGGTGTCCCAACTGTCTTGTTTTTGTTGTCGGATTTGATGTCTTAGTTTATTTCTTATAGTGTTTATTTGTGTTTTTAGTGTCAGATTCCGATTTTGTATGTACTGTCTTCGTAGTTTTCTTCTTTCTTTTATTAGGTGTATTATTTCTTGATGTGGTTGCCATATGTGTGTTGTTGTGAAGTATTTTTGTTTCGGTATTGAGCTGTTGGCTACATGTTTTAGGCACTCGAGATTATCTGCATCTATATCTGATGCGTCCGCGGCAAAGTTTAGTACTTCAGTTGGTAAAATTTGGTCTATGACTGATTGAAATTGTGGCCAGTTAGCTTTCTTAATTTAATTTATCTTTTATTTTAGTTTTGTTTAAGTGGGGGTGAGATTGAAGATACACCAGACTGGAAGGTGGTCACTATCTATATCGTGACCAACAGAGAAGTTTACGAATTTGCGACACATATTATATGAACACGGGCATAAATCCAGTATTTCACTGGTGCCATGTGTGTACGAGATATGTATCGGTGTTGCATCATTTAACAAAATCATATTAGTTTCAGTTAGAAATTTATAAAGTATTTAACCATTAGAGTTTTACATATATAGTTAAAGGTGATATGTTTACTATTTAAATCTCCTATAATTACTATATTGGGGTTGTGGTAAAATATGGAATGTAATAGATTGGCATCTAATACTTTGTTAGGCGAGTAGTAAATGCCCGCGACTATTATTTCAGTGTCATTTTAATTTCTTACGTCTATTACTACTGATTCATTGGAGGAAGGTCTTCATACTTCCTGAACTATAAGTTCAATTTTATATAGTAAAAAAATTCCTCTGCCTGAATCTCTTTTATCCTTTCTATTCTATCTGATAATAGAATATCCTTTTATTTTAAATCTGTGGTAGTTATAGAAGGCTGTTTTACTAATTACAAAGACATCTGGTTTTATGGTGGTGGTTATATCTTCAATCTCATGTTTCTTGAAAGCAATAGCACTCTGGATATTGATGTGTAGTACTGTGAATTTATCCATGGTTGATAGAGTTCATGATATATGTTAAGATTTGTGGTAGGTATGTTTGGATGTTTTTCATAATTATTTTAATGACTATGTTTATTAAACTGTTTTCATTATTTGGATTAGTGTATTCGGCCATTATTTCAGAGAAAGTAGATGTAATAGCATTGTATTTTCAATATTCATAGGTGTAGTTTTATGTGTGACTGCAGTTGTTTTGGGTAAATCTTCACTAGTTATTGGTGGTTTTTTTGTGTAATGTTTTTTGTTGTTTTTTTTTACTGTTGCAGCATGTGAGTTTAGTTGTGTGTTTGTGGTGCAGGTTATGTTTTCTGGTTGGTTTTGGTTGTTTATGGATTGTGTGTGTCTTTGACTTGTGCGAGTTTTTATTTTGATTTCGTATATATGTGTTTTAATTGATTTTATATTTTTGGCAACCTTTATAGTTTGCCCTTTGTTCTTCCCCATAGTTACATCATTTTGGTTTTGGGTTTTGTTTAGTGTATTGAGATATGTGGTGGTTATCTCCACAGCCTACACAACGCACAGTTGCTTGGCATACATCACCAAAGCGTTAGATTGATTTCGGTTTGCTTTGAATTTCGCGCAAAGCTACACAAGGGCCATCTGCGCTAGCCATTCCTAATTTAGCAGTGTTGACTAGAGGGGAAGAACCTAGTCATCACTACCCACCGCCAACCTTTGAGATACTCTTTTACCAACGAATAATGGGATTGGCCGTCACACATTATAACGCCCCCACGGCTGAAGGGTCGAGCATGTTTGGTGTAATGGACATTCGAACCCGCGACCCTCAGATTATGAGACGAGTGCGTTATATACCTGGCCATGTCGGCCCATATTTTCGCAGGAACCTAACCTACCTATACAGCTTAACTCTCTCTTCGTGTAGAGTGGCATCCATGACCAAACAAACTGTCGATTCTACTATGTTTAGAACGTCTTTCACATAAATGAATGAAACCAAAATACTTTTAATGCTTTAGTACTTACTAAACTTATGTACAAAAAACAAAACTTAAGAGAAGTTGGAAGTACTTTAATATTATAGATAATATTCCTTAATGCATTCTTATAACAGCGACAGATTTAAATATAGAGTTTTATTATATTTCTAGTGTCACTGTCATGAAAAATAAAAGTAAACCAAGACTATGAATTTTTGAGGACGAACTTAATTAATGTTACGCACGTTTATGTTAAAAATTCACGTGTTTTACAGTTTTAAATGAAACCATCTTGCCCTATTTCTAATAATGAATTTTCATTTATATATATGCATATATACATTATAACCGTAAATTTTTAAGCCATAAACAAAACACATTAAAATTAAACAAAACACGCTGCATAATTTTAAAAGTATCGTAGGGTACAAGCTACAACGTGGAATTATAAGATATATCATAAGTTTTGGAGGTGACAGCGCAAATAGGACACACATTACGTTGGAGATACACCGTCTATGAGTCTTAATAGGCCCGGCATAGCCAGGTGGGTTAATGTGTTCGACTCGTAGTCTGAGGGTCGCGGGTTTGAATCCCCATCGTACCAAACATGCTCGCCCTTTCAGCCGTGGGGGCGTTATAATGTGATGGTCAATCCAACTATTCGTTGGTAAAAGAGTAGCCCAAGAGTTGGCGGTTGGTGGTAATGACTTACACTGCTAAATTAGGGACGGCGAGCGCAGATAGCCCTCGAGTAGCTTTGCGCGAAATTAAAAAATCAAACAAACAAACACTCTTAACTTCCAATTCGCTAGTCTCACATAAGAAGATTAGAAATTTAGAAATCGGAAGAGCGAGATATAGGTGCTGAAGCCCGCAACGTCCAACATCTACAGTCATGTGAAAAAGTTAGGACACCATATGAAAGCCTGTGTATTTTTGTAACATTTTTGGATATATAGATATTTAATCTCAATTTTAACAATATTGAGAGATTATAGGAATATAACTAAACAATTAAAACTAAAGAAAAGACTTTTCAAGATATTCTGTAAATGTAATTCTACAAAAATGCATATTCTAACTGAGGAAAAAGTAAGGACACCCTACCCCCTAATAGCTAGTGTTACCCCATTTGGCTGAAATAACTGCAGTGAGACGCTTCTTGTAGCCATTTACCAGTTTCTGACATCGGTGTGAAGAAAGTTTGCTCACTCCTCAATACAGAATTCTTTCAACTGTGAGATGTTTGAGGGGTTTCTTGCATGTACAGCCCGTTTCAAGTCACCCTACAGCATCTCAATGGGATTAAAATCTGGGCTTTGACTCGGCCATTCCAGGACTCTCCATATATTAGTTTTCAGCCAGTCCTTGGTGGATTTACTAGTATGTTTTAGGTCATTGTCGTGTTGCAGGGTCCAGTTCCAGGTTCTTTTCCTGGAATGCTGTATTTGGTTTACGCAAAACGTGTCCTATATTCTGGTATACAAATAATTCAATTTTAGACTCATCTGTTCAAAGAACATTATTGTAGAAGTCCTGGCCTTTGTCTACATTCTCTCTGGCAAACTTCAGTCTGGCCTTGATTTTTCTCTTAGAGAGCAAAGGTTTCCTCCTTGCACACCTCCCATGCAAGTTAAACTTGTTCAGTCTTGTTTCAGTCTGATTGTAGAGGCATGCACTTTCACATCAACAGTAGCCAGAGCCTGCTGTAGGTCCCGTGATGACATGTTAGGGTGTTTGGAGACCTCTTTTAGCATCTTGCGGTCTGCTCTCGGGGTGAACTTGCTTGGATGACTAGACCTGGGCATGTTGGCAGTTATTTTGAAAACCCTCCACTTGTTGACTACTTTCCAGACAGTGGAATGGCTGATTTTAAAATCTTTTGGGATCTTTTTAAATCCCTTACCCAACTCATAAGCTGCTACAATTTCTTTCTGAAGGCCTCAGACAGCTCTTTTGCTCTCACCATGGTGCTCACTCTCACTTCAACAGTCAGGAGCACACCAAACTAAATGTCTGAGGTTTAAATAGGGCAAGCCTCATTCAAAATGCTGAGTAATGATCTTCTAATCATGTGCACCTGGTGTGATACACCTGTGTGTGAGTTGAGCCATTTTAAGTGGGAATAAATGTGGGGGTGTCCTAACTTTTTTCTCAGTTAGAATATGCGTTTTTGTAGAATTACATTTACAGAAGATCTTGAAAAGTCTTTTCTTCCGTTTTAATTGTTTAGTTATATTCCTATAATCTCTCAGTATTGTTAAAATTGGGATTAAATATCTATATATCCAAAAGTGTTAAAAAAATACACAGGATTTCTTAGGGTGTCCTAACTTTTTCACATGACTGTATATCACTCTCCACTGTTTGCAGACTGCTCTCTCAAGTTAAATTAAGAATAAGATAAACATAAAAAGATAAGAAATAAATAAATAAAATAAAGTATGAAAAATAATAAGGAAAATAAGGTACTGGGTTTATCTAGTATTAAATGCTGAAGAAAATAGTGTACTTTAGAAAGCTGTGGTTCTGGTTTTATATAGTATTAAATGTTATACTGTAGAAAGGTATGATTCTGGTTTTATCTAGTATTAAATAGTGTACTTTAAAAGGCTGTGGTTCTGTTTCATCTAGTATTAAATAATGAAGAAACGTGATGAAAACTTCAAAAACCATAGTTCTCATTTTATTTAGTACATAGAGCTGAAGGGACACAGCGTATTTTTTAAACTATTAGCTCAGAAGTTATTGAAATCTAATATTTAATAATAAAGAAAATATCTAACAGTATATATAATAACAATGAAAATACAATACGTTAGAGTTCGGGGAAATATTATTATATACCTGCAATCTCAATATAGTTTTGAAGATCTGTGACTTTATTTTTCGGCTCGGAAGGTTATTGTTTTGAATTAAGCACAAAACTACACAATGGGCTATCTGTGCTCTGCCCACCACGTGTATCGAAACCCGAACTCTAGCGTTGTAAGTGCGCAGACATACCGCTGAGCCACTGGGGGGCAGGTTTGGAAGGACACATAGATATCTGTAAATACAGTATCCGAGAAGGTATGAAGCATTACTTTTAAAACGAACGTAGCATTCTTGTAAAAAACAAATGCTTCGATTATATATAACGTTAGCTTTTGGTGAGAACCTGCTGGATCTGTATTAAAAATAGTTTTCAACTTATGTAAAATTAGATTTGTGGAAAACATAATGCCTAGATGAAATTTACTAAGCACTTGTTTGAAAATAGCTTTCCTCATACTTTCTTAATATGATGTTTGTTATTAAGCATAAGGTTACGCAATGGACTAACTTTCTGTACTCGCTGTGAGTATCGAAACCTGGATTTTAATACTATAAGCTTCTCCTAATATAAAAATGTATTATAAGATACATATTTTGCATACGCTTAGACTGTGTTTCTGTTCGTCATTTTTGACTGACCTTGTATATTAAGTAAAGCTGTAAAACATTTCATTTGTAAAAGAAAATAAAACATGATTAAACCTAAATTCTTGGAAAACATTGCGCTCTCATTTGAAATCTTTATAAATAGTAATTTGAGACTGAACGGCAAAAATGAAACTCAAATAAAATCAATAAATCTGGTTTTAAGGGAAACTTGTCTTCAAGAGATTTTGGTTTTGGATAAGCATTGTGTGAATAGAAATTTGGAAAATCTCGTGCAGGACTAGGAGGATCTCTGGGTTCATATGAAATAAGTATAACCTTATAAGTATTGGGTTTGTAGGGCCTTTGAGTTTATATGAGGTAATAAATTTATATGTAGCTCCAAGAAAAATGTTGTACTAATGTAAAAGCAGTAAATTCAACATTACGTTTTTTTTAAACATTATGTTAATGAAAATCAATAAATCAAAGTTATGGTTTGGAAGGACCTTGCGTCATACGAAATGAATACATCTCGCATTAAAACTTGGAGGAAAATTGCATTCATATGAAAGAGATAAATACAACATCGAGTATTGGAAGAATATTTAAATGCAGGTAGTTTAACATTTGATTCCAACGTTAGGACCTTGAGAGTTGTAGGCATATTCTAATTCACGAGTACTGTAGCTACTTAGTATTCTTAGAAAAATATTAGCTCTATCAGCCGTATAAGTTAAACCAAAAGTTGGATAAATTATAGATATATATTATACATTCTGGTTTGAAATGTATGTATTTATATGCGTATAATATGTACTTGCTGGTTATGTGTGTTAATACACTGTAATTAAATATCGGCTGTACATTTATGTAAATTTAAGTACACAAAGTATTCCGTATATACAAAAATATACCGTATAACTTAAATATGCACAGTAAAATGTTTGTTTCGTGTTTTTATGCTTATTATTTTTTGGCCCTTTAATATTAACTTTTAAGGAAAATTTTCATGGACCCATAGTGTTCTTAGGCCTTAGGCACTGTGCCTATTATGCCTAATAAATAATCTGGCCCTGACTGTATCCAGAGTTCAATGAAATTTTACCAAAACAATACTTTCAGACTGCACCTAACGATGAGTGTGTTGTCGTTACAGGGAACTGTACGAAAATAATACTTTCTTAGTGGACTTAACATTGAGTTACATAGTTACGTGGTGTATTTAAAAAAATAGTTTCTGAATTGATCTAACATTAAGTGCCGTTGTTACATGGTATTGTAGGGGCATATTGCATTTGTGAAAGTTACTGTTATAACTTTATCTTGTAATGAGTTCTAAAGGAATATTGTGTGTTTGAAAAGAAATTATTCAAACTGTACGTAAAAAAGGGTGCTGAAAGTATTATATACTTTCAAAGCCATGGTTTTCGTTTTATCTAGCAGGATGAATGTGGCGTATTTTTAAAAGTGTTTATTTATTTATCCTTGGAGGAAAATAATTTTTATGAACCGGAACATTCAGAAATATACAATTTATTTTTATCTCACTCGTGACAAAAAGGATCAAATAAGAATGTGGAAAAACCGTGGTTTCATTCAAGTTAAAACTGTATAATGAAGTAACGTGGTGTACTTTTAAAAAACATTAACACTGATATTATCATATTCTGATATTTGATGATGAATGAAATGTGTATCAGTAAATATAAATAATAGGGTTAGGAAGAACATTAATACGTACATACAAACCCGATATTTAACATAGCTTTGAAAATATGTAGCTTTAAGTTTCGGTTTGAAGAGACATATATAGCTGCAAATATAATACCCTAGGTGGTATAAAACATTAAGTTTAAAAAGAACATAGCGTTCTTGTAAAAAAAAATGTTTTGATTACATATAGCGTTAGGTTTATGCGATAACCTGTTGGATTTGTATAAACAATAGCTTTTGAGTAATTTTTAATTAGGATTTAGGAGAGCATGCTGAATTTCTAAAAATAGTAGCCATGAAAACGTGTAACATTATTTTTGGGATATTTGTAAAATAAATTACACTTGCTTCAAAAAATGCACTATGAACTGCGGGGCCTTGGTTGTCATATAAAAGTGACTGTAAAACCCTGATATTTGATGAGACAAGAGTTGGCGGTAAATGCTACTGGCTTGCTTCATTCACTTTCGTTTACCAATTCAGAAACAAGAAGGGACGGTTATGTTCCGATAGACCTCATCTAGCTCTGTTTAAACTTTCTGAAACAAACGAAATTCATGATAGTGTATAAATTTATATAAATCAGTTTTTTTTTTTGTTTTTAAATCTACGATTGAGTATGTCTGCCCATGTTACTAAACGGTAAAGAGAATCTTTCAAGTCACCGATCTGTACTGAACAACATTGTCAAATAAATTTGTCCTTTTTTTTATTAATTTATTTTTCCAAAAAAAATGCTACTTGCAATTTTATGTAGGATGTTCAAACTATTCTTCCATAATTATGAAACTAATTTGCAAAACAATTCAAACTACGTTGAAGAGTAAGAACAAAACATTTACTGACATTTACCAACAAGCTCACGACGAAACTTTACCAAGAGGATATATGATGTTTGAATTTCATATATCCTTTTCATATATACCAAATTATATAGCTTTAATTTCCAATATTTATTGTATATTTGTTTTTTCACTATGTTTAGTTTGAACTTATGTAAGCACGATCATTTAAGTTTTAAAACTATATATTCTGTAAAAGTGATTTTTTCTAGTTATTCTTGCTCATAATTTCACATTTTTCTATGCAGTCGAGGTAAAAGCGCGTGTTTCTTCATAGGGATACTGTCTCTCAACGAATACGTTGTTTTTTGTTTTTGTTATCACTAAGTGAAACAAACGTTCCCGTGAGTTAGCCATTCGTGTACAAAATAAACTAACCACTTTTACTATTTATTAGCGTTATTGGTTATGGCGACTGGCGATTCCATTGTGATCGTCTGTGGGAGACTAGACATGTATCTGTAACATAGTAACTCAATAAAAAGTAAATATTGATGTTGCCAGATACTGCTAGTACGTCAGTCAGCGACTGTAAATACTTTATACAAACCATATAAAATTTTATAAGCCCCTCATTAAAAAAATAAACAATTTCAGAACCTAATGAACTTCGACACGATCTTATTTCTAATATTGAAGTAGTTGTTAACTTAATGTTCCGGGAAAAATCGATTGCCTTTGATAGCGTTCTAGTCGTTCTATTTTCTATTCGAAATAAATAAAATACGACGTTTTTGCCAACTAAACTTAACATATTTAGAAAATAAAACATAACTTCTATGCCAGTTAAACTTAAGATATTTAGAAAATGCAACATCTATGCCAAATAAACTTATAATATTTACACTGCCAATGATATTTCTCCTGAATGAGTCGAATACTAGTTAAATAGTTTGAAATGGCAGGATGCGTTTCGTTAAGAGAAAAATATTTAAAAAAATATTTTTATATTTTTCTCATCTTCATTCGTTTTGTAATTGAAACTAACTCTAACTGAATCAGTTGTAGGTAGTAAATACGTTCTTCGATATTTAATATTTGTCTCAACTAATGTGAATAAAATAACAAGAGTTTATTTAACTAGAAGTATTGTTACTTGCAACAAGTAATACGTTAAACTTTGAAGAAAATTTCATTTCTAATAATTATATTTATCGTTCCTACTTGTAGATTCTGTCTCTTCTCGCAGGATGATTGAGTGTCATGCTTATAGTAACAACCTGGTGTTAATGGTGGCTCGTGGGAATAGCTGTTCGGATTGCACTTTATGTTGTGGATAATTCGCTGCTACAGCTCTCCACATGTTATAAAAAGACAAGAAATGGCTGTGGATTTTTTGCTTTGTTCTTGATGTTCATGACGAGAAATAGTGACTGATTCAACTAGTGAAGAGTTCTACAGTGTATAAATATCATATACAAGGAGCGGTTGAAGGCAATGAAGCAAATATTTACGATTAGGTTCTTATTATACTACCTAGTTTCTGTGAGTGATAACTAATATTCCTAGCTTTTCATGACAGAATTGTGCGAAAACTTAATAATGTTTCAACCAAATACATCACCTTAGTACAACTTTGCTTTAAGTAATTCTTAAACAAGCGTTAAAAAACAGAAATAATTTTAAGACACGTCAGTTGATGAACTATATCTCGCTAAATTATGTAAGTACTTTAACTTCTGTAACAATATTAAGACGCAGGTCAAAGTGTTTGAATGAGTATTAAATAAATCTCTGAGAGTGAACTGCATTAGTTTCTAAGTTATATTTCTTTAACTGGATACATTAAACTTGAAGGCCGTATTCTTCATGAAGTTATTAAGACTAGTAACAAGAGTAATACTTTGGTGGATAAATATTAATATTTTTGTGTTAAAAACATATTTGTTTTGAAGCTTTTAACTGATTTAAGAAACTTTTTAAATAACTCTTGGAGTTTTTTCTGTTAAATGTAAGTTGAAAGAAAATAATAGTACGGATCAACAACACTCTCACAAAACATAATGATCAAAATAGGTTACATACTTCTAGAAATACAGTAAAAATGAACAGTATTGCATTTGTGTAAAGCTTTTCCATACTATCCAAAAATACTAACAGCTGTTTTTGTAATCTAATCTATAAACTGTTTGGTTATAGATTAGCAATGAACAAAATCATGTCTTGTATGTAAACGATCCCAAAATCTGATCATCATCCTTTTTTTGTTGTTATTTTTTGTCACACTGTTTTTTTCTTTCAAGTAACGATTATTTAAAACAATGGCTAATTATAACATTATTTCCGTGTTATGAATAATTCTTAATGTTGATTTTGAAAAATTAAACTCGCGACATTTCATGACATACAGAAACACTATGGTGCTCTATAATAGGACCTTGAAGCTTGACTTCTGATTTATGTACACGTTTATAAGACGGAGAGACCGATGAAAAACACACACTGCGAGACCTTGTACCAACTGTATTACTGAATGCGAATTGCTGCTACATGTATATACATATACTATTCTGTGTGAATATGTGGCTGAAATTATCATGTGAAATATTGTGCTGTATAAAATTACAGCTTCATCCAGTAAAGATTTAGAGAATTACTGAGTGGCTAGCTTAAGTTATAGTGACTTATGGTTCACATTACCTTTTCGAAATTCAGATAATGAAAACGTGATGTGACATCGTAAAGTTTGAATTACAGGTACGTAAGTTTTTAAAATCTTCCTTTCTCTAGGCTTGGCTCGGCATGGCCAAACGTATTAAGGCGTGTGACTCGTTCGCATCCCCGTCGCGCCAAACATGCTCGCCCTTTCAGCCGTGGGGGCGTTATAATGTGACGGTCAATCCCACTATTCGTTGGTAAAAGAGTAGCCCAAGAGTTGGCGGTGGGTGGTGATGACTAGCTGCCTTCCCTCTAGTCTTACACTGCTAAATTAGGGACGGCTAGCACAGATAGCCCTCGAGTAGCTTTGTGTGAAATTCAAAACAAACAAATTCTCTAGGGTGGCCTTCCTTGACAAATATCCCATAACTGTCTAAAAGTATTAGGAACTAGATCATGGTTATATTCAAATCGATATATAAGCTGATAAAATTAAATTAAGCTTTTTTTTTAATTAGATGAAGATATTAAGTTTATTCAAGCAGTATCAGTAGCACAGTGAAATATTTAAGTGATTTATTTTTAGTGTTCATTATGTTACTTGTACATTATTTCATTACTAAACATGTGTGAAGTACGTTATGTAATCTCCTACGGTGCTAAATATGTTATTTTATTACTGAATACGTGTGAAGTGTTCCGAAGTACAACGTTACAACTACACTGCTTGGTATATTATTTCTTTGCAGAAGATGCTTTACATGCTCAGAGTAATCAACTACACTGTTTAATACACGATTTTATTACTAAATATCCGTTAATGTATGATGAATAATCAACTACCCAGTTTAGTACACTGAACCTGACGATGACCAAAGAAGGTCGAAACGTTGTTCGCTCTTCTATGTAAAATATTTTCTCAACCCAAACGAGCCGTTTTTGCATATATATATTACTCACTGTTTAGTACACTGTTTCATTACTGAAAATGGATGTAGCATTTTGATTAATCAACTACACTGCTTAGTACACTAATTGATTACTAAACATGTGTTTGAGTAATCAAGTACGGTGCTTAGGAGATTATTTCATTACTGAATAAGTGTGAAGTACTCTGATGAGTCAAATACACTGCTTAATACGTTATTGTATTACTGAACAAGCGCGACGTTCGCTGAATAATCAATCACACTGCTTGATACATGATTTCATTTTGTGAATATGTCTGACGTATGTAAGGTAATCACTTCTCTTCACCACTTCATTACTCAACATGTGAGCAGTACCTAGAGTAGTCAACTACGCATTTTTTACATTATTTCATTATTCAACAAGTGTGGGCTGTACTGAATAAGCAACTATAGTGCTTAGTATATCATTTCATTACTGAACGTGTTTGACGTATGTTGAGTAAACACCTAAGCTATGTTGTGGATTACTTTTTTATTATAGATGTGTGAAGTGCCTGTAGTATTCAGCTACGTTGTGTAGTACATTATTTCATTACTGGACAAGTGTAACATTCGTTGAATAATCAAGTATACAATAGTTAATACATTAGTTTATTACTGAAGCCCCACAGTGGCACAAAGATATTTCTAAGGACGAACAACTCTAGAATCCAGGTTTCAATGCTCGTGATGAGCAGTGCACCTATGTCTATTCTGTAGCTTTTTGCTTAATTACAAACAAACAGTCATTACTGAACAAGCAAGAAGTACGATGAATAATCAACTACACCGTTTAGTACGTTATTACATTATTTAACAAGTGTGAATTACGGTAAGTAATAAACTACGTTGCTTAGTCTTAGTGAACATGTGTAAACTATGCCGAAAAATCAAGTACGCTGCTTAATATATTCTTTCATTGCCGGTAGTCAGTTATACAACTTATTGCCTTAATTCATTACTGATTATGTGTGACGTACGGCGATTAGTATATTATTTCATTTAAGTCGTGTTGTACATGTCAACAACGCTCCTTAATGCATTACTTAATACATGTGTGCATTACGTTAATCAATTCACTACACTGCTAAGTACGTTATTTTTTACTAAGCATGTGTGAAATTGGCTGAGTAAGCAACTGCAGTACTTATTAATTTATTTCATTACTGAACATGTGTGACGTACGTTGAGTAATCAACTGCGTTGCTTATAATATTATTTCATTATTGAAACTCGTACTTTATTGATTTTTTTGAAAATCTGTGAAGTATGCTGAATAATCATCTACACTACTTAGTACATTATTTCATTCCTGAACAAGTGATGTACGGTTATTAATCCTCTACGTTGCTAAGCGCACATTTTTGTTACTGAACATCTGTGAAGTACAGTGAGTAATCCACTATGCTGTTTTGTGCATTATTTTATTACCGAACATATGTGAAGTGCGTTAAGTAATTTTTTAACTACGCTGTGTAGGACCTTAATTGATTACTGAAAATGTGTGAAGTATATCTAGTAATCAACTACCCTGATTTGTACATAATTTGATTACTGAACATGTGTGATGTATGTGAAAGATTTGCTGTTATAAGTTTATTTTAATACCTCTGTGTTTGATGCATGTGACGTGTATTGTTGAATGTGTATTGCGCAGGTTACGCCTGTTCTGTTAATTTTTAGAAGATTCTTGAAAATAAGAATCAACAATATCTGTTTTACGAAAACTCTAGCGTTTTTATAACAGCGTTGAAAGTTCGAGAATTCCGCGTGATTGGTATATAAAACCGACGCGCCGATAGACAGTATTATTATTGGTAAGCTGCAGTCAGTTTGCTATAAGCAGTGTGTATAAAATATGCACTCTTACAGGATAAAAATTATTGAGTTATAGTGTCCTGAAAATATGTAAGATAGAGAATCCTCGACTTTGTGAATAATGGAAATAACAAATAGGAAAAAAGCATATTTGTATTGCTGGAGAGAAATAATTGAACACAAAGATTATTGATGAAGAATTAAAAGAAATAAACCGAGACTGAACAAAAAAAAAAAAAGAACTAGTTAGGAATTTGGGTACCTGAACATACAAAGAACAGGGATCATGTGTTATGGAAACAACAAATATGAAATCAATCATTGTATACGTTCACGGCGTTAACCGCAGAGCATACGAATTACTAAAGAAAAGAAAGTGCTCTCGTCTCCGAAGTAGGGTTGCTATAACGACAGAAGATGGTAACCTTATTGAGAATAAGGGAGTTTGTAGTAGAAAAAGGAAAATGCCTTTTTGTTACTTGTATTTCATCGAACCAAGGGGCAGCTGTTAACCTGTTTAGCTTTATGCCAATGTTTCAAAAGAGAAATGATTACTTCATACTCTCTTGGTCAGGAATAGTTTAATTTAGTAAAGTCAGAGATTTGGAACATTGTATGTAAAGGCATGTTGTTAATTCCTTTTGCCAAATACAGTATTAGTATATATGCCACAGTATATATATATAGCAAGAACACAATAGTTCACGAAAATTTGGTCACTAAATTATCATGGTATTATTTGTGAACTGCTAACAAATTTTATCGACTCAACTGCCAGAGTAAGAAAAACAGTTTTAATAGCACAGTGGAAAAGAGTTTACATATTCAGAAATGCAACTTCATAAAACTGTAACTTTATAAACTATATGTAAAAACTGATCAATTAGAATAAAGACCGACTACTTATTAACCAAGTAACTCACGCCTCCCAGTGGTACATCGGTATGTCTGTGGACTGAAATCGCTATCAACCGGGTTTCGATGGCCATGATAGGCAGAGTGCGGATAGCCCATTGTGTAGCTTTTTGCTTAATTTCAAACAAACAAAAATTTACAGTGGGAACCATCAGTCTTAAAAGTCCTTTTTAGGAGGTGTTACTTATATATTATAAAACTCGGGCAAGTCATACACCTCGTGTGGTATTTAGAGAAGTATTCTGTTAGAAAGCATTACTTGTAAGTCTTATATCTATAACAAACGAGTGAGTAATCGATTCATTTGGTATTTATAGAAGCCTTTGGTTACTAAGTGTTTTATATAATATGAGAAACGGACAAGTGATACTGCTCATTTAGTATTTACAGAAGTCCTTTGTTAGAAAGTAGTACTTATATATATTATAATAAAGTGGAAGTGATATAGTTCATTTGGTGTTTACAGGAAGCCACTGAAAGGTCTTATATGAAATGAACAAGTGATGCAACTCTTTTGATATTTATAGACGTATTTTGTAAAAAGTGATAATTATATATTATAAGAACGGGGCAAGTGATTCTGTTCATTTGGTATTTCTTGATGTCTATATGTAGAAAATATTGCTTGTATATCTTAAGTAACGGGAAATGATACGGCCTGCTTGATATTTACAGAAGCCTTTTGTTGAGAGTCTTATTTACATATTATAAGAAACGGGAAGTGTTACAACTCATTTTGTATTTCCAGAAAGTCATTCTTAGATGTTACTAATGCATTATAGGAAACGGGAAGTAGCATGACCCATTTGGTATTTTTAGAAGATCTTTGTTAGAACCTGTTAGTTATAAAATATAAGAGACGGAAAGTCATACGATTTATTTGCTCTTTATAGAAAACCTTATCGACTCTGAGTTTTTGTTTTTCAAGTACGCTCATAGCTCCGTCTTTTCTTGACCGATTTCAGATCTAATTATTGTTTCCGACTCAGTAGGTCAAACCCTTTCGATCATTGTATTTAACCATGTCCAAGGTCAAATTAGATTAATTTGATCTAATCCTGTCTAAAAGAATTTCAATTGCCGCGGCTATTGAGGATTTCCTCTTGCTTATGAATATTTAACAACAATTCCTATCTATAAAATACCAATGGTAATTTAGGATATTTCAATAAAAATTGTGCTTGTTTCCTAAATATTTATCAAATATTCAGCATTATTTGCATGTGTTTAAATAGTAAATATAGCGTCATTTCAATTATTATTATTTTTTTTAAATATTGGTTCCATACATTGTTTAAAGGTACTACCGGGCTTAATGTGGAGACTGCCCTTTTAAATATTACTGTGGTTATGGGTCTCATAACTGCGTCATCTTATTCTACCATGTTATCACTTCAACTTTTTTTGCATATATAATATTGGCGTACAGCCATATTACCGACAAGATAAAAAGCACTTTACATTTGTTTAATTTCAAGCTACCTAAAAAGGTTTTTTTTTTTTTTTAAGTGTAAACATATGCGTTACACTCAATATTTCAATTTGTGTAGCGCCACACTGGCTCAAAGTTTACTAGTTTCTTCTTCAAAGCTACATAATGATATGTTTCAGGCTAAGTATGATTATTCGAGAGAGAAAGAGTTAAATTTACATACACACGCATGTACGTATGTATATATATTCTTAAGCCTTAATGTAATATCTGTAACAAAGCCTGTTGTCACTATATAACGTTATAACGTTCATGCGAAATAGAAAAGACTAGGTGAGTGACAAAAAATATCATGAATTCATTTTCTCTCTGATTAATAAAATAATAATTTTAGGAAAAAAGGAAAATATAAAGTCAAAGTAATTAAACTAATTTTATTTATTCCATAAATTCTATTAATAGATTGAGCTTTTAGTATTTTAATATATATATATATATATATGTAAACATACACATAAAGAGGAAGAAACGAACACATGTTGTCAACGTGTAGACAGCCAATGTAACATGTTAAAGAACACTATCATGAGCTTACCGTGATAATCAGTTAATGATAGATCAGGTGCATACTTCACGATCAAGTGGTTGAAGCGTTCGTCTCATACTCTTAGGATCGAGGGTTCGAATCCCCGTCGCACTAAACATGCTTATCCTTTCAGCCTTGGGGCATTATGAAGGTACGGTCAATCCCACTATCCATTGGTAAAAGAGTAGCCCAAAAGTTAGGATGAGCAGTGATGACTAGCTGTCTTCCCTCTAGTCTTACAGTGGTAAATCAAGGACGGTTAAGGACAGATAGTTTTGCTCGAAATTCAAAAACAAACAAACAAGCGTGCTTTACAAAAATAGGTGGATGGTCTGTCATATAGACGTGGATAAACACAATGAATTTTATAAATCACCTTTCTTAACACTTTTATAAAATTCGTATTTGTTACTTTTTGATTGCGGTAAGTAAAGGAGTTGCGAAAACTTCTTTAAGGTGAATTTTCAACAAATTTAATAATTGCCTTAGAAACTGTACTTTGGTTAGGTATAATTCCTCTGTGGTTGTCATATTTTTAAACACTTTAGTTTTTGAGTAAAAAATGAAACAAAATATGCGGGTTTCGAATTCAAGTTCCTCTCGGTCGTTTAGCTGTTTCTGTGACGTTTTACAACTGTGACGTAATAGTTGCCAAACACGCTTCGTTGCGCGCCGACCATTTTGTTCCTTTCAGTGCTGGTGTTTTATGTAAATCTATCGGTGCTTTTTTCGGATTATATACTTTGTGAGACTATTTTTAGTCGTGATATTGCTACTTTATGTTTGTTTTATGATAACATGGTTTACTGCGTTGCTTATGGTTGTAAAAACGGTTCGGCATCAGGCAAAAGCTTCTTTTCGTTTCCGTGCAAGGGAAGAAACCGGCAAGGGGGCGACAGTGGGTGCAGATGGTCAATAGGAAGAACTGGACACCTTCACACCATGCAAAGCTTTGTCAAGATCACTTTGAACGCTCATGTTTTGTGTCGAATCCCATCGGCAGTAGACATGATCGTCTCCACCATCTTTCCTCGTGTAGAGCTGAGGACTGATCTCAGTCTGCTGCATACAGGTTCCACCTCTCTGAAGCCATCCCTTGCCATCATGAAAAGAACAAACTTAAAGGTTTGTGTGCAGTATAAAGCGATAAACAATAACTAGTATTATATAATAATTTAAAAAGTACAAGTTTTTGAAGAATGTAACTGGATATACACATTTCACATTCATGAGCGTGTTTTGCATTTGTGGCACCTAAAAGTCAGTGTAACCTTGATTTCCTTCTAGACAGTGGACAAATCTATCCCAGATAGAGTATATTCCAAATTTAAAAGCTGGTAGATCATTCTGTAGATGTTTTTGTAACATTTTTACATATGGAAAAGTTTGAATACCATTTTTCAAATTTAACATTTTAAGATAAATTTAAATAATACTATGTCTTGAACATGTTGAAGTAATCAAGTACATGTTATGTACCTTTAAAAAAAAAATTGTAGACTTGTAAACAATCAAATATAAACTCCATAACATATTTCCATAACTCATCATAATAAAATTAATCTTAACACAGTACTTTGACATTATCATATTACATTTAAATCTCATAAACCTCATAAAGCATGTTGTTTTAATATATAATCTTATTTCTTCAGTATCACTCACAGTTCCGCTACTCTCGCTCGTGGAACTGTCCTCATCACTAGAACTTGTCAGATCTGTGTTAAAAGTAACTGTTCTAGGTTCGTTCAGAGTAGGTTTGAATTGATATGGCGCTACTCGACACTGTTCAGAACACAAAGTCAAAACAGACTCCGCCTCTGTTTCTCCGTATGCTATGGCCATGTTTATTTACATTCAACGCGCTGGCGTTGGCGGTTTGTGTGGCAACTATTACGTCACAGTACTTTTCCTAGCGGCATACGTAAAAACTAAAACGTTCGGATTGCCACTCGGAAAGGGCTCTTTCTGCACGAAGTTCTATGTTTCATTTATTAGCACATAAATGTGAACCTGCAAAATTAATCAGTATGAGTAGTTCTTCTGACTGCAAAGTTTTCTTTTTTCTGTAAAATTCACCTTTAACTATACTCTTCAAAAAAAGAAACGCAAAAGGCAAAATATGAGACACATTGTTAACAAGTTTATTCCGGGTAGTTCTATATGACATGTGTGAAACTTTGCACATTCACTGCTGAACATCTAAAGTCTGCAAAGGCGAAGTCCACGCTCACTAGGTGAAGTTTAACGTCACTCAACGTCAATAACGAGTATGCCCCCGTGAGCATCAATAACTGCTTGGCATCTCCTGCCCATGGAAGCGATGAGATGACGAATCACGTCCTGTGGAATGGCTGTCCACTCAGCCTGCAAAGCTGCTGCAAGCTGAGGTAGAGTCTGCGGTTGAGGTTGTCGCTGTCGCAGACATCCAAAGATGTTCGATGGGGTTTAAATCTGGTGATCTGGAGGGCCAGGGAAGAACGTTGATGTTGTGGTGTCTCAAGAAGACGGTGGTGAGTCGGGCTGTGTGAGGACGGGCGTTGTCATGTTGAAAAACATCGTTGACGTTCACCATGATGGGTTGCACATGGGGCCTACGAATCTCGTAGACGGTTGCGTACGGTCTGATCGGAAATCCTACGCAGCCCTGGTATGGTTGAGGCAGTAGACGTCGCAGTGGTGGTCCTATCCCGAAGGTGACGTAACCGCATGTTGCGATCTTGTGCGGGCGTGGTCACACGAGGTCTGCCAGATCGTGGACGGTCACGAGTTGATCCATGTTGTTGGTGACGATTCCATAGCCTTGTGATGGTGCTTGGGTGGACATTCACAGCTCTGGCAACATCTGATCGAGATTCGCCTGCTTCCAAGCAACCAATGGCGTTGTTGCGTTGTGCTTCAGTCAGTCTTGGCGTAATTGTATTGCGTGTCGGTGGCTTAACACTGAGCTATGGAAACCGAGAACCCGTCACTTTTATAGGAATTTTGCACATGTTGCACTTGCAGAACATGCAGATATATCAAACAAATTTATTGGACATGCATGCGTTTTGGCGAAAAATCCGATGTTTTCCTCCGTTTTCAAAGTGCACAACTTTTATTGTCATTTTGGTCTGACAATCAGTGCCTTTACACGTGTAACATTACATACTCTGAGCTTGTAACGTTATTACATATATTTCTCTTTAAAATAACAAATATATCCCTGTTGCGTTTCTTGTTTTGAAGAGTATATAATAAACTCAGGATAGTGAGTCGAATGTTGCTAGTATATAAGTTTAGATGTTGTTGTTGTTTTTTTAAATCGTGATGGCATAATATTTAAAATTTAAAAATCAATTATATAAAATATTCGAGTTAGTTTGTCTGAGGGCCCGGCATGGCCAAGTGTGTTAAGGCGTTCGACTCATAATCCGAGGGTCGCGAGTTCGAATCACGGTCGCACCAAATGCTCGCCCTTTCAGCCGTAGGGGCGTTATAAGTGACGGTCAATCCAGATTCGTTGGTAAAAAAGTAGTGCAAGAGTTGGCGGTGGGTGGTGATGACTAGCTGCCTTCCCTCTAGTCTTACACTGCTAAATTAGGGACGGCTAGCGCAGATAGCCCTCGAGTAGCTTTGTGCGAAATTCAAAAAACAAACAAAAACAAAATAGTTTGTGTGGTTAAACTCGAATTTTAAACGACGAAACTTTGTAATTAAAATCACCAACAGAGGGCTCAGTAAAACTTTAAGATCCGATTTTTTATTTCCAGCTATGTTAACATGACTGTTGAAGAGCATGAGATTAATAAATGTGTTCTTTTTTTTTTTCATTTTGCTAGGTAAGTAGGTTTCAGCAAAACATTTATTTGAAATATAGCGTTGAAGTGTAATAATTGGAGACTCTGGAAATTGCTGTGTCTAGATGCTTCAGTGGAGAGGAACTCTTTTAGACTTCTGGTATTGGAAAAAAGTCTGAAATTAAAGAAACTCCATTAGATTCCTTCACCAAACAAGTTAGATGAAGTTGAGAATCCAAACATATTTCTTAGATGTCAATATTCAACTTACCCAACATGCCAGCAGGAACTCAGTCTGTCCGGTATTCTTCAGTTTGAGTCAAAATTGAATGTCTAATTCTGGTAAGCTTTATAAAGTTTTCCTCACGGATGAGAACTCCGTAAGGAGTATTTTCTATGCAGCCTCAACGTGTGGTTCAGACTGCATAATTAGATGATATAAACGACAGTCTCGAGTGGAATCCCCTTCACTGGATAATAAGCTTCTGGTGAAGGTGCGCAAATCAATTTTAAAAAAGAATTGGAAATAAGTTGTTAATAAAAAGTGATAACACTAATAGCAATATAGACATATACGGTATCTCGCTGGGACAACAGTAAGTCTCCATATTTACAATTCTAGGAGAAAAAACACCTACACACACGATATACGTTGGGAAAGTCAGTATTTTCATCAGTTGCAAGGATAATGCTCGAAAAAATAACAGACAACAGTGCTTTCTAACTTGAAAAGCCAGTTTACTATGTGGTAGGTAAGATGAAACTTACCTCTTGAAATTAGCATTCTTGCCCCCAATATGGTAGAGGCACTAATGAACACGACATCAATAAAGTGATAGCTTACTGCGACTGTCGTGCTTTTATATGCGGCTCAAGGTGTACATCCGCATAAAGTTAAGCCAAGTTATTAAATGACCTTATTTAAAAAAAAAAATATATATAAACAAACTTTGTGAGGCTTAGCCATCGTTTTTACGGCCATCTTTTAGAACATGTTCTTGCGAGTTTGCAAATAATCAAATTGTTGATTCAAAACGGCTCGTTTAGACGTTGTTCGCTCTTCTAAACGAATATGTATTCGTTTAGACGTTTCGAAACGAATATGTGCTAAAGTAGAGGATCAGTTTATAAGACAGGTGTTACCTTTTATATTTTATATTGAGAAAACAAAAATGTTTATATAGATTTAAACGTATTTAGAATGTACTATTGAACGAAATCAATGTCAGTGTACACCAGGAAGTATGTTTTATTTGCAAACGACACTTCAAATAAGTATCACTCATCACGCCATTAGCAACACGTGTTAATAAATGTATATCCTAAAAATCGTATCTTTACATTTTTTAAACACATTTATTAGATTTATAAGTTTTTGAATTTATTGTTAACTATATTTAAATATTAGTAGTGAAAAATGCTTTGGTTGCTACACAACCCACCCAACAGTGGTGTCATTGATGAATTAGTAATTATGTTTAATTCTAAGAATAATATCTGCTTCATTAGGGATACCCAGATAATATGGTGAATGCATAAGAACCGTTTTTATGGTGAGCATGTAGTTTATTGGCTAGTCATGCTGTATATAAGTGTGCTCAAAACCGATTAAAAATGTTTATTTAAAAATGGGCAAACTTCGAAACATTTCACTATAAACACTTGAACATATGTTTAAACATATTTAGGACGAACTAAATCAATTATATGATCTCCAGATCATAAAATAACTATCAGCAAGATTTCATCGTTGTCCCAGTGTACCCTTTTATCACCCCACAGTGGTGCAACGGCATGTCTGCGGACTTACAATGCTAGAAATCGGGTTTTGATACCCCTAATGGGGAGAGCACAGTTAACCCTGACGTTTTGTGCTTAACTTCAAACGAACGAACCCTTTGTATCATTCAGAATGGTTATTTATAAGATAAATATATAGAGAGATATTTTTAAAATAGCGTTTATTTTCTAAAGCAGCAGTATGATTACCTTCTAAACTCAGTAGGCAGTAGAAGGTTCCTGAAATTCTTAAGAGGAATAAGAATGTGTAAGCTTTTACCTACCTGAAGGTGTGAATTTTTTACACTATCTACTGTTGTTAACGTTCCATACACTACCTGATGGCGTTTATTAAATGGTATTAATCAATTCTAAGCATTTTTTATATAAATACATGTTTTTAATGTACTTAATTATTATTATGCAGTCCAGCCTCTAGTTATAATGGGAGTTACGTATATTATGTTAACATATGCAAATCAGTTAATCATGTAACAACCACCATCTGTTTACAGTTGCGATGATATTGAATGTATCAGAACTATATTTTGACATTGTTTGACATTCGTAAGTAATGTGAAGACACTGAAACTTTATCACATTTACAAAAAATATGTAACAGTACTTTCCTACGCAAAATCTTCTTACATTCAAATCATAAACATGCCTTAAGATATGGAATTTAGAACTTCCAAGATGTGGTTAGCCATTTTACTCAATGATATTGGAAAACAAAAGAATGTTCATGAACTTGGGGAACCAAGAGATCTGCAACGAATCGTACCCTAGCCGTAACAACTGATCACTCACGAACACAAAGGTTAATGACAAAATTCATCCATGCACCCCAGTGGGTTGAGCGTGACTTAATGGTTAGTGTGGCAGACTGTGGATGCAAGGTTCCCTAGTTCGCAATCCGTTATCTTCCAAGTAAAAAATCGCATTCGCACTTTGTGGTCATGTATACGTTATAAAAATGATGGTCGAATCTCACTTTTAGATTAGAATAACTCATTGAGCTACCTTCCCTTTAGTCTTTTACTCCAAAATTAGGGATAGCTCGTGCAAGTATCCCATGAAACTTTGCGATAAATTTAACAGGTGAACGTTACGCATCATACTCAAGTACGATCTCCGTATGGAAAAGCGACGCAAGTCATGCGTTTTTTTGTTTGTTTGGGAATTTCGCACAAAGCTACTCGAGGGCTATCTGTGCTAGCCGTCCCTAATTTAGCAGTGTAAGACTAGAGGGAAGGCAGCTAGTCATCACCACCCACCGCCAACTCTTGGGCTACTCTTTTACCAACGAATAGTGGGATTGACCGTCACATTATACACCCCCCACGGCTGGGAGGGCGAGCATGTTTAGCGCGACGCGGGCACGAACCCGCGACCCTCGGATTACGAGTCGCACGCCTTACGCGCTAGGCCATGCCGGGCCAAGTCATGCGTACATAAATTGTTTCCCTTGCGTATCTGTTCAACAATCGTTGGAAAATGAAGCAGATATTCGTGCTATTCCGTGCGAGGATTGTTGTCCAATCGGCTGGACGTAGTTTCTATGAATTTCTGTGTGATTGAACTTTTAAAACGAGTGTTGGGAAACTTTAGTTCTCGTATGGGCCCGGCATGGCCAAGCGTGTTAAGCGTTCGACTCGTAATACGAGGGTCGCGGGTTCGAATCCCGGTCGCACCAAACATGCTCGCCCTCCCAGCCGTGGGGGCGTTATAATGTGACGGTCAACCCCACTGTTCGTTGGTAAAAGAGTAGCCCAAGAGTTGGTGGTGGGTGGTGATGACTAGCTGCCTTTCCTCTAGTCTTACACTGCTAAATTAGGGACAGCTAGCGCAGATAGCCCGCGAAATAAAAACAAACAAACATACAGTTCTCGTATACTAGATGTATTATGGGAAACGCACAGGGAGGTGTGGTGTATTTCGGACATGACAGACTTGCGATGGAGTGTTTTACAATGGAAGCTACATTATGGGACTATTGTCTAGAGGCACATCGTCAGATAGAGCATAACTGGACGTGGCGACAGGTATTCTAATGATGTGCTGAGGCTCCAAAATTCGATTTTATATGAGGTGTAGTACTACTTATCCTCTGGAGAACTAGCTATTTTACGTTTTTCTATTTGATCATGACATTTTTGCTTTGATTGGTAACATAAAACTAAATTAGATTTATCTTCATGAATAAGTTTAAAACTATCGTGTAATAGTTCATGGCAAGAGTGCTCTCATCAGACATATGAGTAGACAATTGGCCTTTTTAAGACAAGCTGTCATTTTATCATGTTTTTGCCAGAAGGTGAATCACTACCGAATGAATCGTGCTCCTGTATTCTGAAGATGGCTGGTATGGGTATTAGAAGTTTATTTTAATTAAATTTTTAATACCCAGACCTGAGGCCAGATTAAGGGTTTTATTGGCCCTAGGCTTTTCAACTTATAGAGGTCCCCTTGAGACACAACCTCTATGTGCAATACGTTTATAGTCATAGCTTGAGGTCCCCTGATTAGTGTGAGTCTCTGTGCTTCAGCCCAGTAAGCCGATACCGTAATCCGGGGTTGCCCATACCAGGCGTCTTGAGAATGAATTATTACATCAAGTAGGTTTCTCATCATCACGAATTGTGCTTCTGATGGAATGATATGACGAATCGGAGTATGCCTGTATTTGTTAGCAGTTGCTTTGCCATCAGTTTTATGGTTGTAATGTAGGCTTAAACTTGTACTGATTTCCCAAATGCTTCATGTATATTTTGTACATTGCTGTGATACTGTTATATTTTCTTCCATTGATTGTTGTTGAACAATTTGAACGTGGATTAATATATAAGGCATATTTGTCTCTAGCGTTATTCTTCTTTCTGTTTATGTGTAATGGCCAGTTCAAACTTGTAATTCTCTCTTCTCAGAAGTGGTCTTCAAGCATCTAAACATCTAAACGTTTATTTAAATCAATCATGCTCATCTTAATTTATTATTCTCGAAGTTTCTTTGTTTGCTGTTATGCACAAAGCTACACAAAGGGTTACCCACTACAAGAAGGAAAACATGGTTTCTAATAGCATAAGTTTGCAGACATATCACTGTGCTTTCCTCGAAGTAACTTCCACACATTTGTATTCCGAGTAAGGTCTTTGGAAAGACGTGTTCTCGATTATCATCTACCTTGTAAAGTACATACTGTGAGAAACTTAACATCACTTTCAGAATAAGAAAGATTCAGTTTTCTATCTTGAACATTTTTTAAAATTAATAGTGCTAGTTTTTCTTATCATTTTCAGAGTCTTGAACTCCTACTGAAACATGGAGTTCTGCCTTAATGTTTTGCATAAAATGTTCTTTACCAGTCAAAACTTTAATTTCAACTTGCTGTCTTGCAGTATTTCAGTCTTGGAAGCTTTAACAGAAAGAATATTGCTATTACTAGGTATAGTATAATTGCCTGTATTTTTATATGCTTCATACTAGTATAGCACTCTGACTAATTAGGTAAAAACTTGCAAATACAGTGTAAACTGTCAACACCTGACTGTACCTGTACTCTGGTGTAATTTATTTTCATACTATGCAGGGATTACATTCCCTTAGTATTTGACTTGTATACCATTTTCTACTGGTATTTACCATATGTATATTGTGTAATATCTTGTAGGGTTTGTACTTATTATGATGATGCTTATAACAAAGCCTGCAAAAGTGTGGGATTACATATATTGTTTAGGTAGATATACTCCCTTTATAAAATTGTAATTTAATATTTTGTTTTGAAAAAACAAAAATTAACAACTTGAAAGTTTAAGTGTGCTATGTGAAGGACTTTACTTCCTGATAAACATACTTAATATGCAGTGTATTCATATTGAAGAAAACAACACCATAAATTATAAATTATAAGTGTACTCATCCTTTAAAAGTGGTTACTTTTCAAAATCACACAATAACGTGGAAATGTGTAGAAGTCTTTGCCTTTGATCATTTTCTATAAATGAAGGCTAGTAAAGCTGTGGAAGTAAATGTTCTATATAAATATTTGTGCCACAGTGAAATATATTTTGTACCATAGTATTGTGAAGGTATATGTACTGTGTAAATATGTGTTTATACACACACACATATATACATATACTTCACTGTGATATTCTTTACATGTAAAAACACTTGGAAATGAGTGTTTCTGCTCAATGAAAGTATACTTCAAAATAAACCTTTTTCACTACCAAATGTATACAATGGAGAAAAAGATGTGGGATAAAATATTTCATATCAGCAACTCTGATATCTTCTAGAAGTGCTCATCTTTCATTTTAAGGTTTAAGTAAAGTAAAACAATGGTGCAGGAGTTTGTGTATTGTATAAATGGCTATACAAGCTGATAAAGGCTTTTACTTAATTTATGATTTAGCAGTGTGGGCTTGTAAAATCCAAATACAAAAAAAAAATCAATGGTAAAGGTATAAGCTTAAATGAAGATAAATAGAAAAAAACTGATGCAATAATAGAAATGTTATGCAATTGTTTTCTGAGATAATTAACATTTATATTCTTGTATGAAAATGGTGTGTGGGTTCTATAATGTAAGAAAGGTTGAAGATAGCTGTAAAGGATCTTTTTTTTAAATATTATGAGTGATTTAAGTTTACCACAATTGAAGAAGCTGTTTTCAAAAGTACAGTTAGCAAACTTTTCATTCCTATCTCTATCCCATCATTGAATAGTGGGGGGATTGCTTCAAGATCTTGATTGTAACAGTCATCTATGTATAAATGAAGGTGAGGATGTTCTCGATGGTAGCAGAAAATGTTGGTTTTATTATAGATTTCTTATGGCTAATTTGCAGATGAGAGTGACTAGCAAAAACCGATGGGAAGGAGCAGAAATTGGCCTTGAATTTTTTCAAAAGCTTTTAAAAGAGGGGAGGCAAGCACTCTCTGAAACTATTCCTTTTTAGGTAACTGTCTTGTGGACACCCCTTTTTTGAAAATTTTGGATCCTACCCTGACATGTGTTATATACATATAGATCGTTATATTAGCGAGTAAAGCTGTTTTCTTGGTATAACACCGATATGACAAAGACGACAACAGTGTGAATGCTTATATACTGTGTGATGCGTGATCACTATATATATACACACATGCACTAACTGGTAAAGGTGTTTTATTGATATATCACTGTTGTAACAAACACAGTAGCAGTGCAGATATATGAGTATTATGTAACTGTCTAAATTTCTTCGTATATATGTTTAGCATAACTCATTGTCATAAATATAAAAGACCATTTGGAAGGTTAATGCTGGATAAACAAGTGTATTCTTTTGTAAAAGGTTTTTATTTAAAATAACTCCATTTATAGGCAAGAAGAATAAACTGACTAAATAGTATACAACTGTACTTCATTTTAGTTGTAGTTGCTCATTACAGTGCTGTCTATAAAAATATATGTGGTGCATTGTAAAAATGATTATACTGTATAATGTTATTATAATGAAGAAAACTACAGTGTTAAAATTTGTTACTTAATGCATGGTTAATTCCTTTGTTTATTATAATTTATTTGTATTAATGATAAGCAACAGATTTAAACATGTGTACTTTTAGAAAAAACATTATGATTGTAGCATTCAAAATGAGCATAAAAAGGAACAACTGGAAACAAACATATTAGATTGGTATATGACAGCTATCGGTAAACATATTAAATTGTTATACTCACACACGAAGATATTTTCTTAGTTTTATGTTTTTGTGATGAATATATATATGTTGTTCCAACTTATATCTGTGTTAACAAACTAGATACATAATATCAAACATTATTCTTATTGAAAGACTAAGAACTAGAGACACCATATTACACATGACACTAATTGTCAAATTAGATACACAGTATTAAACGTGACCCATCTTGAAACATTAATAAACAACATATGCAATATTAAACACAACATTGATTGAAATATTAAAATAGATACACCATATTAAACATAACACTGTCTGAAACATTATCATACTAGATAGACAATATTAATTGAACGATACTGATTGCAACATTATCAAACAAAATAAACAATATTAAATATAATTCTTATTGAAACATTAACAAAGTAGATACATAGTATTAAACATGATACTGAACCAAACATTATCAAACCAGATATACAATATTAAATGTAATTCATCTTGAGGCATTAAAAAAACTAGATAGGCAATAATAAATAAAACTGATTGTAACATTATCAAGCTAGAAACATTAAGACAGTGGATACACAGTATTAAATGTGACATTGAATAAAACATTATGAAACTAAATAAACAATTTTAAACAATGCACTGATTAAAACATTAACAAACTAGACACTTAACAATGAAACCTTACTATAAGTACATTACTCCAAAATATTATCATAAAATATAGAAAATGAGAAAAAGGAAAGAACATTAAATGTATTAGGTGTCAACTGTGGGGCTTTCCCAGAAAAGTGAATAGTAAAAAATTCATTTTTTCTTTAATATCTTATATTTACTGTGTTTTTAGCAACCTAATGATTATTACTTTTGCATATGTTTCACTTGCGTATTTTTTAGTAAGCCTAATTGTTTTTTTAAATTCTACACACATCTTAGTACTTGAGTACATAGTTTTATTGACTTGTTATATATATTTTTTGGAACTATTTACTGCATACCTTTTATGGTTTGTTATATTTTTTCGTTTGGAAAATTACAAGTATCTATAATGATGTGTCAATTTTCTGTAGTACATTGAGATGGTTTTTGCAGATTTACTTTGAATGACTTTCCAAGGTATACCTGGAAAATCTTTATTGATCTATAAAATACATTTTTTTACTGTACATTAAACACATTCTAATTAATTTATTGTTTGTTTCTTATAAAATATACTGAGAATATTTTTATTTATTATTACAATGAATTTTTTTTAATTACATTAAAATATTTTGGTTGATTAATGAAATATTTTAGTTGTACTGCATTGGGGAGATCTCTGATTTGTTTTACACACATCTCAGGTACATGTGAAGATCTTATTGATTTATTTTATGGATTTTCCCAAGTTTCACAAGCAGATATTAACTGCTTCTACATAAACATTTTAAAGTTATACTGATTGGAAGTCCTTTACTTTTGAATGAATATTTTAAATTACATTGACCATATTTGCCTTGGTTTCTTTTATAAATATTTTTATTGTATCCAAATGAGGTGCTCTTTACTTTTGAATAAATATTTTAATTGATACTGATTAAATATTCATTGGTTTTGCATAAATATATCAGGGTTGCAGTTATATTAATTATTAGATTTTTGTAATTTTAGCTGTTTAGGTACATGTATAAATAATATAATCCTTCTATTTGTCATGGTAGGAAATTTTAAACAATCATTAAACAAAATTATGTAAATTCAGTCTGGCTTTTAAAATAAATCTAACTATTGAAATAAACTTCTGTTATTTAAGAGTGGAGGCTCCCTTCGTCCAGCTAGTAAGGATGCAGGAAAAAGCCTGTGGCCACGAAGTGACAGGTAAGACAATATTCAGCATGTATAATAAGAAGTTATTTTTATTGTATGGCTTAAGAGTCATTAATTTTTATTCACAATCATCTTCTATGATATGTATTGAGTTATGGCACCAAGTATGTTGGTTTATTTTAGAATTCTGGATATTTTTATATATGAAAAAAGTAAAGAGACAATCAGCTAATAACAAATTTTCAAAACATAATGTTTATTAATTTATCATAATAAAGGCTTAAGCCCTACTTACAGTTTTTGTGTTTAGGTTATTACTTTGAAATTAAATTTTTCTGATGTTGACATGCCACTTTTAGCCCCTCACCATTGTTTATTTCCTTGGTTTGCTGGAAAAACTTAATACAAATTCTTATATGCAAAAACGGCTCGTTTGGGTTGAGAAAATATTTTACATAGAAGAGCGAACAACGTTTCGACCTTCTTCGGTCATTGTCAGGTTCACAAAGAAAGAGGTAACTGACCGGAAGCTGACCACATGTTTGAAAGGGGTTGTGTAACTGTGTGTCGAAATGTAGAGGGCGGTATTAGATGTTTGAATATATAATTTTATTTATATTAATATAGGTATAAAGGCGTTCCTTTATATTGGTTTATTTTGGGTTTAAGTTGTTGTATAAGTAAGGCTTCTTTAATTTTGCGTTTGTTTATGTTTGTTTCTTTATTTAGTATTTGAGTGTTTTCTATGGTTATGTTGTGTTTATTTGACTTGCAGTGTTCGAAAACGTGTGAAGGTGACTTTTTTATGTTCTTTGAATCTGGTTTCCATTTTTCTACTTGTTTCTCCAATATAGAAGTCATTGCAGTTATCACATTGTATTTTATAAATAATGTTGGTGTGGTGTTTGTCAGTGTAGTTTTTACATAGTATAGACCTTAGTTTTGTGCCGGGTTTTTGAATAAATTTGGTATTAACTGGAATGTCATATTTTGTTACTAATTTTTGCCAAATGTTGGTTATTTGTTTGCTGATGTCAGGAATATATGGTATACAGCAGTATATGGTTTCGTGGTTTTTTGATTCGTGAGCTGTATTTACTTTAGTTGGTTGATTTTGCTTTCTGTGTAGGTGTATGCGTATAATGTTTTTTACGGTTTGTGGAGGAAACTTATTGATGTTGGTGAAGTATTGTTTTATTTTGTCTAATTCATCGTTAATTTTATCTGGTGAGCATAGTTTTATGGCTGTGTTTATTTGGTTTCTTAGTATGTTGAGTTTTTGTTTTGTTTCATGTGCTGAGTCCCAAGGAATGTATAATCCAGTATGGGTGATTTTTCGGTGGATTTCTGTTTTGAATTGTGTGTCAGTTCTTGTAATTTTGAGGTTAAGAAATGATATTTGATTGCTTTCTTCCTGTTCACATGTGAAGTTAATGTTGGGATGTATAGAGTTAATGTGTTTCAACTTGTGTCATAAAAATATTGGCTAGAACTGGTGATACTGGGTTGCCCATGCTTAGGCCATTTGTTTGTATATAGTTTTGGTTGTTGAACATGAAGTTTGTCTTTATCGTGGTGAATTCTATGAGGGTTACAAACTGGTTACTGGGAATTTCTATAGTTGGGTTAGGGTCTCGGATATAGAGTTCTAAGGCTATCTTGCAGGCTTCAGTGGTTGGAACTTCTGTAAAGAGGGATATAACATCGAAACCAACCGAACTTCTGTAAAGAGGGATATAACATCGAAACCAACAGCATTAAATAATCTTGGATCACTGTATGCTTTTTCATGATGTGATTAGACTCGGAAAACCTAGGTGAAGTTAACTCTCAAATTCTTTTTAAATATGAGCTAGGACATTGCACTTTTATAAATATATTTTGATTTTTAACATTTTTATTCAGACTGTAAAATGATAGAATATTCAGAAACCAAATTAAGTATAAATCGAGTTTTGTAGTTTTTTTTAAAGAAAAACCAAAGCATTGGGTTTGCTATCAGTTACAATCATTGTCTGCATCACACATTGATATATTGATTAATCTCTCTGTTTTTTGTGTTTTTTTTGCTTTCTGTGGCCAGGTGCTCAAGGTATTTGTCATATGGTCTTTTAATGTATTTAAATCTTATTCTCAAAATGATACGTGTTGTGCCCACTGCCTACTGAGCTTAGAAGGTAATCATACTGCTGCTTTAGAAAATAAACGCTATTTTAAAAAATATCTCTCTATATATTTATCTTATAAATAACCATTTTGAATGATACAAAGGGTTCGTTCGTTTGAAGTTAAGCACAAAGCGTCAGGGTTAACTGTGCTCTGCCCATTAGGGGTATCAAAACCCGATTTCTAGCATTGTAAGTCCACAGACATGCCGCTGTACCACTGTGGGGTGATAAAAGGGTACACTGGGACAACGATGAAATTTTGCTGATAGTTATTTTGTGATCTGGAGATTATATAATTGATTTATTTCGTCCTAAATATGTTTAAACATATGTTCAAGTGTTTATAGTGAAATGTTTCGAAGTTTGCCCATTTTTAAATAAACATTTTTAATCGGTTTTGAGCACACTTATATACAGCATGACTAGCCAATAAACTACATGCTCACCATAACAACGGTTCTTATGCATTCACCATATTATCTGGGTATCCCTAATGAAGCAGATATTATTCTTAGAATTAAACATAATTACTAATTCATCAATGACACCACCCAACAGTAGCATATAATACTGATGTGTGTGCATTAGTCTTCAGAATAAAGGTGAAGTCTTAGAACTTTTTGATCACATCTTGTATTCAATTAAATATTAGTAGTGAAAAATGCACACACATCAGTATTATACGCTATCCCCTTCAAAGTAATCCCCCTGAGCCAACTTGTTCCAATGTTCCTGCCATATTTGGAAGCAATGCTGGAAGTCTTCAGTTGTTATGCGACTAAGTTCTGCTTTCACATTGCTATGGATGATTGAAATGTCATCAGATCTCTTTCCTTTCAACTTAATTTTGATTTTTGAGAACAGAAAAAAATCACATGGGGCAAGATCAGGAGAACACTAAGGGTGTGGTATCAAAGAAATGTTTTTTTTCTGCCAAAATTCCTAAACAGACACAGCAGTGTGTGAAGGTGCATTATCCTGATGAAAAAACCAGTGATCATTCTCCCACAGCTCATGGCAGTTTCTTCTAACTTTCTCCCTCAAGTGAATTAAGACCTCTTTACAAAAAGCTTAGTTAATTGTCTGGCCATAAGGTATGAATTCATGATGAGCAATACCTCAAATATAAAAAAAAACAATCAACATTGACTTCACATTTGATCGAGACTGTCATGTTTTTTTATGACGTGATGATGATGGAGATTTCCACTAGGATGACTGAAGTTTCGTTTCAGGGTCATAATCATATACCCATGACTTATCACTAATAATGATATTGATGAAATTAGGATCAATTACTAGCCTTCTTTTCAGATCCTTGCACACTTGTTGAGGGTGAAACTTTTGGTTTCAGCAGCCTTGTAACAAATTGGAACATGCAGAGTTTTTCATTTAAAATCACCTGACACAATCCAAAGGAAATGTTCAGTTCATCAGCAATTTTGCTGATAGTTAATTGTTGATCACTTCAAAAGTTTTCTTTCACCTTAGCGACTTTTTTATCAGTGGATGATGTTGATGGTCACCCAGAATGTGGGTAATCTTTGATCGATTCCCAGCATCTTGGAAGCATTTTACACACTGATAAACGACAGCCTTGTTTAAACAATTATCACCAAAAGCAGTTCCTTTCAAGGATTTCTGTTCCTCCTTTACAATTTTCACACAAAACTTGATGCAAACACATTGCTCTTCTTTACTGTTTTTTAGTATGACAGGGGCAAGAGATATGTTTGTCTTTGAATACGATTTATGCAACACGGGTATAAGGTCTGGAGATATGGCTTGTTCATGGGGTAGATCACTATTTGTACTTTTTACATGACTCAGTGAAGCTCACTGTCTTTGTACTGGCACCTGTAATAGAAGAAGTTTTATAATTTTTTTTTTATCAGACCTTGTATTTTTAACTGGCATAATAGGAACAGAAAATGTCAAATTTAAAATTAATGTAAGAAATTATTAACACATTTATTGTCTGCATATGTGTTTAAAGATTATCTATAAATGAAATTCTTGCACATGTTTTGCTTCACCACAGGCTTGTAATATTACCATATGAATTTTTGTGAGAATATGCACTTACATAAGTAAGTTTAGTTGTTAATTTTGTCTTTTTAACTTGTAATTTAAGATTTTTACAGTAAAGCAAAAATAATTAAAAACTGAGATATTAATTCTCAAATCATGTTGAAAATGGACCATTAAAATCTGCATGTTAAAATAATGCATTTTATATAAAACTGTTTCAAAAAGAATTAATGATTACTAAATAAAGTTATGTGATAAAACAAGTAAATATTTCTGTTTAAGAACTATGTTGATTGTTAGCACTTATCTTACATAACAGCTATTTCATATTGAAAAATGCAAACAGCAGATGAATAAAACCATCATAATTTTGCTATGTTTCTAAGTAGTAAAGTGGTGTTGAATGAACATTACCAATCAATAAATGTTCAAACTGCTGCTTATTTTAAAATTTGTAACATAAAAACTAATTTATTAAACAAAAATAAAAGATACTAATTTTATCTGTACTTTTTAGTGTTCACTTGTATTGTTACACGATTAAAGTCTAATTTTCAACGTTTATGAACTGTTTAGACCATGGCAGCAACAAAGAGAAATGCTGGTTTGACATCTGTAGTACCTTGGCAGTGTTTAAATGATGAGGAATTGGTTAGTACAGATGTTGAAGAAATTATAAAAAAATGTTTATTCAATAAGATTTGTGTGTATTTGTTTTCACTTAAATATGATGTTTAGAGTAATCAATATATTTTTATACTTCTGTTTGCACTTATTAAAACCAACTCACAACAATTTAGGTTTTTTGATTGCAGCTTAATGCTTCTACATGGTCAAAAGAAAGAGTATTTAATAGTATGGTATTTTTACTAAGTTAATTTTATGTTTTGTTACTAAATGTTGTTTAAAGGTTACCATTTTCATAGCTAATTTCTGCAACTGTTCATAAAACTGGATTCCACAATACTTCATCTATATGTCTGACCTTGTTTATAGTTATTATCTTAAAATATTAACTTCTCTAATTATTGAAAGAAAGTCATTGAAAAATTATGTAATGCAGTTTTGCTCCCTTTTTGATGCCTTTCCCCTACTCCTATGCAATATTTTGTAACAAATATCAGAACACCCCTAATCCATTATGTAGTGCTGACATATTAGCCCCTCCCTTCTTAATCTGGACTATTTAAGTGTAAATAACTCTGTATATATATATATATATACTAACATCTTTTCATGTTTACCTGCCATAGAAGATGCATGTATACAAAAAGACACTTCAAGCATTGCTGTATCCCATCTCCAGCACTTCCCCTCTCAATTTCCAACCTTGGACAGCCACCTCACCAACTTACTGTTATGAATGTGAAGGTCTGCTGTGGGGAATTGCTAGACAGGGTGTTCACTGTATAGAATGTGGAGTAAAGTGTCATGAGAAGTGTAAGGACTTATTGAATGCAGACTGCTTACAGAGTAAGAAAGTTTTAATTTTGAATTATTAAGAGTTTCTTAAAAATATCAGTGCATTTGTTTAGCTTTGTCAGTTAAGCTCATCTTTTCAGCTACTGATATTTAGAGTAAAAATTTATTATTCAGGTTTGTTTTATGATGATTATAAAGTTTTCTGTTGGTGACATTTTTTAATGGAATTACCTCAAATTGGTGTTAAAATGTACAGAATCTGCTATTGGTGGTACATATCATGTACTATCAGGTAAATGTTGTATTTATTTATTCTCTAACAGTTATGATGGTAGGACATGAAAGTATCCAAAAATTTAAATGTATTGTTTTTTCAAAAAGTATAACTTCCTAGTTATTTCTTGAACATGTATAGATCATGTAATAACTCAATTAAACCAATGACTAATGTGCAGAAACGTTCCTATAGGTGGTACAACTTGATTTAGTGAAACAGTAAGCATAAATCTGTGTTTCAATAACAGTTTTATTATTGTTTTGAATAGATCTAATAATCATACCTGCAACAAAGATTTTGTTCTCCATATTGAAAATAATTTATTTCATTATTTGACAAATTAAATTACCTTATAATTAAATACTAAATGTTTTATATTAACCATATATAATATTTTTATTCAATGATAAAAATTGGACATGGTAATATGATTAATTACTGAATTCCTTGCTTTATTAATTATATTACTTAATTAAATAAGTCATAACACCATAAAGAAGGGATTTATAATGTTTTTGTATGTTCATTTTATATATTTATATAATGTCCTTTATTTGATGTTTGTTACAGTTGCAGGATAAATAATGCATTTAATCATTATTATGTTTTTACAACCAGTGCAAATGCTAGCATTTCATCAAAAAAGGAATCAAAATATCATTATTGCAATTTATAGTTGAAAGTAGTTTGAACAGAAAGTACATTGAGACACTCAGCTAGGTATATCAGAGGGCCATCCTCTGGTGTTACCAGTTAATGGTTAAAAACATTTCTTATATACTCTCATTTGATGCGCATTTAATTGGGAGTCACATTTGCTATCACACGATTGAATCAAATCAATAAAAATATCTTTTCAATGAAATAGACTACAGTGACTATAAATAACAGTCAGTGGCATGTTTGAACATAGTTAAACCTTTAAGGAGGGGACAGATACATTTTGAAGGTCGACAAATTAAAAATATCCAAGACTGTTCTTCTTGTAACCATTACTTTTTAAAAGCAAAACTTATCAGGATTTTCTGACACTAAATACTGTACAATGTGTATGCCACAATGTCAATGAAATCTGGATTTATTCAGGATGAAGCCTGTGATGATAAGGTGTCTCTGTCACAGTGGTCTTTGCACTTTATGATTATACTGAAAAAATGTACTTGATTCAGATTCATTGACAACTCTTAGTTTTTAGAATAAGGGTATACTGAATAAAAAATCTACAAGCACTTCATGTACTTGTGTTAGTTGTTGTAAAAAGCCTGAAGACAACATTTCTGAAACTAATTATTTGCCTCTTACTCACAGAAAAACACCAGGCTGATGTCAGTATGAATAATGTTATTACAGAGTTTCAAATACTGTCTGCATTATTAGGAAAACAAAATATAATGGGAACATCTCTGGAATTTGAATACCAGGATTAAAACATAAAAGAGAAAAAAAACAATATTCTTTGCAAAATGACAGTATTTGTATTCAGTACCTCATTTGCCATTCATGGAGCTGTCCTGATGGTGGAGAACTACTTCTTGTATTTGTAAATACATTTGTAACATTAATACTCTATCAGCCAAACAAACGTTTTTTTGGAATCTCATTTATGGAATTTATCAGATGTTAAAGTGATTAGCATGTTTGGTGGCCCTAATCATGATATTGAAGGAAGAACAGAATATGAGCAGACTAATGTAATATCATTCAAAGATTTTAAAGTGATAAGTGCTGGCATTTGAGTGAATAAAAAATATATCCAGAGTGTTGAATCTCTCTTGATGGATTATTATATGAAGTGCCAAGTGTTGTATGCTAGATAGGCTAGATTATTTACAGTATATGTCCGTGACTTGATGATGATAAATTTCAACAATAAACAAACAGTAAACAATCCACTTTGACAAAGATGCTCTTAGCAAATAATATACTTTATTTTTTTAAAATGTGACAAATTATTTGGTTCCATATTTTTTTTCTAAACAATAAGATATAGATATTCCCTTGTGTTTAATTTTATTGCTGCCTCATCACTGATTCCAAAAACACTATGAGTGAACTTAATTAAATGAAGCTAAATGCCATACTGTATTTTTCTCTCTTTGAAACAGGCATTGCATGGGATGTAGAAGGTTTTTGCCTTTTTATAAAATGTTTTGTTCCTGAAAACAGCAATGAAGTATCATTTAGCTTCATTTTTGAAAATTTAAATAAAGTCATATATTACCAATTTAACATATTTCAAGAAACTTTATGTAGGTTAAACACACAGCACCTAAACTAAGAGTTGAGCAATTAATACAGATATTCATATTATCACTATTATCACAGCATAAAATTCAATTCTAAGAGAGCAATCACTGATGAATAAAAAGCTGAATTATTTGTGGAATATTTATCTTTAATATTCATGATCCTCAAACTAAACACATTTGATACCCACACATATAATACAGTTAAAACACATGTCATGACAAAAATATAAACCTATCTCAGCCAAGAATTCAAGTAAAACTTGGAACATCTCAGAAACAATACCAGCAACCCTAATCACTACTACACAAGACTTATAACCAAAACAGAAATAAACATTAACATTAAAAACCTAAAAATACAGCACCAGGTGAAGATGAAATTTACAAAAGCAGTCTTTATTAATAGGTTACTTTCTTTAAGAGGTGTTAAATTCACTAAGATTGGATCAGAAGCTTTCCTTCCAACAAAATGTTTAGACAGATGTATGTGTCTTTTATAAAAGACTATCGTTTATAAAAGATGACTATGTGGAGACTGTTATATGGCCATGGAATATTTTTGTAGAATTTTTCCCTGCTTGGCATTGTTTTTTTTGGTTAAACAGTAATTTGGTGTAAAAGCTTTTATTGTTTAACTATATATGTTGGTTATAAAATTCAGTAAAATCATTTACTGTGTGTTTATGTTTGTCACTGTAATTTGCAGCAGTTATCTTTGTTTAGAAATAATTGTAATCACAGCATCAATGTCAGTATATTTTACACCTGTTGAGAGTAGTTATAGAAATTTCAAATTTGGCATTGTCAATACTTGATTCAGTTTTCTTTTCATCATCAAAGTAGTATTTGTCTTATAGTTACTGAAGTTTCTTTCAGAATATTGTATCGTTCTGGTTTTGTTAGTGTATTTTATCTTCTATTTATATATTGTGGTTATTAGAATTTTTAAAAGAGTATTTCAGTGTTACATTTTTTTTCTTAAATGAAATAACCTAAACAGTTATTAGTTTTGTAATTACTAGAATTCAGTAAATACTTCTATTGTTTAATGCTATTTTGTAGTTATTAAAGTTTTATTAAGAACAATTAATAAATTTGTGTTTTTAGTTTTGTACAGTAATAAACAGACATTAATTTATACTTTAAACTTATTATGATTTATTAATTAGGTATTACTATCTTTTTGTGAATATTAATTCTTTTTGTCTCAGTTTTTTAACATATTCAATTGTAAAGAAATTTCTAACTGAATAAGTTTTTTTGTGAATGCTTATGTTTGATAATGAACCTTCATTGTTCATATTTGTTTTATTGTTACTAAAGTTTAATAAAAACATTTTTGGCATTGTTTTATGGTAATTTTGGTTTTTAAAGAAACATTTTATTACTTAGGTTGTTTTTGTTATTATTATATGTTAGTACATAATCCTTCATTATTAAGATTTGTTTTATAAGTTTAATCAGTCATTTAATATTCAAACATATTTTATGGCACATAGAAGATGAAAAAGAGTGGTTGTGTTCATTTCTATTTCATATTTATTGGAGTGATTGTAGATTCCTCTACTGACTGATTTGCTTATTGATCACTGAAGACTTTCTAGTAATTTGTACTTGGTTAGCTTTATATTATGGTTATTATGCTTTAATGGATAATGAATTGTTGTTTAGTTTTGTTATGCAGCTACCAAAGTTAAATTTGTTTTTAATTCTGTTGCCTTGTCTTATGATTATTAGGGCTAATTTAACAATATTTCTTATTATTCAAATTTTGCAGTAAAAGGAATTAAGTGTAGAGATTTCCACTGTTTTAGTTTATTTATTATTTAATACAGAATTTGAAGAATTATACCTTTTTCATATTTGCTATGTGATTATTAGAGTTAAGTAAACAAAGATTTCATTTTGACTATATTTTTTGTGTCTGTTATAGTATTTCATTGCTCACCATAGTAAATACCCTCTGATGATGATGGCCAAGAATTCTATTTTAGTACATATGGTGGGCAGAGTGCAGATAGTTTATTGTGTAGTTTTCTGCTTAGCAAAAAACATTACTAATTTTGCTAAAATGTCTTTTATTTTCTAAGTTTTAGTTTTCAACCAAAAAAGTCCCATAGTGGGACAGCAGTAAGTTTACAGACTTGTAATACTAAAATTCAGTGGGCACAGCAGATATCCAATGTGGCTTTACCCTACAACAAACAAACAAATCAGTTAAAAGTTCAATAACTAATCTTTCTCGCTTATCATTATTGTTGAGTCATTTGAATAACCAGATATAATTCTTAGACTCGGTTTTTATGATTATTAAAATTTCTTGTAGAATCATGTTATGTTCAAATTTCTTATTCATTCCTAGAAATAAATATATATTTTCTTCTTAACATCTTATGAGGATGTTATAAATTTGCAAAAATAAATTCACAGCTTAGTTTTGTGTAGTTATTAGAGTTTACTGAAAAATCTCACAAAGTAAATAATATCATATTTCTTTAAAGCACTATAATCAAGTCATAAAAATTAAAACTAATATGTAATAAAATATTGCTAATTCCTTAATTTTTATTACTTTATTTAATGCACAAATTATTTTTAGTCACAAAAAATATTTTTCAATTTGTGAATGTATAGGTAGTTTTCCTTCTGTTTTTGTGTCATAATATGTTCCAATAGTAACAATATTTATTAATAGATTTTCCAGATAAGAGAAAATAGTGAAGCAGTATAAGTTAAACACTTTTATTGAGTTAATGAGATTAGTGAATATGAAATTCATAATTCTCAAGCAAATTAAAACCAAAAGCTAAAAACATGTAGTTATTTAAAGGTGAAAAACTATATATCCCTTGTATCACTAAATCTTTGTCTTTCAGCAATTGAAATTTTTTTTATCTTTTTAGTCTTCTGTTTTAATGAATATTTTTTATTTTCTGTAGTCATTGTTGAAAACTTAACTTAGTTAGCTGTGAGTTTATTTCTTTGATAGAAATTTAAGTTATGAAAGTAAAACAGTATGAATCCACTTAAACTGTGGCTACCACTAGAAAGCTTGTGGTTTCATATTTTAATAAGCCACCCAAACTTGTGCGACTACCAATTTTTATAAGACTAAAATATTTGAGAGAGAACATCAGCATCAGTATGGGTACTCCTTCTATGAGGTTCATGGTTATCTTCTTTCCTGCATATTATTTTACTTTGATGAGTAAATAAATTGTTATAAAATAAGAAGAAAAAGCCCTTGAAGCCATGGTCACAAGGCTGAGAATTTGAAGCATTATGGGATATGCTTTGAAATTGTCCCATACAGTTTTAAGCATTTTGAAAACTTAGAGTCCATTACATATGTAAGCATTAACTACAGGAAATGGGTACCATTGAGTAAGTTCTTAATTATTTAATCACTTCAGTTGGCCTGTAGCTTTAGGTGAATAGTTTAAATTAATTTTCTTTAATTTTTTAACTGACTGGAAATTATCTGCTGTTTAAATCACTTTAAATACTTGTATATATATTTCTTAAAATGTTTTGCATAGGAGAGGATAACAGGTATAAAATAATGATTTTATTTTGAGTTTAGGAGCTGCAGAGAAAAGTTTAAAACATGGAGCTGAAGATAAAACAAACAACATCATCATGTCCATGAAAGAGAGAATGAAAATGAGAGAAAGAGAAAAACCAGAAGAATTTGAACTTATCCGGTTAGTGGAAACAAGTTTTTGTGGTTTTAAAATTTACAAATTTTATAAATTAGAGGAAGAAGCCCAAAAATGTATACTTTTTTTGAGAAAATAACTGACCCATAGTTTTATAATGAGATTAACAATTTTTTTTTAGATCTACAAAGCCAGTATGTAACCTATGAATAATTCATTAATTAAGTTAGTATTTATATGTGTTTATATTTTTCTTTAATTATTTATCTGTTTAGGTTTATGAAATAAAAAGTACAAATTTCAACTAAGGTATTCAAAGGGCATTTTCTGAAAAGGCTTTGTGTAGAAGACAACCCAGCTGCAGTTACAAAGCTATTTAGCAATCTAAAATCTGAACATATTGAAGAAATATATGCTATTTCAGTTCACTTTGTTAGTCTTTCAACTGTACTTATAGTTTTACATGTATTTTTAATTATTTAAAGTGTGTAATATTTTAAGCTCTTATGTTCTAAGTTAAATTTATTGTTTGAAATTTTTATCCAAAGTATAAGATTGCATAATTTCATTTATTCTTTAAGTTGCATGGGTAAGTAAATATTTTCATGTGATTTAATTGTTGGCATTCTCTTTTTTACAAAATTGACATATTATACTTTTTAGTAACTGTAGACAAATAATTAATTAAAAATCTTTCTAAATGAGTCAAGAAATATAAACACTGCATTTTTGTGTTGTAGCAAATAAAAACTACAAAGTTGTACCATTTTACAGTTTGAAAACTGAATAGTTGTAGTTTTTCCAACATTTTATTTTTTTGTTAGATACTCTGTACTTAATCCACACTCTCATGAACAGATATAATGTACCTAAACTTACATATTTTTCATCTTGAGCTAAAATTACACACTACATTGTCTATTCTATAAAGTTTTTACTTACTTAGCCATCCATGCCTCTCTGTCTTTTTCACCATGAAGTGTGATTTATGTGTGGCTTAAATGAATATAAATCAGTGAGGTACTTAATCTAGGATTTTGGTCTGCCTTAACAATGTATTATGGGTGCAATTATTTCTGAATATTACGTGCAATATCTATTAGCTCCAGCAAACAGAGGAACTACTGAGAAACTTAGAATTTGGCTAGTATCAAAATAAGACATCAGCACATGTAAATAATTCAACTTTGTGTAAGAAATAAAAACATACTTTTCTCAGTTTTACACTTAGGTTTGAATATTTTCTTTGCTGCTCTTTATAATCTTATGTTCTGTTATTTTTCTTAAACAAATCTTTCCAAACTTCCTAGTTATGTGTTAGTTCAGGCTTTATTTGTAAATACTACAAATTAAGTTACCATTTTGGTGCTTTGGCCAGGGACTTGTTTTTGCAGAGTTTATTTTGAATATGCCTTTTTGTTCCATTTGACTCCCTGGTTGTCAAGTTTTAGAAAAGCCATAATTCTTTACAGTGAGTGACTGGGACTTGTTGGTAGTAAATTTCAACAATAAATGGACAGCACACTTATAATCCACTTGTTTCAAAATAATATATCTAAAACAACTTTAACATATGTACAAAACTTCGTTGCATTGTTGGTTATCACAACTGTATCCAGAGTATTAAATAACTGTTTACTTTTCATCCAAATTCACAGATACTAGACTGGTTCTTACTGCTGCACTACTGCACCAAGACTTTCTTGTCCTCAACATAATATTCATCTACTACCATGTTGTAGTTGTTGGCAACACGTGATATCTGTCACATGCTCCACTCACTATTGGTACTCTTTATCTGTTTGCTAACTTGCATGGAGATAGCACTTTATTCTTGTGGTGAATCTGGTGAGTTCTCTGTTCTGTTTCTTCTGGCATCAGAATCCATGGTGACAGTCACTCTTCTCTTGTTTCTTACCAGCAACATCTTTCTAAGTAACTTTTGTTGACTTATGTTGATATTTCTGCTGGTGCTTGTTGGTAATGGACTTACACTCCTTTGCAGTATACCCTGTTTTATAACAAATATAGCATGTGTTCTTTCTTTTAGTCATTCAGTCACCTTTAGTAGTATCTTGTTTTTGGTCAACTACTCTTGATTTTAAATGGATATTCTTGAAGTTGCCAATTATACTCCCTTCATAAGCTTTGATATATTGTTCTGTCAGTCTGATCATCTCAAATGCCTTTTGGTGCTCTCTCCTTTAGAAATAGTAACATGTCAATTGAGCACATGATCAGGAACTGCTAGTCCTTCAAATGTATTTTCCTCTTTAGCCATGTCAGTCCATCTTATTAAGTATCTTCACAGATACTGAAATGCAGTTTCTCTACTGTCAGGTTTGACTTCTCTAAATTGCAATTAAAAACTTTCTTTTGTATGTTCATAGCATTTCAGCAAGGGCACTTTTAATTTGTCATAGTCCATGGCATCTTCTGATGTCATACCTGCATACACTTGTAGGCCTCTTCCTGTAAGAAGCGGAAAAGCATCCATATTGTTTTTCATTTCATCAGACTTGGGTCAGCTGGCCCTGATTCCATTGCCGTTCTTGGGTCTTTCCTCATTCTGTTGGATGAGATTGGTAATCTCAATTTGTGCTCTTATTCTTTCTTTTTCTCTCTATTTCCAGTCTTTTCTTTTTCTCATTTTTTCTTTCTCTTTTTTTACATTTACATTTTCCTTTCTCTTCTTTCCTTTCTTTTCTATTAATGCTCATTTCTTTCTAGACCTTCTTGTTTTTTAACAAACTCTCATAAATCACTATCTTGTAGCTCAAAAAACACACCTCTCTCTCTCCATTTACCAAAATCAATTGGCATGCTTATATATTGTGATTGTAATCTCTACACTATTTTTGCCACAACTACAATTGTGCATATATAGGCCTACTTCCACTGTTTTCCATGCCCTCTTACACTTACCTTTTACCACTATGTAATCCTGCCTTACTTGCCAAAAGTCAGTAAATTCTTTACAATAGGTGTCTCTGACTTAAATGGATAGCACACATATAACTCACTTGTTTTAAAATAATATACTCAAAACAAGTTAAATATATGTACAAAACTTCATTACACTATTGGTTATCACAGCTGTATCCAAAGCTTTAAGAAGTAATTGTTTCCTTTTCATCTAAGTCCACACAGATAGGTTCAATTACTTTAAAACATCCTTTATCAAAACTGATTATTCCTTCTGTTTTCTATTATCACAATATAATCAGTGATCAATCCACATATGTTACCCAGGGGGTTACCACAGTTGTATTCATAGCTTTAAGTAATTATCTTTTTGACAAAAGTCCATACAGACTAATTCATTTACTTTAGAACCTTATTTACAAGAAAAAATATTCTTCTCTGTCTGTTTTTATAATACAAGCCGTGAAACTCACTTTACAGCCACCACTGTAACTGTTGGTTACCACATTTGTATCCATAGCTTTAAATAATTGTCTCCTGTCCATCAAAGGTTAACCTGGTGAAGTGTTGTAACCACAGATTTTATACTCTCTATATGTGACAATAAACAGTGACATATTGAGGCTCTGGTAGGCTGTGGACAAAGTAAAAAATAATGGAGTCTCCCTACTTACCTTTACTGTTACTTTATAAAATGAACTTATTAGTGATAAAAAAACAACAACAAAGAAATGCCCCTCAGAGGTATTGCAGTAGGTTTACAGACTTATAATGCTTTTAATTGAGTTTGATACTTGTGATTATGTAACAAAGGAAGGTACTTTTAAAATTAGAAGTTGGTCAATATCAAAATTCAACCTCAGTACAGCCTTTATAGTTCCAGTTTGTGTAAGGAGTTTGTTTGTTCTTGTGTTTGAATCATTTCTTTATTCTTAATGTTTAATTTATTACATCATTAAACATGTTTTATCCTCCCATTATTACATTACCTAGTTCTCTGTTATGCTATGTTTTCCATTACATCATAAACCTTAGTACCTTATAATTTATTTAAATAGTCATTCAGTTGTGACTTTGGATGTTGTAGCCCTACTGACATAGAAAACTGTAATATTAAAAGAACCCCCAGATTAATTTTAATAAATAACACATTAATCTAATCTGAATTATTTACTATTTTTATTACAATGTTTGATGAGGCTGTCAAACTTAAAATATTTTACAAGCTTTGGCAATATATGGTTTATCTAAAACCCTACTTAGTGGAATTAGATAAGAACAAAGTTAGCTAAAGTGCATAGCACCAAAGCTGGTAAAGTATTTTAAGTTTAACAACCTGAGGAAATACTGTAGCAAAATTGCAATTAAATCAGACCAAAATAATCTGTCAGTTACAATGTGAAACAAATTTATTACTTCTGATTAATGATGTATCATACAACATAAATTCAAACTAAATGAATTTGTCCTTAAATATATTTTTAAACAATGATGCAACCTTCAATAAATTAAAAAAAACAACTTTAATTTACCAACAACTATAGTGGTGATAGATGACACAAGTTTGTTGAGTCAGTATTATTTACAGCAGTAACACTAGCAGTGTAAACTAAATATATAAGATACTACCAACTGAAACAATGTAAGTATTACTACACTAAAAGTAAATAAACTTTTCAGACTAGTAATACATTATGATTTTTTCAGACTATCAGAGTAAACCCAAAAGGATCTTATATACAGATACAAAAAATTGTTTAGTTTATTTATTTTTGATTTCATAAACCTTATCATTCATTTCAATCCAACCAAGCTAATTTTATGATGGTTATCAAACAATATTTACTGAATGCATCATAAAATATTAATATACATATTTATCCAACATGAACTGTTGTGAAGTGTTGCTACAGTGCTTTTATACATACTTATTCAACATTAACTATTGTAAAGTGTTGCTACAGTAATTCTGTCTATATTTATCACATATTAACTATTATGATGTGTTGCTACAATACTTTTATACATAGTTGTCCAACATATACTATTTTGAGGTGTATCTACAATGGTTCTGTACAAAGTTATCCAACATTTGCTATTCTGAAGTGTTGTTGCAATGGTTCTATACATAGTTATCCAACATTAACTTGTTACAGAGACTCTATACATATTTATCCAACATTAAGTATTATGAACTGTTGCTACAGTGTTTTCATAAGTGATTGCCAACATTAACTATTGTGAAATGTTGTTACTGTACTTTTGTAGATAGTTATCCAACATCAACTGTTGTGAAGTGTTCCTATGGTGCTTTTATACAGTTATCCATCATTTACTATTGTGAAGTATTGATATATTATTTCAGTACATTGTTATCCAACATTAACTATTGTGAAGTGTTGTTACAGTGCTTCTGTACTTTGTTTTCCAACATCAGCTATTGTGAACTGTTGTTATAGTGGTTCCATTCATGTATGTCCAAGATAACTATTATCAAGTATTGCTACAGTGTTTTTACAAGGTGTTGTCCAACATTTACTATTGTTAAGTGTTTCTACAGTGCTTCTGTACAACGTTATCCAACATTAACCATTATAAATTTGCTACAGTACTTCTGTACATAGTTCTCCAACATTAACTATATTCAATTGTTCCTACAGTGGTTCTGTACATAGTTATCCAATAGTAACTGTCATGAAATGTTGCTACAATGCTTTTCTACATACTTATCCCAACTTTAATATTGTGAAGTGTTCTTACAATGCTTCTGTACATAGTTATCCAACATTAATAATTGTAAAGTGTTGCTACAGTGTTGCTATAGTGATTCTATATGTATTTATCCAACATTAACTGTTATCAACTGTTGCTATAGTGTTTTTATAAGTGATTTTCCAACATTAACTATTGTAGAGTATTGCTACAATGCTTTTATACATAGTTATCCTACATTTACTGTTGTGAAGTGTTGCTACAATGCTTCTGTACAAAGTTATTCAACATTAACAGTTGTAAAGTGTTGCTACAGTGTTTCTATACATATTTATCCAACATTAACTATTATCAACTGTTGCTATATATAGTGTTTTTATAAGTGATTTTCCAACATTAACTGTTATGAAGTATTCCTAGAGTTATTTCATACACGGTTATCCAACATTTCCTATTGTGAAGTGTTGCTACATTGCTTCTGTACAGAGTCATCCAACATTAACTATTGTATAGTGTTGATACAATGGTTCTGTACATAGTTATCCAATATTAGCTACTGTGAAGTGTTGCTACAGTACTTTTGTACATAGTTATCCAACATTTACTGTTGTGAGGTGATGCTACAATAGTTCTATACAATTTATCCAACATTAACTATTTTGAAGTGTTGTTACAATGATTCTGTATGTAGTTATATTAACTGTTTTGAAGTGTTGTTACAGCACTTCTGTAGATGGTTATCCAACATTAACTGTTGTGAAGTTTTGCTGCAGTGCTTCAGTACATAGTTATCCAACATTAATTACTGTGAATTTTTCTACATTGCTTTTATACACAGTTATCCAACATTAACTATTCTAAAGTGTTCCTACAGTGCTACTGTACATTGTTATCTAATATTAACTATTGTGAAGTGTTGCTACAATGTTTCTGTACATAGTTATCCAATACTAATTTGTGTGAAGTATTGCTACGGTGCCTTTATACATAGTTTCCAAGAATTACTATTGTGAAGTATTGCTGTATTGGTGCTCTACATAGTTATACAATATTATCTCTTTTGAAGTGTTGGTAGAATGTTTTTGTTCATAATTATCCCACACTTACCATTGTGAATTGTTGGTATAATGCTTCTGTACTTAGTTATCCAACATTAACTATTGTGAGGTTTTGCTGCAATGCATTTATATATAATTACCCCACATTTACTATTGTGAAGTGTTGCTACAGTGCTTATATACATAGTTATCCAACTTTAATTATTGTAAAGTGTTGCTACAGTTATTCTGTACATAGTAATTCAACATTAACTGCTGTGAAGTGTTGCAACTATGATTCTGTACATAGTTATCCCACACTTACTATTGTAAAGTGTTGCTACAGTTCTTCTGTACATAGTAATTCAACATCAACTGCTGTGAAGTGTTGCAACTATGATTCTGTACATAGTTATCCCACACTTACTTTTGTGAAGTGTTGCAACTATGATTCTGTACATAATTATAGAACATTAACTATTTGAAAGTGTTGATACAGTGATTTTATAAGTAGTTATTTAACATTAACTATTGTGAAGTTTTGCTGCAATTCTTCTGCACATAGGTATTCAACATTAACTATTGTGAAGTGTTTTTACAGTGATTCTATACATATGTATCCTATATTAACTATTGGGAAGTGTTGATACAGTGCTTGTATAAGTAGTTATTCAATATTAACTATTGTGAAGTGCTGCTATAATGCTTTTATACAGTTATTCCACATTTATTATTGTGAAGGGTTGCTACATTTCTTCTGTACATAGTTATCCATCATTAACTATTGTGAAATGTTGCTGCAATGTGTCTGTACATAGCTATCCCACATTTACTATTGTGAAATGTTTCTACCGTGCCTCTATACATAGTTATCTAACATTAACTATTGTGAAGTGTTATGAAAATGCTTCTGTACATCCAACATTACTTGTCATGAAGTGTTGCTATGATTGTTCTGTATCTTGTTATCCAACATTAATTATTGTGAGGTGTTGTTTCAGTGCTTCTTTATATAATTATCCAATATTAACTCTTGTGAAGTGTTGCTATTGTGATTCTATACATATTCATTCAACATTTACTATTGTGAAGTGTTGCTACAGTGCTTTTGTACACAGTTATATGACATTAACTATTGCAAAGTGTTGCTACAATGCTTCTGTACTATTGTAAAGTGTTGCTATAATACTTTTATTCATAGGTATTCCACATTAATTATTGTGAAGTGTTACTACAATGCTTCTTTACATGGCTATCCAACATTTACTGTTGTGAAGTGTTGTTACAGTGATTCCATACATATTTATTCAACATTAACTATTATGAAGTGTTTCTACATAGTTATCAAACATTAACTATTGTGAAGTCTTGTTATAATACTTTTGTACATAGTTATCAAACATTAACTATTGTGAAGTGTTGCTTCAATGCTTCTATACACGGTTATCCAACATTAACTATGTTGGGTGTACTGCTATTGTGCTTCTGTAAATACTTATCAAAATTCATCTTTTGTTAAGTATTGTTATTGACATAGTATTTTGAATGAACAATTTTTTCTGGATAAAACATAAGATACAGTGTATTTATTATTATTGAGTCCTGTATGTTTATATAGTTATGCGAATGTTCTGAAGTATTACTTTTATGCTTTATTGTTCACGTTGTTTTTCACAAACAGTGTTCTGGGTGGAACATAAAATATTCATTATTCGTTAGTTGTGCATCTGTGTATAATTATCTAATTTTAACTGTTGTGAAGTATTGCTTTGATACTTTAAAATTAGCATCTTGTCTTTAATAAGATTTTGTTGAATATTTTTATTACAGGCTGACATTTGGTGTTGATCCTGATACATACATAGATGCCTTGCTCCAAGCTGAACAGTCCATGATGGAGGGAACTTCTAACTGGTCAGCTAAAATTGCTATCACAGGTGAATATTTATCACCTGTAGTTTAATTAAACTGACTAAGCCTTTGTTAAACATAATCTTACCTGCAACACAGGTTGGATGACCAGTTTTCATGTTATCTTGTAGCATGTAAATGCATAAGATGGTTATTACTTGTAGATTTACCTTGCAGCTTAGATGGACAATTAAGTGTAATTATCATTTAATATAATTTGAAAAGATCTGTCAAGTTGCCTTCCTTAATTGTGTCATAGACTGAAAAAATTGTTTAAACAGTTCTTTCTTATTTTTGCACCAGACAGTTGCTATTAGAAGTAAATTTATTGTATTTGTAAATTTTTTATAACAAATGAGCATGCATTATTTGTTATGTTAAATATTAAATTTAATATGTTTCCTTTTGCAAAAATTACCTAATTAAAGACTCCTTCATGTATTTTCAAGATAATGAAATTGTCAAATGTTTGTTACACTGTGTTTGTCCATATAATTTTTATTTGTTTTAGTGATAATTCAGAGTTGTTTTACATTAACTAGTAGATTAATGTTTCCTTACCATTTTATTTCAGACTAGGTGGATGTTTCAGTCATCATCAATAAGACTATATTGGGTAGTATGTAAATACCTTGCTCTTTTATAGTCTATATTCTACAAGTATAGAATTTTTATGATATTTCAATAAGGAACATCCTAATTCCAAAATGAAGTGACTTCCTGGATTGTTGCTAGCCATATAACCATTTCTAAAAGAATTGTTAATAATTAGCACATCAGTATTTATACCTCACCAGTTTTATACCATTTCTAAACACGTAAATATCATGTGGCTACTCTCCATCAACAGTATTATGCCACCTATAATGACATAGCAAGAGTTCTTTGTTATTCATGCTGATTTCAAACTTTCTCAGTTGGCATTAGACAGTTTAGATGTATTTAATTCTTCCAAGTGTGACTACCATTTCTGATTTTGCTTTGTTCCCATTTCTAACAAAGTTTATTCAACAATTTCTAATCTTTGTTAGTGATTTAATTTGTTTTTACAAATTTTCATTTGAAATGTTCTTGTTCCCGAATTCTATGAATTTAAGGTTTTCTGTGATAGGCAATAATATTACTGTGATAGGTAACAAAGCACATGAAAAGACTTCCAAGGAATTACATGCCTTGGTTCACAGGAAGTTAAGAGTCTAACTTTCAGTTGGCATTTTATTCTTCTTTTCAACATGACACTATTTCTGAGAAAGAAAATACACATTGGGTTACCACTTTAGCCTTTCCTTTTTCAATCTTCATCCCAAAATTGGTGACCACCATGTCTTGTTCTTCTCTTTCTTTTTAAATGATTTCTTCCTCAAGCTCAAGTTTTCTCAGGAGATTTGGGGTAAGTTTTTCAACATGTACATTTCACACCAAATTTATATACCCCTTGGTAAGCCAAGTTCTTATACCTTTTGTGTGACTTTGCCCTTGTTTACCTATGGAAAACTTAGGTGTTTCATATCTTTGGTGCTTGGACTGGTAAGATAGATATTTAGGCATACTTTGTTATTTATGTTACTTTAGTGTAATTGTATATTATATATTGATTATTTTGTAATGTCAGTAAATTTAATAATTATTCATGTTTAGATATTTTGTTATTTTTGATGAATGGTAACCTAGATATTGCTTATTCAAGTGTTTTCTAGGTAATTTTCATGAGTTTTCTCATTTGTTATTACTATTAGACATTTTGGGGACTAGGTACATTTAAATGTTTCATTTGTTTTCTATTTATAAGTAATTTGTTAACTTGGTATGTTTTGGTACTTTGTACCTTACTTATCATTATTTAGTAGCATATAATTCATTGTTCCATTTGTAATTTGTTAAATGTAGTTGCTCACTATGTGCCTTTTTACCCTCACTTATGTCAGTATAAAACTTCGTTGCATGTCTTTTGTCATCTCAGTTAATTTCGTGGAAATATATGTTGCATATTGATTACTTATGTGATTTTTCAATAAATTTCATCTGTTTACATGTTTGTTTTTACTATATTCTTCGTGGGTTGGGTCATTTAGATAGTTTGTCCATTTCATGTAAAAGTACTTTATTAGTTTATAACTTCCACATTATTACCACTAGCAATGATAATTATTTTCATTAACTATGTTCCTTCTTTTCCTAATTTAAGTCAATGGAGATCTTAATTCTATGTCCTTGTCATCTAAGTTACTTTCTTTGTCTCATATCTTAGATATTACTTATTGTGTTTTCTCAGTAATTTCTGTTAGTTGGCATGTTCATTATTATATATTTGGACTATCAAAAATTTTATACTTCGACCATTTGATGTTTGTTGGTACTTTGTTTATTGAATATGCTTCAATAGTTGGTACATTTCATATCGTTACTACTAATAATATATATTTTATTCTATCTGATTTTTTTCATAAGTGTTCAGTTGTGCCATTTCTTCCTAATTTTCATCAGTGTGCAGCTTAAAATTTTGTTTTGTTACTTTAATGATGTATTAATTTTTTTCTTCTTATAAGGCTAAGATTAGCTTTGCTTCCTTTTTCTATATTTGTGATTCTAGACAACTTATTACAAGTTTTGTCAGGAAATACAAACTTTTGCCCAACCTTTTAACTTTGTTTCTTCTTTGGTTTGACTGATTTCTGCTTGCATCCTTCCATTCTCAGTCCAGAGTCCATGCTTTTCTGCTCCAACAAGATGCAGAAGGAGTTACTTTCCTTATGACAAGGAAAAAGTTTGTTCTGACTTCTTTTCAATACCTCATTTATTTGGGGAGATTGTTACTTCAACCTCAGTTGGGCTTTGGTTTTATATACATTTTCTTTGATGAACACTCCTTGATTAGTGGAACTTCTCAAATCCCTATCTTGGTAGCTGAACAGAGCACAGATTGAGATGAGGATGGTGCTTAGTCTGCCTCATCCAAATCTATGTCTGTGTCCATACACCTCTTTAGAGGGCTGAGGTTCAATCAAAGCATTTCTCCATATTTTTCTCAAGCCTTTGGTGATTCATCAAGTCTTATCCCACCTACCTTCTCTTCTATGTGGTGTTGTGATTATGGTACATTTCTATCTCTTCACTGTGGTCACTTATGTCAGTGAGCCAGGAGTATTGACTCCTGGTTTCTGTGCTATCAGATCATTGGTCTCTTTTCTGATCCCACTGTCATCACATTGTAGTATTCACTTGTCTGTTTCTTGGCTCCTTTCATGTGGTGGTGGTTTGATTATCTTCTAATAAGATTCTCATCACAAAGATGTCACCACTTTCTGTCTTCACACATGATTTTGTTCTGTCTGTTGTCTCAGTTTTATAGTTTGACTATACATTTTCATCCTTCTTTCCTGATTCATGAGACTCGCATTCATGTCCATTTTTCACTTATGTTAGTATACCTTCAACATTTGCCTCATCTCCATGTTTTCTATTCTTCCCACCCTTCCTTTCCTATTCTTCACCTGGTAGTTTGCCAAAAAACTTTCTACTTTGTGGAAAATCTCCCATGGTGTTTGGACAAGGCTTATACATTCTCCATACATTCTGGCTATATTTACATCTATTCACAGATACATCCCTTTAGGACTGAGTTGTGTTGGTCAATCATATGAATGCTCTCAAACTTCTTGCAATTTATCAGACTTTGGATTATTTTCTTCCCATTTTCAAAGATCATCTGCATTTCGATAATTTTGAGATTTCTGTGTTTTCTAACATTGATTTTCTCTTCTGGGCTCACAGTCATTACCTTTATTCGATGGCATGTCATGTGGACTGTCTTTCCTAACCAGACCAAGTTTACCCAATGGAGTGGTCATTTCATCCCCTTGGTTTTCACCTTTTTTGCAATCAGTGGGGTATTCCTCATATTTGCCATCATCCTTAATCACCAGTTACCTTTGTTTTGGTCTGCAGTTCCTCATCCTGAAGCTTTGACTAAAAATGTTTTCAGCCAGGATTGATCAAACAAGTTCCATTGTGTTCATCCTCCAATCCAATAACTCCATCAAGTAGTCTCCCTCATTCATACAACTCTGTGAAAAGCCCTTCTGATTACTCCTTGATAGCCTGCTCAATTGTGATTTCCTTGATTACTTCAGTTACAGTTGTTCCCCCATCCCTCTTTCTTTATTCCCTGACCTTCTTCATAAACTCCAGTTGCTGGTTCTAGATCTTACACTTCATGTTCTCCAGCTTTATTCCTGGCTTTTTTCCAGACCCTTGTGAAAAGATCCAGTTTCTCATGCCAGGTGATTTTTCATTTAATGCATTACATTGTCCTTCATTTGTAGCTGTGTATAAGTAGAAATGGAATGTTTTTCTCATCTGGGTCCTGGCTTTGGGTATCCCAGTTTTTCTTGTACTATAGTTACTGGTATCTCAATTTTATTATGAGGCCTTTTGAGAAGGGGTCTTTGGTCTCCTTGATATTGAGTTATTGGGCAGCCCTATCCCATACTTTCCATTTTTCTAATTACTGCAGGGTCTTTCTTTCCCCTGTCCTTGCAATTTGATCCATTCTATCCAGATATGTTGGTTTGCCAGGCATTTGGTACTTCTGGATTGGAACGTCTATTCGAGCCCATTGCCTCTTGCTGTTTGTTTTACCTATCCCTCTTAAGACATATTCTCTTCTTCTCTTGCCCTGTAGACAGCATCAGTAAAATCTGTTCTCTTACTGACATCACTTGCTCACTGTACCACCAAATTTATCTTCTCCTTTATCTGGATCATTCCTTCCTTCTCAAGATCATGGCTGCTTATGAGGATAACTCCTCATTTTTGCCCATTTCTCTTTCCTCTGTTCTCATCTCTACCATTTTCCTGATCTGAATAGACTTCTATACCTGTTCCTGTTCCCATCTCTTCATCCTGTGGCAACACTTCCTCTTGAAATCTTTCCCTCCTTTACCCTTACCAGTTGAGTTCATCATTTAATCCATTTGGCTTTTTGTCTTTTTCCCCTTTCCAACATGCATTGTTCCATCTTACCTCTTATCAAATCTGAGATTTGATTTCACTTTTACCCTTCTTGTTTTTGTCAGCCCTTGGAGGAGATTCTGCTGTCAGGCATGTTGACCACCCCTCAGACATTCATCTCCCATTACTTGCATCAAATTGCAGTTTCTGTTTCCTCCTGTAGTTATACTTCAGGTTTCTGTAGCATTAGGTAGATCTTTGTTAATACCTTCTTTTCTTTCAGGAGCCCTTGTTTTGAATTTTGTTTCCTGGAGGCTGCATTTTGATAGTGATGTCTGACAAGGATTTCTTTATATACACAAACAAATATACACTGTATGTTATTTTGGTTTGAACACTCTTTCCATGGGTCTGAACAGTCCTGTTTAAGATGTGTTGTTGTACAAGGTTAATGGATGGTCAATACCTTATGATATTTGCTTGATAAATAGGCTCATCCCAGAATGTACCACCCATAGAGAGCATGGGTAAAACAGAAGGGGATTGTTGTTCATCCCTTCCATGCCTTGATTAAATAAATCCATATGGTCTGCTTTTCAAAATAGAGTTCTGTAATCACCCATTGTAATCTTTTCGATGTAGCTATTCCTCCAATTCTCTTCCCCCCCTTACTTCTAGTGGAGTTTGAGGATCTTTACCACCTACCAGTTCTAAACTGCTGGGATGGTTGACCATAAAGGCATCCTGCTTGATTGGTTCCACATATATAGATATAACCATTCAGTTCAGTGTAGGACAATGGTACTCTGCCAGCTTGGAAGGTGTAACATCCTCTGGATTGAAAGATGCATACCGTGGAGTGAAACTATTTCAATTCTGTTCACCCCTTTGATTGGGTGCACTCATCCTACCATCGTGTGGATGTTGGCACTCCAGAGGCTATTTTTGAATACTAAGCAAACCAGTTAACTTAATTCCTCAAACAATTTGATTCTTCTTTCAGTGTCGTCCCCTACTGAGACAATGGAAAGTCTATGCATATGCAACTCTAAAATTAGGGATTTGATTCTTCTTGATAGACACAATAGATAGCCTAATGTGGCTTTGCTATAAGAAAAAAACACACACCTTCTGTGTAATGAGTCATAGAAGATATACGTGGGATGTTTATATTTCTGTCCATGGCACTCCCACATCCTCTCCTCTGATGTAGATGTTATTGACCTTTGCACGTTTTGGACCAGTCTTCCTTCTCTCTCATATTGGATTTCTAACTCATTGCTAATCTTATGTCATGCTCTGGAGTGAGTGTTTTCCTGCCATCCATGATTTATGGGCTTGCTACCCTTTCCTGGATATTGAGGTTTTGGATGTAGTTGACTATACCAATTAGAGTTTTTATTGTCCTTATGGTTGAGTTTAGGAAATGCCAAGACCCTATAATACCAGGTTTCATTTGTCATAGTTTTTGCTCCCATGGGTTTTTTGGGAATTTGTCTAGTTACAACTGTTGCTTTCATCCTCTTTGTAATTCCTGTTGTTTCGAGTATGAGACTCTATTTACTTACAGTTGTGCTTGTTGGGAATTGATAAAGTGGTTCAAATGGCCTAGCCATTTGTTTTTGCTCTTTTGTTATACGTTGCTACAGCTTATGTTTTCTTAATACTTTCACAGTCATGTTCCATTCCTCGTTCCTGGGTGAAGAGCATTATACCTCTTTCAGAAGTAGTGCTGTACCTCACAGGTAAGTTCATTTTGGAAGTTAACATTTTTGAACACTGAAAATCTAATTTCAATACATACTTTCCTCCTCTCATTCACTTCCCACCATTTCTCTCAACTAAAACCAGAATTTTATTCTAGTACCTACCAATTCTTGAAAGCAAGGATTGCACATTAATAGCAGAGGAACTAGCTGTGCTGTTATAGGTAGCACAATACTCTTGGTTGAGATAGTCACATAATATGTGCATGGTCAGAATAGTACAAAAGTGATAAGATATAAAGAGTGGTGTGTTGGTTACAAAAAATTATTTTAGCAATGCCTAGAGGGCAGACAACAATCAAGATAACTTTTGTGCAAGGAAAGATAAGTATCTACCAAATATACATTTTCAAAGTAAAAAAAATGTTAATCTCGAGTAATTATGTTAGGTTAAATTTAAGGGTGTTATTTTCTGTAGACTAACTAATTAAGGAATTTATCTACAGTCTCATGGTTTAGTTTTATTGTATTCTACATTACCTTGTGTGTAGAGGACTACTTTGTGAGGGTCAACACAAGTAACAGAAATATGTTAGCATTACGGTGCTCATTTACTCATTGGTCATTTGTAAAAAAGGTGATTTGCTTGAGATCTGATAGATCCAAAACATCCTATAGAAGTTTTGTCTTTATTTCACTTGTTTCACTGCAGTATCTACCTGCTAACCTTTTGCACTTCATTTTTTACTTCTTTTCATTTTGAATTTAAAATTTAGTATATTTTTATTCAAATACAATTTATTTCATTTTCTTTTAATTCAACTTTAAAGTTATACAAAGTAATAGTTGTTATTACTATAGAATCAACCATATTCTTCTTCAGCCTTATTAAAATACTGTATTTGATTCAGATGCCTATAACATGCTCTGTTTCTTTCATTTGTAACAAATCACTACACATATTCTTTCATGTATTAAATACACAAACTTCTAATTCTATGAGTGATTCAGTGCTTGTTTTCTAGATTATTCTACAGTCACCATCATTCAGACAAAATTAACTTATCATAGTTACTTTAGAATCAAGCAGAATATAAAAATCATTTTACATTGGTATTTCTTGCCATCTATAGGCACAAATAGGATGCACACACACATACAAGTGAAAATGCCATAATAAAGTAATAACCAGAAGTAGAATTATTTCTAATTATTTTGAGTTATGAATTTTTCATTTTTGCAATATAATTTGAGGCCCATGCAGTATTATATTACTTTTATTTTGTGTTGTGCATGCATAATACTTTGTATAATTCTATTGCATAAACAAATATTTTACTTCTGTATGTTAAAGTCTTATCTCCTCAAGATATTGTTTAATTATCTTTCAGTAGTAAAATTGGATATGTAAATTACACAGGGTCATTTCAGTAATGTACTTTAATTTAAATGATGTGTTTTTAAGCACCAGATTTGTACTTAGACACTACGTAGCTTACCCAGTACACTCTGAGAGAACTTGAAAAGCATAAATATAACATCAGATATGCTATATAGGTAGATCAATTATGATAACATGTAGGATTGTGTCAAAACGTTGTAAATTGTGGCAGATTTAAATTGAGAGGTTTTAGTTTCTATAAATATAAGACCCTTGCACAATGTTAGAGACTATTCAGTAGTATGAGGAATTTGATAGTTCAACTGGGTTTATGAAACATCAAAAACGTTTCATTCTTGACATTATAAATGTTCCAAAATTCATTTTTGCAACAAATTCATCACAACTTTATCACTACATCAAAATGGCCCATATGTGCCTAAGTGCTGTTTCTGAAGTCTATTTTCAGATGATTTTTCTGAATATTTAGATTATATAAATTTTATGTTGCTTCAAGAATATTCAACATAATTTGCTTACTTTAGAATCCCATTTTTATTTACCTGAAGGGAATTTATCAGAACATTTTCCAGAGGCCTTATGATAAGGTTTTCAGCAACAAAACCTATGCCTAGTTTTAAAGTAACAGCATAAAGATCACAGCAGGACACAGATCTACTCTACAGAAATGTTTTTGTGGTCAAACTAAGGGACTAATTTAAAAGGTTAAAACAGTTTTTTTCTTAATTTGTAATTAAACTGGAAATTCTAGTGAGAGGAAATGTTGAAAGTAGTTAAATCTTTAAAAGTGGTGAGGGTACATAAGAAGTCATCTCTTTATGTAGGGAAAGGGTGCAAAGGAGGTCTCCCAAGAATTGTTATATTTGTTTCTCATTTACTAAGCACCTTATTTACACCCTTAAAATTAAATTAATGCTTAGGATATATAAATTCTGATCACCCTAAGATCTCTATAAATATGAAACATCCTTTGTATAATAAATTTCTCATCAGCCTTGTACAATAGTTTCTTGAAATTACTTATAATTTCAGGTCAGGGTCTACACAACCACCATAGAAACATAAAGTCGAATAATATCTGTGTGCATAACAACAACTAAAATGTTGTGCTAGAAACTAGATCTATTTTATAAAGGTAAATTTAATAATTTGTAAAAGGTATAAGTATAGTTCAATGGCTAGGGCTCATAAATTTTTAAAATATTAAACTTATGGAACCCAAGTAGTGCATTCCTATAGGTGAAATAGGTTTTAGGCTTTGTACATATCTGCTTACAGTAAATACATCACATGACTCATGTCTACTGGTACATGTTTTGTGAAAACACAAAAATTGATTAATAGCACTATTATGTTTATAATTGGATCTAACACTTCTGTTGAAATTGAGTTCTGGCTTACTTTAAACACTACTTAATCACCACCCGTTTGGTGAGTTTTGGAAGAATGGATTCTGTTGGAAAGTAGATTTGATCATGCCTCATAGAATGAACAGACTAAGAATGATGCTACACTGTATTAGTACAATGATACAATTAGTATTCTATGATACAATCAGGATAACTTTGGCAAGGGAGTTTACTTTGAACATGTACACATATTATATTGTTGCTTTCTATATCAGTAAATACCAGTGTTAAAATGCACCTGTGTTGACTGTTCCCAGTGTTCCTCCATTCTGAAAACTGTGATTTTAGTGGTCCAGTTTTTTAAGATGAAGTTAAAGTTTTTTATATTTAAATTTGTAACAAACTTCATTTTAAATAACTCATAATTCAAAAGAAAGTAGCTTATTGTATTTGACATTTAATTCAAATTTAAAAGAAAATGCTAATTGAGAGCTTAAAGTATTCACATGTAAGAGAATAATATCAAAGTCCATGAATACTGTATAACTTCTACATTGATTATTACATGAAACAAATACAAATGATAGCACATAGTCATTATTACTATGTGAACAATAGGTGGACTTATTCATTTACAATGATCAAAAATTTAAATCATTATAAGAACAGTCAACAAGTACCCAAAGTATAAATTACAAGAAATCCATGAAAAGTAAGAAACAAGAAAGAAAAGGAAATCAAACATACCATTGTAATGTTTTACTATTGTCAAAGGCAAATTATCCATCCTCTAATGAACAAAAGTATCTAAATCCAAGAACATATCACAAACATTATTTCACTATTCATCAAAGCAGCTTTGATGACTCTGTGAATTATTTTAAAGCTATTTTGATTCAAACATCAATTATCATAAAGTTAATTCTTTTGTTGATATGCTGATAAGTTAAATATTTTCTTACCAATGGTGTTATTAGATATACACTCTGTTTACTAATATGTTATTCTTATAAAGAAATATTTTTATTGATGGGGAGTCATATAAAATGTCAGCCTACCCACAAATACTGTAAGTTATCTGTACTTACAATCTTAGTAGTTGTATAATATATTTATTATTCATGAATATTTTGCAGTTAAGACTACTGTACAATTCAATGGTGACAGGCTACATTTGTGAGTCCCTAAATTCTGTTACAGTTATTTGTGCCCAGGGTCTTATAGCCAAAGATAAAAGTGGGACAAGTGACCCTTATGTAACCGTCCAGGTTGGGAAGACTAAAAAACGCACACACACCATGCCTCAGGATCTAAACCCTGTATGGAATGAAAAATTTTACTTGTATGTATGTTTTCTGTAAAATTAGTAAATACTTAATGAAAGAAAACTTTATACTTTAAGATTCATTTCTAATCAATTTTACACTTTTGCAAAATACTTAATATTATAGTGATGTTCTTAAATGGCTAAAAGGTATTAACAAATATTTTGTGTAGTTATGTTAAAAGAAATAATGTATGTAAGAAAAATGTTCTCATAACTGGCCATGTTGTGATAAAGGTTAACTATCTTGATAGCTGTTGTGCAAAAACGAAGTACATATATTTTTATCCAAGCATATATTCAGCTAATCTGGCATTGTATTTGTAAAATGTATTTATGACATGGATGTAATTAAATGCATTAAACTTGTTGTTACTAGTGAGTCTTCAGTTGATAATATTCTTTACATTTCAAGTTATCTGGTTTGTGTAAGTGATAAATATATATATAGATGGTTTTCCCTCATTTTTGTTTAAATGGTGAGAAAAAATATCAGGAATGTTGCTTCATGTGGAAATGTATTGTGAATACTAAACCATATTTTGTACTGTACTATTTGGATGCTAGATGACAAAAGCAATTTTAATTTCTGTTCAGTCTCATATTATTGAAGTCTTCCATACCCACATTTGCATTGACTGTATTTCTGTTAATTAGTCTTACTACATAAAATTTTGCTGCATTTATATAACAATATTCTTTAATTAAAGAGATGATACACATTTTATTGATAAAGATGTGATTCTCTCTTCAAAACATTTGAGATAGAGAGTGAAATGGCATGTTTTATAGAAACATTGAAGAAAACTTTTAACTTGCAGAGTTGTAAGATGAACCAAGTTTTATTTACCTAAAGGTATGAGCATAGAAACAACTCAGTAAACAAAGAAAGTTGATTTTGGATAATTATGTGCTGGGTATAAACATTAAAAGACTGTCCTTAATTAAAGTAAATATAAAAATTATTTTAGCTTAAGGTATTTCATTCTTTTAAAATTTTGAAAAAGGGTTTTATTAAAATATTTCTCTCTCATTAGGAATATTGCTGTTTCTCCTTTAAAAGGTTTAATTAATAGAGGGTAGGATTTCTCTTAAAGTGTTTTTATTCTTATGTACTCATGTATTAAAGTTTGTTTAAGATTAATATTTTAATTTGTTAGCATAATTCTTCACCTTTATACACCATCTTAAGACAGGAATATTAAATTCAATAAGGAACAGTAGAAAAGGACCTGCATCACTTCATAAATTTCAAAATATTTTGGATATTTAAAATTGTTTCAAAAATACTAATTCTCACAACATTATACACTCAAACTAAAACACTAATTTTCTTAATATAATATTAAACACTGTTGCAATATCTCTTTACTATTCTTCTCCATTGTTTATGTAAACTTCCTTTCTTATGTAAGTGAACAGGACCAATTCTCAAAGAAATTATCACCCATAATAATACTTATATTGCAAGTACATGCTTATATGTACATTTTGGTGCTTTCAAAATTGTATCCATGAACATCCACTAAATTACTACCTAGAAAATGTAAATACTGATTCGAGAAAAAACACATTTATCATAAAAGTATAGGTATATTTTTATGTCATTAATCTATATGTCATGTAATTTTTGCAGTTTTTGAAAATTGTTGTAGAACATTTATCTACCTGTTCATGTTGATCCAGTCATTAGATAAATGAGCAGGTATAATATCCACTATGGTGAGACTTCAAAAACAAGTTGCTAATGCTATCTGGTTTTTATGTGTATATGGGCCAGATTTTTTTATAGTTGGTATTTGTGGTTTGTTGGCAATACATTTTAATAATACACAAAGAGCAACACAGTCCACTTCTTTTAACATAACATATTAAAGCAAGTCAAACATATATACAAATGTTCATTATGCTGTTAGTTATCACAGTTGTATCTAGAGCTTTAGATAATCATCTTTTTTATGTCAAAGTCCATTCAAATTGGCCCAGTTACTTTAAAACACAATTAACCAGCCAAATTAATTTTTCTATATTCTGTTACTACAATACAGTTTATGACAACTTCACTTTACAAGTTGCCACTCTATATACTCTGTATGGGTAATCATGCAGTCTAGATCTATTTAGCTATCTTATTCCATAACTGCCTGAATATCTTTTTCTAACTAACTTACTTAAACTTCATTTTGAACATCTATTTATATAATGACAGAGGACTAGAATGTTTCACACACTACAGATGCTATGATGAAATAACACTCAACTGATAAGAGAAAAACTTAGAAGTTTTTAGTAACATGAAGCAATAATACAACAAGCACCAATTCACAACAGTTGAACTAACATCACATATAATATAAACACAGTTACATGAACAAACCTACAATAAACTATCACTTCTAAAAATAACTAAATTTAACTCTCATTCTATACTTAAACCATCTAAATCATAACACGCAAATTAACTTAAACATTTGTGTATATCTATCGAATGCTGTTATCATAAATGATGTTTACTCACACAAACAATATACTTTCTTGTTCTAGTGAATGTCACAATTCTTCTGATCGTATCAAAGTGAGTGTTGGTTTTGTTTGTTTTTATTTTAAAGAAATTCTCACATTATTAACAATTTTAAAATATATCTCTCACGTTTTAGCAAGAGAGAAAACTAAAAACCCATCATTATGTTTCCAAGTGTATTGAAACTTAGCTTGTGCTTGAAAGAAACATCATGTATCTTTTTTTTCTTCTCAGTCAAAACTAGAGGTGTTGCTAAGTTCTAAAAATATTTGAGGCTCAGGTCCATAGACTCTGGAATTTTTGGCATTTCAGCATGTTACAATCATGTTTTTTTATATTTTAATATTTCAAGACACCAGCTGGGGATTTTGGGTATTTTCAACTAGATTCAGGGCACAGGTTTTTTGTACCAGTGCCTAACAATGCGTCTGGTCAAAATTGTTTTGAGCTTGGATTTTGTAATAACTATTGCTGAGCTTAGGTCTTAGGTACATTCTTATTTTGATTTATATAACTTATTCTATGAAAGCTCATCTCTATATTTTGCTATTACTGATAACCGAATTAAATATTTCAGCTCATTTCATTAGGGTTTTATGATTCATGTTGCATGTAGTATCTAAGTTTTAAGAAACTTTTTATTATATTTACTGCCAAGTGAGAGTTGACTTTCTTTCTAAATCTTATCACAAGTTTTTTCACCTTTGTTTATTTTATTATATTTTTCACTTGTAGAACAGATTTCAGTGCAAATGTGGGAAAAATATAATCTTCATATTTTCAATAAAATGTAATTATTGTAATCAAAGTGCATAAAAGCAGATATCATCTTGTGAATTCTATGATAATTCATTTTCTAAACATACATTTAAAATTTTCACTTCCCAGGTATAATATTTTATAGAGAGCATTACACATTGTTAATCTAATTACTTTGTTGTTGTTTTTTTATTCAGTACCAGAACAAAAAAAAATTAGTCTGCAACTTGGTCCAAAAATATCTTAAATTTAGCTTTTCATTTGAGCAATAGTTGTGACTGATTTTTAATTACTCATAATTAGTGCTTATGATTTGAATTTTCTGCAGGGATGAAGATAATGATCTCAAGTCTAAATTGCGACAAAAACTCACCAGAGAGAGTGATGACTTTTTAGGACAATCTATTATTGAAGTGAGAACTTTGAGTGGAGAAATGGATGTTTGGTACAACCTTGGTAAAAATAAGTTTGACCTTTTTTTTTTTAATTTGTATTCTATGATTAAAATAATGTTTGTTTTAGATGGTTGTATTTTACCTAAAACTTAAGAATGTATAGTGAAAATAAGAGCAACAATTAAGTTATGCAATGAGTATGTATAAGATTTTGTAACTTGCAGCTGCTGAGAAACCACAATTATGACAATTACATGACAAATAAGAATAGATTTATTATTATACGATAAATTTGTCACTACTTTAAAAGTTCTTTTACAATAATCTTTTGCTTAGAGAAAAGAACAGACAAATCAGTTGTGTCTAGTGCTATTCGCCTTCACATCAGTGTAGAAATCAAGGGGGAAGAAAAGGTAGCCCCATACCACATGCAATACACATGTCTACATGAGGTCAGTTTATGTCATAATGTCATATATAATGACTGCTAAAATTGTACTAGGTAATTATATAGAAAAATTATATAGAAAGTTCTTAAAACTTGTATACTTCTATAACAAAGATTCTTTATTCTAATTGTAATAGAATAATTGCATTATAAGAATGATAGTTAACTCCTATTCTTTATTGTAATTCTAACATGGACAAAATAAACTAAGAATCTATACATAAAAATATATTTCTTTCAAAGTTGGTTTAGACAGTATATTTTATAGATTAAGATAATTTCTTGTTGTTTTTCTTTGTTGTTGTTTCTTACTTTATGCTAAAACAACATTGAGTGTTCTTTGTGTGGCCTTGTCTGCACCTGAAGAAGGATTCAATATGGAACAGAAATTTTGGTTTACAATCAACATAAGAGACAAGAGAAGGAGATAAAAACCAGAGGCTGTTTGTAAAATATATCTTTGATTACTTTATTAATGTCATCAAGAAATTATAGAGAGTACTTGCTTTATTTTTATCAATATGTTTCTAAGATACAAAATGGCGTATTTATTTGAAGTTCTTTATAATTACTTCTGATGATTTTAACAAACATTGGTTTTGAAATTTATCTGGTGGTACTGATTTATTTATTTGAAAATACACAGTGCAGAGTGCAGAGCTGAAGTTCCAGAGTTCTTGTCCTGTTACTTCCAAAAGCAAAATAATGCTTTGCACTTTGGAGTCATGGGTGCATTATAAGAATGATAGTTAACTCCTATTTTTTTGGTCTGAAAACAATAGTCTAAGAGTTGGATATGAGTGATGTTGACTAGCTTCCTCCCATCTAGTCCATCTATAACTTCAACATTAGAGGTGGCTAGCATTGTAGCTCTCACGTAGTTTTGCACAAAATCCAACAAGCAAAATCATCATTTGGAGCTGATGGTACAAATAAAATCAATCTTTAGTGTTAAGTATTGGTTTTGTAAACTAAGAGTGGTGAAACATGCAAACTCTAGCAGAGGGTAAGTTAGTGAATATAATGAAGAGTTTAAAAAATGATGTAGTAAAAATTCTGTAACTGTCAGGTCTTCTGTGTATGGGCTGGATTCTTTAAAGGATGTCTTTGACTTGTTGCTGATAAATTTTAACAATAAACAAAGAGCACATAGTCCATATGCTTTAAAATAATATATTTAGAAAGGTTTAACACTGGTGCTATACTTAAATTGAAATAGCTACAAGATTTCTTATACTACATACAAAGACTGTTTTCAGTTATCGCACACAATCTGCTCATACAGTTTGCACCAACATTTGCAGTTTCCTAGATGACCTCAGTACAAAACAGGTAGTTCCGGAGATACAACACCTACCTCATGATCCTTGTGCTGCCATTTTTGTGCCTCTGGATATATGCAACGGAATGATGGTCTACCTAGATAATGAACCCCTTTCTCTAGGGATAGTTCAGGAATTTCTAGATGGCAAATATGATGCAAAGAGACCTTTGTTCAATTACGGAGAAGTTCTTTTGAGTGCCCAACAGCCTTTTTACTTATGCACATTATGGAAAACAGTTTGTTTTCATGTTCTTGCAGAGATACTGTTCCAAATCTAACAACTAAGCCTTAATGAGGAATAGTTTGTTAAAGTCAGGCATTGTAAGGATTAATGAACTTCTTAACATGTTTTATAACTTTTAGTGTGCTATCTGCTGTGGTTGTTCTCACTCCACCTTGTTTGTTTGGCTCTTCATGGTCAGGTCAGTCAGTGGTGCAGCAACTTCAGCAAAGTTTGAGAAGGACTTCCTATATTATCCTGCTAACCCCAGGAAAACTCTGACTTGTTGCTTAGTTTTGGAGCTGGTACATTCTGTATGTGGCTTAGCTAGTGCTAACTGTTGGTCACCCACTCTGAGTACAACAAAGTTCAGCACAGAATAACTTATGTAGTGATTACATTTATCAGACCTGCTGCCCTCATTTGCCTGAACAGCTGTCTGAGTTTCTTCAAATGGTCTTTCCATCTGGGTGTGGGCCAGAATGTCATCCACATAATGCTCAATGTTTATGAGCTTGTGAAACATTATCTTCATCATGTGATTGGATGCTACTAGTTAGTAACGTTTAGTTGACTAACCCAAATTGCATCCTCTTAAACTATTAGTATGTATTTGGTGTCACAAAGACTATCTTCTTGTTATATTAATTCTCCATTGAAATTAGCCAATAACTTTTACTGAGATCAATCTTAGTAAGGAACTTTGCCATTTTAGCCTCTAGGTAACACAAAGATGGAGATGAACTTTGTCATGAGGTTAAGTTCAGCTTTTGGAAACTTATGCAGAAGCAGTATGAACAGTTCCTCTTCTTTATGGTTACCACTGGTGAAAAGTAGGCTAGATTTGAAGGCTCAGTAATTCTGGCCTTGACTTCTTGTTAAGGCCTCTCATTGCATAGGAAATCTTGCGTGGCTTCACCTTGACTGGATCCGTGGTTGTTGTCTTCATCTTATGTTGCACTTTTCTAGTCTATCTGTGAGGCATTTGCATACTAGCACAGTAGATCTTGTAGCTCTTTCTTCTGCTTACTGGTCAGTTCTTTATTGATGTTGATGTCTTTATATGTTCCATCTCTACATAGTGATCTTAGGTTTAATAAGCCTTCATATTCTGTGACAAAGTCACCATCTCCTGGTTATGCATCTATAAATGCCACATTTTCAGTGTCCAACTGTGCCTTGTTACTGCACCCATTAGGTCTTCTGCAAAGTGTCTCTTCAACAGATTGGTTTGGTAGATCCTGGTTCTACTATCCATTTTCATCTAATATTCCATTTGTTGACCATTTCCTGTGCTTCAAAATGTTCTTTCTACAGCATGGTGAGTTTGTTGTTGACTATTGGTAGCTGAATAAAGACATCAGCTCTTGACTTTCTTGTCATATAAGTGCTTCTGACTACCTTGAGTTGAATACAAACTTTCTTGAGCAAACTGGCAAGTTTTCTTCATTTAATTTCTGTGGTCTAACATGTACTGATACATGTTCCTCACTTTTGACTCTTCTCCTGTTCATAGTTCTTTCATTATCTGCATCAGATCTTTTACTGTTCTTTTGTACAGTAACTCAAAGGTTGAAAATCCTGTGCTCATTTGTGAGACTTCTTGGAAAGCAAGTAATACTGCCTATATGTACTTGTTCCAATCATGTGTATTTTTCTAGCACATATTTTTAACCATGTACTTTAAAAGACTTCATTAACACTCTCACAAAGCCCATTACATCTGTATTGTACAGTGCTTTAATGAGCTGCCTAATACTAATGAGTCTTCACACCTCTTGCATCAGTTCAGAGGTAAACTATGTCCCTCTGTCACTAAAGACTTGTATTAGGAAGCCTACTAACCTGAACACTTCCAAGAGGGCTTCTGTTATTTCCTCTGTCTCTATCTTTGGCAGAACGTTTGGGTGACATACAACATAAATGACTAGTGTTAGCATTTACTGGATACACTTGTGAGATCATTAATCAGATCAAGTTTATATCTAATCTGATTAACAGCTCTTCTGTGAGAGGTATGCCACTCATTGGCACCCTGACTAACTTCCCTCTAGGGACTGTTCTTTGGCAGATGTCACATTACCTGCAGAAACTGGTAACATCTCCAATGGCTTCTGGCAAATAGAAGTTTCTGATTATTCTGTATGCCAACTTCTTTGCTTTGAGATGTTTTTCCAAAATTGACTCAAGAGCTAATAACCTGGCAGGTTATGATCATTACCATTATGCTAGAGAAAGTCCTTTACAACTTCTCTTACTCTGCTTTCTCTCTTCACATTGTCAACTAGGTGTCAACATTGGTTTTATGCATTTTCTGTTTTTCAATGCTGTTTTGTTTTACCTTCATTTCCTGTTATGTATTTTACTACATTTTATTTATTTTTACCTTTTTACCAGACGTTTGGCACAGATAGCCTAGCTGCTCTGTGCCATAAAACACTAAATCAACCAACCAACCAACTTCCTTCTTGTGGTAAATTGACAAGTTGTCACTATCACTTTTCTTCTGGCAGCAGCACCTATGGTAACAGCCACTATTTTCTTGTTTTTTGCCAGCACTATCTTTGTAGGTTGCTCCAGCTATTTTATTTTGAGATTTCTGCTGCTACGTGGTGACAGACATGCATTCACTCTCAGTATGCACTCTCAGGGTGAAGAGAAGGAAACGTTTCCAACCATCCTGGGTTGTCTTTCATATCCAAAAATATTTTTTGAGACTTGAAATAATTTTAAACATAAGTTCTTGCCATGAATGTGATTTGACTTGATCAGTACATTGTTGTGAAATATTGTTGAAATATCCTTTGTTACTCCATAAATTGTGTTATTTGGTTGCCACCTCTGATGTTTTAAGATTTTGTATAAGACCATATAGCCATATTCATATTAGGACTGTGCAGCTAAGCCATGGTTTCAGTTATTCTCTCAGTCTTTTTGTTTTTCCTTTAAGGTATCATTTTACCAGATTTTTTGCAAAATTGGGATCAGTTCCTTGTTGAAAGATGAATCCCTGTCCAAAATGTCTTATTTCTGAGGTAATGAGATGATGGATAAGAATATACTTACACCTGTCAGCATTCAGAATGCCATAAATGTTTGTGAAGATTTCCATTATCACTGTATGAAGTACATTCTCATTAGCATTCATCTACCAAGATATATATGCTTCACTATATATGTAGTATTACATGTTTACTGTGATATCATTTTTCTCTCTGCAAAATGAACAAACTGTTATTGATTGTTTCTAAACAGTTTGAACTTGGATTAATCTTAAAAGAGCACCCTTCTCTTTTGTTTGAATCATGATGCCTATTTAAGCCTTTTGGTTTTGATTATCTCTCCTTAGCAATAGGTTTTGAACAGCTACACATCTACTGAAAATACTTCTGCTAATATATACCAGGGGTGGCCAAACTTGCTAAACATAAGAGCCACATACAATAAACTTCATATGTTTGAAAGTCACAAGAAATGAAGAAATATTACACACGTTTTTATTGTTACACTCACATTTTATTACACAAGTTTTATATAAATATTACGAAATACATGAATGTAATAATATTTATTCATGTATATAGTTTTTAAACTATTAATTTGTATTAGTTTCAATAATCACAAAGTACACATGTATATTATATACCAAATATTTTCAAAATCCTGGCTGATTATTGTTTTGACTATATTGAGCATATTTAATACAGTAATGGACTACAGAAGCACCCAAGAAAAATGTGCAAACTTGCATTTCATTTAATATTAAATGAAACTGCCAAAAATAAAAATAAAAGAGGTAAAAAGAGATATTTTTAATGATATTTATTTGTCTTTATATACGTCTGGTCAAAACATGGAGGAAAATAGGTAAAACAATAAAATTGGAGATATTTGAATCAGATGCCACCTTACAAAATTTTAGTCTTATCATAATGTTTTTCTGACACAAACAGACATTGATGCAAGTATTGGGCTATTTACTGCTAGTAGAAGTCTTATGAGTTTTCATCTTGATTGTGAGTCATTGAAATTCTGACTGATATGTTATCAAGGCTGTATGAATTAGCTCTGTCAGGTGTTAATTTGTAAGGTTTGCATGATGCCTCCACTTCACAAACTTTATTACAGAGTACAGTGATTCACAGCAGTATGTTGTGATGAAAATTGAGATGAGTTGTACACTGGTTTTCTTCAGTTCAGGATATTTTATTTCTGGAACTTGCTTCCAGAACTCAACTCCAAGGTCCTCCTGTAGTTCTAGTAGTTTCATTAGCACAACAGATGATTCTGTAACCAGAAGTTTGAGAACTGGACAACCATGAATGGATTTACAAGAAAGGTGAAGCAGGGCTTCAGCTCTGCAAGTCCTCAAACAGTTATTGTAATTTATCTTTGTATTCTTCCAGTTTGTGGTCTTTTATTTCAATATCAGAGAATGTATTTACTCTCCTTTTGAGATTGGGAAAGTAACTGAAGTTTTTTAACTGTATGTTTCATTGAAAAAGTCTTATTTTATTTTGAAAGCTGAAAATTGTCTGAGTAAAATCAGAAATGATCTTATCCCTCCCCTGCAATGCCAGGTTGAAAGTATGTAGATAATTCATTATATCAGTAAGGAACATTAGATTTTGCATCCATTCATCATTTTCCAGTTGAGGATAGAGTCTTTTCCTCAAGAAAAGTAATAACATGCTCCAACAGATCCACAAACCTATTTTAAAACACTGCTGGTTGACAGCCACCTCACAGTGCAGTAGAAAGAGACATCACTGGATTTATGTTCAAGCTCCAGTTCTTCAATAAAATTTTTGAACTGTCAGTGGGTATTCCCATTTAAGCATATAAAATTGACAGTTTCAAAAATAAATTTCATAACATCTTTATGCTTGAAGTATCTGGCTGCCAGGTGTTCACGATGAATAATGCAATGAACAGGGAGAAACTCTGGAAAATTGGGATCACTTTTCATATGTGCAATTAATCCTGCATTATCCCCCACAGTTGCAGGTGCTCCATCTGTTGCAACACTGACGAGTTTATCCAGTGGAATATCAGCATTTGTTAAGGCTCTGTCAAGCACATTTTTAATGTCAACATCACGAGTTGTTTCATTTAGTGCCACTAAGTCCATCATTTCTTCTTTCACAGTTACATCAGAGGAAACATGATGAACAAATACTGCCAGTTGTGGGTTGTCTTGCTTTTTCTGTAGATTTGTGAAGGGTTAAGCTGAATTCAGGAGAATTCTTTAAAGCATTTTGCATTTTCCCTGTAACATCAGCACTGATCTGGGAGATATGTCTCTCTGTAGTGTGGTGTAAAGCAGATGTTTGTGCTATTAGTCACTCAAGTTTTGTGTTATTTGGATCTAACACTGCAACGACTTCAGCTATATTCTTCTCAACAAATTCACCATCAGAATATGGGTGTTTAGCATGAGCAATATTCCATGATATAAGAAAACTAGCTTCAGTCATTGTATCAACTTCCTCACTGAACGTTGTCAACAGTGTCTGCTGGCTGTTTAGAGTTAATTCTGATTTAGGTGGATAATCAGATGAAAAGTTTTTATGATTTGTTTCATAGTGGCATTTTAAGTTACTGGCTTTGTAATGACTGAGTAACACTTTGCAGATAAGACACAAAGGTTTACCTCCTTTAACAGTGAGTGCAGAATCTTTCTCTCACTGTAGCTTAAAATTTCTGTTTTCATCTTCATACTTTTGCTTCTTACAATTTGATGATGCCATCTTCCTTCACAAAATTTTCACAGACACAATTTTCACAAAAATTAAAGTGAAAAGAAACAATAAGCTTCAACACATGCAATCAAACTCTACAGTGCCCAGTATCACACTAACATTACTAATTTAGGATGACCTAGGAAGGTTGAAACGTTGTTCTCTCCTTATCAATACCAGCCATTCTGAGAAACATTATTTCAAGTGGGTTTCTCGTCATCAAGGATCGTATAAGATTGTGTTTTGATGTACTTTGATGTATCTAATGAAGATACATGTGAGTGCATAATGTAAGTGCAAACTCAGAAGGCAGTTTGTCCATATAAGCAATGTTTAGCAGGCACTTACCTGCTAAATATCATTTTAAAACAACCTGCAGAAGAGTTTAAAATAGTGTAGCCTATCATGATTAAATTAAGATTCATTAATATCTAGAAATATTTTGTGTTGTTTAATTAAATTTTCATTTTTTTATCTCAAATTTTTAGGAAAAAACATCCTTTGCAAAGTGAACAATACTAGACACGTCTGTGCAATGCAAAATGATCCAGTGGAACACTTTCCTTTGTATTAATTGTAAATTTTATGAGGAAGTATAAACAATTTTTGTGTTTACCTCTAATAATTAATTTAGCATTGCTTGAGAATTTTGCTGATTTCTATTTTAAAAGAACGATTAATTCAAGACTGAAGTAACATTCAAGCACATTGTTTGTTTGATTAAAGCACCTACTGAAATACCCATTCAGCTGCTTTTATTTCTTCCAAAAAAACATAAATGAGCAATTTGTTAATAATTAACATGTTAATAATATGTTTCTCACAGGTATGTAAATTTAAGTTATTTTTGTAAAAAATATATGGATGATTATTTAGTAATTCTTTCTGTTACATAAATAATGTTGATGTCACATGTAGAATTTTTTTGAAAGTTTAATTAAAGATCAGAATAACTTTTACTGTTTTTTTAAAAGTTTGTTCTTAACATTTGGAACATATTATTTGGAACATTTAAATATTATGTTTAAGACACTGTATTATGTATGACTATGAACTAGCAATCCTTTTGGTAGTTTATAAAACTGCATAAGCTTCTATGTTATTTTTCTGTATATTTCAACATAAAATTTACAGTGTATATTAATAAGACAATTATTTTCCAATTTAATTAGAAAAACACATTCAAGCTTAGAAACAGGTTAAAAACATTTTTTTTTGTTTCTGTGATTATTTTAGGATCCCAAGTACAAAATGTCTTTTCATAGTGTATATATCTTTAAAATTTATTATCAACAGGGTAACACTTTACCTAAGTTGGAGTGGTACATGGTACAACCACGTGGTTGGCTTAAACCAAGTTTGGTTTTGTTGTTGTAAATCATCTGACTCTTATTGGAATTGATATGTAGGAAGAAGTGATCTTACAAAAAGTAATTACATAAAATATATTTATACATTTTTCAAAATGAAAACAAATGTTGTATATGTAAATAACAGAAATAAATTTTGCATGCTAAGTAAAAGTCAGTGTTTTGTTTTTCACTTAGGATGATGCTTGGAAAGTATATTTTGACAACACATCTGAAGAAATTGTAGATGAATTTGCAATGAGATATGGAATTGAATCAATATACCAAGCCATGTTTTTTGTAGTACAACTCTATCTATTGTTAATTATAGTAGAAAGTTTAAAACATGGTTTCTAAATCACCAGATCCATTATTTTATTTTTCTTTCAGTCATTTCCACTGTCTGTCAACCAAGTACATGTGCCAGGGAGTTCCTGCTGTGATGAGCACATTGCTTGCCAATATCAATGCTTACTATGCACACACAACAGCATCTTCTGTTGTCTCAGCCAGTGACAGGTTTGCTGCTTCCAACTTTGGGGTATGAGTCTGAGACACACATACACTTTTAAAGAGACTTTATTTGTTGTGGTTTTCATTTATTTTATTTTCTCAATTAGTATCAAAATTGTTTCACTTATACTATGGTTATTTTCAGCATAAAGTTAAATCTGATGATGAACAGTTCAATTTTTTAAACTGTTCACTGCTTACATGATGCTGTAATTTATGCTGTTCATAATACTATGTATTTAATATATCACTTTGATATACTGCTTGTTTAAGTATTCATATACTGTTGATTGCTTACCTGTTACTATAGTATTGACATCCTATTTGGTATTGTAGAATTTTAGTTAAAGCTTAAATTTTATTTGATGTTTCACTGCTATTGCAGTATTTTAGTTTGAATACTTGTGTATTGTTGACAATATAACTGCTACTGTATAATTGCTGATTAAAAGTTTATATATTGTTGACTGATTACCTAGCTACTAAAGTGTTGACATTTAAATTATAATACTTTCTGTTCATCTATTATAACAGTATTGGTTAAATACTCATATGGTTTTAACTACTTACATGATGGTGTAGTATCATTAGCAGAATATTTGTATATTGCTAGGTAATTAACGTTTACAAGAAGTATTTGCTATTAAATAATTTGCAACTTTATTATGTTGACTACTTACCTGCTATTGTAGTGTCGTTTGTACAATAGTTAACTGCTAACCTACTACTGTAGATCTATCGACATTATATGCATATGTTATTGAATTTTTCTTTTGTTATAATACTGCATGTTGTATGGCTGATTTCGAAGAGGTATTGTCAGGTTTTTTGATACTATAGTACTAGGTATACTTCTGCAGGGTCCCCCAAAGTGTTCTGTTTCAAGAGTAAATAAAATCAGAATTAAGAAGAACAAATATTTTTATTTCTTGATTTGGAAGTTCCTGTGTTGTAGCATACAGAGTTTATAATTATTCTCATGATTCCTATTGTTGTTGTTTTGAGTTAAGCACAAAGCTACACATTGGGCTGTCTGTGCTCTTCCCACCACGGGTATTGAAATTCGTTTTTTAGCGTTGTAAATCTACAGACATACCGCTGAACTACTGGGATGCCATGATTCCTGGCATGTACACATTTTAGTGATGTCATGAATGTGACAGTACAAATTGCAGTATTGAGCATCCTCTATTTAACTTAATTTCAATGTCCACTGACTGACTGACAGAGAACAAACTAATGTATTTTGGTGGAATTTGGTTACAAAAGGTAACCCCTCCAGGTGACCTTAAGCCCACTTTTAGGAAAATGTTTGGTTAAATGCCTCTTTAATGTTGGAAATAATTATGGAAACAGTATAAAGCTTGCAAAAAGGGATGGGCAGTCATGTTATATCTAGTAGTAGTGTGAATCAAGTCATGGCTCTCAAAAACTAAAATATTGTTAGACAAGTGTGTAGAAATGAGATACTTCAGTGGAAAATTTATGGAAAAATGACATTCTTCAGTAAGATATAACTGTATACAAGTCTCTGAACAGGGTACATGAAGTGTACTGTTAATGATAGAACAGGTTAAGCCAGAAAACCAGAACTTTCCAGAATTTATCAAGTATCTCAGAGTATGTTCTTTATGAGGTGAATGATAGTCATGTACAGGTATTGTCAATGGCATTATTATAAATACAAATGTTAATGCTAACGTGAGAGCAGTAAAATATGTATTAGTCCAAAGTGGCCTCTGTAAATATGCAGCTGGTCAAGATCTATTGCTGAAAAGATATAACCAAATGAATAGGTTGAAATAAGCATCAGACCACAAAGAGTGTAATACAGAAAGCTGAATACAAGTACTCTTTACTGATAAATCAAAGTTTTAATTTTTCAGTAACAATGAACAACAGTTTGTTTGATGGTGGTGATGAGCACATTATAATAGCCAATGTTCAACATGTGCAATGTAGCATGGAGGAGAATTAATGTGTATTTTCGGAGTTGATACTTCACATAAAAATAATGACATTCTGACTACTGACAAGTACAAGCAGATTCTGATCCATTTCCTCAGAAATATAAGTCATCAAGTGAAGATTCATCTTCTATCGTACAGCAAATATAATGTTACTATACATTAAAAGTAAAGAGGTCAATGGAACTCTCAAATCAAGGGTTAGCTTGCACAAAAAATGTAAAAACTTAAGTCAAAAGATGACCTTGGCTAAATTGTTGGAAGAATATTTTATAGTCATACATTGATAAGTTTATGGTAAGAAAAACAAGATGTAATGTTCTATTTAAAGCAAATACATAATATTAGTGCATTATACAACTTCTTCATTTTATTATGATATTTTCTGCTATTATAAAATTCACAACTTAGTTATCTTTATGCATTTTTTGTGGTTTTCAAGTGAATTGATTATGTGTTTCTGTATTTATTTTTGTTACTATATATAGCATTAATAAGATAGATTACCAAATATTTGATTATTAAAATTTTAATATAGTATTCAATGATTCTGTTTGTATCATTGAAAGATGGATTGCTGTAGTTTTAATTTGTAGTATTCTATATTGTTGATTGTTGCATTTTTGGTGTTGATCAGATACATTACTCCACAGTTAACTGGCAACATGTTACTCAGAGCTTTGAATAGTTACATCCATAGCACTTACCAAATATTTTGTTATACATTTGATTCACATGTTACTGTAACAATAATTGATTACATAAATTGCTAAGTTTTTGAGTAATAACATAGCATTGTAATATTGATTAGATATATTCAAGTCACGCCCCAAACATATACTGATTCACAGTCTCTGTACTTTAAAGAGTTTATCTTAAATATTTGGCAAAGATTAATCAGTGTATCAAGTAATCCACATGAAAAAAAACAGCACCTAAATGATGTGATTGCCATATTCAACCTTAAATGAAAAGAGCTTAATTGCCAGTGTGAGTATTATTAGATACAGATTAAATGGTATTTTGATGAAGTGTATGACACTGTAATTTTCTTATGCATCATCTCTGTAGGCTGTTACATGTCATTACATCCAAGTTTGTTATTTTCAGTATGGTTGTAACTTGTTTCCATTTTCCTTTTGTAGAAAGAAAAATTTATTAAACTACTTGATCAACTTCACAATTCCCTAAGGATAGATCTTTCAATGTATCGTGTAAGTTTTTCACTTTGTATAAATTATCCTACATCTTATGAAAGTCATTCTTTATGTATTTTGAACTACTGATAAATAATGTTGTTTATTTATTTTTCTCATGAAAGTATTAAATTTACAAGCTTTTAAGCCTTGTTTTTTATAAGATAAATCTCTGTGTGGAAATTTGCTTCTGCTTGATAATGATTTTAGCAACGTGTTCTGTCATGTGAATATTTCTGTGACGCATGGTATTTGCTGCACATATGAAACTTCATTAAAATATTTCTTTTTCTCTATATCCATTTATCCATCCATCAAGTTGTTTGTCTGCTTGTTCTCAATTTTGAAAGTAATTTTCATAACCATGGTTTTTTGTTGTTGTTTTTTTTTGGATTGGAAAATGGGTTTTACTAACTATCAATATAAGTATAAAGTTTTTGCTAATTTAATTGTACAAAGAAGATTAGAAAAAATTACAGTTTCAGAATTATTTATTTTCTGAGCTGATCTTCTTTTTTTTTCTATAAACAATTTTTCATTACAAATTACATTCAACTATTATTATTATAGCAAATACAAAATTTTCAGTTATTGAACTCTTTATGAATGTTTTTAGTTTGGTGTCTGATTCAATTAATATTAATTTTATCAGAGGACAGAGGAAGTGTTAGGGTTGTAGCAAAACTGAAATTGCATGTGGTAACAATAATATCTGTAAGCTAATTAAATAATTGCATTTTTATTTATAAAAATTCGAATGCATTGTTTTAATGTGTTTAAACATTTAAAAACAAATGATGTTTGATCCAGAATATGGAAAATCATTTAAACAGACTATAAATAACTGTTAGTATCAAATGTTGTGTGATTTTTAACATAATTCACTCATTCAATTAGAATAAATTTCTTTGAAAAAAATATTTTGAACCATTTTAGAAATATTTTTATTGTGGCTCTAGACTAAAAAACAGTAGGTTTATAATACACTGTAGACAGTGTTATGGTAAATAGTAAGAATATGTTAGTCAGATAAATTATGAAAGTCTTAGATAGGCCAAGAATGAACATTTTTCTGTGATTCAAAGAAAGTGAATAAGTGGTTACAGAGCTATTTTCCAAGGCTTTGTAAGTTAGGTAACATATTTCTATAACCAAACATCTCATTTAATATTCTTATTATCAATACAGTATCTTTGAATATTTTAATGCTTACCCTCTTTTCATACAGAATAAACATTTTTGAAGCTGTTTAATTCAAACAACTTTTTTAACTTAATGAAGCAGGGAACAGTTGGAGATGTAAATATTTGTTGGCATATAACCTTTTTAGATCCCTGTAAGAAATGAATCAGCTTGTAAAGCTTGCAGCAAGTGAATTGTTGAATTTTAAGGCTGCAAGCACAGGTGATTAAATAAATTGAAACATTTATCACCACACACCCATTCTTTAGCACCTGGTACTTCTATGGTATAGTATGGATGAATGAACAACAAGGGAGCATTTCAGTATGTTTCTCATAATATCTCAAATGAACAGTATTTTATTCAGCTTTCTATTTGCTTTTTTAATTATTTGGAGACTTTCAGTAACTTATAAAGTTTTATTTTCTCTGTAAAATCACTTCAATTTTAAAGAATCTATTTGAAATACTAGTTTACATCTTCACAAACTCAGTCAGTGTTATATTTATATGGAGACATACAACTGAGTAAATTAGTTCTGGATAATAACTATATTTTCAGCATAAGGTTCAGTTTTTTGGTCAAACAAATATGTATAAGCACAATGACAGACTGTAACTTTGAAATTTATAGAGGAATACCAAAATCAGTAACATATCTTTGCAAACAAACACTTTGAAGCTGTTGCTAAAGTAGGACTTTCTTGCATTTCATAGTAACTTTGTTCTTAAAAGTAAACTCATAAAGTCCAAACTTCAAGTTATATCTTTAAGTAAAGGAGTCATGTTTAGAAGAAGGAAGCATAACAGCTAACTATGTATTAGGTTGAGGAATAATTTGTGAGCATTTTTAAATAATTTCATTCAAGCATTACATGCAAGACTATACAATACTTCAATGCTTGAACACATTACACCCAAAACATTTATTATGATACTTTATTTCATGTAATACCTAGGTATATAGTATGCATTGTTTTAAACGAAATTGCAAGAAATTAAATGCGAAAAGCAGATGCTGTCGAAAATGCTCGATTTTGTCCACTTGACATTCCATTTAATGAGCTGAAAATGAAAGCAAAAATTAAAGACATATGAAAATCAAACACACCATCTATTAGAGCAAAAAATTATCTACCAAATGACATGACATATTTTGCGAAAGCGTTTCATTTATGAATATATATTTTTAACTTGAAAAAACGCTCACGAATTATTCCTCAACCCAATACTTATCTTTCTTTTTGTAAAAAAACATACCTATTAGGTCACTAGATGGTGCATCAATAAGTTTATGAATGTCCAAGCTACCAAAGAGACATTTATTAAATACTCCCTTAAAGAAAGGCATAAATACTGGAATTTCTTTTTCTTTTTGTTTATAAGTATCCAAAGTACTAAAAACACATTTGTTAATAAATGAACACAGGTAGTTTTGGGTAAAGGAATATAACAAGCTTAAATAGAACATCCAAAATAAATGGAATGCAAATGACATATGTTATATAGTATCAGAAATAGTGTGAATATAAATTCTTTTTTATGCAACTTTCATTGAAATGGTGTTTGTTATATTCTGAGAACAGTTGAAAAGTACCAGTGTCAGTAGCATTCATGGTAGTATCAAACAGAATATAGGATATATGTAGAGATTTTAAATATGTAATATTATAGAACAGGTATTAATGTAATAGTAAACAATCATAAGCTGTTATTCTAGTATATGTTCTCAGCTTTTACTGTAAGTATTATTGTATATGAATAAGTTTAGTTATCGAAAAAAAATATATAATAATATTGTAGTGAAAATAAGCAATGTTATTTGACAGTGAATTTATATAATAAACTTCTTTTTTATGTCCAGAATAACTTCCCTGTCTCATCCCCTGAGAAACTTCAAGATCTTAAGTCTACTGTTGATCTTCTGACCAGCATCACTTTCTTTAGAATGAAAGTAAGTTTTGTATTTTTAGAATGCATTCAGAAAGATTGTCACAAATTATTGATATAGTGCATATTCGTAATTAAATGTTATATCATGCTACTATCTGATTTACACTATCTGTTACATAAATGATGCTAATTACTGTTTCTAATTTCATACTACTAATTTCAGTTTAAACCAAAACATATCAAGTACCCTTTTTACATAACATTAAATATTGATAATTAGATCTTCATATATTAAGTTTAATAAAACATTAAAAAAATAAGTTTTTATACACACAAATCTGTAAGGGTACACTAAGAAGAATTTTTAATACCGTAAGGTACAGAAACTGGCCAGTCCACCACGGGCTAGTACTGTGGTCAAAGACTGTGTGAAAGCTTGTCTTCGATCTACTTATCAGTTTTTATTTGAAAACTGCCATGATCTGTACAGTCGAGAATTTCAAGTGGATCCTCAAGAAAAAAAAGGGCAAGACAACTCAAGCCAAGAAGGAACTTTAGATGACCATGGGCCAAGTTTAAATAATCTTGACTTCTGGCACAAGCTGATAGCACTGATGGTATCTGTGATAGAAGAAGATAGGAATACGTATGTACCAGTATTAAATCAGTAAGTTATAAATATGATATCTGTTATAGAAGAGAATAACAATAGTTATGCACTGATACATGAAGCAGAAGTTTTAACCATAGAATCTGTGCTTTTAAAGATTAAGTAGTTATGTGGAATTAGTAAGTTTTAAGTGTAGTGTCTGTGTTAGAAGAGGATGAAGTAGTTATGTAACAGTGTGAAACCAATAAGTTTTAGCCATAGTATCTGTGTAAGAAGAATATGAAGTAGTTATGTAATAGTATTGAACCAGTAAGTTTTTGACTAGAGTGTCTGTGTTAGGAGGGTGTGAAGTAGTTATTAAACCAGTAAGTGTTAACTGTACTTTGTGTTCTAAAAGTGGATAAAGTAATTAAGTAATAGTATGAAATCAGTAAGTCTTAACTGGAGTTTCTATGCTTGGAGAGGATAAATAGTTACACAGTAGTATTAAACCATTAAATGTTAACTGCCAGAAGAGGATAAAGTAGTTATGTCACAGTATTAAACCAGTAAATGTTCACTGTAATGTCTGTGCCAGAAGAGGATAGTCATGTAATAGTATGCACCAAATACATTTTAAGTGTGATGTCTTTGCCAGAGTTATATAAACATATTTATGAGTTGTATTAATCCAGTAAGTTGTAAGCATGATATTTGTGTCAGAAGAGGATAAACTGCTTATGTAATAGTGTGTAACTTGTAAGTCTTAACTGTGGTAACTGTCCCAGAACAAGAAAAAGTAGAAACCAGTAAGGATAAAATACAAGATAAAGTAATAATATTAAACCAGTAAGTCAACTCATGCTTTTTAAGGCATTTCTTGTGAAATTGCCTCTGAGGGTTTGAAAAATATCCAGCTCGTCTTTTGTTATATTTTCTGTTTGCAGGCTTAACTAAGGAACAAGAAGCACATTTGTTTATGCTTCATATTTTTGTTATTGTAGGTCTGTAATATGCAGACACTTAATTATGATATGCTTTATTATAGTCTGAATTTAATATGACATAAAGTCCACAATACACATGAAGGTGTCTTTTCTATTTTAGTCCATTAATTGAAGACTATTATTTATAGTTAACTGATTCACATCAGAGAAAGAATATGCTAGTGAATTAAACAAAATTTCATTTCAAAGATAATTGTATTAGAGTTCAATGATTGGGCTTTGTTAATAAAGATGTCTAAAGCGACTGTCATGCCTTTTGAACAAATTTCTGGAAATAAAAGTATAATGAATTGTTGCATCATGGTAGAGTTCTTGGCCAATAAAGTAAAAAAATTGCATTATGTTCAAAGATAATCAGCAACAGACCCAGTCTTTGTTATGATAAATAACATTATTACATCACCTTCACTAGCTTTCACTATCATGAAGACAAGAAGGATCACTCCGTTACGAAGTTTTATCAAAAATATATTCTTTATCCTCTCAGTATAGAATGTGAGTCATAAACAACATGCTCCAAGACATTAATTGTGCATAATTATACTGTGATCACCAGTGAATCTGTAATTTATTGCTGGCACCTGAAATAAGTGTTTTCAGACTAGTTTATGGATGTCATGTAACAGTTTTTGCAACATCCTTCATATTGTACACTTGGAAGTAATTGAATACAAACCACTGTTAAAGAAGTTATCTAGTTGAGACATAACCAGATGTCCATTGCACTTTTTAACACTGTTCATTTGGTTTGGGAATTTATGAAAAACAATGTAACTTATTATTAACTTCTTGTATAGAAATGATTGATAGGATGGAGTTTACAAAACATCTGCTTGCAAGTGATTATTGCTCAATTTTGCTTGATGTTTTACTGCATATGGAGGTAAGACATAATGAGATTTTGGTTTTAAATTTTGTGATTTGGGTAACTGAATTAATTGGAAATATTGAGGAAAACACTATATGAAAATAGGTTGGCTAAAAATGTAATAATTAATAATAAGGATAATAGTAAGAATTTCTTTAAATACATTCAGGATAAGCACAATTTTAGGATGGGAATAGAGCATTTGCTCTATGATTATGATATGATTAGGTTACTAAATTCTACTCTTTCTCCAGTTTATAAATGTAGATGTAAGCAATATTCCTTTTCATAAGTACTTGCTAGGTGGAAGCTAGGCTGAACAAGGCTGTCACATTACTTTCAAGCTTGTCAAGAAAACTGAAAAGTTTAAAGAATGATAAAGCTTCTGGCTTAAATGATATTCATGTAAGAGTTTTGAAGAAGGTTTTATATTGTGCATGTGAGCCACTTGCTACTGTTTTTTTTTCTAAGTTCTGGAATAGTGAGAACATACCAGAAGATTGGAAATTAGCTAATATTACTAACTGTCTAAGGGAAATGATAGAAGCTGCTCTAGTAATTACACACGTATTAGTCTTACATCGGTGGTGGGAAAACATTTTGAAAGTCAGTTAAAAATGCTTTGTGAAAGTTTAAAATTTATTTGAATAGTTAGTCACAAGAAGAAAACTGTGTTTCAATACCCATGGTGAGCAGAGCAGAAATAGTCCATTGTGTAATTTGTGCTTGGACTACAAAAAAAAAGAAAGAAAATCATAAGGGGCAAAATTTACCTTATCCATATATGATATACTTTTTTAAATGGTAACTGCTTAGGTAGATAAGAGTATAGGTGTGGATTTGGTGTCTTTAGATTTTCAAAAAGCAATTAACAAGGTGCTATATCAAAGGCATCTTAAAAACTTATGTCTTAGTGTGGGAGATAGGTTTGTTCAATGAATAGAAAACTGGCTGGATGGAAGAAAGCAGATGGTTGTTATAAAAGAAGTTCAGTCAGATCGGATTAATGTTGAGAGTGTGGTAACTCAGGCCCCTGTGTGAGGACTCTTTTTGGTTTATATCAATAACATAGATGAAGAAATGGTCAATAAATTATTTAACACTCCTACGAAAAGACGTTTCTAGTCCTGATTTCTCCAAGCCCGTTCCCCTGGCTGTGGTTTCGCTAGATAGTAGATAGGGACAGTGGGAATCTCGTTAATCCATTCATTAATGGATTTAAATGGCAATTTCATTTAAATACAAAATTATTAGCCTAATATTAATAACCTTTCAAGTTGCTCTGGGGCCTATTAGGCCCAACTTTTCGTAGGAGTGTTAAACTTGCTGATGATATTAAACTTTTGGGTGTTGCTGTGAGGATGCTGTTGCTAGTTTAGAAAAGAGTATGGATTATTTGGTGAGATGGTTTTAGTAGATGAATTTTAATTATACTAAATGCAATGTAATACATATGGGATATTACTATTTGAATTGTGAGTTAATTTTGATAGAATACCCTTAACAGTGTTACAGAAAAATAAGATCTTTGTGTTCTGGTTCAGGAGTCTATTAAGCCATCCAAGCAAAGTGCTGTTGCTAGTTACATGTCAAATAGGATTTTATGTTGTATCTACAGAGGTATTGAAATAAGTCTAAAGAGGTTATAATGTCATTGTAAAGGTCATTCTTTAGGCCACATTTGGGGTAGTGTGTTCATTCTTGGGCTCCTCACTTTAGAAATAAACATTGAATTGTTGGAAAATATTTAGAGAAGGGCTACTAGGATGATGTCTGAGACAGAGAGCTTATCATATGAGGATAGATTTTAAAAAGGAGAGGAGTTTAGATAGATTTAAGATTGTTAAACTAAAAAAGCTTTATTTTTTGAAAGGGTGGTTGGCCTTTGGAATGAGTTGTTTTCAGATGCAGAGGCAGTTAATTTCAGGGTGTTTAAGGAAAGTCTTAACAAATATGTAAATGATAAGGGCTGGTTTTTAGTGTTTTCATTTTGTTTCAGTGTTTAGTGTAATAGATGGGATGGCCAAGATGGGCCAATTGTTATCATTAATTTATAAATAATATAATGTGTTTTTCCATATTTTTTAAATAGTTGACACTGTTTATAGACCATGTATGAATTTATGACAAATATCTTTCAACATCTTTTCAATGAAATAACAACAGTTGTGCCCTTTTCAAAATAGGAAAGTTATTTGCTCTTAACCAATGTATTATGGACAAAGCATAAGATAATTGCATTTCTGTATTTATTGGCCCCAAGCAATCACTAATTCATCACATCATAAGTATTGTTATGTACTCTATAAATGCATTTAAATATCTTAATAAAGCAGCCACTCAGTGTCTGTCTGCATTAAAACATTAGATGATTTATTTTACATTTAACTTTCACTTTTTACTTCCAAACATAATACTGTAAAGTGGTGAGCTCTTCTTAAATAATGATTACACAGTTATTTAGTCTCTCTAAATTAAATGACAGCTCTTACCTGTGATGTCAGAAGCAGTGATAAAATGTTACTTGTTTGTATACGAACATATAAATGATAAGCTATAGATATTACAAGTGTTGATGTGTATAAAAGTAAAAAGGATATGATGGATGATAAGTTTATAAAATTATTTTGTTGCTGAACATAAAATGGATTTGTGGGTGTTATAAATAATTCAGATTAAAGCATTCTTTACAGGAATATAACAAAAATAAAAAAGTTTACCATAACTTTACAAAAGTCAAAACCACAGCCAATGGAACAGGCATTGAGAAACCAACACAGATTATGTGGAGGATATCTGTGTAAATGTATATATATATATATACACACACACACACACACACAATATTTATATATTGTAATAGTGGCTGTGGTTTCACTAGATAGTAGATAGAGATAATGGGAATCTCGTTAATCCATTCATGCACGTCACTAATTAGATGACGAGGCATTTGGCTACCTTGAGAGAGTAACATTGCTTTAAAGTGACATATTAATGTATAAGCAAATGCAAATCTTATGTTTTCTTATAATAGAATATGAAAAATAAGTTACATTGCTCAAGATTTGATGAACAGTGTGATAAAATGTGATACTTCTTGAGTTTTGGCTAGAGGTAACCCAAACCAGGTGAGTGAATTTCTTCCTGTGTATAATTTGTACAACTTTTAAGATTAAGAAGTAGCCAAATACAGTGTTTTCACATATGATGAAACACAATTGTATTGGTAATAAACAAGAAGAAAAAATACTTTATCTATTTTCCTAGTAGTAACATTTCTCCTGAGTTCTACCATTCTTTGTACATAGGAAATAAGCTCTGCCTTCTTTTATTAACCTTACTCAGTTCTAGCTGATCCTGAGAGTCTTTTGTGAGGAGCCTCATAATCTTCTAGACCAAGGAAACCAGTTTAATTCCAGATCTAATACCAATATTGAAGGATAGGTTGCCACTAAAGTTTCCTGAAAAACTAAAATTAGATCCAATTATGTTTAGTATTGTGTTTGATTTTAAAGCAGAGAGAAAAACTCATGGTTTTCATGCTTTGTATTCTAGATTTCCCCAGGAATTAAATGTTGGTCAGCTTAGTGCTTCTACCATGTGGAGTCTTTTTGCTGTAGATATAAAGTATGCCTTAGATGGTGAATTTACGTATATTTTGAGTGAGCACTAGGTTAAGATTCCTTTTGTTTCTAAAGACACAGTTAATTTAACTTAATAACTACTTTATAATTATTCTATAGTTGTGTGTAAAAGTATGTAGATGAGTACAGAAATGTATATTTAAAATATAAACTGAGGTTATTGAAAGAGCAAGAAAAAATGTAATTTAAAGCTTAAGTAAAGAATAAAAGACTTACTTTGCAAAATAATTTACCAAATTTATTTACAAAGAAGTCTATCCATGAATTACCAGTAATAATGTCGATTGTAAAGTTACAATGCAGGATTACATTATAATTATTTAATACATTTTGACAATTACATGTGATTTTCAAGTAACAACATGAGAGAAAACATTAAATGTAACTGAAAATGTTTTATATTCTACTCTACAGTATAATTATTAATCATATTACTCTGTGTTGTAAACTTATGAAGCTTACTTTAAATAATGGTATATGTAATCTACTTTTATGAATATCAAGTTTTGCAGCAAGAACTTTGAATGTCAAAGTTAATAAAATCAATTTGTAACTATGAAATTATTTAAATATTTCAAGATGTTTAAAAGTCAATATCTAAATAATTCACATAAACTTCAAATAAGTAACAATAATATGATGCAGTGTCATGGTATGGCACATGTTTACAGCAGATAAATAATTTATCATTCTTTTAAACATTGTATATTTCTCATGATATACATTTTCTAATGTAGGTAGATAAGTTCATGTTGGTGCATGGAGCTTTTCTTTTGTTTTCTTTATTCATATTCACTGTTCCTTTTCCTCAGAGCACGAGCAGCACCGTTTGTGTAAAAGTTCAGCATACATGAACCTGCACTTTAAAGTGAAGTGGTTCTACAATAACTATGTCAAAGATATATTTACTTACAAAGACACTGTGCCTGAGTACCCAACGTAAGTATCAATCATTTTCAAAATATTCATGAAAATCATATCACATAATTGGTTAAACTAGGATTTAAGAATGTATATAGGGCTAAAAACTGTACTGGAACTTCAAACATCTGATGGTCTTTAAATAATGGTATGAAGAATCAGATAGAAAATAAAATGAATAGAGTCAAAACAGAAAGTTACTAGGAACCTCATAAAGAAGTTAAAAGATAAAACCAAAAACATGACGAAAAATAAGAGAATGAGATTCACAGATCACCTTCATGAATAGGTTAAATATAGAGGGCTATGAAAGGTCATTATTTTACCAAGTGATACTGAAGAGCCCTTTTACGACTGAGTGGTAAGTTTGAGGATTTATGTCAGATTCTTATGTAAATATAGGTTTGGACTCTTTTACAATAGGTGTTTGCGACTTGTTGATAATAAATTACAACAATAAATGGACAGCACACAATCCACTTGTTTTAATAGAATATACTCTAAACAAGTCAAATGCATGCATAAAAATTCTTTACATTATAGGATATTATAATTGTATCTAACTTTTTCTTTACTTTGTTTATTTCTGTACAATCTGTGATAGATTCATTTATGTTACACTATAGGTTACATCCATAGCTGCAGTGAACTTAAATAATTGTTTCCTTTTTGTCAAAGTTCACACAGACAGGTTCAATTAATTTAGAACACCCTTTAATAAGACAGATTATTCTCCTTGTCACTGTTAAACTGTGAAACTCATTATAAGGTATTACTTGTTTTGGCTAATCACTTACACACTAGTTAACTTTATGTTTACTAACTTTTTGTGGCTGAATTTTACTTTCACCTTGTTTTTTCTCTACTTGTGCTAAGAAGTCATATTGTTATATGTATATAGATATCTTGTTCACTGAGGCCTCAAACTTTCTATAAGGTATACAATGCCATAATGGAACAATACTCACTTAAGGTAATGAAAAAATACCAAAATTTCAAGTTACATGATGGCAACAATATTACTAAAACCCAATACAACACTCATCTGCAAACACGGCAGATGACTTGTACTGGGCTACATAATGAAATTTGATTTAACTGTTGTCTTTATAATAATTACTTTTAACCTTTTTGTTAGGAAAAATAAATAATCATTAAATATTAACTCACTAGATAAACTAAATAATAATTCTTAAAAGAAACAGTCTTGTATATCCAAAAATTTATGATGCTAAATATTGGGTTTCAACAGCACATATAGCCCATTATGTAACTTTGTGCTTAACAGCAGCAGAGTGACATTGAAGAAGCCTTAAAAGACAAATTTGGCGATGAACAGAATTTAATTGAAGAATTAATGTAACTGAAAACTATGTATGGTAGAGTTATCACAGTATTAAAGAAATGTAAATATCAGTATTGACAAAGTGCAGGTAGATGTAAGTTAAAGACACTAACACTGCTCCATAACAGTCAGATAAATGCTCTAACAATGAGAACATACCAACTGTGGTAATACTGGTAAGTTCTTCTATTAAACAGTATATAGCCAATACAAAAGAATTTTATCTCATAACTATGTTAGTCTTCACAGCATTTTGTGAGGGTTAATTACACTCTTTAAAAAGAATGTTCCAAGGTTTTGTGCTGCCCTTTGAACTACTTTCTACATTGCCAACTATGCTTATTGTTATAGCTATGGCTACGTACTTTCCTTTTTAACTAGTTTTGATGAAGACAATTTTAAGACGTAAAAACTTTGAAAAATTGTCAACAGACATGCCACATTTAAAAGTTGTTACAGTCGCATTAAGAGGACTTGATAGGAAAGGAACCAAATGGCATTACTTGATTCCAGTTTCTTCAGCCAACTTTCTCTTGAACCAGTCATTGATTTCAGTATGTGACTGAAAACTAATAAACATTTGCTTTCTTCGAAGCTTTGTATATTATTGTGTTATTGGTACAAGGAAATGCACCTAAAGTACAAATAACACCTCCATAAATCTACAATTCATGAATATGCATGCATTTTCAAATACTATCTAAAAATAAGCTTTTTCAAATGTAACTCCTTCCCTGAACCCAATGTTCATATCCAAAGAAAAACCAATGCATCACTGCTAATTTAATTTTGAGATTAATGCTCATGGGAATGGAATTATTAACAGCAGACTATTTATCTTGTTGTTTATCTGAAAGCACCAGTTTTAACAAGAAGTCTGGAAGGATTATCAGTTATTAGTGTCAGCTTTTTTCAATTGGATCAAATATCATGAAGTAAGTTCAAGGAGAAACTTTTGCACTGTTTGGTGAAGATGTGAAACATTTATTACATCATAGGCACACTGATAAGAGTGTTTTAATTCATTGGCACTTGGTAATTTATTCATGAATTACAGTTGAAACACCACAACAAAAAACTGTTTAACTTTTTTCAGAGCTAGAATTATTCAAGTTGCAGACAGTCACTTTAAGATACCTACAAGTTGTTACAAAAATATCAATCTAAATGATATTTGTATAATTTCTGTCTCAGAATAATGCTCAAAATGACATAAATGGACTAATTTAGCAAACCAAATTTGTAATAGCCAGGGAAAAATGTTTCAACTGTGAAAAGTAGAGTTTTTTGTTTCTTCTAAGGGCTGTAAATAGAGGCCTTACAATATTAATTACCAGTTATATTGAGTAAGTGAAATGTTTTTTGTCATCATTATTGTATAAAACAGTTTTCTAGCTGGGCCTCTTAGTTTTTAATCACTTAAATGTGTGTGATTTAATTTGTAAGTTGTGGAGCTCTGCAAAAGTAATATCTTAAACATCTGTGTAAAATAGCTATAAAGGTAAAAGCTGCAAACATTCACTTGCAGCAATACAAATTTTTGTCACTGTTTCACAACTACAGCTTTCTAATAAACTAAGATATAAGTCTAGTTATCTTATACAGCCATGGTGAACATTTTTTCTGTAGGCATTTTATTTCTCATAATGTTTTTTAATTTGTGTATCTTTGACCCAAATTTTCTTGCTACATGATCTGAAAATATTAAAAATTCACATTTTACCAAAACAACGATTTTTTGTATTCAATTATAATAGTGAGACTGTTCCCAGTTTCAAAATTACAATTAAATATTAAATAACTTACTGTACAGAAAAACAAAAGGCAATGATATTGGAAACTGTCTCATACACTCAACATGTTTTGACATATACTATGTCAATTTTTGACATACCTGTCATATACTTTTGATATACCAAGTTATATCTTGCAACTTAAAATACTTACTTTGTCATTCTTGGGTATTCAATGTTTTTTAAGAGTTAACGTTTATATGCTTACCAAATCACCATAATACTATTTACAGATTACAGAATTTCACACTATCTGCTGATATGATAGCATTTATATCAGGTCCATCATTCTTATTCAGCATGTTAAATTTACATTTTTATACTGAAGTAGCTCAGTAGATTCACATATATTAATACTAGTAACATTAGAATAAGGATAAATTAAAAAATACTATTTATTGAGAACCTGTCTTTATAATCATTGCATCACATTGATAATCTTCTCACACTACTAATGAAATATTATTATCTAAGTACATAGCACTAGAAAGATGTCTTAATCCTGATATTGTTGATAGGGCTGTAAAAAAACTAAAAACAAAGATGGAAATATTAAGCTAAAACCATTTGTTCAAAAAAGTAAAAGAATAATTTTTAGTACTGTCTTTGATACCTGGCTTAATTTGTCAAATAATAAAATAATTTAGTAAACAAATAAATATTTTTCCAATATATAAAGAAATAAACAATTTTAGTAAAATTCTTGATATAACTAAAAATAAAATTGATTTAATGAAAAACTTTGGTAAATATAAAATATCGTGTGGATATGATAAAGAAAAATTACCATATAAAAATGCACTTTGAAATGTGTATTTAAACTCACCCATGGTAAGTTGTATAAACGTTCATTGGACTTTATTTTGCCAAAAGGGCTGAAGCTCTTATTTGCTTGGCATCAGCTATTTTTTTTTTTTTTTTTTTTTTCCAGTTCTTCTTTTCCTGTGAAATATATCCTCATATAACTGTTAAAGTAAGTAAATATTGAAGATACTTAAGACTACATAGACAGAACTTATGATCTTACAATGTAACATTTTTAATTTTAAAATTCATCACATACTTTAGAAATAGAACTTTCTCTAACACAAACAGATCTCTTCATTAAATCATATCATATCTAAATAAATATTCTTTCATATTTTTGTATAACTACGAATATTCACATACCCTATATAAATAGTGAACTAATTTCTTTCGTTTCAAAGAGTGTTTGAAGAATCACTGTAATTCTAAATTGATATTTAATTTACTTTACAATGTAAATTTGTTTCTGCTTCATTAGATTCAAAATATAATGTCTTGTTTGATAACTTTAGTTTTTTTCACTTTTCTTTGTTTGTAGTGCAATGAATGATTGGCATGCTATTCAAGTCAATAATACCACCTACTACTTTGTCTCATGTGTCTGTGAGAGATGTTTTATTATCTACAAATATAAATGTAGAGCTGAAATATATCTCAACACTGATCTTATTTCATTGTATTTTAAAGGATGAAAAAGAGATTATTTAGCCAATCTATCTATATTTCAGACTGAATTGGAATTACAAAATTAAAAAAGTGCAATAAATATTAATTATACATATAAACTATAATCAAATTTACTCTATCAGTTAATAATCCACTTTATTCCAAACCTAGATCTGATAAATTTACAAGTTAGCTGCATTATCTATAATATTATTCATTCACTTTTTAATGTGCTATCTGTAGTTTTTGCTTAACAGCTGGAGTATTCTGTACAATTTTCATAATGGGAACGACATTACATCCATAACTGCAAATAAGGGCAGATAACATAAAGTCACAAAGAAATTTAGGATGTCATTCTTGAAACCCTAGTGAAACAAAGGAACAAAATAAAGAAAGAGTAATGATGGTGCTATTGACATTTGGAAAAGCATAGATTACTTTATATTTAGCTGGTCTTTTTTTTTTGTAAGAAAGTATTTGATACTTATGGAAATTTTCCAACACCTTTATAAAATCATATATTATATAGCTATTTTATGTACTAATTAACATCTTTTCCTAAAATATAAAAATACCTGCCCAAATGAGCACTAGGTACATGCAGATTGTAAAATCTGAAAGGGAAAATGCAACCTTCGGAACTCTTCCATTCATCGTGATAGATAGACTTAGAAAAGAAGAACATCAAGCTAAAAATTGGGACAAACAATTCTTTGTCATCTAATTCCAAAGTAACAAGTATTAGTTTCTAGAAGTGTATGTAACCATTTTTTGTACTACCAGACATATGGCTGTTATCCCAGTTGAAAGGGAATTTCTAATAGATGTGTTCATATCATATCTAAAGTCAGTATTTATCATTAATGTCTCATCAAGGTATAAGCTTTTTTGCAAAATACAAAAATACATTGCATAAGAACATTAAGAATCTGAAATAAAAGGAAAGCATGACTGAATTGGAATTATAAAATTAAAAATGTTCATTACTTTTCCAACACCTTTAACACTTAGTATACTAGGTGTTACCACTTTCACAACATTACTTAAATGAAATATAATTACTTCTAAACTAATACATTAAAAGTTTTGTTCCTAGAATTACACCACAGCAGTAATGCTGCTGGGATACTAGAACTATTATACAAAATACAAGCACTGTTAGTATACACCTAGTATACTAACATATACTATTTCAGAATTGCAAACCACTTATCTTGCAAGTCACCTCTGCTAATTTAACATATATAGGTTACAGCTACTACAACTATGAAATAAGTTTCAACTTTTGCTTCCCCACTTTCATCACAAATTGGTTTTACTTGTAAACTGTTATCATGCCACCACTTTCACAACATTACTTAAATGAAATATAATTACTTCTAAACTAATACATTAAAAGTTTTGTTCCTAGAATTACACCACATCAGTAATGCTGCTGGGATACTAGAACTATTATACAAAATACAAGCACTGCTAAATTACTATCATATTACATATTTTATCATATTATAAGTGTGGTATTAAATACTGTTTATATTACCATGTACAATAAGATGTGCTAATACATGAAAAACTTTATCACTAAATATTTTTGTTACCAAATACTATCATATTACCAATCTCTCTACTTATAATTACATCTTGTACTAGTTTTGCTACTGAACCTATTTTGCAAAGCTATTTTCTGATGTACTGTTTTCCCAACTTTGTGTGTTTTAGGTGGTTTCAACCGTTTGTGATGCAGTGGCTAAATGAGAACGATGATGTTTCCTTAGAGTACCTCAACAGTGCCTTCCTAAGAGATAAGAAAGATGCAGTAAGTTTTTCACATATCAACTGGAATAATAACAATTATAATAAATTTTTATTTCATATGTTCTTAATATTTTATCATGAAGATTTAATTCCAGTTAACAAGAATATCTATATCACTTAGAATAAAATATTAACAGATTACACTTGTTGTTGAAACCAAACAGAGTTTGGAAATTGACTATATGCTTATAATTTAAAATAAATTTTAGTAGGGGTATTAGAATTGTTTATGAAGAAATGAAAACTGACACCAACAAGTGGGACAGAATTCTGTAGCTATTTGGTAAGAAGATGCTTTCATATATTAGCTTACAGCATCATGAATATATCATGTTTTAGTTTTGTTAGAAAAAAGTTTGGACAGACACTTATGTCTACCATATTGCCTTATAAAGCTAAGAATCCATGCATTGAATATTTTTGTTTGGAAGTGCAAACTTAATTTCAAATTGTAGAAACATTAATAGTGCCTCATTGCCTTATGATGTTCGAAATGTGAAGGATGGTCATGATAACGTAGAAGTTAATGTGTTTTAATAATTTTAAATGTTAACTTCTCTTTGTGTCTAGAATACTTCAACAGGTAAAAGCTGCCTTTTACACTGTGTTATTGATGTATACTAATATATATATATGTTAATCCAATATTTTTCACAATAAAGCATGTTCTGGAAACATTATAATGAGAATAAATATTGAGAGCAAAGACAAATAAAAATAAAGAGAACATATAAAACAGTATTTACTTATTCCTAATAAAGTTTTATTTATTCATGTTATTTGTTGATTGACTTCTGTTTATCATTGTGACTTCAACTGACTTCTGGGATTGGAAAAAAATTCTAAACACTTCTGCACAGGACAAGGACAAGAATAATAATATTATATTGCACTTTAGAATGATGTATCCAATAATTCATGGAATACCAATGTTACTCACCATTCAAAATGACGTTTCAGGGAGTGAATCTCAACTCATTCTAACTTATACAAATTTGTGTCACCCCTTGAGATGGTCTTGCTCCACACCAGGAAGAGGACAAAGACATTAAGTCAAGCTAGTATAAGCTTTCTTGCATTAGCCATTGTTGTGTGTAAGTTTTACCTGTAAAAAATAATGTTATTAATTATTTGCAGAATGTCTCTATCAAAGTTCAGAAAAGTTAACTGAATATATCAGGTCATCCCATAAGTAATGTTTGAAATTTAATACAGAAAGTGTATCATCATTTCTGTCTTTGTAGAAGGCTTTAATGACTAAAATATGCAGTAGAATGTGTATAAAAATGTTTAGGCAAATAAAAGAAACTAACCCAACTCCACTTTTTCAGATAATTAATCAAATAAACCCTTATGAAGATGAATGTGTCTGAGGAGCACATTAGCCATATAATGCTTTATGAGTTTAAAAAAGGCAACAGTGTAGCAGGAACTACATGAAACATTCAAGGTGTTTATGGTGCAGAGTATCTTAATGACAGAAAATGTCGAAGGTGGTTTCAGAAGACCACATCAGGTGACTACAGCTAAAGTGATGTGCCACATTCAGATCGTTCTGTTGAGTTTAATTATGACTTGCTGCTGGTAGCATTTGATGAAGATTGTGCTGTAACAGTTGAAGAACTAGAACAGAAGTTTAATTCAACCAATTCAACAGTTTACCATCATCTGCAACAGTTTGAATAGGTGTCAAAACTTGGAAAATGGGTCACCCATCATTTGACATAAGCCAACCTTAGAATAAGAGTGGACATTTGCACTTCTTTGCACTTTTGTAAACGTAACTTTTCTAAAGGTGTTTTCTGGACAGGTTAGTGATTGGAGATAAAAAATGGCTCTGTGCAGGTAAACTGGCTAAAGCACAGCCCAACAGGAGCCTCCATCCTGGGAAAGTCTTGTTAAGTGTTTGGTGGGATATTGTTGGTGGGATCCACTTTCAGTTGCTGCTACTCAACATAATGATTACATCGGACTTCTGTTGTCAACAGTTAGAGTGCTTGAATGTTGTACTGAAAGAAAAGAGGCTTCCTTCAATCAGTCGTAAAGGTGATGTGTTACACCAGGATATTGCATGGCTCCATACAGCAAGAATCACATCTGCAAAAATTGAAGAGCTAGAATGGGAAAAGCTTCCATGTGCTCCTTATTCTCCAGACCTTGCCCTATCTGATTATCATGTATTCCAAAGTTTGCAGAACTATCTTGATGGAAAAGAGCTTGGAAGATGTCAAAACTACTCTCTCTAAAATCATTTCCTCCAAACCCCAAGAATTTTATAGAAGTGGTATTCAGAAGCTTGTGAATCATTGGCATAAAGTAATTAATAATAATGGAAAATACATTATTGATTAAATAACATTAAAAGCATTTGAAATCCTTCTTCTTTTTCTGAATCTAGAATTGGACAGTATTTAAGGGATGGCCTGATACTTTACTTCAAAAATATTCTAAATTCCCTATGAAAGAATGAAGTTACAGTTATTTCAGATGTGACAACACTTTTCAAAACTGAGTATTGCTTCTCTCAAAGATGTAAAATCATCATATAATCAGCTAGTAACACACACATATACAGAGGCACATACTCTCTGTTTTGGTTTGATTCTTTTTTATAATTGAATGAATAATTTAAGAACCAGCTGTAAGCGTACACTGAATTCACAGATTGTTGCGTAAGACCTGATTCGCTCTGTAAAGAAGTTCTTAGTTAAGTGATTTGTTTTTTCAAATAGTAGACTTAATTATCTAAGTATGTAGTTGGTCATAAAAAATTTGAATTAATGTTTTGAAATTCTATAAAGTATAATTGTAGTGTACCTAGAACATTTAATATGAAATTATTAGAGTGTCATATTATTTTATTTTGATCTGCATAATTAGTAAAGATATTCTCCCATGCAAATATAATACACTTTTATCATAACTAATCTATGACTTTCTGTAATTCCAGCAGAGTTCTGAACACTCTCTGTTTTCTAACTCTGTAGTAGATGTCTTCACGCAGTTGACTCAGTGTTTTGATGTTATAAGTAAACTGGAATGTCCAGATCCAGAAATTATGAAGAGATACATGAAAAGATTTGCCAGGGTTGGTTTAACTTTTGTTCATGTAGAATTGAAATATAATTTGTGAGAAAATCACACTTAAAATGCAACATAAATGGTAAAAAATTATGTTTTATTTCTAACTAACATCGAATCATCACATAAATAAGACCAAGAGTAAATTTATATATACCTAAAAATAAAAAAGCATATATGTCACAAACTGCTGCTCATAATTTTTGTATTTCCATCTGTCTGCTCTGATGTTTTCCTTCCTCATTGTTCTTTCATGTCCATGTTTTACATTATCTGGGTATTAAATAAAAAAAATCAGGTAAAAACATTTAATATTTAGAATAAGTTTACAGAGTCAACATACATAATTAATGTAATGATACTGTGTTCAATTTTTATACATAAACAGCTTAAGATAATGTGCAGATTCAAATACATATTCTTTAAAGAGACAGCATACAGAACTGAAAATTTTTATGAAAACATAATGAGTAGAATCAGCATACTTAATAATAAAGATCAAGACAATATTCATAATGAACATATAATCAATGTGAAGAAATAGTGTACATATTATAGTTATTGTAGTAATACAAAATTATACTTTCACACAATCATGTGATCTCAAAACGAAAGGTTTGTGGATTGAATATACAAAAAACACGTGAAATGATTTGTTGTAGGTGAAATAAAAGTTAAAATATAGTATTTAAGTTAAAAATTAAAAACATATTCAATAATGCAAAAAAAATAAAGTTAAAATATAAACACATGACCAGTTAAGTGGAAGAAAATGGAAAAAAAAGCACACATGATTGGTACAAGAATAGCACAAAATAATAACAGGCCTTCTATACTTGGCTCTCTCAGTTAAGACTAACTGAATTCTTCAAAGGTCTAAATGAATTTCTTTCTCAGACTACCTAAACTACACTCAAAACACACATCCCCTCTTCAGATAACTGATCGGAAAACAGAGTGCTATGCACCCATTCCTTAAAACAGCATATGCATTCTTGAAATGGTCAGGCTGCAAATAATTATACCTCAGGTTCCATTTAATACATTACCTCAAAAATTTGAACTTAAAAAAAATTGAAAAATTATGTAGCTACAAAACATATATTATAGAAAAGTAAGATATATAGTTTTTACATATTACATTATCACATCTAATCAGTTTGCTGTATAAACATATATAATCAGTGTAAGGAAACATTGTACTATTTCACTGTAATAGTATCATATATTTTTCACCATAAGAAGGTCATATTAATAGTGATCAATCATAATTACTGTAAAGATACAGTGTACAAAGTCAACACGTATAAGTATTGTGATTGTGAATAACAATGTATTTTTTAATATAAATAATCAGGATCTGTAATGAAAATATTTTGACACACACACACAATAAATCATTGAAAAAAAGTATAGATGGTCAACATTAGCTGACAAATGCTTGAATAAACACACTAAATACTTTTGCTCACATTAAAAGTCCCCCTTCTAAGTTTTCTGCTCTGTAAATATATTAATCTCAGCATTGAAATCCACACTTTGTGCTCATTCTTGCTTAGTACTGTAATATTATGTTTCTCAAAAAGTATATGGGATTTTTAACTTATTGAATTGTAGAGTCACAGAGATTACTACACTGATCTTGTTCACAAGTGAATATTTCACAATGGTAGTGTGTCAGGAAGTTCTCTGGCTCCTAAATATTTTAATTTTTTGTAACTTAGAAATAGGTGTATAACAGTTGGAAGTGAGTACTGTTAGATGTAGCCCTACAATGCCAAAGGTATTGATTTTATATATCTCGCAAGTGCATCATTCAAGAGTTGTTACTGAAATAAGTCAGAAAGGACTGATAGTAGCTCTGACACCTATATGTACATTACTCTAAATAATTATCAAAGTTAAGAAATGTTGAGATGCAGTGTGCAGAAAAACAAACATTAATAGTTAACACAACATCTTTATTAAACCTTAATAATAAACAGTGATCTATCATAATGATTTGATTCATGTTAGGCATTAAGTATATAAAAGAACTCTCAATACTCTGTATATGTTCATGACTTTTTGCTTTTCTTCATATCATTACATTGTTTAATTACAGGCTTCAAAAATATCTACTTGCCTTTGACCAAATCCTGAAACCCAGAACTTAAATTTGAAAATGGATTGGAAAATGTTACACTCAAATATAATTTTTCTTTTAGTTCCTAGTTAGAGCCTCCTATATAGAATTTGGACTACAGTAGAATCTTTCTTACTTTGATTTGTATTTTAGACTGAGATTCTTGAGAAACATTCTTTTAGAACACCAATTAGTCTAAAACAATACAAATAGCAATATTTGAATAAAATGAAAATTTAATAGTAGAAATGTTCTAGTAAAATTTAAAATTTTGAATTACAAACTGGTATTTAAATTTTATGCTTAGAAATTTTCTTTTAGAATTGATTTTATAATGCTGTAAGAATTGTTTTATTATAATTTATAATTTACATACAGAAATGATCTGTTTGATTTAGAACTTACTTTTAGGATAATTTTCAATTTACCAATATACATGTAGAATTCTAGTCATGTTGAAAATTTGCGTGGAAATGTTCTAGTTTGCATATGAACATAAATCCTGCTGATAATATAATTGTAGTAGTATCATTTTTTGACACACACACACACAAATATATATACACACATACAGAGAGAGAGAAGGTGTTAATTAAAATATTGTGAAATCACAAAGTTCATATGTCTAAGTGAATTTTCAGGTTCGTGAATTTTAGATTATATGAAAAACCTGTATAAAATATCATGTGTTTTGTTTAATGTTTTTGTATTTTTATATACAGACCATCCATAAAGTTCTGACTGCATATGCTGATATAGTGAAGAAAGATTTTGGAAAGTTTGTCAATCAAGAGAAAATGGTAATTTTTAGCTGTATGACTAAATTTAGTTGAATTATATTACTTTGTTGAACAGTTAACATACACCATTTGAACAGTAAAAACTATTGAAAAGATACTGATTAAATACTGCCAAAGGATGTATTTACAAATATTGTTAACATTTTGAGCTACTGTTTTATTTTGTTAATTTCATTGTTAATTTTATCAGGTGAACATAGTTTTGTCGTTGTATTTATTTAGTTTTTTAACATGTTGAATTTTTTATTTATTTCATGTGCCAAGTCCCAGGGAATATATAGTACAGTGTGGGTGATTTTTCTGTGGATTTCTGTTTTGAATTGTGTATCAGTTCCTGTGATCTTGAGAAATACTGTGTGGTTAGTTTGTGTGTGTGTGTGTGTGTATTCGCAGGTGTACTTAATGTTGGGGTGTATGGAATTAATTAATATGGTTGAAAAATACTGTGTGTGTGTTCTGTAGATGTGAATCCAGCAACTGTATCGTCAGCATACCTGTACCAGTATAATTGTGGGTGTAAGGCTGAATTGATAACTTGATATTCAATCTGTCGTCATGAAAATGTTGGCTAGAACTGGTGACACAGAATTCTCCATACTTAAGCCATTTATTTGTTGGTAGTTTTTGGTCATTGAACATAAAGTTAGTTGTGGAAGTAGTGAATTCTGTAAGGGTTGCAATTGGATGTTGAGGTATATCAGTGGATATAAAGTTTATATCCAGTGGTTTTAGAAGTTTGATGGTGTTGTCTTGTTTTAGGTTGTTTATAGAATTAATATATTTCCATATGAGGTTGTTTCTTAGTTTTCTTTTCTGCGAAATTATGTTAATGGTTTTGCATGAAAATTCTTTGAAAAAGTTGTTTAGGGTACTATTTTGAGATGTTTCGGGGAAATAGATATTTTCCGTCCTGTCTAGAAAGTTAGGTTGTTGATTGTCAATGGCATTGTTGTCTAAGTTGTTTTCTTTCTTCTAGTTGTTTCCATTGTTATATTGGTGTTTTCAGTTTGTGTAGAATGGATCACCAGTCTTCTAGCTAGGTCTTCCAGACAGGCTTTCATTTCAGTGGATGGAATATTTCTAGGTGTTACTGAGAAGTTGAGTCCTTTGTTGAGCTTAAAGAAGCTTTCAAACCAAGATTAAACCAATATAAAGGAACACCTCTATACCTATACTAATTAATAATACAACATATACTTTAGTGTCCCTTACAATCTCATACCCATTTACACTCTTGCCCCTAAGACATGTGCCCAGCAACAGTCAGTTGTAAACTCTTTTTGTTAACCTGAAAATGACCTAAGAAGGTTGAAACATTGTGCTTTACTTTATTTTAATAAAAGGTTTATACCAATACCAGCTGTTTTGAGATACATTTTTAACATACTTATAGTTTATCAGTAGCTCCTGACAAAGCTGTAATAACAAAACATTGAGCTAATAAATATATGTATTGGATATATATATCTTTCTATATTAATAAAAAAAATGGAAGGCACTACAATGAATTCTTAGTTCTTCAGTCATTTCAGTTGTATTGTGCCCATGTGTGTAACAAAATATCTTCAGTCAAAGATATAGTGCTAAGTATTAAATATTATTATAATTTGTATAGTATTTCACCGTGGGTGATACAGCTATTACTTAACTTCCACGGCTTCTTCCTTTACTTATATAAGCATTGGTCTGATTTTATTCTTGCTTGCTCCAATCATTTCTACTCCATTTAATTACCCTTAGCGATATTTCTCCCACGACACTACCTATATCAATGTACTCTCTCTAGTCTGTATAAAAGCCCCTCATTCAGATAATGTTATTGCTTTTTCTCGACAAAACGCTCACTAATAGGATTCTGTGTTCTATAATTGTTAAAAGATACTGAGTGTTTGTAGTGCTACCTACTTGATTTTTCTCATAAAAAACAAACAAACATATTTTTTGTTTCACAGTCCAATATATAGCAGAAATTTCCAGAGATGGAAACATACATTTGGTTTAGTGGTATTATTTTGAAGCTCAGAGGTTGCAATTTAGGGCAATCCTACACATTCTGAAGATAATTTAGATTCATTTTTTTTGTGCTTTCTTTCATTCTGATGGCTTCTCAGTAGACCACTTTAGGATAAGCTGCTTCAGACTCCTTTTTTTTTTTTTCATCAGTTGATCCACCAAGTGTGTGATGTTTTTGGTCTTTCACAAGTTGCTTTTGAGCTTGAACTTTGAAGGCTGAAAGGTGTGGGAGCAAAAACTTAGTTTTACCTCCATCCATGGACATTGTGGCTCATGCAGGGAGTTTTACTGCTTGGTTACATGAATGGATAGCTATCTTACCCACCACAGTTGTTGGAACTATGGGATTTAGCCTACAACCACCAGGGGTAGGTATATTCCAGCTCTCAAATAATACATCTGCTCCTGGAAATTATGGGTTCTGGGGTAAATTTTGTAGTTAACCTGAATATATTAATATTTCCTGGTTGTGCAGCATTAAGTCTATGGACTTACAACTCTAAAGTACAGTGTGTTGTTTCCTAAAACTAAACTTTCTTGAAAAATTCTCATGATCACTAATTCCATTGATAATGAACTGGATCTATTAATACCATGTGTATTGGTTTTATTGTTGACATTTTTATTTATTCATGTCCTTGATGACAAGAAACCCACTTGAAATAAAAATGTATCTCAGAACGGCTGGTATGGGTATTAACACTTTTATTGATAAGGAGTGAACAACATTTCAACCTTCCTAGGTCATCTTCTTAACCTGTTCTGATAGTTGAGTAATCACTGTAAGTGTTAACTTACATACCAATTATATTTAATTCTTTGATTAACATCAGAGACTTATATGAATATGATCACTTAAGTAAAAAATCCATCAGTTTCTATTCTATTTGCCTTTTTGATGCCTAAAAACTTATAGAAAATATAAATATTGATACACAGAAATAAATTACTAATGCATTAATATTTTCAGGCTTGTATCCTAATGAACAACATTCAGCAGCTAAGAGTGCAACTGGAGAAGCTCTTTGAATCCATGGGAGGAGATAAGGTAAATGGAAAGTACACTTTATATCAGGATAAGAAAAGTTTTCATAACTTTATGTTAAAAAAGTGTTAAGGCAAAGAGTCAAGATGCTAGAAAGTGCAGTATGTCAGTCTAAAAGTTTATTTTCTGAATGTCTGTAATGTTCCACAGCATCGTAGTTCATTTTTCTATTACAAATTGTTTTTTTCAAAAGATTTACTGTGGCTTAGATAATCTTTTGGACACCTGTTTATGCTCTCATAAAGGTAGTTCCAAAATCTTTATTTTCATTCAGATAAAATCTAGTTGTTTTCTTTTAAAGTCACTTCAGAACCTTTATCCTAATTTAGATAACATATTTGGCATTTACCATCCTCTAAAAGGTAACACCAAAGAACTCTTTTAGTTTATATAACATTGTTCCTATCTGGCTTTATTATCTAGAATGATTTGGACAGCATTGGTACCGTGTTTCTCTGAAAATAAGACAGGGCTTATATTAATTTTCACTCCAAAATATGACACTAGGGCTTATTTTCGGGGGATGTCTTATTTTGATATATTAAAAAAATGAAGTTACAAAGTAAAAATTATAAGACCTCTAAATAACTAGAAATTACGAAAAACATTCAGAAACTCATTAACAGGAATTTATTCAAAAACAATCATATCATCATCCTCTGGAATGTCTTGCAAATCATCTGTTTTTAAAATTCCTGCTGAGTTTTCACTTAACTCAATTTCTTGTAGAATTTTCGCACCTACCCTCTCATGTTGAGCAATAGAGGTTTCATGGAATGATAATTTCTAATCCAAGTAGCCTGCTCGTAACGCGTTGGCAATACAGTTGTCTGTAATTTGGTTCCATGAGTTTATCACCCAAGTCACAATCTCTTGTAACCCGGGCTGGAGTGAAAATGACTAAAAAAATTATATTCTATTTAATGTTGCAAACTATTAAACTAACCATTTAAAATAAACTATTATTAAACTATTAAACTAACTGATTAATACTTAAACAAACTAATTAACTAACTATTAAACTAATTAATAAATTAATTTTTTTTTATTTCTTTCCTCTTCCTGCCACTCTTAACTAGGGCTTATTTTAAGGGTAGGGCTTATATTAAAACTATCCCCAAAAATCACACTAGGTCTTATTTTATGGGTAGGTCTTATTATCGGAGAAACACGGTAACACTTGTATGAATACTTTTACAAAAGATTCATTGTTTACATAACATTATTGACACCTCACAACATCTTTTAAGCATTGTTCCCCAAACCTATTGATTTTTAAACTGCAAACAATCTATGGGAATGCATAGTATATATTATAAACTAACTACATTCTGCAGAATAATTTCAAAGATATTCATTGTAGTTTAAATTAGATTATTGTCATCTGTCTGAATTTTTCTGTTGATTCTTCCAGAAGGGGTATTTATGTTTAAAATATAGGCATATCTATATTTGTTGGAAGGTAGTTCCCAAAGTAGAATAATTTGTTTTAGGTAACATTCTTTTAAAAATACTTTCTAAACTTTTTTCTTGGTTTCAATAACATTTTGACAAAAGCATTCTCATGTATTGAGAACATTATTGAGATCTTTATGTATTCTCTACAGTGTAGTTCCAAGTTATTTATCTCAGTTAGTTCTTGACAAATTCATGTTTTTTAACAAAGGTAGCTCTACAAAAATTATCTGGGTTGAGAAATTATTTTCATTCCTGATTATTTTCTCCAAAAGTTGATTACTGTTTAAAATTTATTGGTGGAAAGCAATGTGACTAACTGCACCAAACAATAAATTGAAAAATAACATGTAAAGTAAAACTCTACAAAAGTAAAAAAAACAAGTTAAAAACTAAACAATACCCAAACAGTAGTTAAAATTCTAAATAGAGAGTTTAAAAAAGGCCAATAAAAGCTAAAAAAACAATCAAATTAGACAGTATCACCATCACAAATTACACTGTCCCATGTCAAGAGTACCCCTTTAAAAAAGAGATCTAAAATGGTTTTACTGCTAATGTTTGTAGTAATGGCATGAAAGCAAACTGTGAGCAGATGTGAGTTAAACGTGACAAAAGCTACACATTAGCAGGCCAATCCAGCGTATAAGAAAATGATGGGTTGAAAACTGTGACACTGCAAAGCCTAGCCAAGACAACTTCCTCCCATCAATCCTTATGGAAACTAAATGGCCAAACAAGAACACTAGGTTTTATCTATAAAAGCTTGGTATGAAGCTGTTCACCTCATATTGACTACCAGCTGCCGCAAAGCAAGGTCTTGACTACAGGACTATATGTGGTAGAGGCATGGCTGTGATAGCAACCTAACAGATAGACTTAGCTCAATATGTATAATTCTGACATAGCCAGGTATTGAAAATAACTGGATAGAAATGGATGACAGAGAAAACTGAGCCAGTCTGAATGTCTAACAAGACAGAGTGAGTACTGACATTAAGTTATTCCAGGGACAGTAGAGCACTAAGAAAATGTGTACACAGTACTATTAATGTACTGTTAAGCTTCTGTATGGTCCAACACAAGTGTTTGTTTGTTTCTTTTGAGTTTTGCACAAAGCTACTCAAGGGCTATCTGTGCTAGTCATCCCTAATCTAGTGTAAGACTAGAGGAAAGGCAGCTAGTCATCACCACCCACCGCCAACTCTTGGGCTGCTCTTTTACCATTGAATGGTGGGATCGACTGTCACATTATAATGCCCCCACTGCTGAAAGGGTGAGCATATTTGGTGCGATGGGGATTTGAACCCACAACCCTCAGATTACGAGTTGAACATCTTAACCTACCTGGCCATGCCAGGCCCCAAGACAAGAGAAATGATATACAATTTATCAGTTAACACAGATCCTGAACAACAAACCATCCATAAAAACTGAAACAGAAGAATGGATTGAAAGATGTTTGGCAAACAGAGATGGTACTTCCAATCTGGAGTATCTGCTTTCCCTGGATGACTCAGAAGAAAGTTATAGGTGGGAATGGTAAATAGCCATGACAGGATGGGCTGATCATTGAACTCAGCTACATCATTCAGTGACAGACTCAATTCATCCAGCTGTACCTGAATACAAAGGTCACAATGAGGACTGTCTCTACTGAAAGAGCACAGCCCACCAAGGAAGGAAGACACAAGCACAGGTGGGATGTTATGGTAAGGATCGTAACATGTTACAAATAATGGAGGTGAAGAAGAGGTTTGTGGGACTTAGTATACAAACTTTTGACTTGCTAATTGCAGAAAGACCGAGGTAGAACCAAAGCCCCAGATACTAAGCAGGGTCTGACACTTTCAACATTCTGGCAAATCCATAAACCAGACCCATTGTGTAAAGATACAATACATCTTTAACATGGAACATCTACTTGCTTCCCAAGAGGTGGAATAGGGGACATGAAGGATGTTCAGTGCCCTAGTACACTTCACACAAAGCTGCTTAATATGAGAAATGAAAGTAAGCATACAGTCAAATGTAAGCCCCAGGAACTTCACCTCAGGAACCACGGAAAAAAAATAACAATACTGAGACAGAATTTCTGGATTATGGTGTAAACACCAGTGGTGGAAAAAAATGAATGCAAATAGATTTAGAGGAAGAGAAATTAAAATCCTTTGTTGTTATTCACTTCAACAAGTGAGTGAGATCACTTTGTAGCTACCTCTCAATAAGTCTCATGTTTGATGACCTACAAAAATGTGAAAATTGTCAACATAGAAGTTGTTTGCAACAGTAGGAAGATTTTGTTTATTGATAGCATTGATCTTAATACTTACAAGATGACGCTCAAGATACATCACTGAGGGACTCCAAGTTCCTGTGTAAAGGATTGAGCCATGTTAAAAGTTAAAAAAAGTGATAAATAATCATGCAACCTACATGAATAGCAGTCTCACAAAATTTCAAACCTCCATGTAGTGTCATAAGTCTTCTCAAGATCAAAGAAGACAAAAACAAGATGTTCTTTCTTGAAGAAGGTTCCCTGATCGAGGTTTCAAGACAGATCACGTGGTCCTTGATGGAGTGCTGTTTACATGAACCTTATTGGGTGGGTGACTGGAGGTTGTTTGATTCCAGAAACCAAACAAGACATGCATTAACCATCCTCTCCAAGACGTTACAGAGATGTTTAGTCAAAGCAATTGGAAAATAATAAGAAGGAATCTTGAGATTCTTTCCAGGGTTTGAAAAAGAGAGAATAATAGCCATGTGCCAAGTATCTGGAAAAACATTGTTTAACCAGATATAATTAAAAATAACTAGAAAAAAAGCAAGAGAGGCAAAAAGGAGACAACACAGCATCTGACAGTGAACATCTTCAAGTCTGATTGATGTACTGCCAGACCAGTGAAGAGCAAGCTTAAGTTCTACCAATGGAAATAGACATCTATAATGAGAGAGACAATCTGTCCAAATAGAAAAGGGCATTCTCTCAGTCCCATACTTGATGTCCAATAATATGGTAGAAGAGATAGAAGTGGGAAAAGCTCTCCCAAAGAGTATTTATGGTTTTCTATATATCAGAAACTTCCTGCCATTGGAGAGCAAGATGAAAAGGGGATGAGAGGCATACTTTCTGTTGATTTTCTGAAGCTTGTCTCTAACAGCTTTGGCACTGGTGAGAGTAAATATGCTCATAGTGAACTTAATCAAAGATTGCCTCTGGCTTTGATGTCTGACCTGCTGAGTAATAGCACTTGCCCACTTGAAAGCAACATAATTGGAAATAATGGAATACCTGTGAAAGGTATCCTAGGCCTATTTCTGAGTCTTCAGTGACTGCTAGCAGGCCACCAGGATGAGAGTATACTGTGGGAAACATGTCGAGGTGTTAGGGGTAAAATAAACAGCTGCTCTAGTTATATGATCAGTTACTGTCTTTTCACAGTTGTTAACAGGTGTTAGAATACAACTTCCACTGTGTACTAGAGTCGTGGAGCATTGAAAACTGTCATTCTCACTCAAAATGATAAGAAAATGATTTTTGTTTCATGGGTAACTGTCAAACTTCCAAGAAAAAGAGAAGGAAAACAAATAAATAGATCAAAATCAGTAAAAGACTGGCTAGGTGCATGAAAATAGGTAAGTGAAATTATGTTGAAGAGAAAAAGGCTGCAATCTGAGAGCATATGCTCCACAGAATAACCTCTCATTTATATCAGCATCAAACCACAGGGGATTGTCTCCATTAAAGTATCTAAAGATGAAAACGAGAGCTGACAATTGTTCTGAAAGAGAACTGAGGTTTGAATGATCAAAAAACATTCCTGGAGACAGATAAAGAGAAAAAAAAACCACAGATATGGATGTCTACAGCCTCCAAGGATGTACTGAGTTGCAAAGACAAGGTGGGTAGGTGCTGGTCGACCAGCTGTGCTACATTTCCATGAAATCGTTTATTGCACAATCTGTCATTCCAGTATAAAAAAAACTGCTAAAAGTAACAGTATCATTGGGTCTCAGGAATGTTTCTTGTAAAGAGAGATACAGAAATTGATCAAGATCTTAATGTTATCCAAATTAGAATGGAAACTTTGACAGTTCTACTATATCAAAATTGCCAGGTCTTTTTCAAAGAATGGAGACTCCAGAGACTGAGAACATGAGTGAATAATGGTTATGCATCTTGGAGCTGAAAGAGATGGACCCAAACAGTCACTGGATACAACAGTGGAGGGCAAAAGGCTCATTATATGATGAGAGAAAGTATCTGATGAAGGAATGGAAACATCCATCTGCACTTCCAATGTAACAGTGAAATATGGTGTAGTAGCATATGTCTGAGATGGAGCAGGAGGCAACAAATTCCAAGCTTCTGGATAAGAAATGTTTTTTTTACATTCCTTAAGCACTGCATCTTATTTTACTCTACCCAATTAGGGCAATATCAAAAGTAAGATGGGTGGTAACCACCACAATTGATACAGTGAGCTGATACTCACTGGCATCATGATCTTTGCTACCACAACAAGTACATGTCAAAGAGCTATAACAAGATACATTTTACTGCCCAAACTACTGATGCTGGAAACATCTGAGAGGGTTAGGAATATAAGGCTGTACCTCAAAGGTCACATAACCTGTCCTGAGAGTGACAGGTCAATATGTAAACGTCAATACAAGAACGTTGCTAGGCAGCATAATTTCATCTTTATGAATGGAGATATGTCACACAGCAGTAACTCCTTGGCTGGAGAAGGATCTCCAGCTTAGGAATGTTTCTTAAATCCCTTTCAATGACAACTCCTCATGAAGAATTCAACAGCATAGGGAGTAACCTCAATAGGTATATCCCAATGGTATTTGATATTAAGAAGAATTTGCTGTGACTTGATATAGTTTCTTAACAGACTATGAAGAGCTAGCAAACCCCTCTATTCCTTCTGAACTGAAAAGGGGCACATTTGACCTAAATGCTTGTGAGAAAAAGAATTCAAAATAAAGAAATGAGGTGGTGACTGATGTTCAGAGTCTTCCAGATGCTGTTACTTTCTATCAGTAAGTTTTTGTTTTTTGGGAGGGTTTACTTGGTGCAGAATCCATGCAAAATAGAACAGGTTTAATGCCCACTGACCCCCATCCACCATGGAGTTGTACAAAAGGACACACTACAGTGCTAAAATATAGCATTGTAGATATGCCAGGGTTTCTTGGTCACCATACCCAAACACCAGTATCAGACACAATATTCACATCTACTGGGAACATCTAACACTGATACTTAATCCCAGCTCAACAGGACCAGCCAATTTACCCTAGGGTAGCCACATCAAGACCACCTGTTTACAGGAATTCAAGGCTAAAGTAATGTGTGAAAGTGCCACTGATAGAATCTGACCAATCAGTTACACTCCTCTACCGCCAGGATCATCTTCTCCCTTTCACAATGGTAGATGTTTGGGTCCCAGAGCATGTAAACTGAAAATACAGAACTCTCTCTCTCGAAGGTCCTTTTACCACATATAGGAATCCATCTCAAGAGGATCCAACAGTTCATTCCCATGTCTTTTTAAACATTTCATATAAAACATTGTGTAAGACCTGTCTTATTTTATTCAACTTAGCTACAAACGTTTTAAGTTACTGGTTTAAACAATATTACTCACATTTAATGTACTGGCTGGCCACTTTTATATTTATTATAATACTGAACTAATATCACATTGTACAATAATCTACCTTGCCATTAACCTAGACTCAGCCTAATAGATATCACTGAATGCTGGAAGGTATCTTGTTTGATTGCAGCTCGTTAGTCAGTGATTTTAGGTTATTCAAAGATATCAATAAGAGGTTATAGTAGTAAGTGCAACATTCAGCTTCATCCGAAGATGCATAATTGGACTGAGATTGACAGTTGTGTTTTGCCCCCAAAAATTATTAAAGTTATTATCATATTTTTTTAACATTAACTGGATCTTTCATTTGGTCTTTTTGGAGTTTCCAAAACATTAATCATGGATCTGTTCCTTTGTGGAATCTCCCACTATATGGCTTATTGTTACTATGGTATAAATGGTTTGAACTCAATACAAAGTTCAGGGTTTAGGCATTCCACAAAATGACAGGGTTTCATCGTGTAAAAAGTACAGTTTTTCAGAATATTTTCACAACATGAGCACAGTAGATTATTGCATAATTACCATGTAGAAGTCCTTGTCCATCAGGGTGAAAAGGCTGCATTGTTGAATGGGCATAGCTGATAAGAGTCCAAATATATTCTGTTATGTTATTTGCCCTTGTATAGAAATCAAAATCTCCAGTTAACAAAAAACAGTATCTTATCACATCATTCTAGTAATTCAAGTAGATTGTACTATAAGGCCAAGTGCCTGATTTTAACTTATTATATTCATAATTTTAATAAGTACAGAAGGAACTCAAATGCAACTCATCAGCCCTCATAATGTTTTTCCAGTCATTCAGTGCTCACAATTGATAATCCAAACTGCATTTTCAGATACATGAAACTTTCTGCAATGGTTTTTTTTTTTGCATACTTCATTTTAGAGTATATTTTTAACTCCACGAAATCCAAGCCTGCCAACAGGGGTGGGAGAAAAGGGGGCAACTGCTCAGGAGCCTGGGCAAATGAAAATGGTTGTGCTGCAAAGTCTGCAAAGCAACTTTAAGCTATATCTTCATATCATCCTAAAACAAGCATAATTTTAGTGGCTTTCCTTTGCATATAGATGGTTGATACATTAAGAATGGTTGATATAATTAGTACATATTTCTTAATTTATAGATTTAATAGATATTTGTGGTTAGTATATTAATGTTTTTATGGTTATACTTTGAGCTAAACTAGCTGATGCTATGATCTTGCCTTGTATATGTGCTCGTTACTGTCCTAATTTGGGATCTTCTTTTTAATAAGTTCTAAAAAATGTTAAAAAGAGAGAGAAATGGGCCAGTAAGGATATTTGCTCTGGGGCTCTAGCTAAGTAAGTTCTTTCTTTGTTTTGATTTAAACCATTCACAATTTCACTGTATTTAGGACTTGTGATGTACAATACAAATAATTATTTCACCATACACCAAAATTATAAACAAAATTTTAATGGTTAATAAGAAGGCATCAGTTATTATATGTACCACTTGTTAACCCTTCATATACATATTTTTGTATTTTTGTTATATGATTTTCTTTGCCCATACAAAGTTATATAGGCCAATAAGGCCTAACACAACTTAACAAGGTTTAAATAAAGTAAAAAATGATAAAGCAAACTTTAAAAAAAATCTTTAATTGTGGAAAAATTTGTTTAGGAATATTTCTTTTAAGTAACATGTCACCACAATAATCATTTATCACACTGTTCCAATATATATGTAAAAAAGAATTGTAAAAGAGCATTTATGACACATTTAGATCATTTCTTAAAGTTGAAATATTGGAAATAATATTACATCATAGTAAATGAGGTGGAGAAACATTAATTTATTAACAAAATTGATAAAATTAGATTTTTATGCAATTTACCAGATCAAATTAGCATTAATATTCAAAATTAATATGATTTTTCTAATAAGTTACTTCATATGTCATATTATACTCTGAAAAAATTTAGAAATTTCAAAACTAATAATTTCATTGAGAGCATGTTGAAATCAACCTTTTAATTTGCAGTTTGGTTTAGATTTTACTTATTAAATTAGTAAAATTTTTCTTTTAAATATATCTCAATGCTGAAGCATTTGGATTTGTAATATGTGGAAGAACAATTACAAATTGTTTTCTTTAATTTTTTATTTCAGTGATGTAATCTTGCTCTGAACATGAATGTAATGATTCAGAGCATAAAAAGTTAATCCAAATGCCTGTATTGTTTTTGACTGGAGTGCTAGCAAGTTTTCCTATCACATTTTGAGTGTGTGACGTAAATTGTGAAATCATGTTCAAAGTATTAGAACAGTTTCAACTGTATAAAATGCAAGATAGGCAATAGTGCATAGATTATTGGTTACTGAGTCTGCTAGTAAGTTACAGTGAGTCTTTTACAGTGAGTTGTTGAGTAAATTGAGTTTGTGTTCTTGGTGTGATGATAAGAGATGTATGTTATTTTATACTTGAGAAATTAGCACGTTTATAAAGCTGTTGGGTTAGGCTTAAGTTCATAGTGAACACTGACAGAGAAAGTTAGTTAAGTTAATCAAATATGTTTAATCTAATGTAAGACATAAAACATTTTTTTATAAGTTAAATTATCAATTGGCATTATTGTTTTATCAAATAATCTTTTAATAATAAAAATCAATGCAACACTGGTGTGTTGTGGGAGTGAATTTATTTTGATATATAAAGTAAAATTCATATTCAACTCTACCTCAATGCTCTCAGCATAAAATTTAAATTGTAAAGGAATTCATGAAACAAAGGAAAGAAGACCAAGAAAGAAAGAGGCATAAAATTTGAAAGAAGAGAAAGACAAAATCAAGAAGAAAGTAACAGAATATTAGAAGATCAAAAAGAAAGAAACAGAGAATTAGAATAAAAAGATAGGAATTTAAGAGAGGAATTACAATACATAAAATTTTCTGAAGAATAATGAGCAAAAATAAATTTGATTAAGGACAAGATCAGAGAAACAGTGAGAAATATACAAAATGAGATAAATACCTGAAAATGAACTTGGAAATACAAAAGTCACACCAGCCAAACATCTTCCTGTATCTGCTCAAGATTTTAAACTTGTAAATTTTAAGTTATGAAATATGGAATAAGATAATTAATCTGGTTTGCACCTGTTACTACTGTTATTGTGTCCCTGTTGTATTCCTGCAAGATCCTCCTTAACTATTGTCAAAATATAGAATTTAGAAGGCAAGGTCAACAATACTGTTTAATCAGGAAACCAAAAGTACCACGTGTTTCACTTTTAAACTGACCAACTATAATAACATTAAGCAACCATTTTGATAGGTGTAACAATCATTAGGCTGTTTTATTAAATATACTTGAAGTGTCATGTTAGAGGAAGTTTTTAATATAAAATGTTTGGACGGTTAAGAGTAAAGAATCAGATTTTAGACAAATCTGCCTAAAGTTTTTTAAAAGGTTTTACCAGTTACCTTGTTAAGGTGCTTCATGTGAAATGATGGATTAATTGACACACAACTAATTCATTGTAGTTATAGTGAATGAGAATATGCAAATTATTCTAAATCAAAATAGGTGTCAATCTTTAAAGAACATTGTCTGTTTAATGATGAAACTTAATCATTTAACATCACAGATGAATACTTAAAGATACCTTCCAGAAATTATGAGATTATCAGTAGTACAGAAAAATCAACTCTTTATAGTGGAAGTCTAGAAGAACATGAAGGATTAATTAGATAACTGTTTATTCAGAATAGAAGAAGTAAAATAAAGAACAAAATGAATTTCAGTTGTAATTCAAAAGGCTATATTTCTTGGAACTGCAGAAACTATATTAAAAAACTGCTTTCAAACAATGACAGTAAAAAAGATTCTGCTATAAGTTTGGAAGTATCAACATATTATATCCAAAATTGTAATGAATAAACTATTTATAAAAATAAAATGAGAGGATGAGCATATTCTATCTACCACAATAAAAATAAGGAGCTCGTTACTTAAAAGGAAACACTTTATAAATCAGTATGCTAATTGATAGGAAGACATGCACCATGTTGGTTCACATTCGTTCTACATCTGTTAAGGCATAACAAAGCTTCTTCTTTTATAAACATGCAAAGGTTTGTGCAATAATGTTTTACTTTATTTTTTGTGAACGTTTTAATGCTCTGCAGAGTAAAAGCCTCTGCAACATGAGACAGCCATAAGATGAACTTACAGTAAAAACAGTGATGGAAGCACAAAATTGTGAAGACAACAATTACTAAAGTGTGCCTTTGGAATGTGTCAAAGCTACACCACTATCTAAACTGTGAACTTGTTCTTTCACTGTCTAATTTGGTAGTGAAATTGGGATATTGTCTTCACAGAGTAATCAAGAATATGGATTTATGGAAACAGCAAATGTTAATAAAGTTCAGCAAGAAGTAGATTTGAAGTCACTCACTCTGTGGAAAGCTTCTCCACATAAAATAATATGTCATAATTTACATTGAGGAGGAATGCTTACTTGGTATAGAAATCATGTGTGAACACAGTATGTAAGATTAGACTTGTACCAAACATTTTTGCAGTGTATAATCATGAAATCCCTGTGTGCTGCATCAGTTGTTCTCAACGTTTTACTCAACACCCATCCTTTCATTTGTCTGTGGTATTTTATACCCCTCATTTGTACACATGTAGAGTATAAAAATTGTGGTTTTGAAATGCTGAAGTGGAACCAGCAGTAAGAGCTTTATTTTATAAACATGCAAAGGTTTGTGTAATAATGTTTTACTTTATTTTTTGTGAACGTTTTAATGCTCTGCAGAGTAAAAGCCTTTGCAACATGAGACAGCCATAAGATGAACTTATAGTAAAAACAGTGATGGAAGCACAAAATTGTGAAGACAACAATTACTAAAGTGCAGCAGAGTAGAACCAAGATAGTTAGGTGATTTAAACCAAAAGTAATATTCATATGGTTTTCTCCAGAAACATATCACTGAAAGAATGATCTTCTGGACAGCCTCAAAGAAGAATTTATCAAAAGCAAATCAACCTTCTGAAGAGCCTGTCAAACTCACTTCCAATGTATCATCGAGGGTGAAAACACTAATGTATTCATAGTCCATCTATCTGAAGAGAATTCCAACATGGAAAAGATGAAAAAAATGAGAGGCCATACTGTATTTGTACCATAAACAATAGGATAAATAAACACCAAAAACGTTGGAAACTAGACAGTTCAGGGAGAGTAAATGAATAAAGAAAGAAGATTCTGTTTTGTTCATCAAATTTTTGAATGCACTTTATTTCACATACTTAATTTATAATATATAAATAGTAATGTTGTTAATTGTCAGAGTAGAAAGCTATGTTTTTTATTTAGACTTTGGTATTCTTTCCCAGGGAAAGGTTTTACATGATATGTTGAGTATGTGGCTTAATCTCCGAAACATTCACCAGAGTATTAAAGCAGTTTAAGCATTGTAAAATGCAAAATAAAACAGAATAAATGGATCATTCATTATTTATTCAGTCCTTTAGTAAGATACATTTAATTTGTTAGAGAAAGTTGTTGAGTGTGGCAAGTTTTTTAGTCATTTAGAGGTCTGGCATGGCCAGGTGGTTAAAGCACTCGACTCATAATCCAAGGGTTGTGGGTTTGAATCCCCGTCACACCAAACATGCTCACCCTTTCAGCCATGGAGGCATTATAATGTGACAGTCAATTCCACTGTTTGTTGGTTGAAAAGTAGCCCAAGAGTTGGCAGTGGATGGTGATGACTCGCTGCCTTTCCTCTAGTCTTACACTGCTAAATTAGGGATGGCTAGCATGGATAGCACTTGTGTAGCTTTGTGCAAAATTCACAACAAACCAAAAACCAAACTTAGTCATTTAGCTAGTTTAGAGCTGTAAATATTAAGTCTTATTTTACTTATCATTTAAGTAAAATATTCACATTAGTATGTACTATGAACTAGGCTTATTATTAAACATTAAGTACGTTAACTAATGAATCTGCAGTGTGATATTTTCTTTAGAAGGAAAAGAGGAAGTAACATCATACAATGTTTATGAAAAACAAGGCACCTTTTAGTCCATTGAGGCTATCCTTCAAAATTCAAAACAGAAATCCACCGAAAAATCACCAATACTGGACTATACATTCCTTGGGACTCAGCACATGAAACAAAACAAAAACTCAACATACTAAGAAACCAAATAAACACAGCCATAAAACTATGCTCACCAGATAAAATTAACGATGAATTAAACAAAATAAAACAATGCTTCATCAACATCAATAAGTTTCCTCACCAAACCGTAGAAAACATTATACACACGCACCTAGACAGAAAGCAAAATCAACCAACAAAAGTAAATATATCCCACGAATCAAAAAATCACGAAACCAGATACTGCTGCATACCATATATTCCTGACATCAGCAGAAAAATAGCCAACATTTGGCAAAAACTAGTAATAAAATATGACATTCCAGTTAATACCAAATTTATTCAAAAACCAGGCACAAAACTGAGGTCTATACTATGTAAAAACTACACTGACAAACACCACACCAACATTATTTATAAAATACAATGTGATAACTGCCACGACTTCTATATTGAGAAACAAGTAGAAAAATGGAAACCAGATTCAAAGAACATAAAAAGTCACCTTCACACGTTTTCGAACACTGCAAGTCAAATAAACACAATATAACCATAGAAAACACTCAAATACTAAATAAAGAAACAAACATAAACAAACGCAAAATTAAAGAAGCCTTACTTATACAACAACTTAAACCCAAAATAAACCAATATAAAGGAACACCTTTATACCTATATTAATATAATAAAATAAATAAAATTATATATTCAAACATCTAATACCGCTCTCTACATTTCGACACACAGTTACACAACCCCTTTCAAACATGTGGTCAGCTTCCGGTCAGTTACCTCTTTCTTTGTGAACCTGACAATGACCAAAGAAGGTCGAAACGTTGTTCGCTCTTCTATGTAAAATATTTTCTCTATATTTCTCTACAAGTGGGTTTTCTCGACATCACTGATGATATGGATTAAGTTATTCATTTGTGTCTATGTTTACTAGAAAGACATGCACACTACTTCCTTAGAATCATTTCTTTCTTGGTTAGCTGCAGTAATCATTTTTATTTCTAACTATATTGATTCAGAGCGGAAGGATAAGTATTCTCACATTTTTCCTTCTCGTTTTCTGGGCTAGAGTGTTATAAAACAGTACTCTCCTTCTTCTCTGATTGTTGGTTAAGCTAGTTCTTAATAGGTTCATTTTTAATGTATGGACATAGCTGGATGGTGTGAACTGCATGATTTTAGTTTGTATCAGCTACTGTAATTTATGTGTAAGCTACTTTTGTGACACTGGCATGTATCAAAGCCCCGCCTATTCTCCATACTAGTGAATTCATTCTCTCACTGTCTTATCATTACACTTTTTCAATTGTGTGGTGGTCATGCCCAGGTTTTGATGTGTAAACTAGCATATTTCTGTGGATATTGCAGGATATTTACTCTAGAGAAAGTACCATATATCATGTCTACAGAGTGTAAAACCTTCTACTCAAACATCAGCATTTTTGGCAAACACCCATTTGACTTATACTCAGTTATTAAATGTGCCATCATGATGTATGGTAATTGTACCTTACAGTTTGAATGGTATTAACAAACTTAACAAACACATACTTGATATTCTGTATTACCTACTTTACTAAACCATTAGACTTGGAATGATAAAGTGAAGTGTTCATTTTCACCACATCTAAAACTTTGCACATTCTACAGAATAGTAGACTTCTTAAGTTAGTTGCTTGATCTTTTCAAGTTCTTTAGACATATCTATTAGTTGCTCCATCAATGCATCAGTCACAATCTGTGAAGTAGTTGATAGCCATGAGTGCATATATATATAACCTCATTACTTCCATCTGAGTAGATCATTGATATCCAAGACTATTCTGTGTTTGGATGTAACAAACTATTCTCTGTTGAAGCGTAACATGTTTGTGATGACTTTTTCTCTGAATGGCACACATCAACAGTGTTAATACTAGCACTTAATATATTGACTTAAATGCATCCAACAGAACCACCATTAAATGTTAGCACAAATTTAGGTAACACTTTGTTATTCCAATCTGGAAAAAATCTCATACCTCAAAGTACTTAAGTCCACTAGCCATAACATATGCTGAGAACCATGGCTTAATAATTGATAACAATGGTAGAGAAAAAAAATTCTTACACTCATAACTCATACAAGTGTCATAGTTAATTGCATCCATGCTATGTTCCACAATTTCAGCTGATCAGGCTCCACCTTGCTGCATGGCAAAGTGTATACAGGATAGATCTGGGTCTATAGATCTGTAGATTCAAGGAATAATGTATGATTAAATCAGACTATTGGTTATGGTTCCAAACGTGGTTTTTCTCCAGTAGAATTCCATTTTCAGGGTTTTAACCACAAACTTTAAATGTAAGAGTGAGCACCAAGAAATATTCAACATAAAATTATTGACTCTTGACTGTGTTTGATTTAATACAATTTTGAAACACTGACTGCTGATATGGATTAAATTATTCATTTCTGTCTATATTTACTAGAATACAGTTGTTAAACTTTACCCCTGATATGAATTGCATTGTTCATTTCTTTTTATGTTTTAGAATACATCTGTTAATGCTATACTCTTGACATGGATTATGTTATTTACTCACATCCAGTTTTGTTCAAGTACAGCATCCATGAGAATATTGTTCTTAAACCTTTATCCTAGTGGGAAGTGAAACATACTTTAAAATCGGATAATACCATTTACAGTATTCATAGTCTTAGGAGCTATATTAGTTACAGAAAATGCTGTATGCATCTAATTATTTTTTATTCCTTAATTAGATATTTATGAAAGCTTTGATGTGCTAGGAAGTTATATACTTTATATCTTGTTTGTTTGTTGAAAATACTTTATTATATAATTGTTAGTGTACATTTTCTGTATTCATTTATTTCAGTTGGAAAGTGATGCTGCCAACATATTGAAGGACCTTCAACAGTCACTAAACACCGTCCAAGATGATTTAAGCTCAGAATTTGCTATTAGGTAAATTTACTTGATATATATTTATATGCCTAGCTTATGTATTAGTGCCAATGTATTAATGTAAGCCTAGATGATGTACTAGTTTTAGGGTGTTAGTATTCATTATTTTATGTAAGCCCAATTTAGGAATTAATGACAATGTGTTAGTGTAAGCCTAATTAATGTCTTGTGTAAACACTGATGGTGAAACAGATTTCACTGTGGTTTTGAAAACAGTTGAACAAAATTGTAACTCATTTATATGATGGAAACCAAGCATTCATAGTACTGGAATAATTAATTTACTAACAACTGAGTAGTTGGTAACCCCTGTTCACAAAGATAGTAAAGTTTATCGTTACATTCTTTTTCTAACACTATTAGAAGGTGCCCAGCACTCTTATATTTAAAGCCAAAGCATGCTACTACACCTCAAACACATCTATTCCACACATTTCATTTGTGTAACAAACTAAATGTTTGTTTTAGTGCAACTGCAGAGTTTAACTCTCAAATTTCCAACTTCATTTTACTTCATTCTCCAGACAGTCTAGTATATCCAACAAGTTTATCATTAATATTAATTAAAAGTAATCCAGTTAAATGGATCAGAACTAAAATTTATGGTTGGTTGCTCGGTTTGGTGTTTTATGGTGTAAAGCAACTAGGCTATCTGCACCAAACATCCAGTAAAAAGTTAAAATTAAAGTAAATTTAGTAAAATTCATGAAAGTAAATTATGGTAAAACAAAATAAAGTTTAATTTTTGAATAAGAAAACATAAATATCATTAAATTAAAAACAATTTATACTCTACAGTAGTAAGAGAAAAACTACAGTAATACAAATTGTAAAGAACTTTCTGTAGCATAATTGTAATTATCATAACTAACCAGGAAGACTAACAGGTAAGTTCAAAAACCACTGTTAGTCACCTGAAGTTGGCCTTTCCAGTTCTGGTTCTGAGTTATTTGACATCATGACCATTTTTAGAAAGTAAGATAATACAAGTTTTTAAAGACTTGTAGCACAATTTTAATTATAACTCACCAGGATAACTAATGGGTAGTTCAAACAGCAGTATTAGTCACCTGAAGTTGGCCTTTCTAGTCCTGGTTTTGAGTTATTTGATGTTATGGCCATTTTTAAATTTCAAATCAGACTAGATGTACTATGATTCTTAAATGGCAATCACATTAAAAAAGATCTGATGTATAAATTAAAAACTTAAATAACATTAACAAAATTAATGGCCTTTACAAAAGTAAAAACATTTCTAAGGTTGACTGTGTCACCATCACCAGTCTGATGTTACGGATAAACCTTGGGACAGAACATGTTTAAAATGGTGCCATCATTGAGAGTCATAAGGATAGCAAGACAGTAGAATGTGACTTATTGTGACCCGAGTGTTACACAGACAACACATTGGTGCATCAGTACCAGATAAAGGAAAACGATGTGTTTAAAAAACTGTGACTAATGTGTAGTCTGGTTAGAACAACTTCCTCTTTCCAATCCTAATGGAAGCAAGATGGCCAAAGTCCAACAGAGGGTTTCATTTGGAAAAGCTTGTTTTAATGTTGTCCACTCTATGTCGACTGCCAACTTGCATGGAGCCGATTATTGAATATAGGACCATAGTCCATGTATGGAACAGGCAGAACAGTGGTAGTGTCAGAGCAGATAGATTTAGCTGCAGTGTTGGCAAAATCCTTCCTGCGAATACCAATATGGCCTGATATCCAGACAAACTGGACAGAAGTAGATGTTAAAGAGAAATGGGTCAGTCAGTTTTGAATATTGGTGAGAACAGGGTGTGATCTAACTTGAAGAGATTTCAGGGTCATTAGAGAACTGAGCGAGTCAGTATAAGTGGTGCAATTTGAGTACCGCTCAGCTTCTTTGTGATCCAGGGCAAGAGAAATGGACTATAGTTGAGCAGTGAACACAGAAGCTGTAGAAGGGATTTTGTGCGCAACCACTGAACCACAACAAGCCATAGCAGAGCCCACACAGTCACCTGATTTTGAACCATCTGTATAAATATCAATGGAAGGATGGTTCAAAAGATGTTCAGCAAATAACAGACAGTATTTCCAATCAGGAGTGTCTGCTTTTCTCAGATGATATAAAGATAGGTCACAGAATACTGTATCTCTGAACATAAAATAATAACAAGTACAAAGCAAACAGTGTAATATAATTATTATAATTTACCTGCCCCCTGCTAGTAAAGCGGTAAGTCTACAGATTTAAAATGCTAAAATCAGCAGTGTTATTCAAGGACAGACTCAATTCATCCAACTGCACCTGCATACGAAGGCCAAAAGAAGCAATGGCAGATCGTCTGTTCTGAAAAAGTATAGTCCACCAAGGAAGAAAAACACAGCCCCTGGTGGGATGCTTTGGTAAGGAACAAAGTTTCGAAGCATATAGTAAAGTCCTTGATGATGAAAGGGGTCTTGCATCTTTTAGGCCGAGGTTCTGGCAGAGCCATAGACCAGTGATCCATAGGCGAGTTTCGATCTATTAAGGGCACGATATAACTTTACCATAGAACATCGATCCACTCTCCAAATGCTAGAAGAGAGGACATGAAGGATGTTCAGTGCTCTTGTACATTTGACCCACAGCTGTTTGATATGTGGTATAAAGGTCAGCTTACGATCAAAGATAAGCCCCAAGAATTTTGTCTCAGGGACCACAGGCAGAACAATACGAAGTTCAGGATCAGGGTGTATTGCCCATTGATGGCAAAAGTGCATGCAAATGGTTTTAGAGAAAGAGAAGTGAAAGCCGTTTGCTGTGGTTCACTTCAGTAAACGACTGAGAGCAGTCTGTAGCTGCCGATCAACATACCTCATGTTCGACAACTGACATGAGATGTGAAAGCCATAATCATAGAGCCTGTTTGCAACAGCAAGAGGGAGTTTTCAGTGATGACATTAATCTTTATACTGAAAAGTGTGACACTCAAAACACAGCCCTGAGGGACTCCAAACTCCTGTACAAAGGAACAGGAAAGTGTCGAAACCACATGAACTTGGAATTTCTTGTCTATTAAAAATATTTAATAAAAAGTGGCAAATGACCATGTAACCCATATATAGGGAGGTCGGTCTAGCAATATGCTATACTTCCATGTTGTATCATAAGCCTTCTTAAGGCTTCTCTGATTGATGTTTCAAGCCAACTCAGGTGGTCCACAGTGGAGAGCTGTCGTCGGAACCCACACAAGGTGAACAAGAGGAGGTTGTTTAATTTGAGGAATGAAACAAGATAAGTATTAAATGTTCTCTCTAAGGTCTTAGAGAGACAGCTTGTCAAGCAATTGGAATGTAGTTTGAAGGAATTTTGGGATCCTTCCCAGGCATAGAAAAAGGTAGGACAATAGCCTGGTGCCAGGCATCAAGAAAAATATTCTTCTGCCAAATTCAGTTAAAAACAATCAGAAGAACAGCAAGAGAAGCAGGAGATAGATGGCACAGCATTTCATAGTGTACATCATCAGGTCCAACTGATGTACTGCAAGACTGATGAAGGGCCAGTTTGAGTTCCACCAGTGTAAAGGGATAATTATAGTCATAGAGACAATCAGCTCAAAAGGAAAGAGGTGATTGCTCTGCCTGAGTCTTGATGGCTAAGAGGGTAGAGGAAGAAGCAGATGTGCTAGATACCCAGCAAAAGCTTTCACCTAGAGTACCAGTGATGCTCCGGGTATCAGCTACTTCCTGGCCATCAGAGAGCATGATCGAGAGGAGGTCAGCATTATATTGCCCACTAACCTTTTGGATCTTGTCCCCTATGACTTTGGAACTGGTAATAGAAGATATGCTGGTTGTGAACTTGATCCAAGATTCCTTCTGGCTTTGATGTCTTACCCACCAAACGTGCACAGGCCTGCTGGAAAGCGAGAAGGCTTGAGGGTGTGGGGTACCTACAAAAAGTATCCCAGGCTCGTTTTTGAGCCTTCTGTTCCATGTGGCAGGCAGGATTCCACCACTGACGACGATATCATGGAAAACATGTTGAGGCTTTAGGAATACATTGAGCAGCTGCCTGTATAATACAGTTAGTTACTACTGGCACACAGTCATCTATTTATGGCTTACAGATCATGGCAGGATCAAGTACTGTGATAGCAGGGAAAGAGGGCCAGTTTGCTTGATCCAATTTCTGTCGGGGCATGCAGGTCAGATGGCATCAACCACAGCCAGTCTCTCTCAAAAAATTACAGGAAAATGATCACTGCCTCATGGATTATTGTCAACCCTCCATGAAAAGTGGAAAAATAGTGAAGGGGAGCAAATTGAGAGATCAGTAGCAGTAAAGGACAGACTAGGTACATGAAAATAATTATAAGAACCAGTATTGAAAGGAGAAAGGTTGTGATTGGAGAGCATATGCTCTATGGAACGACCCCTCCCATCAATATCAGCACTTTTCCAGCAGGAATGATGTGCATTAAAGTCTACCACAGTTAAAAATGGAGACGGCAACTGTTCAATGAAAGCATCAAGGTCTGATTGATCATAGGTCTCTCGAGGCAACAGGTAAATGGTACAACCCTCCAAGGGTGGGCACATGCTGATCAGCCAACAGTGCCACATCTCCATGCACTCATCCATCACACAGCCTGTCATTTCTGTACAAAAAAAATGTCAAAAGGTGACTGTATTGGCAGGTTTCAAAAATGTTTCCTGTAAGGAATGACATACAGGATGGAAGGAAACAATCAGTGCTTTGATGTCATCCAGATTAGAACATAAACCTCGACAGTTCCATTGTATCAAGGTGGCCATTTTTATTTATTTGTAGGAAAATTGGGTGGAGAGTCCTTCTGTTTACAACCATATGTTTTTCTTTACTGTCTTTATGCGAGGGAAGTCTGTCGATTTCCATGGATCCTACCCTGGGTCGATTGGGCAGGTCTTTGCTGTTGGAAGAGGATTCCAGTGAATGAAGACGTGAACAAATGATTGTTTTGCATCTTGGAGTGGGAGTAGAAGATGTACTCCAGGAAATGCCCATATCCAGAACCAAAGGAAGTGCATCCTGGAATTTGCTGGAATGTATGTTAGGGACAGAGATAGGTGTTGAAGTTGATTCATCAACTTTTATATCCACGGAGGTCAAAAGACTTTTCACATGGATTGAGAACAATTCTTTTGGAGGCACAGAGAGATCCATCTGCACTCCCACTGTAGTAGTGAAATGAAGTGCAGAAGCATACATTCGAGATGAAGTGGTGGACAGCAGTTTTCAAGCCTCAGGGTAAGTAATGTTTTGAATCATTTTCAAATGCTGCACCTCTTTTTCTTCCAACCATTTAGGGCAAGCACAAAAGTAGGATGGGAGAGAGCAATTGGAACTGATGCAATGAGTGACCGTTTCACACTCATAGGCATTATGGTTCTTGCCACCTCATTGAGCACACGTCAAGGAACCATGACACAACATGATGTGTTTGAGTGACTGGACCGCTGACACTAAAAACATCTGAGAGGGTTTGGAATATATGGCCGTAACCTGCAATTAAGATAACCTGCCTTGATGGTGGATGTGGTGATGTAATTGTCAGAATGAGGACATTGGTCGGTATTATAATTCCATCTTTGCGAGTGGAGATACACCTCTCTGCAGAAACTCCTTGGGTGGAGAAACCAGCAAAAATCTCTGACTTGGGGATGTTCTTCAAATCCCTCATAACAATAACTCCTCGTGATAAATTCAAAGTAGCATGAGGTGTAACCTCAATAGGTATATCCCCAATCGCCTTTGAATGCAAGAGGGGTTCACTGTATTGAGATGTGGATGTTTCCACCAGTATGTCACCACAGTGAATCTTTTTGACTAACTTTGGAGAGCCAGCAAGTCTCTCTAGTCCCTTCTGAATGAAAAAGGGAGACATCTGCATTAAAGGTTTGTCTGAAAGAGAATATAGTATAAGAAAATGAGGTACAACAGGTGTTACAGATGTTGAAGATTACTGCTTAGAATCTTCAAGACGTGATCATTTACCTATGGACTGTTTTTTCAACTATTCTATTTAAGTTTGTATTTGTAGGATCCATAATAAAAAAAGGGATATTTCGGTCCTCACTTACCCCACCCACCATGGAGCACTACAAGGGGACACAGTATAATACCAAACAAGGACACTGCAGCAATGCCAGGATTTTGTGAGCACTATCAGCATCAGATACAATGACCACAACACCTGTTGAGAACATCCAACACTGGTACTTGGTTGATCCTACCCCAAGTGGACCAACCCATTGACCCAAAGCGGGCCACTCCGAGACTGCTCGTCTACAGGAATTCAAGGCGAAAATTGGTGTGTTAAGGTTGGACCCCTCAACCACCAGGATCCTCTCTCCCCCTTCATGAGTCACCATGCATGGCTAACAAGTGAGTGGATGTTTAGATCCCAGAGGAGGTAATCTGAAAAAGGAGAACCTTCCAGGGGAGGTCCCCTCACCATGTACAGAAATCCATACCAAGAAGTAAAACTTGTAAACCAATGAAACCTCTCATATATAATCAAGTAATAGGAATATATATGGTATCAAAAATCAGTATAAAGAAGGTAAAACGTACTGTAATTAGAATGCATTGAATAATTAGTTTAGTATCCTTGCTGTTAACTGTATTTTCAGGTGCAATCATTATAACATCTCATGAGATTTGGCCAGCATAGAAAGTTAAGGTCAGTTCTAAGTCACTATACTAATAAGCTAATAATGTTAAATAATATTCATAGATATAGAAATAAGTTTAAAGAATTAATCAAAATTATTTTGAATCTTATAACAAATAAATACAGCTAAGTATAGAGAAAACTGAAGTAGACCAGTACTTACCAAGCAGTGTTTTCTCCTGAGATTTACAAAATATGAGAGAATACCATTATACAAACCTGGGTATACTTTTAAGCATTTATATATTTGCATTAGTACATACCCAGCACCAAAAATAAAGAAATAGAACCATCTGCCTACACAATTTATGTTGAAGTATTTTCAGTTATACTGCTTTTTTAAAGTGTAGTAATTGCTCTAACAAGATGTTTAGCAGGAAATTCATTATGAAATAAACCTAACTTTGATTTCACTGAATCAGAGAGAGAATATGGAGTTTTGCATTTAAAAAAGAGCAACATAGCCGTAAGTTCAAGAATTTGGCATAAAATAATTAAAGTCAGGATAGGTAACAACTTTGGTCAACTTAATTTCTGACACATCAAAAGTTCAGTCACTGCTATATGGTTGACAGCTTTTATTGGACAGTTACAATCAAAATATTCTTTATGAGAAGGTTTTAGATACTGGTTTTAAACCAATATCTGTATTCCAGTGACATTTCTATAGGCTATGTATGTGCCTGATGCACTTACAGAAGCAACCATGTCTTCCTTAACTGTCTCATTAAACATCAGAGAAGTTTTCTGCTTCACTTAGCCATCATTTATTTATGGTTTCATAATTAGCTAATGTACACTAACATCTCAGCCACCATGTGGGAGGGACACATCTTCTTGCCCAGGGACTTCAATACTTCACTAAACATGCAGTTCTACTTTCAGCCAACACAGCTGTAGAATAGATGTTATCATTCTGTTCTACTCAACCTTGATTCTCCAAATGATGCTTAATGTTTTCAGCAGTCCATCTCTCTTCTCAGAGAGGTTTTCAACTGTTACATTGGGCACAAGTTTCTTTCAGAGATACTTTCTTTCTGTCTAGTACTGTTATGACTTTGGTTGTAAGTCATTGTCCTCAAGAACCCCATTCCAGTATTTCCTAGTCATGAGTAACAGAAACAATTCTGTTGTGTGATCCCACTGATTAGCAACAACTTGGGAGCCATAAAGAGACCTATCCACTTGGTATCAACAACTCAAAACTACAAGTCACCATACTGACAGTGATTCATACTGTTGAAGTTTAAGTTTAGGAGCAGAACGGATTCATCATTTGGAAAAATTCTTGACTGAGGTTTTCTCAATGATCCTGTAATTGTAGTAAGACTGCAGATATGGCCCTTTGTATAAGCAATGAAAGAGCCAGCATCCAAAAGATAAATATTCTCCCAGATCACATTACTTTATGAAATTGTGATCTCTCTTAAGCACTGCTCTTTTCTGTAAACCTTTCTTCTGAAAAATGCCATTTTCAACATTTTATAAGTTAAATATTAGGATTTATAAGAATATATACAGGGTAGAAAAGCATACATGTTGGAGCTAGCTTCTGTGCAAAACCAAATAATATTATTGTGGAACCAAAATTTCAGTTTTATCATATCACTCTCTGGTGTTCCCAGGTACATTGACTTCCTACTCATAATGCTCTAATGAGAGAAAAGAGACTGAACAACAGATTTAACAATATACATAAATACTGTTTAGTCACAAGATGAAATGTAAGAAATAATGCATTACTAAATTGGTGCTTCACTTCAGATGAAAAAGAATCGCCCTCTCTGATATGTGTTTATCAGTGTTTCAGAGCTGGTTTTACAATCTGATCTATGCTAAGAAAAATAATCCCTATATTCTTATTGAAATAAGAGCAACAATTCTAGATTATCTATGTCATTTGTTTGCTTCAATTAGGAGGAAAAAGTAAAACAAACTTTTGGTATTTTTTTACATTTGCATGAATTATATGACCAGAAAATCCACCAATATATGCCTAAAATAATATTTCAAGAATACCATCTAGAAAGACCACTAGAGAATCTATGAAAAAGAGTGACTAGCTGAAGATTAAAGTCTTCATTGTTCAAAGCACCTATAAATTAACATGTGTACCAGTGCATTTGATGTGAAAAATCGTAAAAATTTCATTAACAAGATAATACTCAGTTTTCTAAACTAAAAGAAAAAGAAACACATAATATGTTTGACATACAACAGTGTTAATCCATTTTGCATGATAGTATGGATAACCATAATATATATTGAGGTTATTGTTGTTTGAGTGCAAATGTACTTATAGTTGATACAGGTTAAGGCTAGTCTAGTTATATGATAGTTTAATTATATTTGTTACATATTAACTTTAGTTTACTGAATCTGTTAATGTAAGACTAGTTCTTGTATGTTAGTTTTAGCCTTCTTGATGTGCTAGTGTTATGTTATTCAGGTATGTTTTCTATCCTCTAATTTGTTTGTCATACTTTTTCAAACTTTTTCGTTTACTGAGGTATATATATATAAAGTTTTCATACTGAATGTATCAGACAAAGGTCATTAAAATTGTTGTTGCTGTGGCTGTCTACTGTTCTACAGATTACAACTAACCTGCCCATGAATGAAATAGCTGTAAATCTTTACCTTGTGTAGGAAACAGGAGATCAGTTTCCTCCAATAGTAGGTCAGTTGATATCTTGAGGTTTACAACTACTCCTATTTTGAAGTGGGAATTACCAGTCATGTAGGTAGCATTAGTTTATCTGGGTAATTTTGTCATTACCATTTTAACTGGTTTTACGTCTAGCACCATCCTTTTCCAGGTGTTGTTGGGGGAGACTAAATTGGTCCAGGTAGAATATCAAGGAACTGGATTTTGCTATGTGTAGTTCAACAGCATGTTGGACTTACTGATTCAGATGGCTATAGACTCTTAAGCCACATTTAGCTCTGCCTCTGGTGTTAGTCAATCTGAAATAGAATTTTGAGTGTGTTGGTCAGCTTGAGGTAAATATTGAGAAAATAATACTAGTTTAATGAATTTATCTTTCCAGTAATGAAAACTGACCATCATCCCAAAGCATCAACTCATTATTTTGATTGTACTTGTGAATTTGAATATGAATTTAACATCATATTTTGTATGTACTTGTGTCTAGTTTATTTTTTTATTAGCACAAACTCCAGCGATTTTAGCAGAACTTATTATATAGAAAACTGACATGATTTATCTTTTGGGAAGTCATTTTTACCTGTAATATTACTGTGAAAGAATATGTAATATGTACAGTGCTAGTGTAATTGTACAAGCATAAATGGTATATGTTAGGGTTAATGCAGTTATTGTGTTTATTGGATATTTCTTATTTGTTAAATTTTCAGTACAAGTCTATTTTATATTTTAGCATCTTCACATTAAGGTGGATTATGTTGTTAAACAATATCTTTGAAACAGTATTTTAATATCACCACACACATTTATGTTGAACAAAATATTTACAATTTTATTTTGTCTGATAATGTGCCATCAAACAAAGTGATTGAATATTTATATTACATTTTTTATTCTACAGGGGAATGAGTATGTATATTAAAACAGTATGAATATGTAATTCAGCAAGTCATGTGAAAGCTACTGCCAGTATAAAGTCACATGGTATCAGGAATCCATTTTAACATAGTTTGGTGTGTTTTAGGTTGTGTGATGCTACCAAAAATTGATTGTTTTTAGGAAGAGTATGGATTTTTTAAGACAAAATTCTTAATACATTCTTATCACTAGAGTGTGTTCAGGTCAGGAATTTGAAATTTCCAAGAAGTGCATATCCCTTATATCAAATGGTATTGGAAAACAAGGAAAGATGGATCAACTTAGGGCACCAAAACCGCCAAAATGAGAACTGCAATAATTTATAATCAGTCAAAGAAAACAATATGTGGCATCTTATAACAGGTTAAACTCCACAAACACAAAGGTCAGTGGTAATACCCATTCATGTATTTCAGGAAACAATATACCATGTAATCAAGAAGGATCTCCATTTGGAAAAGAGACACAAGGTACTTCCATGAAATATTTATTCAACTATAACTATCTCAGATAGCTGGAGAATGGAAGTGGTATTCATGGCATTCCATAATAAAACATATTGATCAATTCTCTTATTGATTTCTGTGCACTTGGCCTGTTGAAATGGGCAATGGGAAGCCATTATTCTTGTATGTTAGATGGCTTATGGATAGCCTGCAGCCTTACGACAGAGCCTTTTGTGTAGAAGCTAAACTACAGAACTGTTTTCAAACTAAAGGGCATTCAGACAGAGTTTACAAACTTTTTGTTAACAAGGAAGGTTTAAACGTTGTTCTGTATTTTATTTTAATTAATGTTTTAATACCTATACCAGTATTTTTAGAATACATAATTTCTTTTCTGCTCTTTGTTACATTGTGTTTGGAAATTTATATTTATAAATTAGTACATTTAATGGATTAAAATCTACATGAGCTTCTCAATAATCTCGGTGAAGTATTCTAATCAATGAAAATTGTAAAAAAGTCTGTATACTTGGTTTTAATCAAAATGGTTTATGTTGCAAAACAAAACGAGTTTTATCCATGTCTTCATGAAAAACAAATAGCCCTTTCTGTATTACATTTTAATACTCAAAATTTTAAACCAATTTGCAGGAACGAGAAAAATGACTAATAGCACATACAGATTATTTCTCACTATTATTGGAATAAGTGAGAGATGTTTTAAAAATAGTGAGTACAGGCAAAATAAATTTGATTAATGTATATTTATAATGGGTCACTGAAGGATTAGTAGCAAAGGTGTCAAGAAATATGTATTTATCAACTATGTTCCAAATCTAACATTAAAAAAATCAGAGGGGATTTAAAAGAATCACTCAGTGATATTAGTGCAAAAAACTTTATTTTTTGCAACAAAACTACATAACTGGGAGAGAAAAATAATTGCCTTTATACATCACCATTCTAGTGAAACTGCTACTTTTTTAAGTGTGTACATTGTTGATAAACAAGTTAAATAATTGAAAAAACAAAAGTGGTTACATTATAGGTGTTTTTAGTTTGGATTTAAATGTAATAAAATTTTATCTATTTATATTTATTGAAAATAATTTTACTCTCTGTGATAATAAAAAACCCACTTGAAGTAAAAATGTATCTTAGGACAGCTGAGATACATAATTTTACTGTATTTATGATTCCAGGGATATAACCTGAATGATACAACTCCAACTTTAGTAAATCAAATAGTTTGAGTAAAGTATAATAAAATATTACAGATTCAATACGTTGCAAGTAATTTTATGTGAGAAAAAAATGCACTTATAACAGTAAATGAAGAATATAATTATCAATTAATAGGTATTTAAAATCATTATATGTATCACCAACTAATTCTCTGGAAAAATGCCTGAATTATTAATTCAAAATCATTTATATTTTCCCCATAAGTGATACAGTTGTATGTCTGTGGACATACAACACTAGAAATCTCGTTTTGATACCCATGGTGGGCAGAGCACAGATAGTCCATTGTTTGGCTTTGTGCTTAATTACTACCAATAAACAAAGTATTTCTATTATAAAAAAAGAAGATAATGAGTTATGTACCAGTCATGGGCCTGTTTCTTTATTAATTATATTTTCAAAGGGTTCATAACAGATAATAAAAATATCAATAAATAAATTCATTGAAGCAAATAATTTATTGTAACCATCAGTCAATTTGGATTTCTAGTTAAATAACTGACTGAATTAACAATTTAAATTGTATCTGACAATTTAACAGAGAAAATTGAAAATATTAAATTTTGCTTAATTTATTTTGAGATTTAAGTAAAACCTTTGACATCATTAATCATGAAAACCAATAGGAAAGTTGCAAAATTGTTATAATAGGAGTAGCCCTGTAAGGGGCAACTAGTTGTTTAGAACTGTTAAACATTGTGTAACCTATTAGAATATCCGTTATAATAACAGAGAAATTATATGCCTCAGGCCACAGGGCTTGTTTGTTTTTTTTAAGCACAAAGCTATACAAATGAATTATCTGTGCTGTACCCACCATGAATATCAGTAGCTGCTTGTTAGTTTATTGAAAATTGTGTTTATTAATAAATCATTTTATTTGCTGATTATACAAAGGTGTATATTTTGGTTCTGATAGAAAAATATTTGAAACTTTTCAAATTTATATTACTTTCCAGCTTAGAGTATACTTTAAAACTAAATGGTTTCATATTTTTTAATTTATATCAGTTTGGAAACTACCATTACACAAAGCATACAGGAACTGAGTACTTTGCTTGCTGGTGTAAAAGGAAGTGATCGTGTAGCAATGCATCAAAATTCCCAACTGTCAGAAGTGACTGCTGAAGCTGATCATATACTTCATCCAATTATGGACATTATTGATGGTAAACTCACCATGTTTGCTCAAGTCTGTGAACGAACTGTACTGAAAAGATTGCTTAAGGTTTGTACAACTATTCAAATCTACAAAATTGTTCGATTGAGAAAAGTTTTAAATACAGTAACTTAAAGTATACATGTCTTTTCTTTATATTTATTAAATGATATAATATTGTACATTTAATTACTTAAAGTAGTACTGACCTAATGCTATATACTGTTAAAAAAATAACATACAAGTTACTGTGATATTTTTTTACTTATTGATATAGGAAACTAATGACCCCTAATATCTTTGTTGCTTTAATACTGGGCTTGGCATGGTCAAGTAGTTAGGGCACTCAACTCACAATCTGAGGTTCATAGACTCAAATTACCATCACACTAAACGTCATTATAATGTGATGATAATCCCACTTTTTGTTGGTAAAAGAGTAACCCAAGAGTTGGCAGTAGGTGGTGATGACTAGCTGCCTTCTCTCTAGTCTCTTACACTGCTAAATTAGGGATGGCTAGCACAGATGGCTCCCAAGTAGTTTTGCACGAAATTCAAATCACACAAACAAACCATTAATACTTACATACCAGCACCATTGAACAATAATGGTAAAAAGGTGTACTATTTATCACCTTTTTGTTTAGCCACCTTTAAACTGATAACAAGGTTATTAATGATGAGGTTTTTAAAGATCTTTTCTGAGATCAAGATGAAACTTATAAAAGTTCTAAGAATGTTTTGTAGATATAATCATAAACAATCTTGATAAAAACAATATGTTATTAAAATTTAACTTAAATAGTAAAGAGTTTCAAAATACTCATAGTATTATTGGTTTTCACATCATTTATGAAATATAATTTTTACAAATTTTATTACATTTAAAGACTTATGAAACATTAAAAAATATGAAAGGAGCATTACAGGTTCAGGTCTAGAGATTCCCAAAAGTTATATTCACAATTTATGTTGTTGCTTATAAGGAAATATTATAGAGCTAAAGGAATCCAAATTGCTAACAGAATGTATGTTATTCTATACTTATTCTATGCTCAGATCTTGATTTTGTTTACAGGATATATGGAAAATTGTAATGCATATTATGGAAAAAACAGTAGTTTTGCCACCCAACTCAGAGAAGAATGTAAGTACATAATTCCAAAATATGGAAACTAAATATTTTATGAATTCTTTAACACACTTTTTTATGCATTAAAAGGTGCTTAATTTTTATACTGTGCCTAATTCTGTCAGATGTGGTATCCTGTAGTGTCATACTCATAAACTGCATGTACTAAAATTGATATTATATATTGTTAAGGCTAGATACACGAGTTCTTTCTCCTTTTTTATATTTTATCCTGTAAATTTCTTTTTGATATTGTTGTCTTGCTGAATTGGTGAGTTGCATTGACTAAGCTACATATTACAGAGGGTTATGTATGATAACAATTTGCGAAAACAGTCATCTAACCATTTGCCAATTTTTTGGCCTTTAACTACACAGATTAGAAGTCCTAACTCTCTGTTTGTAAATCAGTTAAAGTTTCATGATGTGTATGTGTAGATGATGCATAAAATTCTCAGGACTTACATTAAAGGATTTTTTCTGTATCATATCTTACACATAATAGTTTTTTCTTCAGTGCCTTCCTGTATGCATATACATTTTTTGTTCAACACCAACTTTAAAACTCCCACCTGGGTACATTCAATGTAATTCTGCTATATCTTTGCAATCAAATAAGTCCTTGTCCTGCTATAGATATAGTGTACTAATTGGTTGGGATATTTCATTCCTCTAGGCTTGTGTGTTTGGTATTGCAAGGAGCTGTACTAACTGTAAGGCTAAGGTACCCTTGACATACCTCTTGGTAGTGCATTGAGCTGGACATGAAACCAGATGTGCAATTATATATTTAAAAATGGCTGGTATGGGTGGAGAACAACGTTGTTTACTCCTCTACTAGTGCTTTCTCTACCAATACCAGCCATTTTTAAATATATAATTTTCTCTACAAGTGAGTTTTTTCATCATCACAGATGTGCAATTTTTATATTTGAGTGAACCACCACACTGACACTTCCTATTCTTCTGTTGTTTAGATATCTGGTTCCTGAGTGACTGGTGTTGGTTGAGAATTATGTCTCATAGGCTTGAGGTGAAAATGGTAGTGACCCTCCTTCTGTCAAGGAACAGATGATAAATATCTGATGCTGTCTGATTTTGGACTAGAATTAACACACCATATATGTATGACATGCCCTAGCCATTCTGTACCATGGAGACATATCTGTTTAATTTTCCCTTCCATTACTGTATGTGGTTATGAACCCTCCATCCTACTATCTTTTGAATGTCAACTCCCAGGTGTTTTATTAGGTTTTGAGCTGAACCAACCAACATGTATACATTATTGGATGTGTCCCAACTCATTTCTGCCCATTTATGCAATCCAACCTTATTGGGCAAAGAGTCTACCTGGTATAGATGTGGTTCATTCTCCCAGAGGTGTATTCCTCTCTCAAGAGAGGTCATATTCCATGGGCATTCTATTAACACTTTCCAAAGGTAATTTTTCATTGTAGGATTCTAGCTGTTATGTGAGAAGAGGTAAGATACTTTGTTAGAAGTAAGTATATTCCTACACTGAAAATATAGTTCTGATAAGTACTTACTTCTCTTACACTTCCTGCCTTTCCTTTTTTGCCTAATCTTGAACTGAAGATTAAGATAAATAGTACAGAGGCCACAACCTGTTTCATGAGAGTGTGTCATACTCCATTTGATAGAGAGGTGTTATAAAAAAATGTAGAATTGTGTTGAACATGGAGTATATGGGAGATTCAAGGATAGTAGCGAGCAAAACAAGTTGCACATGTAGAGGCAGTATTAAATGAGAAAATCTATGATATGAGAGAGAGTAAGTACCTATTAGAAATACATTTTCAGTGTAGAAAAATATTAACTTTGACTCAAATCTCATATATTTCATGATTATAAAAGCATGCAAGTCATGCATTTTAATATTTTACAGTAAACAAGATAATCAGACTAAGTAAAGTAGGATCTATGAACAGTATAATTCACTATGTTTAGGTCTGAAATAGTGACACAAGAGTCATGTTCATAACTTTTTCTGAAAGCACAAAGTTAAATAGAGAACAATCTGTCAAAATTTTGTACTGACTTATTTGGCATATGCCCATTGGAAATATATCATCATATTAGACAAAACATATGTCTGCTTAAGTGTCTGCTGAAGTCCAACCAGTGATAGAATGATACAAAAATGATCCACTAATCATGACACAAACATGTTTTATGATGGACTTATGATAGTTGCAGGTCACAGTCAAGCATCTGAAGAAATAAGAGTAATATTAAAGTTAACTGTATTACGATCTCTATATTCATCTAAAACAATATGAGAGTTCCATTTCAATATGCAAATACAAATGGGAATTTATGCTGTACCATTCTCATGCACTTTCAATAGATTTTTATGCCTTTTGGTAATCATGTATAGAGAACAGAAGCAGCAGTAACCTAGTGTTTTGTACAAAAGTTTCTAGCAATGAAAATAATGTTACAGAGTAGTAGCATGTAAGCAGGGTCTCATATACAAGACCATTAGTGGTGGAAAAGGAGGTTGTAAGGCCTAGGACACTTATGTTGTTATCACTGCTATAGATCATGAACACCCCTCTATAGTTATGCCTAAATTTATGTTCTACACTTTTGAAGCTACTAGATAATTTGACATACGCTGTCAAGCATGCATATATATGTGGTATATGTGATGTTGTGTGAACTTTATCACAAACTTCAGTGTTAAATAATTTGTACACAGAAATTGTTACAATTTTGTTAACCTATTGATTGGTATGATATAAGTGTTATTTATTTAAATTAAGTTTTGTGACATATAATTTCAAAATATTTTAAAATTTAGAACAATATATTTTTTTCATGTTAATGTACAAAATGTTATAACCATAAGTACTTTCTAGTAAAGTGTTTTATACATATTGGTATTTTTTTGTTCAATCTCTTTTATTACAGTTAATTTTAACAAACTTGCCAAATACCAAAATTGAAGATGTTTCTAGATTATTCAGCCATCATGTGACTGCAAACAAATTACCAACATTAGGTGGAATGGTAAGTAAAGAACATGATTAAATACTTCTAATATACTCAGGTTTTTGTATATTTCAACCAATGTATAAATTCTAAATTCACATGCTAAATTTACTTATAAATGCCATTGTTTCTTAGTACTAACTGTATTTTCTTAATAACCACAAAAAGTGGTAATAAACTAAGCTAATCATTCATCCTCACATAAATCTTTGTTGTCACTAGAATTGTCACTACCGTCAGATTTGCTTCCTTGAACTTCTGCTTTATCCACTTCTGATTCACACAGCATATCACTATCTGTCCCATCCAATGCATGGATATGCAAATTTTTTTAAACCTTTAATGAGCCCAACATGGCCAGGTGGTTAGGGTGCTCGGTTCACAATCACACTAAACATGCTCGCCATTTCAGCCAGGGGGCATTATAATGTGATGGTTAATCTCACTATTTGTTGGTAAAAGACTAACCCAAGAGTTGGCAGTAGGTGGTGATGACTAGCTGCCTTCTCTTTAGTCTTCCAATACTAAATTGGGGACTGTTAGTGCAGATAGCCCTCATGCAGCTTTGCAAGAAATTCAAAACAAACCAAACCAAAACCTTTCATGATTTTTCATGGTAGCTTTTAGCAAAAGCCTATCAAAATTGAATGTGCTTGTATATAATGCAGAGTCATTGTTTAGAATGATATTTGCATGGAAAAAAATGTGCATCATATTTTGGAAAATACAGTTTACAAGGGCTTTTAATTAAAATAATTGTAAATGTCATAAGAGTTTTTAAAATGAATTGTTTTCAGATGGACAATTTTTTGTGTGTTCACATGTCACTCACTGTTTGTAATTAATCATTATTTTCTAGATGCAGGAGTTAAACCATTAACAAAAATTAAAATCAGGTCTCATATGAAAAAAACAAAAAAAGGCAACTCTTCACAAGCTCATAAAACTATAGAGTGTGCAAGTTTATGTGCAATAATTATTAATTATTCCAGTTTCCACATAAATCAGAATTATCTTGTTATAAAATTGAATGTTTCTTCTTGAAAAGAGCAATGTCTAACTCATTCATCCCTCTTTTTGTATACCTCTTATGTTACACAAAAGTAATTTACTACAGCAAATACTATATAACTTACTTTCCCACTGTGTATGCAGTTCTGATTTGGAATTTGCTAAAGTCAGCTTAAGAAAAATTATACAATATTTACTAATATAGTATAAATCATACTCTATTTAATAACTGTTAGCACAATAATAAATATTAAAAAAAATAACTGTTTTCAGGTCTGGATAAGTGATTCTAGAAAGCTAAGTTCACAAATTTATAATGTTATCCAAAAGGAAGTATTACAAAAGACAAGGAATTTAAATTTGTAATCATTCTTATTTCAACTTTAAGTATAGTTTATTTTTCTTTATATTTAGATAAAGTTTCCATTACTTTTATTCTTATTTTAAGTTAATTTTATTTTCAGTTTACTTTGCTCTATAATGTAGTAGTCTATTAATTTAATAATCAGCTTCTAATTTTAGGTTAACTGTCAAATTAATGTCTTGATTACATACCCATTAGGACTAGTATGGTCCATATATATGTAATTTTTAATGGTTTTATGTTTTGCAAGTGACAACATTCAATGTAAACAACTCAGTAAAATGAGGTGAAATCACTTATGTAAATTATGTAGCAACATCAGGGATAATTAGTGGGATTAATTGCAGCAGTGATGTTTTTTTTTTTATTTACAATTTTTGTGTGACTTTTGTTATTAGTAACACTATAACCAACAAAGTCATGGACCCACAAACAATATGATGCACAGACTTCTTAGAAAAATATGTTTAAAATGCTGATGGTGTACTTAGACCTCATATCTAATTCTGTGGTTAATAAATAGTTTACTAATACTTCAACTTCACTACTGTGGCATGTCTCTTCCTTTCCACCTACAACAAAATCACACTACATCTGTCTTTTCACATACTAGGTCCAAAAATTTCTAATTGTTGTGGAAATCACATAACTGTGTGCAGTAAGTGATAACATGGTGTTATGAATGGTGAGACTGGCAATGAAAATTAGTAATTTTACATATAGTGTGTTTGAATTTCCTACTGACCAAAATCTGTTTATATGTTTTGTAGATACATACATGTTCATGGTAAACATATCACATTAATGAGAACATACAAATTGATTAAAGTAGCTATATCTAGGATATTAAAAAAACAAAATTTAAAAACAAAATATTAATAAGATGTAATTACAGCTTTTGAAATAATGAATTAAAATTTTTCTATTTATGTAACTGTTTTGCACAAAGCGACAAACCAAATTTGATAATAGTGATTAAAGTGTGCAACTTCAAAAAATAAGAAAAGGGCATTCTTGTTTAGTAAATATTTTAAGGTTTTTCAAAAATAGGTATTCCAGAATTCCTTTTGAGTTAGTAGAATCTGCCAAAAATATTTGAAAGCCACCAGCCTTGTGAAAACTCTCTGATTATCTCATGTGAAACAATGTAAATTTGTGTCACTGCATGATGAAGTAATTATGCAACAGACCCCTTTACCAGTAGATATGCAACACCTCCATGTACAATGACTTTCTATACTTTTAAATTTGTGAACAGTCATTCTTTTCCTCAGTACTCTTGTGAACAGATGTGTTTTGAATTTGTTGGAAATTGAAACCTTTTCAATTTTCAACATTCATTTGATTGAGTTTTAACATACTCAGTATGATTTCACAATTGAATATGAACTCTTCTTCTGCTGATCTGAGCAAAGATATTCCTTACCCTGAAAAGAAGATACCAGTAATTTAGCAGAAAGTTCTTTATTAGTGGAAGACATGACAATATTACCTAATGTGTTGTGGCATCTATGATGCAGCCAGGATGCTCTGCTACAGTCCTTTCCACTCAATTTCTTTCAACCTCTTTTGAGCCTGAAATTAATTTGAGTGTTTTTTTCCACCTCCATATTTCATTTTGTGAATGTTCATACCTACTGAAGAACACTCATGATCTTCTTTGAATGTTCAAAACCTTATTACTCAGATGTGTACAGTTCTTTATCACTCTCTCTCCCATATTCTTTTATTCTTCCTGTTCTTTATTACACAACCCTTTCCCTCAATTTTGTTTTCCTCCCTTCCTGATATTGCTGTACGTGCCAATTCATTTCTAGATTATCTTTGTTCATGTAACTTTTTGCGTTTTCTCCCTCCCTCACTACTTGTCTGTCTTTTATGTTCTTACATATAGACACTCAAACTTCCCATTCCTTGACACCCAGTTTTTGGAGTCACTATTGCAATTTGGAGTGCAAATTTATTATCATCTGTTTTGCTATCTAGTGCACAATTTTCCTGACTTCAAACATTTCTATCTGCCCTTCTTATATACCTGTCTTCCCTACATTTTGTAACAGAAATGCTTCACCATTTCCCTGATGACTTCTCTAGAACAATTCTTTTCTATGTGATGACCCATTCCAGCTTCTCTGCCCTTTCTCTTTTCACTCGATTCCTTTGTTGTTAAGACTTTTTTGAAAAGGGATACTTTACTTTCTCATGTAAGTATTCTCTCCTTTAAGCCATTTGTTACCTTTTTTTTCATTCATAGATTTCTGGTGGCATCCCTGATTCTCCTGAACACAAACTGAAGCTGTTTGCCATCAATATTTCCTTGCCTTTTTAGTTTCCCATTGTCTCAAACTTGTCCCAAACTTTTGTCCCTCATCCTTCTTCCACTTTGTGTTCTATTCCTGTGTCCTGACCTTAAAACTGTTTCCATTCTACTTCCATCTGGCATCCCACCTTAGGGTCTAATTGCTAGTAACCACCCAGTCAGTTTGGGTCTTGTTGGACTACATCTGTCTCAGGTTGCAGAATTATAGACACATTTCTCTGCTGGCAGTTTGTTTCCCATTGTTTTTCTCTTCATCTTCCTTCCCAACCAGTTTCCTTTTAACTCTCATCCAAGTTGGCTTACCTTCAATGTTTGTGAGAAGGGTTTGTTAGAGAAACAAGGTATCGAGTGGGATCATGTCCTCTCTCTTTGGGTTATTACTTCCACCTCTTTGTTGTTCTCAAAAAAACTGAGGACTAGTTCCCATTGTTGACCATTCCTGCATTAATTGTTTCCTGGCCATTCCACATTTTTTTTTCTGTTTTTGTTCATGGGCCTTTATAGCCCAGCCCATAGATGACAAAAGTAAATGTGTTGAACACTTTTTCACATTATAGTCATCCTGTTATTATGATGTTTTTTCTAATTCGTCTATTCGTATTTTCCAGTCTATGCCATTCCATTCAGAATATTATCAGCTTGTTATGTTTCCAATTAAGTTATGTGGGCCTTTATTCAAGACCTTCATGGCTTGGATCTGCTATTCCTTTTCTACATGAAGAACTGGCTTCTCCTGAACAATTTCCAGACAGAATCCTCTAAACACACTTCTCTTGCTGCTCTTCTCAATGTTGCTTGTATAGGGTGGTTCATCAAGACTTCCAAGTTATTCTTTACCTTGACCAAGTATCACATCTACCTGGGAATTCTTTTCACCTTTCAACCTTGCCCAACCTTTTCTGTTTCACTAATGAAACTTCAAGCAGCTCGTCTTCAGAATTTGTGCCCACATTGATAATCTGTATTGGAGGTTCAATCTGTTTTGGAAGCTTTTCAAGAATCCAGTGGTCTTCACTGATCTTGCTTTTTGACAAGACCACTACAATATCACCTCCAGTATTTCTTTACCTCCTCCCAATCTGGATAGGGAATGCTTTTGAATGACTATTTGAATAAGGGGTCACAGACACTGGAAGAACTTTTACTACATATCAATGTCCTCAACTTGCTTACAGCTTGTTGAGTATGCTCTTAATTTTTTCCTCTCTTTATTTATTATGATGATAACCTTATACAGTCACATGTGAATGTCTTATATTGACCACCAAGCGAGGACCAGGTCCAGGACCCTCTGCCTACAGATGCTTATATCCTTTTGAGCTAATTTCAATCAGGTGACTTTAATAGCCTATAATGTACCAGGTAGGTGCACTGAAAATCACTGTAGGCTTTCTTCACAAGACCATCATGTCCTACTCACAGAATGGTCCCTCTGTTCTCAAATCCTCTGATGAATATGCTCCAAACTTAAAATTCTCCAAACAGATGCCTTTGGCATGCCTTAAAATACAAGTTTTGTTCTCTTTTGGTTTCTGATAATTTACTTTTTACTGAAGCTGCTAATTTTCTCTCAGTCAGGACTATTCCCATTTCATCCTTTATGCCCCTGTTATTTTCTACCCTCTTCCTCAAGTTCTTGAGGATTTAGAACATGTATTGTTGAGCCCTGATTGTTTCTTGTTAATGGCCTGCAAAACTGTGGTTTCCATTACCTTGGCACTTTTCCATCTGAGCCCCTTCCTCATCCCAACATTCTCTACTTTCTGATCCCTTTGTACCACATCTCTCTTTCATCAAGGAATGGCATCTTTTCATCCTCATATGTGGGATTTGTCTGGTCCTTTGTTTGTTGAGTCAAACTATCCAATCATGCAGTTTTCTTTTTTCTGTGTATAATATAAATGGTATTCTTATTGCCATTGGTCTATCCTTCACCATTTCCCCTCTGACCAAGCTACCTTAAAATATGTTACTTCCTTTTTCATATGGCTATTCAACCAGGGCTTATCTGTCTTTATCATAGCATATTATCAGGGAACACTATCTACTGCATTCCATTTTTCCCAGTATTGCAGAAGTTTATATTCACATGTCCTTACCACCCTCTCCTGTTCCTTCCTTATCCATAGTCTTTCTCAACTTAATCCTTTGCTCAATTAGGACCTACAGTCATGTGAAAAAGAAAGGGCACCCTATCAAAACCTGTGTATTTTTGTAACATTTTTGGATATATAGATGTTTAATCTCAATTTCAACAATTCTGAGAGATTATAGGAATATAACTAAATTAAAACTGAAGAAAAGACTTTTCAAGATCTTCTGTAAATGTAATTCTACAAAAATGCATATTCTGAGGAAAAAGTTAGGACACCCTACCCCCTAATAGCTAGGGTTACCCCCTTTGGCTGAAATAACTGCAGTGAGATGCTTCTTGTAGCCATCTACCAGTCTCTGACATCAGTCTGAAGAAAGTTTGCCCCACTCATCAATGCAGAATTCTTTCAGCTGTGAGATGGAATTATAAGATATATCATAAGTTTTGGAGGTGACAGCGCAAATAGGACACACATTGCGTTGGAGATACACCGTCTATGAGTCTTAATAGGCCCGGCATAGCCAGGTGGGTTAATGTGTTCGACTCGTAGTCTGAGGGTCGCGGGTTTGAATCCCCATCGTACCAAACATGCTCGCCCTTTCAGCCGTGGGGGCGTTATAATGTGATGGTCAATCCCACTATTCGTTGGTAAAAGAGTAGCCCAAGAGTTGGCGGTTGGTGGTAATGACTTACACTGCTAAATTAGGGACGGCGCAGATAGCCCTCGAGTAGCTTTGCCAAATTCAAAAATCAAACAAACAAACACTCTTAACTTCCAATTCGCTAGTCTCACATAAGAAGATTAGAAATTTAGAAATCGGAAGAGCGAGATATAGGTGCTGAAGCCCGCAACGTCCAACATCTACAGTCATGTGAAAAAGTTAGGACACCATATGAAAGCCTGTGTATTTTTGTAACATTTTTGGATATATAGATATTTAATCTCAATTTTAACAATATTGAGAGATTATAGGAATATAACTAAACAATTAAAACTAAAGAAAAGACTTTTCAAGATGATATTCTGTAAATGTAATTCTACAAAAATGCATATTCTAACTGAGGAAAAAGTAAGGACACCCTACCCCCTAATAGCTAGTGTTACCCCATTTGGCTGAAATAACTGCAGTGAGACGCTTCTTGTAGCCATTTACCAGTTTCTGACATCGGTGTGAAGAAAGTTTGCCCACTCCTCAATACAGAATTCTTTCAACTGTGAGATGTTTGAGGGGTTTCTTGCATGTACAGCCCATTTCAAGTCACCCTACAGCATCTCAATGGGATTAAAATCTGGGCTTTGACTCGGCCATTCCAGGACTCTCCATATATTAGTTTTCAGCCAGTCCTTGGTGGATTTACTAGTATGTTTTAGGTCATTGTCGTGTTGCAGGGTCCAGTTCCGCTTCAGCTTTAATTTTCGTACAGATGGTCTCGCATGATCCTCAAGCACCCTCTGATACACGGTAGAATTCATGGTGGATTCTATGATTGTGAGCTGTCCAGGTCCTGCTGCAGCAAAGCAGCCCCAAACTATGACACTTCCACCTCCATGCTTCACAGTTGGTATGAGGTTCTTTTCCTGGAATGCTGTATTTGGTTTACGCAAAACGTGTTCTATATTATGGTATCCAAATAATTCAATTTTAGACTCATCTGTCCAAAGAACATTATTCTAGAAGTCCTGGTCTTTGTCTAAATTCTCTCTGGCAAACTTCAGTCTGGCCTTGATTTTTCTCTTAGAGAGCAAAGGTTTCCTCCTTGCACACCTCCCATGCAAGTTAAACTTGTTCAGTCTCTTTCTGATTGTAGAGGCATGCACTTTCACATCAACAGTAGCCAGAGCCTGCTGTAGGTCCCGTGATGACATGTTAGGGTGTTTGGAGACCTCTTTTAGCATCTTGTGGTCTGCTCTTGGGGTGAACTTACTTGGTTGGACAGACCTGGGCGTGTTGGCAGTTATTTTGAAAACCCTCCACTTGTTGACTACTTTCCAGACAGTGGAATGGCTGATTTTAAAATCTTTTGGGATCTTTTTAAATCCCTTACCCAACTCATAAGCTGCTACAATTTCTTTCTGAAGGCCTCAGACAGCTCTTTTGCTCTCACCATGGTGCTCACTCTCACTTCAACAGTCAGGAGCACACCAAACTAAATGTCTGAGGTTTAAATAGGGCAAGCATTATTCAAAATGCTGAGTGATGATCTTCTAATCATGTGCACCTGGTGTGATACACCTGTGTGTGAGTTGAGCCATTTTAAGTGGGAATAAATGTTGGGGTGTCCTAACTTTTTTCCCAGTTAGAATATGCATTTTTGTAGAATTACATTTACAGAAGATCTTGAAAAGTCTTTTCTTCAGTTTTAATCGTTTAGTTATATTCCTATAATCTCTCAGTATTATTGAAATTTAGATTAAATATCTATATATCCAAAAATGTTACAAAAATATACATGTTTTTATAGAGTGCCTTAACTTTTTCAAATGACTGTAAATGTGATTCTTCATGTTCTCTCTGGGGTTTTTCAAATCTCTTGTCACCTCATCCTTGTATCATCTCTCTCTTAAAAGCTATTTTTTTCCTTCTTGCCTGTTTTTGACATCTCTATGATGTCTATGTCATTATTTCCTCCTCACTCACCTTTTTCTTTAGCCTGGCTGATTATTTCTTCTCATGACTTTTGCTGCTTTTCTCCAGTATCCCTTTCTTTTATATCCCATCTTTATGAATATTCTGACCCATCTGTGCTGCACTTCCTCCTTTAAGAGTTTAATCATTTTCCTTTTTTTCATTAGAATCCTTACTCAGATACTTCTCTTCCATTTCCTTATCAGATGGATTACCAACTAATCTATCTAGTTTACTTTTCTTTGGGGTTGAAATAGCATTAACTCTTCTGGGTCTCCTTTGACCAGTTTCAACACCTTACATATACCCTTGTAGTTCATTTTGCCATTTTCTAGAGAAGGTTCTTTAGGCTGGCAAGTGGACTACCCCACCCACCTTTATCATTCACTATTTACACCACTTGGCTATCACATCTTTGGATGGATTTAGATTTCAGCCAATAGGACCTCCTTCAATCCACCTTGAACTTTAATATCAGTGTACTTATATTTTGCTCATCACTAAGTTATTATAGGATCCCCCAAGGTGCCTAGTGTTGCCTCCCAGGGTATACTTATTAAAACTCTGCATTGAACCAGAATAATAGAAAATGTTTATGCCATCTGCCCTGAAACTGCTAGTGTTTATTGTGAGATGGAGTGTTCTGGAAGAACACCTGAGGTTTCTTTGTAATATTTTTGTGTATACCTATATTATATTTTGTGTAAGATCCATACTGTAACTGTTTCACTGACTTTCATGTAAAAAAACCAGCACCAGAATTATGTTTCTCCCACTTCTCTAGTCAGTGCTTACCAGCTTTTAAAAATAGGGTTTTATAGTTACCCATTGCACTATCTTCAATGAAAAACTTTTCCAGACTGAAGGACCAATGGAGATCTGGTACATTCTCTGGGTCGCCCCAACACAAATTCTGCCCTCCTTGTTGAATGAAGTACAGGGGATGCTTGCCACTTACATTTCCTAATTTCTGGTATGATGCACCATGGAGAATCTCCACCAATTGCAACCTAACCTTAGGGGTTAAACCATGGAGTCCATCTATGGTGAGAAATGGGTTTGAGGTCATACCAAAGTGTAGTGTAGGTCATCCTGCCTCTAAAACCATTATACATTACAATATTTAGGTAAAAAAAGAAAAATGTTGCAACTCACTGTTTCAGTCCTTATACATCTTGCCTCCTGTAGCCAAAGTCTATTCAGTAAAGTCAAGGTGATCACTATCTTTCCAGTCCATTTCATTTCACAATGAAAGCAAACAAATAGTATCATACTCCTGCAGCTGCCATGTGATCTGTAGAGACTAGTAATAGAGTTGAGGTAACTGACCACACCATATACATCAGTGATGTATCACTTTCATTCTGTATTTCCACAATACGCAAGGAGCTCATAATGACTGATGGTCAAGTACAGGTTTATATAAGTGTCCATACTGACATGATTACATACAGTGCTCTCCTCTTTCAACTGCTTTCAACTGTCTGTAATAGAGGAAGTGGGTACAGATACTTATCTCAAGCACATTTCTCAAACAGCTGATTTTAACCCATCCAGTTTGATGGTAGAGGAGATGAACAAAAAGGTAGTCTGAATGAGACCTAACCTCACTATGCATATTGATTATCAGTTAGCTTGTTTGCAAGTACTTAAGTGGACATGTACCTATTTTACCCATTTTTGCAACATGTTTATGGCTTTTTCACCTCTTCTATTCTCAAGCATGGACAAAGAGTATACCCTGGACAAGAAGAGATGTGATCTCCCACGTTTATACCCCTATGAATTCTCTACCATTATGTATCACACCCCATTGGATTCCTTCAGATGCTTTCTGATGAGAGTTTATCTAGCTAGTCTTTGCACTCCACCATCTGAGCATGGGTTTGTGTGAAGAAGTGAGTATTAATTTCATAAGTTAATATTTTCCTCATTTGAAAATTTATCTTAAACAAATATTCACCTAAAACATTCTCTCCCATTCACTGCACTTTCCTAGTGCTAATTTCTTTATTATCTAGTCATAAAATGAGAATTCGTAAGTCCAAATTTAGATAGATATTGCACTTGGAAATGTGTTGCATTTGTGTTGGTGGAGGGTTCTACTGCATGATGAAATCATCTTGAAGTGGTTCAAATTCAGTTAATTTCATATGAGATAAAGTGAGATTTTTACAAGGCTGGTAACTTTAGTCATCTCTGGTATACAATGTGCAAACTCAATGTGTGTGAGGAAAGTTTAATTTTTATCATGTTTCTACATGGGAAAAGATGTGGAGTATAACTTATTTCCTGTTTTTCGTTTTTTGTTGCACGTGTACAGAAGTTATATAACTTAACAAAAGGGCTCTTCACTTTTAAATATGTCAATAGAGGAGTTGGAAAGTTGTGAAATCAGACAACCAAGGCAACAGTATAGGTGATTACAGTTTTATAGAGTTCATTCTCTAAGACATTTGCTGTAGTGATACAATTGTCTTTTGTTTTAACCTCCTTTTACCACTCAGTAGAGTGCGTATTGGAATGCTGTTCTCACAATACCTGAGAACAGAATAAAGCATTTATGTGGCAAGCAAATGAATATTCAGCTATTATATGTTGATGAACATGTAGATCTAAAGTACAGTCTAGAGAGGTGCAGAAGTCTACCAAGGTTGCTACAGCAGAATTTGCTTTGTTTTAAACGTTATATGTGACATATGCATACTCAGGTGTACATTGATAGTTTTAATGGCATTTCCTGAATGATAGTAGGTAAATAGCATCCTTGAATTTAAATCTGATATAAAGGGCTGCTCTATGGCTTGTGAAATGGAGAAAAGTTCTTGTGATCTAGTTTTCTTATTAATCAGTCATAGAGAAGAGATTTGGCATTTGCATATAGATTCAGTTCTGAGTTGGAAGGTTTGAAACTAACTATAGCAGTCTTCTTGTTTGTTGCATCTTTCAACCTACTTGTTGTATAGGTAATTTTCCATTCAGTTAATTATCAACTTAACCAGCTTACTTTCAAGTATAGTTTATTTCACATTTAACTTCATAATAGTCAATACACTAGTCTTCTGACTGTATGATCAGTCATTCTTCTGTCTTCTCAAACAAATAAAATGTTTATTTTTATTTCATCTTAACACTGAGTCTTATCCTTTTTTCTACCTATGACAAATTGTCTTTTTTGCACACTAAGTCCTTAAATCTCAAGCTATAGCAGAGGTCAGATAACTGTGTGATATAAAACCATGATAAATATATATTAAAAGACTACCTTTTTATCTTTTGTCCCAATACATTGTATTTATATCTCATAGAAGTTAATACCATTACTTTGCAGTGCATTTTAGCTTTATTACATAATATTTTCTATCCTACTTCCTCACAGACTTTTCTTCTCTTATTATTTATGATTATAATGAGAGTTTTATGGGCTATACAATTTAAAAATTCCAAAATTGTTTGAAAAGAAAAGACAAAGTAATTATTAAAAAAATAACATTGGATGCATCATTCGTCAAGTTGGAAGAGACACAAATTCATTGTTTACAGTAAAGTTATGTAATGAAGAGTAAATCAGGTTTAAAAAGATAAGTATTTATTTGTCAGTGTATGTATAAGTATGTATAAAAGATAAGTGTATGTATATGTAATTAGCCTACTTCATTGAAAATTGACCACTGATGAATTTCTCAGTCATACTGGGTAGAGCAAATACCTATCTGGCAGTTATTTTGATGAAAATTAATTATTTCTTTGGTATCAGTGGGGACATATGGCTTAATGTGGCAGCCAGTAAATGCATCAGCAGGATAGCATAGTCCTTGGGGTAGGTGCACTTATTCATTATTCCACCTCTGAGCAGTTGGTGGATATTGCTGAACACGATTGCAGAGAACAAATGTCAGACATTTGAGGCAACTTGTGGTTGTTCTAGGGTAGCTGGTATACTTCAATGATGTCATCTGGTGGGTGCTTAGAGGTTGTTATTGTATCACTGTTGGTGTTGGTATGATTGCTAGTTTGCTGGTCTTTAAGAAAGATAGTGGTTGTAGTATCTTTTGGATATACAATGTTTTGTTGTTTCTGTGTGAGTGGTGAGATGTGTCTGTGAGTGCTGTAGTTGACAACAGAGAAGAGTCTAAGTCTTCATCCAACATAACAGATGGCTTTGCAGCATCAAGCATATTCTAACACTCTCCCTAAAGAATGAGTCTTCTTTTTCTTCTTGCTGACACAACTCATGCTCATAGTATCTGAGCGACAAGAAGATACTTTTTTTCAAAGTAGTAGTATTAATGAGGACTTGTATTTTCTGGGTGGATTTAGTGAGACTAGTTGCAACTTCAACAATTAAGAGATAAGGGTTGTTGGGTAGTATATTTGAGCAAGCAAAAAGCAGTAGTTATTACATGTGCTCTTAGTCAGTGTTGAGAGTAAATTGTGAATGAATATGACTAATCTATAGCACTAGTAGTGAAAGAATCTCTGCAGATCCTGCTAAAATAGCAGTTACATGAGATTGGCCTCAACCTGTAACCAATCAGTAAGCCCACAGTTTCATTGGTTATTTTGCCATACTACGTACAGTTTGTGGTAAACATTGCAAAATCACATCAATATCAGAGTTCACTAAAAAAGAAAAAGAAAAAAAGACACATTTCAGACAGAGTGGTAAATGTGGTAAAGCACATCAATCTAAGCTAATGATTAAAGTTGATACGGTGTGTTCTTGTTAGATACTAAAGTTAGTCATAGTGGAACGAGGTTAGTGTTATCATATCAAAATGGAGTATAAAACATAATAATGGATACAAGTCACAAGACCATAACTTTATAATGCAAATACTTTAGTGATGAAGAAAGAATTGCTGGTATTCACAGCTTTCATAACACAATATCAGTGGTACTGTACTGGTTATCAAACAAGTATTTCCTGAAAAAGAATAGTGCAATATTTAAAAGTGCTCACATTTTGAGTATTGTTTGAAAAGCATTATAACTTTTGTTTGTGAACCTTTGTGCTGTCTTTTTTATCAGAACACTATCTGTATAGTAGAAAGTTCATTTTTAAGCTGAATGGTGAAATAGTTGATGAATGTTAAAATCAGAAGGGAATAACTGCTCACTGAATGATGGCATTTCAGGAGTATGATTTTTTTTCATACAGCATTATTTGAGTCTGTAACACAGAAATGGTGAAAGATGAAACCCTGTCTACTTGATGAATGTCATAATCCTGAATGCATTGTGAAAGATGAAACCATTTTTGTCATAGTGATAACAACATTTCAGAAGCTTCAGTTAGAACAACCAAACAATCAGAACTAACATGACTGTGTCTTGCTGTGCAGCATGGTAAAGCCCAGCAAGTTTAGATTAAGGAATGTAGTACTGACACTATGGTACTTATATAAACAGTTACATGTGCAAAATGTTGTACTGTGCAATTTTTATAAACTACTGGTCCCTGGTTGTCAGCCTGTGTTGCAGCTAGTTGTGCCTATAGTTTTATGGAACAAGATTTTTCATTCTTTTCATAGTTCAGAGACTATAAAGTGCCAAGATGTAATCTGCACTTATGTTCCCTTTCTGTGGTTATTCAACTGGCTGCATTTGTATCAAGATAGTGTACATCACCTAATGAAAGAGGGTAAACTCTAGTAAAAGAATGTTGATCCTCTTCTGCAGGGAATAGTCTTGAATATCTTTGTAAATAACATATCAATGGAATTATCTGCTTCAGGAAGTGACCTAAAACTTATCCATTGGTTGATATGTCAGCACATTTCAAGGCTAATGTAAAAACTCTTGTGAACTGGATTACCCATGACTTGGCTGAAGAGACCAATAAGTTATAGGAAGTTGAGTGTGTGCCTTGGAAGACCCAAACCTAGCAGAGAAGAAAAGAAAAAGTGCCAGATCTGGAGGTGAGATATCTCTGACTAACTTTGTGATTGTTTAGGCCAGAGTTAACCATTGTTATAAGCAACTAGAAAAGTCATTTGGTTGCCAAAGCAATGACTGAAAGAAAGTGATGCTTCTTGCTTTTCAAGCTATAAGGTGATGTTTACTGTATATAACTTATGCATTTCTTTGTAAGATATTTTTCACTTCATCATCAAAAGCCATGACATCTGATGCAAGAAGATGTAAGCCCAAATGCATTTGTAATTTGAACAATTGAAGACAGCTAGGAGATGCAAATCGTCAGTTGAAAGGATGTTGTTACCCTTGTTGCTTGAGGTGTTATTAGTACATTTGATATATGGTGGTATTATATGCTGAATTCTATAATGCTCTATTCTCAAGATGTGTGTGAATTACCTATATTACTGTTGATCAATCCCATAGAAAGATAGGGAGGTTATAATCTTTAGATAACGCCTGACTACCAAGAGAGAAAAGTCCTATCTATTTTAATATACTTAAAGTGAACTGTACAGCCATAACTTCAAGTAGAGCATGGGTATAATCTCAGTGAAATGATAAAAACAAAGGCAAGTAAAAGTATCTTAACAGTTTTCTGAATCATGTGTTTCATGAAAACTACACATACTTGGAATAACTTACTAATTTTGAAAAATACTATAGTAAAACAATGTAGAAAATGCATTGGTGTGGCTGCTTCCCAGAAAATTAATGTTTAACGCATAAATAAACTACAGATTTTATGCAATCATATTTAATAAACTGAAGTAATTAATGATATATTTCTATTTATATGTATATAGGAAGTTGAGAAGAATCTAACACCTAAACAATGTGCCGTATTAGATGTGGCTTTGGATACCATTAAACAGTACTTCTATGCTAATGGTAATGGGCTGAAAAAGGCATTTTTGGACAAAAATACTGAACTTCAGTCATTACGTTATGTCTTATCATTGTACACACAGACAACAGACACTCTTGTAAAGACATTTGTCAGCACTCAAACAAAGCAAGGTAAAGTATACACAAAACTTTGTTTCACTATTTTTGATACCCTTGATTAAAATGTTTGCTAGTACTCAGCAAACAATGTAAGGTTTCTCACAAACTTCTGATTATGAATCATAAACTCTAAAACTTAAAAATTTTAATATGTAAATGTCATTCTTTCTCAGACTACTGAAATTATGGTTTAGTAACAAGTATTTAAGTTCATGTCATTGCAAATATATGCTACTGGATCTATGATAAAGGCATTCTTCTTATTACATCAGCCATTATATATTATATTTAGTAGCACATGTTGCTAAGAATATAATTCAGCTTTTGTTACAACTGTCATCATAATAAGCCATTTGAAGTTGTATTATTTTTTTTATAGATTCCTGATGGAGTAACATAAACGAATGAAATATATTTCTTTAGAGTGATAAGTGACAAATATTTTTAATGATTCTGTTCTTTAGAGAATTCAGCCACGGAAGAAGGAAGTGTTGGTGAGGTTTCTATTCAAGTGGACCTCTTCACCCACCCTGGTACAGGAGAGTACAAAATTACCATAAAAGGTAGGCAAAAGCTTCTTTTTTCTACTGTTTAAAAACTATTTTATTTACATATGTTCAAACATTGTAATAAATTTGTTTCTTAAAATTTCAAATTCTCCATATAGGTGTATAGGTCTATATTTGTACCTTGCCTCTCTGCATTTATGAAATGTTTTGCACAATCTTAGACTGCCAAAACATCTGGATAAAAATAATTTTAATCACACCTACCCATGTGTGCAAAACAGTTTTAAAAATTTACAAAAGTGTGAAAAAAACTACTGTCTTCTTTATTATGAATGATTTAAGAATAGTTTTGGAATAATCAAATATTATTTGAAACTAGAAAGTTAAAATTGGTTTTTTAGAAGCTTTTGCTTTTTGACTCTTTCCTTTCTTTCTGTTTAAAATTGAGATAATGCAGAATAAAGTGATAAATTTTTGTTGTATGTCTTTCCTATAAAATATGTTGTGTAATAAAAAGATAAAATGTGTATTAAAAAACTTTAGTTAAATGATGAAATATTCAAGATTTTCTCCATGTTATGCAGTTAACAATCACAAAGGAAATGTTCTACAGAGCCTTTAAAATTATAAGAAAATTCCAAGAAATAAAGAGATGAGGAATCATTATATCTGGTGGTGTGATATTTTTACTGTACACTTAATTCAACTAATAATAGTCTCAACTATAAATGTAGTAATGTATTCTACTTCATACCAATTAACTTGGCTGGCATGGCCAAGTGATTAAGTCACTTGACTCATAATCTGAGAGTTGTAGGTTTGAATCCCTGTCACACCAAACATGCTTGCCCTTTCAGCCATGGGGGCAATATAATGTGATGGTCAATCCCACTATTTGTTGGTAAAAGAGTAACCCAAGAATTGGCAGTGGGTGGTGATTGCTAGCTGCCTTTATTCTAGTCTTACATTGCTAAATTAGGGAAAGCTAGCAGAGACTGCCCTCTTGTAGCTTTTCACAATATTCAAAACAAACAAACAAACCAATTAAATTTATAATTGTTCTTTAAAAACAATTTTGAAACTTCAGCTTATCTCATGCTAGGTAAATCCTGCTGATTTTACTTTCATGTGTTTATTTATAACATTTAACACAGAGAAAACTCAGAATATTTCATTATTCAACATCACTCTCTTACTACAAACTCATATTCTTATTGAAGTTTACCTTCAAAATGTGTATTACCTACAAGTAAACATTTTATTTGTTGTCATCCAACATCTAAAGTTTACATCAGTCCAGTTTCAGAGTTGAAAGCTGACCCAGTAATTCAGCAAGCTTCACATGGTGTTACTTTAATTGTTATAGACAATGATGAAGTCTCTTTAACAATAATATAATTTTGAATGATCATCTATAGTATCTTAAACTGGACATAGTTGAACAAGTTCATATATAAAGGTGAAGTACATTATATTGAGGTAATTTGGAATCTCATTGTGTCTTTACATTCCATGTTGCAATTACATGTTATGCTCTGTGAATGACTATGCATTTTGACATTAGTCCTGCAGCTTAGTTTTCAATACCAAAAGTTGTGTTGTAAGATTGTCATGTCTAAACCACCCACTCCTCCCTACTTGTTTTTTATAATGCATGTAGGGGTAGGAAGATTATTGTTTCCCAGTTCCTGTTTGAAAAACTCAATCTCACAGAAAATTCATATGCTTCACCACTTCCAATAATTTGTTCAGTGTATCTTCACATCGAAAAGCATGAATATCACTTTTGTTTTCCAGTTACTTGAGGTATGAAGTGAGTGAATGGATATGTCATGAAAGTGTAACTTGTGCACATGTGACTTCTTTCAGATTTTCAAACAGAAATCATTTTTAGTTATGTTGCATGCTTTTGCCTGAACCACATGGGCTGCTGTTGTATTTACTTTGTGTTTGGGGATTTTTATCCTCCCATTACAGGATGTTGCATTTTGCTTGTCATGGCTGTGATGTGACTTGTTGCAGATCTCTTTCTGAATGATCCTGGCATCCCATATTAATCCATATTCTTTTGTTTTCTACTGCTGTTAAGTACAAGTGACATCCAAATCTTAAAAATTGTAAATTCTTGATCTAAACATCTTTATTATCTGCTTGTATGAACATTTTGCATCACAAAGGGCTGTTGCAAAAGCAGTCATTTTTGCTAGCATGATACTATCTATGAAATGTCAAACATTGTTAAAATGTAGTTTTGACATCAGCCATTTCAGTGCATTTTTATATCAGGTGCAGTTATTGTTTGACTTGCTGATTTACACATTCAAAATTGTTTTAATATAACGTAGCAAATTTCTGTAATTAAAATTTTTTTGCTGAATATGAAATACAAGTACAATCCCAATTACTTCTTTTTTTTATCCTGTTCATAAACTGAATTTTGATCAGTCTTCTAAATTTATATATTTTTGCAGTTATAAAGATTCAAGTTATGCTTATTACACAACAATGATAATTTTGGAGCTGTATCTTCCAGAGAAAACTTTTCTTTGCTATTACTAATTTAGTGTCTTTTCTTTTCACAAACTTTTAAATAATTTTGTTATTTGGATTACAATCTATGAGAAGATGCAAACTATATTTTTCAGTTAGATTCTTTTAAATCACTTTGAAACTCTTCAAATTTCGAAGATGAACTAGTATAATCTGTCTTAATGATCTTTGTTTCATTTCTGAGCTTTCTGTTAGAAAATTCGATAGAAGACATTTCCAAAACAAGTTCAACATATTCCCAAAGTACACCTGAGACTTGCTTTAGTTTGACATGTTTGTATTCATATTGACTGCATAAACTAAAATATGCAATGTATTCATCCAACTTTATTTATATTTCTTTCATCATATATCAGTGCAATGTAAAATTTGTTGATCAGCCACTTTACAGTCAATATTTCCAGCATTGTATTTCCATACCAAACTTCATCATCATGTCTTGTTCTTTTCAATCCACTTATAAAAAACCACCACACTTATTTTTCCATGTATTAAATCCTTAAACATCTAGCTTTTGTGGAGATCAACAGGTTAACATGTATGAGGTTGATCCTTTGTGATCAGAAAACTGTAAAATATATTCCATACTCTCTATGAGTTTTGTAAATGTTTCTCTCTCTACCAGTTCATTGTACTATCAAAAATCACATGAGAAATAACTTCAGAACTCACATGTTTCTCTTGGTACCTTTCTGTCACATCTTTTGATATACTATTCTGTCATTTTATGTAAATATCATATCAATAGAATCATCATATGTGACACAACCATACAATATCATTGCTAGGATGAAGAATAATCAGCCTGAAATAACCAGCATATAACTTTCCATAAAAATGAGGTCAATTGCAACAACATTTTGCAATCAAAAACTAAATGGACAGAGGTAAATGGTGAACAGGTTGTAATACATACACAGGAAAGAAAACTTTTTATTATTTGTGTATACTTACATAAAATGATGTTACAGTAAATAAAACAGTTTTATATTTAATGTTAATTCCTTTTCAAGTAATACAATATCCTAAATATCCTCTACTATAAATATAGTTGAGAAAATTAAGTGTTTTACTCAAAAATGCAAGTTTTGATCATGTTATTTGAATGTGAGACAGATTGCACAAATGAATAAAAAATAATTTCATTAAGGAAGGTCTAGGAAAACTCTATTTTATTAATTTAGAATAATTTGTTTTTAGTGGTTGCAGCAAATGACCTACACTGGCTAAATACCAGTATGTTTCGACCTTTTGTGGAAGTTAGTCTGATTGGTCCTAACTTGAGCCACAAGAAACGGAAATATGCTACAAAATCAAAAAACAATAACTGGTCTCCAAAATACAATGAAACTTTCCACTTGTAAGTATATGTTTCATGTTTCTAAACTGTCAGTAATTGATGAAAACAATAGTAAATATTTTTTACTATAATTCAACTCAGTTATTACTTAGACTTCTAAAAAAAAAGTTAGTGCAAAAGCAAACAAGACATACTTGAACTTGAATACTGGCCCAGCATGGCCAGGTAGTTAAGGCACTCAACTTGTAATCTGACGGTCATGGATTTGAATCCCTGTCACACTGAACATGCTCACCCTTTTAGTCATGAGGATGTTATAATGTGTTGGCCAATCCCACTATTCATTGGTAAAAGAGTAGCTCAAGAGTTGGCAGTGGGTGGTTGTGACTAGCTGCCTTCCCTCTAGTCTTACACTGCTAAATTAGGGATTGCTAGTGCAGATAGCCCTCAAGTAGCTTTGCGTGAAATTCAAAAAACTTGACGACTAGCTGATTACTTTCTGAGTGTAAGAAATAACACTAACTCTTTCACACACCTCTGTTCTTAAATTTTTGAGAGATTACATGAAATAAATTATGCACAAGAAACATGACTCATAAACTCATTTAGTATCCTAAACTAATTAGTGTTGGATGATGCTGATTTCATCTTAACTTTACATATCATTAACCAATTTGTTATCCAGTTTAAAAACAGTGGCACTGTGATATTCTTAAATTCACTGATTTTCCTTAAATTGGCATAAATTCTTTGACCTCTACCAATTCTGAAACCAAAAAAAGAGGCAGGACACAATGCTCAACACAGAGAAACAATGTTTATTCATACAGACAACAATCTAAGTTGTTTGTGTGAATTGTGTCGCTCTCTTAATGAAAAGCTTTCAGTGTTTTTGAAAGCAAATTACTAATCTTATATCACTCTCCAAGATCAGCATCATACAGAGTAAGAAAATGCATATTAATAACAAAAACGCCATTGTTCTCAAGCAAATACTACTCACATGAATGGTGATCAGTGTTACTTGAAAACAAGAATTTGTATCTTTGATACATCACCCGACATGCCAGTTCACTGTTTATTTATAATACATTATGTGTTACATTACAGGAATCTTTCCCATGAGAAAGTACAAGTCATACCATATTTGAATGGCCTAGTTCTGTGAGTAACTAGGATGAGAGGAATTTAATAGCTCTTCTAACCGTAGTATGTACAGAAATTTTGAAAATTTTATGTTGAATAAGATGTTTATGAAAAATGTAGTATTGTTGCATATCCTGCCATTACGGGTCAATTGTGCATTTGACTAGCCATATCTTCCTCCACTTATGACAATGAAGTAAAAAACTACAGTGTATGTGACAGTTAAATGATATAAGGTAAAAGATATGTTTGTGTAGTGTGGAAAGGATTTCTATAATCCTTAACCAACTTATTTTGATTTTCAATATTATAATGAAAATTCTTGTAAGCTTAACATTTTTGGTCAATCCTTTTTATATAGTTTGTACTTGAGGTTTGTGGTCTGGTCTGTCTTTATGATCAACTGCTTATTCTAACTGAGAACACCTTATATATTGTTATTTTTCATACTAAATTTGCTAATTTTGTTTTTTATTTTTCTGCCAAAACAATATATAAAAAAGTAATCAGGACATATTGCACTAGAACATCTATCCTAACTTGTTTGTAATCTCAATAATCTTTTGCCCAGTTTTTGTAGTTTTTATGATTGAATCTTTAGTGTTAAAGCATTTGAATCCTTCTGTTTTTATAGTTGTTTTATTACTTTTTAGATTGTTATTTGAGTGTGTTGTTATATTAAATATTGTCTATACCTTATTCCATTTCTGATTTGTTATCACTCAATAAAAGATTGGAACTTTTTACATTAGGTATCCGAGATTGTTGACAATTTCAACGACAAACAGACAGTGCACAGTTCACTTGTTTTAAAACAGTATAGATTCAAAACAAGTCAAACTTATATATAAAAAATTCATTATTCTGTTGGTTATCACAGTCGCATCTAAAGCTTTAAATAATTGTTTTCTTTTCATGAAAGTCCACATAGACAAGGTCAGTTATTTTAGAACATCCCTTGACAAACCAACTAATTTTCCTCTATTTCTGTTATAACAATACAGACTGTGAAACTCACTTTAGAAATCACCTGTTATGGCTAAACCCACATGCAGACTGACTTCACTTTTTCTTTCACTTTCACCAACTTAATAACTTAAGTTATTATATATATATATAATATGGCATGTAATCAACTGCACCAACCATGGAACAGGCTGGAGCCATCCAAATGGCAATAACATCCCTGTAATAATAGGATGGGGGACAGGCAAAGACAGAACTGTAACAATCCCACAACACAGATGGAGAAAATTGACGGAGGAAGATAGACAACCCTAAACCTGCATGAGAACTTACGGTGATTGATTCACTTGAAATTCAAAACCTGCCTGCAGGGTACTAACATTCATGTGAGGGTTAGGATGAGAGCTCCCAGTCAAAGGGATGAACTGTATTCTGATGCCTTACTCCATTGTATTGGTTATTGCAAATAGGAGGATATTACATCATCTATACCTACAGAACACCACTGCCTTATTCTGTAACTGAATAGTTATTATATGGAATTCATTCAGCAAGGTACATCCAGAGTCAACCTAGCAGCTTGTAAGTGGAAAGTGACTAGGACTTTTGTACACCACTCAACGAAAGGGGTGTGATAATGTGTTGGAGAGTCTGGAGGAATGTCATTACTGGAGACAGTAGAACAGGTGACCATGAAACCTTATTTTGAAAAACAGGCCATACTGCGATATTCACTCCAAGCATGGTAAGGATGGACGTCAATCCCCTTCTGCTTTACTCAGGCAGAAGTACTGGGTAGTACAGTCTGGGATGAGCATGTTTATAAAGCAAAATATTGCTTTGGACAATGGTGAAGAAAAACAAAGGAAAATTGAGGTGTTGGATCTAATGGAAGGACACCAGGAACAGAGTCCAAGATGAAAAAGATAGGGATGAATAGGCTAATCAAGTCAAAACTGGATAGGGTAGAAAGTGAAATATCACAAAATGAGGAGAATTACCAAGAGATGAAGAGTACTGAATGTGTACCTTGGGCACAGAAGCCTATCCAGATTGAGTCAAGGGTAAAGATAGGAAAAAAGAAGTAACCACCTTCCTGAGCTTCCAGTGTCTTCAGAAGAAAGGAACTATCTGGACAAAGGAAAAAGATAGGTAGGGTGATAAATGGTATGTGAAATATCAATGGCAAAAAAAAAAAATTAAAATCCAACCTTTAATGTCCACAGGCTAAGAGAGGAAGGAAATAAGTTTTAAAGGAAAGATAAAACATAGAACATGAGGAAAGTAATTTAAATGGAAGTAGAATAAAGAAAAATTAAAACCACATTAATGTCCCAGTATGAAAGAGTAGAAAGTCTTATGGGATAGCAACATGTTTGGAAAGAATGCATAAGCATGGTAATAACAGGGAAGAAAAACTATACAGTATCTGGAAAGTAAGTAGAACAAAAACCCTGGGGCCCAGCATGGCCAAGTGTGTTAAGGCGTTCGACCGGTAATCCGAGGGTTGCGGGTTTGAATCCCGGTCGCGCCAAACATGCTCGCTTTTTCAGCCGTGGGGGCTTTATAATGTTACTGTCAATCCCACTATTCGTTGGTAAAAGAGTAGTCCAAGAGTTGGCGGTGGGTGGTGATGACTAGCTGCCTTCCCTCTAGTTTTACACTGCTAAATTAGGGGCAGCTACCCTTGAGTAGCTTTGCAGGAAATTCAAAACAAACAAACAAAACAAAAACCCATAGTGGAAGAACATTTCTGCCATATGAGCCTTGGTGGGCCTGCCAGCAGGAAATCTCCTTTTTATAGATAAGTTATTGAATACCCTCCATTTGCATGGAAGATGGAACCAGATAACAGGGAAGTGACTCAACTTGTGAAACAAGACCTTGTCACCAAAAACCAAGCATGAAGATACAGTACTTGAATGTTGGAATGTAGTACATGTAATCAGAGTTGATGAAAAAGGAAGGAGAAAATGAAAGAGAAATGAGAGGGGAGAGGAGCAGTCATTGTAACTTTGGAAACCAAGGTTGAGGTGACCAATAATGAGCAATCAGGAGGATGCAACAAGGAATGGAGTGGAAGAAAGAAATCACTCAATGAAGTAATCAGATGGATGGGTATACATAAAGATACTTATATGACCAGTCTTTGAAGAGATGTGTAAAAATTAGGGGAAAGGGATAAAATGTTACAAACCATAAAGACTGAATTAGGTCTAAGAAACTCCTCAGGTTAGGAATGGGTGGTGAGAAAAAGGTGATCAAAATCCTCATCAGCCTGCATGGGTTCAGCTGGTTGAGAAGCCTGGGTAGTGTCCTGGAATAAAGGTTATCCCATGTAATGTTCAATTTCCTGATGTATAAAAACTGGTAAATCCACAATTGAGTCACCTACACCTAAGGCCTGAGAAAAAGTGCTGTGCTAGTGGTAACTTTAACTTCAGAATTTATAGTCAGAGAAAGGTTCACCAAATTCCAGTGCAAAAATAAAGCAACTAGAATTAACTGATAACAAAATAATTAAATAAACAAAATAACACATCCAAAGTCAAATCCTGCTAAAAGAGAAGTGATAGTTTGGTAGAGGATGTCACGTGCAAGTGTGAGTGTCATGGTGAAGAGGTGATGCATGATGATTTGCATGAGAGTCATGGTGGTATCTTGCAATTGAAGGTGGGGGAGCAGAAGTCTTATGAAATACATAAAAGAATGTTTGCATATAGAAGGCAGCACTGAACAGAAATAAGAAATCTTGTGGTAGGAGGTAAGTACCATATCAGAATTTCAACTTGTTCATGTGGGCTAGTGGTCTGCTGTATCCAAATTATCTTGTTTAATCACGAATATATAAACTCTCATAAGTAAGTATTTCATCCAGTCCCAGTTTCCATTAGCTGTAGGTGACAATAGAACATCATGTAAACTATCCATGTGGTCTGGTTTCACTACTTTTATCTTGAACAAAGAAAAAGGGTATTGAATCACAAAGATCCAGATGATCTGTTTCACTACATTTTTCTAGAACAATGTCAAAGGGTGTTGAGTCACCAAGATCCATAAGGTCTCTTTCACTACTTCTGGAGATCTTTATCTCTTCATTGCTTGTATTACTAAGTTTCAAGGTCTAAGTTCAGCAGTATCTAGTCTCTATAAATGTTTTAAGACTGGAGGTTGAAAGTATGAAATTGTTAATAGCATTCAATTTTAATTAATGTAAGCTTCCTGAATAGATTATATTTTCAATCCCATACTCTATTTTTTCCACTGCAGTGACTACTTATTTTAGCAAGTCAATTTGAATAGTAATTATTTATTTAAAAAGCAAGCATTAAATGCAAAGGTCATCTAAGAAAGGTTTGTTTTGACAACTTCAATGGCAGAAGTATCTAAAATTAACAATGCGATACATGCACAGCACTTATATAAGTGAAATGGGACACAACATATACATTAGAATCAAATAACATAACAATTTTCAATTTCACGTTTATAAACACAGCACAACAAATCAACATCGAATTAACATTAACAACTTTAAAATATTATGTAATGATGACAACAGAAATAGAAGAAAAATAAAAGAAGCATTCATTATTTGTGAACTAAAACCTAATTTATATCAAAACACAGATGTCATCTTGTATATTTTGTAAATTGGAACAAAATGACTTTGTGATATTTCATACAATAGAGAACAGTTGCCTGATGATGGCCATACAAGTGGTTGAAACTTTGTAATAAAATGAAACAAAAATACATAATACACTAAAAAGCTGTATCTCTTAGTATATATTTAAAGCACATAGTGAACTTTCCTACTTACAACAAGGTTTGGTTCCATTTTAAGAGGTTTAGTACATTTTTAATGCTTCTCCATACTCAATATTATGTGTAGCTCATACCTTTGTAAGTTCAAATTGCTCATGTTTTATAAGGATGCTGGCAACCCCTACTTTATAAGTGTTTAGTTATCATAGTTAGCATGTTTTGTAGCTATAGCTCTTAAACTGAAAAATTTAACAACTATTTATTAACTTTCCCATTTTATTTTAGATTCTTTGACAGTTGGGAATATGTGTGCTGATATTTTCTTCACAGTGTTACACTTCTTCTCAAGATATTTTAGAGCAAGGGTCCCAGAATATTAGTATCACTGTTGATTATTTAGAGAATAGGCTTTAAAATAAGAATTTTAATCCAATAAAATTTATGATAACAGACTGTCATTTTTAAATATGAATTGTAAGAAATTATAATACTGAAATTAAAAAATACTAAAAGTTTTTGGTAAATCTAATATTATAAAAACTTTTTGAAGCATTATTGGAATTGAAGAGGAGCCCTCATCTTTTGAACTGCACATTTGTGTGAAAGATTACTGCTTTGCTTGTGAAGACAGGTTGGTGGGTGTGGCTGTCATGCAGATGCGAAATATAATCGAACGAGGAAGCTGTGCATGTTGGCTTACTTTAGCTAGACAAGTACATATGGATGAAACAGGGTGGACCATCTTGAGAATACTATCCCAAGGAACTAATGATGAAGTGGCCAGGAGTTTGTTAAGCTAAAGTCTGAGATTCGGAGTGATGAAAACTTGCATTAAACACTGAAGAATTGAACAACTAATAACTGGTAACTGGAATAGTTGAAGTTCATCTTCATTTACACATACACGCATGTTAAAGTTTATATCACTATGCTACGGCTACAGATATTATACCAGATTTTTTCAGTTGAACTTCAACATTAACCATATCTTAAGTTTCACATCAGTAAATTCTAGGTTAAATTTTTATACTAGAGTTTATTCCATAATTTTGAGATTAAAACTGAACTTTTAGTTAAGCTTTGATGTAAAATTTATGCTAAAAACTGAGGTTTTATTTCTTTTCTTTCCCTTGAATCATGATTTTAACACTAAAATTAAGCTATTTATTGAACTTGTACATTATCTATATACTCAAAATTGAATTTTAATTCCACTTAATCTGTGGCTTTGAAACTAAGCCAGAACTTTCAATTGAACTTTTACATCAACTAATTTTGAATTAAAGCTTTATAACACTAAAACAGAGATTCTACTTTGTGCTTTACATCCTCTCTTGTCTCATATTCATCAGTACCATGGTGTTAATAATATAGTAGTGCTTTCAGTGAAGTTTAGCTTCACTTAAACATCTTTGATTGGAATTCCACATCACCTTGAAACTCTCATCAAAATTTAAGCATAGGTTTGGGTATAGGCTCTAAATTACTTACCTCCTTTTGTTTCGTATCTCCAAGACCATGGTGTTGATACTGTAGCATGCCTATCAGTTAAGGTTCTACATTGCCTGAAAATGACATTGAGGCTGAGCTTTAAAGTTTGCTCATTCAGTACATTTGAAGGTGTAGTTTAAAGAAGGGAAAATGCTAGATAGATAGATAAAGTAATAACTTTTTTCATGCATTTATATTTTTGTCATGGGATGAACTATAGTACATAAAGTTATTAAAGTTACTCTTTATGAAATATTCTATATCTAGTTTTCTCATGTACTGCATATCTGGTGTAATATGTTTTTTGACATGTTCATATATATGAAGTCACTGTTTAGTATAGATCTTCATTATTGCAGGTCTCCTGCGTGCTGATATATCTGAGAGCTGAAAGTTTATTTTTATAACAAAGTACCTTGTTCACGTGATGTAAAAGGAACTATTCAAGAATATAAAACCTAGTCACCACACTGATCTGTTTGTGCCAACCAGAACTCCCTAAATCCCCTGTATTTAATAATCTCTACTTTTTGAAAAATTATGTATAGTCAAACAGCTTAAAAGTCTATTTTTCTTATCAAATCCACATCCTTTGAAAGTTAAATGTGTGAGTTTATTGTATAAATTATCTAAGGTTTCAAGCACATCTGAATAATACTAACTAATAAGTTGTATTTGGTATTTTCTAGATTTGAGCCTTTTAATATAATTGTTATTGCAAGTATGTGAAATGTACATACATATTCCTGAAATTTGCTGCTAATAACTATTTATAATACTGTAATAAAAGATTGTTCTAACAATGGTAATATTAGTTGTAAACAGAAAGAGTCAGAATGGATTAACATTCAAATGCATATCAAGAAGATAAATATATATGTTTCCACTATGGACAAAGTTGAATGTTTGAGATTGTTAATTATTTACAATATCTGTTTTCACAACTTGGTAACATTTATTAGTGTTTGAATAGAAGCATAGTTCTCCTTTGCCTAATAAAATCACAAGTAGTGATATTGTGTAATAATGGATTAAGGATAACTGTTATTTCAGATATTAGTATTCTTAGTCAAATTTTGCTTGTTCTTTATTTATAATTTACTATATTTCTATAAATGTTGCACAATAAAATGTTTTTTCTCAGTGGTTCTTACTGTTTTTGTTTTGTGTATGTTATAATTTAAACACTAATATTTTTAGAAACTAGTTGATGCAGAAGTATTATAACATAAAATAATGATTGTTAAGTGAAAATATAAAAACATTAGTTTTAAATTAAGTAACTGATTGGTTAACAAGATTTACTTAACAAAAAACTCATAAATGTGAGAAAAGTTGTATTTGGTATTTTCTAAATTTGAGCCTTTTAATATAATTGTTATTGCAAGTGAGTATGTGAAATGTACATACGTATTTCTGAAATGGAGCTTTATTTTCAAAATTATTTCTCATTGAATTTGAGGATGACTATTTTTTAAAATAATAAAAAAAGTCAAATTAAAGTCAAGTTTTAACCATAAAAAAATTAACACATTAATCTCGCAAATATTACTGATTAATTTGAAGTTTTTTACTCTTACTGCTAATCCATTGTTTCTGTGTCACCTCCAATCGAGCAGTGAAAAAAACAAAAGCCAAACCCAGTATCTATTTACATTTACACCCTATCAGTAAGTGTTATGTCACACACTACCATTACACAAATCAAAGCTAAATGTAGTCCTAACAGTTAATATAAAGCTGAAACACGGAAAGGAAAACATACTAACATAGATAAAATCATATTATATTTTGTTTGTGTTGGTAAATAAACTCAAACTCCTCTAAAAGAAAGTAAAATCCTCACCATGCTAATGAATAAAAGGTGGTAAAAATATTAAAACAGTGAAGTTTATCAATGAAGATGCAATCAGAAATGGTTGCTAATTTGTGATTTAATGCAACCATATCATTATCAGTTTTAGTTTTTTGATGTGTTGATATACAAGTAGCTATTTCTAGTCATTTTTTTAAATATAGATTAAAATCTCACTGTGGTAGCAGTTATAACTAATTTTTATAAATGCACTGTTCTTACTTATAATGGTTAGAATGTATTGTTTCTTCACTTGGGTACCCTTGCTGTTCACAATATTTTAAATCATAAACTCTATGATATATCATCATATTTGGTCAGTTTAGGAGATTTAGATTAGTCTTAAATTCATTTACTAAGCAAATTCATGTAAAATTAATTCTTTAAAGAAATGATAATAATTAAAAATGATAAAATTTGTTATATTAATCATTTTAACTGTTAATCTTATGAAAGATACCTTAAAGAAATATTGGAACACAAATTATTTGAGTTCTGATCTCTCAGTAGTGAGCTTAGTTTTGACAAAAAAAAAACATGTTGAGAAGATGATTGCTAAAAGAATGTATGCACTTGTGCTAGCACCTTCTCAACAGTAGGCAGTAACTAGAGTTTTTATCTAAACAAGATAATGACTCAAGTCTTGAAGTACACATTAAAAAAGTATAGAAGATGTTGAAACAGTTAAAATATTTGTGGAACACCCTACATGCAACACACAAACAAATAATGTAAATCAAAGTTGTGATCATTTGTCATTATTTATATCATTTCTTATAACTTGTGTCTATTCTATGTTCCTATGTTATTGAGGTTTTATCATAAACTAATCCAGTTGATATAGAAGATGCCAAAAAACCTGCACAAAACAACCAAGTGCAGTACAAAAACTCTAGGAACTAGTTAGAAAAAGGAAAATACAGAGGGTTCAGTCCATTATGTTAAAATGATTTGGAATAGCTAAATCAGCCAATATAAAGTATTAGTGAATGACTTGTACCATAACTACTATTTGGCATTGTTTAGTATTTCATATGTAGTGCAATGCCAATGAAAATCAAATGTTTGGGGGAAGTATATGTAATAATATTTTCCAAAACAAAATATTTATATACTCAGATCATAAAATATCTTTAAATCAGAAGTTTATGGGTATCCAAAACAAATATAAAATGAACATCTTTCATGCATGATTACTTGCTCCATCTCATCCTAGTTATGAGAAAATCACACTTGTTTCACTGTAACTGTTATCTGTATCAGTGATGAAAGAAAAATCTTGACAGAAATTAGCAAAAATTAGTGCTTTACCTAAAAGGTGCTTTAAAGAGTGTACTTTCTATTTTATCAATTATTATATTCAAAAATACAACTTCTGTGTTACTAATGTGATATCTTATCATTCTTAATATCAGGTTTCAGTAGGGGTTGGATTCTTTACAGCAAGCATCTGTATTTTAAAATAATATACATTCAAAACAAATTGAATATATGTACAAAAATTCCTTACACTATTGTTTACAGCAGTTGAATCCAGAACTATAAATAATTCTCTTTTTCATGAAAGTCCACTCACACTGGATCAGTTACTTTGGTATCCAAATGAGAAGATAAATTATTGCTTCTCTGTTATCACAGTACAGTTGGTGATAAATTCATTTCTGTTACCCCATGGGTTACAAAAGCTGTATGCAGAGTTTTAAAAAATTCTCTCACTTTTTCTGTCTAAAGTCCTCATAGGCTGGTACAATTACTTTAGAACCCATCTGACAAGAAGAATTATTTTCCCCTATCTCTGTTTCTTACTATATAATTCAGTTACGTTACTCCATGCATTACCACATTTACATCCACAACTTTAAGTAATAGTCTCATTTTTGTCAACATACAAAACAAATTATTCTCTTTATCTCTGTTAAATCATGAAACTCTCATCAAATATTGCCTATTTATCACTGAGCTAACAATCACATAGTCTAACTTCACTTTTACCAACTTAATGTTTTCTGACTTAATTTTAACTTGTACTTTCACTCAATATCTTATCGTATTTATAACATGCCAAAGAATAATTTAGAAATCTACAGCCCATTAATGGCAACAATATTATATATAAGTAGAAAAGCTCTGAAGATTTGAATAAGGTAACATCAACAATAATACAAAAGCTAGCATAACAGTTAAACTATCTACATAAAGTAGGATCCATACTGAGTAACATAACGAAACTTGTCACAATTATTGCTTTTAAAATAATTAACTTTCAACACTTGTTATGACAACTATATAATTATTAAGTATTAAATCACTAATTAAAATAGATAATAACTCTTAAACTAAAGAGTTTTGTATATCCAATAATATTTGTGATATTTTTTGCACTGTATATAAAGACTGTTCCAGTTCATACACAGAGTCTCCTCAAATAGTCTGCACCAGCATTTACACTTCCTTTGTTGGTCTCTCTTTGCATATAGCATCTGATATGGCTTCACCTTAACTGGATCCTCTGCCTTCATCTTGATCTTGTGTTGCAAGAGATCTTGCCTAAGCTATCTCTATACTGAAATAGTAAGTCTTATGCCCCTATCTTCTGCTTGTCAGTCAACTCTTCACTGATGTTACCTTTGCCAGCAATGGAGCTTTCCGTAAAACATGCTACAGAAATGATAATGCTTTGTTACACTTTTTGGTTAATCTAAAATGCACATGGGCCTTATAAGTGCTGCAATCTTCGAGAAGTTGGTCTTCATCTCCTATGACAGTTATTATTTTATAGTTTTGTGTCTATGACAACTGTATCTGCCATATCCATATCTTCCTCAGTTGCTTTACTTGTTAGGTCTTCTTCCCTCTTGAAGTACTTCTTCAACAGATTGGTGCAGTGTATTTGTCTCTTCACATTCACAATATAGTCTGTTCTGCTGAAGATATCCTGCACATCAAAAGGTCCTTTCCACTGTAGGGTGAATTTATTGTTGGCTGTTGGTAGCAGAAATAAGACCTGTTTAACCTTGAAATGTCGATTTTTGGCCTTCTTGTCATAGAAATGCTTCTTACTTGTTTCGATTGATTTGGCCTCCCCAGAAGAATGCTTTGATAGGTCTGGTACAGTACTCCTTTTTAGTCCTTTATTTTTTAAGTATCCTTCTCCTTTGTCTCATACTCGACTTTTCTTTGGGCATTATCTCAAAATTTCTGCAGTGACAAGTTTTTATTCTGTGCTTTCTCAAGCTCCTATTGACTTATATTCAGAACATTACTTTTAGAGATTTGAAGGTGCTTGATATTTTGCTTGCTCTTTCCCCTTGAGCAACTGTGGTGACAGCAGATGTTTCATCAGTCTTCTTTCTCTCAAGTTCCTCCAGATTTCTACTGCATGGTATGTAGTATGGAGTATCCACTTTTATTTTTGCTGCAGGAATTTTATCACTTTCCAATCAGTCAGCAAAAACAGACATACCTTGCCCATTATCTGATTATGAGATACTAGATTGGTTCTCACTGCTGTACCCAATATCTCATAGTACATTCATTTTCTTGTCCCTGACAGTCTTCACCTTTTGGTATGTTGTGATTTGTTGACACCTCTTGATGTTGTTCCATCTGCTAAATTGAGTTTACAATTAGTTGTGCACTGGTTAATAATGGTGATATCACTTCTTCCTTGTGGCGAATCTGGTGTATTGTTTCTATTGCATTTCTTGCCAGCACCATCCAACTGATTTATGTTGGAATTTCTGTTGTTGCTTGTTGATGGCAAACTTGTACTTTCTAACAGTACACCCAATTATATAAGAAGCATAACATCTATTTTTCCCTTCTGTCTGTTGACTTTCTTTTCATGGAGTCCATGGTGATATTCACTCTTTTCTTGTTTCTTGCCAGCACCATCTTTGTGAGTAGCTCCAACTGCTTAATGTTGAGAATTTTTCTGTTGATTGTTGGTGACAGACTTGTATTCTCTTGCAATGAGCTTCATTTGATAACTTGTATAGAATCTCTTCTTTCTTTTATGTGTTGACTTCTTTTAAACTTTGGTGGCACCCTGCTACTGGTCAGCTACTCCTGGTTTCAAGTTTGATTATTCTTGGATTTGCCATTTATATTCCATCTACTGACTTTTCTTGATTGTGTTATCAATGTATTTCAGTGTTTTTTATTCAAGGAACAGTGACAGAGTCAGTGGAGTATGTTCGTGTATTGATCATTCTGCCAGTCCTTCAAAACTGTTTTCACACTTGGCCACGTCAGTCGACCTTGTGAATTGTGAAATATTGCTGAAAACATACCTCAAACTGACATGCAGTTTCTCCAGTGTCAGGTTTGATTTCTCAGAACTTCTGGCAAAACTTTCCATATTAAATTCATAGAATTTCAGCAAGGTCACTTTCAACTTGTCATAGTCTATGACATCTTTTGATTTCATACCCACAAATACTTGTAGGTCTTTTTCTGGAGGGTGAGATAGATTGCTTATTTGCTTTTGTCTTTTAAAACTACTGATTCCTGTATTTCAGATCTTTAGCTTCTCAAAAAATAGTAAACAAAAGTGACTAGGGTTCAAAGTTCATTCATATATGGATAAATAAGATTTCAAGTCTAATAATTTTCTGTCATGTTACCTAGTAAAAATGTGAAGCAGCTAACAGTTGAATATCTTATCTTAATAGGTATTTACTGTGAACTGACTCATGTCCAAATAGCAATAGTCACATTTTTCTTTTGAACCATCTTGTTACTAATTGAAGGAAATACTAAATGTACAAAAATAAGATATGTTTTTAATAACATTTAACAAATATCTTTCAAAAGTTTATTTAATAGCCATTTTAACATACAGTTTCTGCTGAACCTGTCAGTATATCTCATACAATTTTCTATTCTCAAAATTTAATTCAAATTAAACAAAACAAGATGACAGTGAAGTTGCACAAATGTTCCCTTATACATCCTTAAAGAAAGGATAACATATGTGTAAGTTTGTATGTTCTTAAATCTTTTAGCCATTGACTTGTACACACTTCATAAACATCACCAGGTTTTCTAATCCTTAATAAAAAGTTCATATACAATCTCTGGTAACATTTTCATCTCTATTCTTTTATAAGTTTCAACAACATCTTCATCTTTTCTATTTCTTAACATGAGCAATATCTACATACTATTTACTCCTTAATGAAAAAAGCTACCAAAAAATAGTAAAATCTTTAACTTTCACAGACAAGATTACACAAACCAGATTTGATTATTCATTTTTTTTCCATCTATCATTGTCAAAACTTGTGATCTCCATTTTCCTTATTCTGCTTCAGTGATAAGATCACATAAGATACAGTATCATTCATGTCTTTTCTAATTAAAAGGTAAACAGCTAGAAACAGGTTGTTATAAATAAAAAGAATAAACCCTGTTTGAAGCCATTTTCCTTTAATTATTTTACTCATTCTATCTATCTGCATCTCTTTAATTCTCCTTAATTACAGAATCACGTGCAAGTTCCAATATCTTCTCCATCTTTTCTCCTTCTACTTCTTTAAACTTCACAAGATCCACATTTTTGATGTCCTGAACAAAAAAATGTTTGAATGTTATTGGTGAACAAATATGAAAAGAAATAATAAATATTGCTTGATATTTCCTATATTCTTCATAAACCATAAGTACACAAAATAAGAAATTATGTACCTAAAGAAAAAGTATGTTTTAAAAGTTTTCCTAATGATGAAACATGTACAGTGGTACCTCGATTCTCAAATGACTCCCTTCTCGAACAATTCAGTTTTCAAACATATTATTTGAGAAAAAAATGTCCTGGCTGTCGAACATAAATTCCGTTCTTGAACCAAGCTGTTGTGGCCTGAACCCCCGAAATAACTCAACTGATGACCCGAACGACACTTCGACCATTTTCGGCCCACACAAAGCTTGCCCAAAACATTTTATCCACACCTGTCTCTCAGTCCACACTTCTGCTAAAATCTGCTACAAATGTTCTAGTTTTTCTTTTTTTGTTGTTGTTGTTTTTCTAAATATTCTGATTAAATAAGCCACCATGGGGTCAAAGAAGAATAATGAAAGCAGCAAACCAAAAAGAAAAGTTGTTAAAGCCACAATAGAGGTGAAAAAAGATCTCATAGCGAAGTATGAGAGTGGTGTTCGTGTGTCTGACCTTGCTACACAGTTTGATATGGTGAACTCTACAGTCTGCATCATACTGAAAAATGAAGAGGTCATCGAAGGAGCTGATGTTGCAAAAGGAGTGACAGTGCTTACGAAACAAAGATCACAAATAATAGAAGAGGTAGAAAAACTGTTGTTCATTTGAGTAAACGAAAAACAGTTAGCTGGTGATAGCATTTCTGAGACCATCATTTGTGAGAAAGCAAAGCAGTTGCATGCTGACCTCCTGAAAAACACCCCTGGAACGAGTGTTGATACAAGTGATGCCTTTAAGGCTAGTAGAGGGTGGTTTGAAAAATTTAGGAAGAGAAGTGGCATACATAGTGTGGTGAGACATGAGGAGGGTGTCAGGCAGAAACAAACCTCATTAGACAAGGTTTTAGTGAGAAATAGGTCCAAAGAGTCTCAAGCAGGTTGTAGCAGTGCAAAGAGACAGAAAAGGGAAACAACCCCAGAAGGTGACTCACCTGACGTTTTTATGGAAGGTGACTCACTCCCCTTCCAAACAATAATAACCCTCCTACTCTCCACATTCCTTACCACCTTTCACTTATGCCATCAGCTCTCCTCAGCACAGGTAAAGGGCAGTTAAATTTTCATTTATTGTTTTTTTATTGTGTTTATAGTTTTTGTGGTTGACTTTATGCATGTAAGCATTATTATACAAGTATAAATAAGCAATATTTTTACTTAAAATGCTTCATAATGCATAATTTTTGGAGGTCTGTAACAGATTAATTTAATTTACAGTATTTCTTATGGGAAAAATTGATTCTGGAAAATTCTGGAATGGATTAAGTTCGAGAACTGAGGTACCACTGTATTTCACTTAATAAAGGCATAAGTGAACACTAGACTGCAGTAAATAGCATTCATAGGACCAGTATTTGTTAAAGGTTTGTTTCTTTTTTAACTTTGCACAAAAATACACAAGTGAAAGACTAGGAGCAAGGCAGCTAGTCATCACCACCCACTGCCAACTCTTGGTTACACTTCTACCAACAAGTTATAATGCCTCCATGGCTGAAAATGTGAGCATGTTTGGTGGGATGGGGATTCAAACCTGTGACACTCATATTGCAAGTTGACCCCCCTAACCAACTAGCCATGCCCATTTGTGAACAGGAAACTAAACTAGTTTTAACACAATAAACTGCATCATTTATTACTTTCTAAAATTTAGGTACCTAAGAATCTAATGAGTAAAGGATAGGATAACTTTTATTGGTTCAAAGCTGATTTAATTGAGAATATACTATTTTCAATACTAGAATAAACTAATGGTCTATTCTGTACATATTTTTTTAATGTGGATTTAGACTTTAATGTACTTTCAAGTAAACCTTTATGATGTATTATTTTTAATTTTTAGGACAGAATTTCAAAACTGAAAAGTTATTTGTGGTTTGTAAATTTAGATGTCCTGGTTGTGTCAAGGAGTACAAAGATTCTACCACATCCACAATAACACTCATTAAATGGAACAATACCAAATTTAAATGGAAACCAGTTTCAACATTTCATGTGTCCTCTTTAGTTCAACGTTGATTTGATATGGATGTGAAATATTGAAACTAGTTTTAATTAAAATTTTGTACTGTTCTGTTAGTGTGGATTTAAACTATTGTAAATTACTTTACATGGTAAAGTGTATTTATTTATTTTTTGTTATATTGAAAATACATGTTAATTCAGCTTCAGGACATTCCATACTTATTATTTTCTATAGTTTTTTCTTCACAAATTTGGATAGATTACATCCAGCAACACTTACGTTAGATTGTTTTTTGGAAACAGTATTGCTTGTTTTAGTCCAAGCAGAAATTTTACTGAGCATACCTAAAAATTGTTTTATCAATTATACCATTTCTGTTTTCTGTTAATTTAGATAATATTTTATTTTCTTAATTTTGTTACACATTTATACGCTCTATAAGTAAGAACTTTCCAAATAATATTTTTAACATTTTAGGAAGAAAGTAATTAGAATATTCATATCAAGCTGAAAACATTGGGTTGTTCTACAAACTCATACAAAATCCATCCTGACTTCCAGGAATTACAATGCTGTAAGGAAGCTAATGATATAAGATTCAGCCACTTTAACCAAAAATACTGCATACACACAACATAATGTATTAAATTAAAAAATGTAAATTTTAATACGTAAGTAACAGCTATGTGCATCATGCAAAAGTGATCAGACATGGTCTGACTAGCCTTATCACTTTCTATGGCTCTGAATTAAAGTATCCTAAATGCCAGTTTAAAGCCATTTTCATGCTTAACAGTGAACTTGATATTATGGCATTAAGTTTAGATATTACAAAATCAGTTCCTTATTCCCTCGGTTTAGATATGGTACAAATGTTATTTACTTATTGGCTATAACACAGTTGTTTGGTTTCATTTTGGTACTTATATAGCCAATGCTTTTCATGGTGACATAAAAGCTTTACTCAATCATAATCTAGGACCCATACCCTTATTTACCTGATCGTACATAAATCCATTAAAAATGAGGTGACACTCTTTATCAGCAAATTATATTAATTTTGAAAATATTTAGGTATTCAGTTATGAAGTTCACTTTTGAATAAACTGTATCACAACATAAAACTACGGCATAATTCTTCCAATAATATGTGTTTGTACAATGATTCAACATCAAAACTGGTAAAGTAAGTTTCACCAAACCTTAAATCTTGAACCACAATATAGAAAACAATTAAAATTATTTGTTACTGTCAAATCAATTAATGAACACTGTTTGTTTTGAAATGTATGTTTGAAAAGCCTGATATATCATGATTATAAATACTGATATTGGATTTAGAGAAGTATTTTCTGTGGATTTTCAGTAGGTCACTGTATGACAACCAACTGCTCTGATGACATGGTAAACCTTGTTGGATATTACGTTATAATTTTTAAACCATCATGGCAGTTATCTTGTGAGTTTCAGGGCTAGAAAGCTGAACAAAAATTGTTCACCCTAAAAGTATCTCAGGCCAGACTACATTTTTTTGATTCTGCAGCATTTAGCCAAAGTTTTCCTTTTAACTGTGTGCTTCTGCCATATACCACTATTAAGTAGCACTAAACACCATGGGTAGAGCCATTATACACACTTAAAAGTTCTGTACTATCTTTCTTGCAACATTGGACTGTGGCAGTGACTTGCTTCAAAGACTACCACACCCCATCCAAATTCTAATCACTGAAGCCATATTATAGTTAAATAGATAAAAATTTTCGTTTTTTCTGCATGAATGTATACTAAATTATTTTCCTGCTTTTAGGGCTTTCATACCACAGAATTGCTGATTATTGCAGTTTAGGTAATCTTATTTTATTTTTTACATATTAATATACAATCCACCTGCAGGATATGAATGCAGGACTCTTAAAAAGGAGGACGGGTTTCAGCTGAAAAGAGGTTGAAGGTGGTTTTCTCATGGTCAATTTTGCCATTGTCTCTCTCTTGTTGAAATAAGATAACTATCCAGTTTCTTAACCTTTGCAGTGCTATGAATTATTATGTGCATTTGTTGACATAATTAGCTTACTTAGTACAACTGCCAAAGGTTTCTTTCTTCAATTTTATGATAACTATGTCCATCTTTTTCCCAATGTGCAATAGCTGCTTTTTTTAGGTTATATGGCTTTTTCTCAAAGTTTTAGCTGTTTTATAATTGATAAAGCTATATTACTTACATATTTTGATAGTCTCAAAAGGTTCATCTATATATTGATAAACAGCACTTACTTTCAAATTTCTCAGAAAAAACAAACTGTAAAATTTTAGGTTGTAAACCAAAAAAAAACATGCAAAAATGAATATTTTTTGCTGCATTCAATTATGATAATAAAGTAGGTATTGCATCTTTAATATTATTAAAAAAATGAAATTCCATGTTGCACTGATCGTTATGTGTAATTCCAAACCTTGCCAGTTTTACTTCTACTTTTAAGATAGTTCATGTAAATTAGATGTTTCATATGCCCCAGAAATATCTCTGGCATTAATGTTGCCATATGTGGATTAATAATACCAATACACAAAAACAAAGTGGTGGAAAACCATATGTACAGCATATCCTTTAAAGAAATTAACATGCATTTTCAAGTTACTCCTTATATTTTTCTTAACTCCTAAGAATATAATTCTAAAACATAAATGTTGTTTGTTGTATGTAAACATAAATGTCCTGCTTGCACCATGGAGCAAAAACGATTCTACCACACTCACAATAACACTTTAAAAGAAAATGTGCAGAACAGACTGGGATATCCATCAACTGTTGAGAAGCATGTGTCCTCTGCATGTAATTATGAAGCTTCTGGTGTTATTTTAGTATTTTAAGTTGAATCAATGATCTTTTAAAACTGGTGATACAAGAAAGTCTCCTTACTGAAACTATGTGTGTGAGGGAAGGGGTCAAAGTGTACAAATCAGACATTTTACAGTGTACCATTCAACATGGTATCATGTATTTGATTTCAGAGTTATCACCTATTCATTTTACCCTACATTACTGATTTAACAATAATTTATAGTAGAGGAAAATAAATACCAGATATAATACAAAGGATATGGAAAATGGTAAATATACATTTCTGAGATTCTTGAAGTTGTGCACATGCAGCATGAAAAACTATACAATAAAAAAAGTATTTTTATGCTCGCATAAATATCACTTTGTACTCTGACTTGCCATAGCCTGAATCAGATTGATACTGTGAGTTCACAGGCACCTTTTGAATACAAATATTTTCTAACTCATCTGATTTTTTGTGTGCAACAAACTTGTACATTAATAAAACATTGTCACATACTGTGTTTATACACATAGTAAATTCAGAATTATAGTAAATATTTCTTCTCTTGTGTGAGATTCAACTAATGGACTAAGTCTGTGCACATTTGGTTAAATCATACAAGGGTTGGTTTATCCTCTACATATCAAACTGTAAGTTGTTTATAAAATAATTTCTATGAAAGTTATTTATCTGTAAATGTTTATTAACTCAGGTAACTTGTCATTAATTTACTTAAAAGTTTTCATGTGGTTGTTTGTTTTTTTAATGTATTGATTTAACAAACTGTAATTCTCATAAAACTGAAAAAAAACATTATTAAAAGGAAAATGTATATAAAAATACATAAAAAAACTAATTTTATCTTTCTTGATAACTAAAATTCATTAAAATAAATGACATAATAAATTACTTTTTATATAAGTGATTTTCAACTTTTTTCTTCCCATGATTCCTTCAAAAAGCAATCTTACAGACCTCAAGTAGGTCTGTATATGGAAGCTAATACATACAGTATGGAAGCACAGCACTAATATTATTAAGCATAAAAATTAATTAAATTCTTAAATAAAATATTTGGACTTCTTTTGAATGTTCACAGAATGCTTATGATCTACTGATCACAACTTGAGAATCACAATTTTAGACAATTTTTATAGTTAGAAACTTACCTTGAGGTTCTTCCGAAGATTTGGAGAGAGTTTTAGGCTTACTATATGTCCTCTGTGATAAAAAAAAAAATGTATTTTTCACTTCATAAAACAATATTTGATGAGTACACTGTGACAAAATATGTTGATGTGATTCAGAAAAGAAAGATATATATATTCCCTGAATAAATTACACACAATAAAAAATAATATAACACTTCAAATATGTTAGCTGGATAGTTAAAATATTCTAAAGCATATAACCATTTCAGAAAACTTGATGAATATTCCAAAATTACATTTTCTCTGTAGGAAAATGTTGTTTGAGATAGAAACCTCTTCTCACATAATAGCTAGAATAATATTTTTTATTAGTGCTGTCCTCTATCTGCACAATTCTTGCTTTCCAGTAGCTTTGATACTCCATGCCCCCCCTCATATAGTATGCAAATGAAAATGTAACAATCCTCCATCAATAAGAGTGTCACACACCCTCCTAATACAGTTGACTTCATCTATACTGTTGAGGGCAAACGTCACTTCAAGATATGAAAAAAAAAGATGCAATGGAATTGGAGAGGATAAGAGAGAAATGTGAGCAAAGGTATCTATCAAAAATACATTTTCAATATAGGAAAATGCTAACTTCTGATATAATACCTTACCTCTGTTCACATAATAGCTAGAATCCCACAGTGAAATGATAGAGGAACCATGGAGTGGAAACCTTAATATATGGAATCCACACCACATCTGTAACAGGTATTACTGTCTGTGGTTAAAAAAGATGTTGCAAGTAAAAAGTGAAAAGAACCACATCGAATATAGTGGATGTGCAAATGGTGTAGAGAGGCAATGGAACCCGACATCTGGGTGGTAGTAGGAGAAAGTATAATGGGCAACTGCAAATCCTACTTTGAAAAGTAGGCCAGTATTCAAACAGAAACAGAGGTATAGACTGCTATCCATTTTCTGTTTTACCTATGATTATACATGAGTTTGTACAGTTTAGGACAGGAATATGTATGTGTAATTTAAAGTTAAGATGAAGTTTTGAGTAGTTTTGTGGAACATCCCACCTTCAATTCAGGTCCAGATCCCTTGGAAAATGACATCCAGGTGCAGTCAGGATAAAGGATCACTAACCAACAAGTATACCCTAATAGACACAACTCACCATATATAAGGACCCAAACTGAAACATATGTCTACTGTAGCTTAAAAATAAATAAAATGAAAAACTACCTGGAAAATAAACAGGGAACATTGCTAACAGTCTGCAATGGGCAAAACAGAGTGAACACTGTCAAACAGCCATGTGAAGAAACTGAGTAAATGAGGGATACTGGGAAGGGAAGGAAGGAAACTTTGTGATAGAGACCAACAGTGAATGATACACAATTTCCTCTGGTGCATGAACAAGGACGAAGGGTACACTAAATAGAAAATACATGACACTACACATATGGAAAGTCTGAACCACCTAATAAGGAACTAGACAAAAGCCATACATGAGGTCAGAGCATAGGAATGGTAGGGTAAAAGACATGCACATGAGGAAGGAGGAGGAATGCAGATAAAACAATGAATAAAAGAGATGACAAATGAAACTTCAGAAATAATGGGAATCATAGTTGAGCAGGCCAGAATGGGACAATCAGATGGATTCAATACAGTATGGTTTGGATAATGGTAAAAACCCTGGAATGGAGATGGATAGGAGAATAGGCATAAAGTTAAAGATGGGTCTAATCCTGACTAAAGGAATTGACTGCCAAAGTCTGGGGACAAGACTATAAGAAACTTTGTATTGAGGTGGATTGAAAATGTTTCCACAGAGGAGTATCCCACTGTGAACACAGCCGTCAAAAAACCTGAGGATTGGGAGATCACTCTGCCAGAAGTTTGTTGTGACAAGACTTGCAACAAAACTGAGATCATCTGAGAGATGAAAAGCCAAATGTTGAACAAGTTGAGTATGGACTCAGAAAATGAGATCTAAGGTTTGAAAACAAACTGATGTAAGAGACAGCAGTCAAATTGTTGAAATGGATTATAAATGATTTGACTCACAATACTAGAAGGAAATGATCCAAAGTCCAATAAAGTGTCAAGAGTTCCAGAAGACAAATGTGAGATCATGACTTAACAAAGACTGGAGGCTTCCTGAGAGTCCAAAATTCCCCTCCAACCAATCATAGAAGCATTGGTGAAAAGGTGGAAATCTAGTTGGAAAGGCAAAGGAGAAACTGATGATATTCTCTTGATAATGTCGCTTCCATTAGAGTTCTCTCATGTGAGTGTGGCCCAGGGAAATAAGGAGTTTTCAAGAAGCAGAACCTCGTGAGCAGATAGAGAAGAAAATAATTGATCCTACTGAATTAAAAGCTCCATGGAATGCAGATAAATTGGAAAAGGCTGGGCCCAACTGAAATGGGAGTTGAAAAACTCTGAGGTGAATGAGATATTGGGTCAAGAAAAGAATAAAATTTTCCACATTGACAAGCCAAGTTAAACAGGCAGCTTCTTCCAGAAAATACTGTGTTTGGCTACATAAAGCTTGTAGCAAAGGAACTGAAACTAATCAGACATTATAATGATAGAACTACAGCCCTTGAGGAAAAGCCTTAACTACCTGAGAAAAGTGTAGAAAGCTGAGGCTGGATCAAATGGAGACTGCAAAATTGATAAAACCATCCTCTATGAGCAAATAAAAGATAACAACAGGATGCCAGGGAAATAGGGATGTGAAAGTACTTATCTGATACATTCAACTTTATCGATCAAAGGCATGGAGTAAAAATCCATCAAAAAGAAAGGGAAGACTCCAATGTAAAATGAGGAAAGCCTATGTATCAGTTCAAAGTGGAAAGGTCTATTATCAGATGCCAGATTCTGGTCTTCTTGGGAACAAGGAACAGAAACCTTATGCAGGATGACCAATAGGTTTGATAGCATCCTTGAAAAGAAGCTCCTGAACTACCTCTGGTAAGGGGAATCTGAGGAAAAGGAAAGAGAGCAAGAAATGGGTCCAACAAAGGAGGAGTGAGAAAGTGAAGTTAGAGTCTTTTTGAGAAGACCTGAAATGCTCAAGAATCTAAGGTGAAGTTATGCCAAAAATGGGCAACCCTGGACAAAGTTACCTGAAGGGATCTGTACTCACTGAATAGCCACTGGAACTGGAACTATTAATGGTGTGAAAAAGAAAAGGAACAAAAAATATGATGTAAGAAAACTATGCTCAAAACCCACAAAAAATAAAGTACAAGATATTGCCAATCTAAATGTCTAAAAACTACAGTGCCAAATCGAGAAGTGATGCTTACACTCAACAAGATAGAGAGAACAGAAAATCAGCTGTTCTAGATATTGTGTGTCACATTTCTACTAGTGGAGGGATGTTACATGCTTATTTGTACGTCAGAGCACAGACATACCACAGGCAATAAAGTGAGGGTAGGTGGAAGTATTTAGGCCAATAGTGAACAAAAATCACACAAACAGAAAGCAGAACTAACTGAGAAAAGCAATTATAGCTGTTATGTGAATGGAGATAAAGAACTGTATTAGAAAGTTTCAATAGATTGCAATATTAAACACAAAAATCAACATACTGCATACTTAACACATTTATGTTTGACAAAATGGTGTACAAAAAACAGTAATTTGTAAAAACAGTTTCTTTCTGTTGTTTTGCTCAATACACATATTCTCTGTTTTTTTTTTTTTTAATATAACATTTAGCTGTGTGGAGTAACAAGATCAGAAATTAACATGGAAATATAAATTGGCTGATACTGGGCTTAAATAGAATGTATAAAACAAACCTCTCATCCCCAATACACAAGATTGGATAGGAAGGATTAAATGCCACTTTAGTCAGCTTGGTTTTCTTTTTCTGTTCCACAGTTTGTTGACAGATTGGCAAATGTTTATTCACACTAAGATCATAGATATGAACCTGAAATCATAGCATATAAGAACAGATGTTTGTTATGTATACTGATATATTTTTAAGATTCTTGACAAGTACACTAACCAACACCTTGGCAATGTATAGATTTTACCTTGTAAATGTTTACTATATAAACTATCCAAATGCTTGGTAAGTACATTACACCTTTACTGAAATATAAATTACAATTTTATGGATGTTCATTACAGAATCTAAAATTTTAAAACTTGGTAAGTATTCAGTTACCTTTCAAATGATTGGTAAATAAAGTCCAACATTCTGGATACGAGATACTCACAAGGAATAACTTACTAGATGTTTTTTAAATATATTAATTTATCTTTTCAAACCACTATTGACTTCATGTTGGACATTTCTCACATTATCTCTCTCTTTATGTATATATATTTGATATACACCTTTCTTGATGTCAATACAATATCAATTTAAATTGCCTACATGTTTAATAAACATATATATAGGTTGAGGATGTTATATTAAGACCATTTTGCAGCCTTACTGATCATACCCTATTTCCTAACCATGCAGCGCTTTTAATCACTGTAAAAGGCTCTGTCATATGGTTGTTATGTTGAAAACATCAATTGCCCATGCAGACTTTATGCATTCCATATAGCCTTTATGATCCTGAGACCAAGGTTTTCTTCTGCTACTGATCTTTAATGCATAGATTTTCACCTGTTACAAAACACCAAACTTTAGTCACTACAGCTGGAGCATGACTCCCTGCTGGCTTCTTGACTGGTCCAGAAATCCCAAATTAATCCAAATTTCAATGCCATAAACTACAAGGGAAATTCAAATCTCATATCTGAATACATCTTTATGACCTGAGAATATGAATCTTTTGCACTTGAAAGGGCTGTCACATACCCTACCCGACAGCAATACACATTTAGTGATATCAAATTACCTAAAATATGCCAAATAATGTAAAAATGTAGTTCTAATACATTACAACTTTGAATTGGCTTTGGTTGTCACATGACTTGCTGATTTCCATATTGAAAACTGTACTAACATAATATACTCAAACCCCTTCTCACAGTTTAACTTTCTGATATTTGTTGGGTTGTTAGTTCAACATTTCAATGTTTGGAAAGCCAACAACAAACTTTCAATAAAGTTGATTAGTGCACAAATTAATTTTCTGAATGGTTGATCTTTATCAAATCAAATTTTCTAGATTTTTAGTGCACACCTAGTTTATCTTTTTAAGACAAAAGGTGTACAAAAATACAATGTGCAGATGTTGTGATATTCTAAACTAATATAAATACATTGTAAATAATGCTAATAAGATTTAACCCAAAGACCACATTAGTTATTTAATCACATTTTCTAAAGTTTTATGAAGACCCTGTATGAGTTATAAAAATACAGAACAAAAATATATCAACAGTGCAATTAATTTCACTAATTACTACTGAGTTTCCTAATAATTCTACATAGAAAATAAGCAAGTTCACCTTATCTACTTAGCATTGTGGCAGAAATAATATAAAATTACTCAATATGATGCAATATGTGAACACAGTATAGACAAATCAGTAATTGAGGGTTGATGTTAGTAAATAAATTATAGATATTTACTTTTTACAACCTTTTGGTTGGGGAACTGTATTACTGTCATTTCTGCTTTAGTTTCAGTTTTAAAATATCCACTGTAATTTATAAAAAGTTACCAGCTGTAGCACCTTCATCAGAAAGGGAGATGGTTTATTCTATGATGTTTTCAGTAGACATATCTTACACTTCATTGTAATTACATCCAAAAGATAATGTGATTTTTGGTTTTTATGTTACAGCTTAAGAATATTGCATAAATAAACCTAACCTTTCCATTAGCTGTAATGGCAGCAAACACCGTAGAGGAGTAAGGAGCCCATGCTATGTCCCCCACTTCTGCATGTAAGTCAAAGGTAAACACTGGAGCACTGGAAAAAGATCCTCAGTCAGTTATTTAACAGAAAACTTCCTACATCTTTATCTATTTAGATAATAAAAACATTAAAGCTGCATATGTAAAGTTTCTTCAAGCTGATAATGAGAAATTCATACATCAGTTCATAATATCCTCTAATTCAAAGAACATTTGTACAGTAACTTAAGGTATCATTTATAACATAATAATTCACTGATACAATTCTGCAGGACTTTTATCCAGATTTTCACTCAAAGAAAAGTGTATAATTATTTTTCTATGTGCACATACTCATTGATAAAGTTGTTTTTCTGTCTCATATAAATAAATAAACTACTTTTCTCAATTCTTTCAGGTCAGAATTCAGTTAATTTTATAATACACATTAACAATGATGTGCTTTTTTTGAGTTCATTAAATTCTACCTATGGGATCCTTAAAAATTAGTTCTGATATGATATCTTATCTTCCCTCACAAAATAGCACTGCTCTCTATCAGTGCAAATATTCAATACATGCTATTAGCCTTCTCCCTTCTGCTTCTGCATATTCACATGTAAATTTACATGCAACAACTCACCATTAGTAGGAGGATGACACCATTCTTATCATACCCAGCATCCTCTTCACATCCACACCTATTAATCACTTCTAGATTGTGTCAGAAGACCTACACCATGTGTCATCATAAGTGAGGAAGGTTGTTTGTTTGGTTTGTTCTGAATTTCTAGCTAAGCTACACAAGGGCTACCTGTGCTAAGTGGGGAAGGTCAGGGGAAAACGTGAGAGAGGTAAGTATTTATTGGAAATACATTTTCACAGTAGGAAAATGCTAACTTCCAATACCTTACCTTACCTCCACTCACGAAATAGCTAGAGTCCCACATTGAACTGGTAGAGGGTTGACAAATAAAAAATCCCTCTTTTGGAATGCCCAAAGAGAGGCCAAGAGGTAGGTGTGGCACCAAAAGAGAAAACACCACACTTCAGTAAGAGAATGCACCCTATCTGTTACAGATACAATCCTCATTCATTTGTGACAGTGTCATGTACATTAAAGGCAGAAAAACATGAAGGAGTCTTGGAATGTAAATGACTGATGAATAAGACTCCAGGGTGCCAAATGGCTAGGATGCAACAGACTATAGTGGTAGTTTGACTTCATCCAACACCAGATGGTACATCAGATCAACTGTAGGTAGCGGATCACCTACATTTTCACCTCAGAACAGGAATTGATGGGGAAGACAAGCTTCCTTATCAAAATCCAACAGCATTCATGTACATTTCCAATACAACCAACCTCAGATCTGCTGGGAGCCAGTCTAAAATCTAGTGGCAGTAAGAGTTTGCCATCCATTCTGTGGCAGGAGGGATAACAGTGAATAAACTTACTTAGCTGGACCATCTCTAATCAATACTTAATCCACTTGGAATGTACATTTAGACAATGGGAAGAGGAGGAACATTTCAGCCTAGAAAATGCTATATGCCAGTTACACACGTGTAGAATGCCACTGCCCTACTCTCGAGTGATTGGTATGGCTCATCATTCAGGAGGACAGGCTCCCATGCCATGGTTCATTTTCTCAGTGGCTAAGAGCTGATAAGTGGTAAGGATTCTCATACTCTACTAAAAGAAAGGGAAAAAAACATATTGGAGAGTCCAGGGAATAGCATCATCAGAGACAGCGCAACATGTGACTGCAAAATTCTATTTTGAAAAGCAGAGCTACCATATCAACAGAGTCAACCAACTAAGATCAGGCAGCATCTGAAATTGTACATCAGGTTTGTTGTAGGAAGAGACTAAATGCCATGTTGCAACAAAAAGGGGTAGCAATCTGAGTAAAACACTCATGCTAGTTCATGAGCGTATGGTCTGGAATGAACATATTTACGAAGCAAAATATCACTAAAGAGAATTTCTGGCAGTCCTATAAAACACCCATTTCTACAGGGTGCACATCCCAAACATACAAACATAGCTGTTTGGTCATGGATAGTAATGAAACATAGACACAACCAATACCTGGCAGAATCTGGTATTGTACATCAGGTCTGTGATCGGAAGAGCTACAATTTAATTCACATCAAGCATGTCACACACCATTTGCTCCATAGTGAGATCCACAATACAATAGTAAAAAGCCCTCTGAAAAAATAAGAAAACAATGAAAAGAAAAAAGGCAACCATTCATTAAAGAAAAACTATGTCAGTAGTATAATGGAAAACGTCATCAACTCCGTGAGTAAAAAGCAATACATCTGTACAGTTCTTCTGCCAATTGAGAAATGATTAACGAGTGCAAGTATTAAGAGGGTGTTGGTTATAATAGATGTGTTGCATTCCTATTGGTGGAGAGCTGTTGCATGCTTACTTACATGTGGATATGCAGAAGTAGAAGATAGAAGGCTTGTGGTATGCATTGAAAATTTGTGCAGAGTGCAGTGCTATTTTATGAAAGAAGGTAAGATACCATATTGGAAGTAACGTTCAAAGGTCTCATAGGTAGAATTTAAGGAACTCAAAAAGTACATCAACTTTAATGAAAAACTTCATTTACTATGTACACTACATATTTACCTTCTGAGAGTCAAAATGTGCATGAAAAATTTGATTTATAATTTACTCTATGAGTGGAAAGTAGTTTTTACCATAAGATTAAAAATACTTTTCTTCATCTGCAAATTTTCAAACATTATCTGGATAACCCCTAAAACCTCCCAAATAAATATCAACATTTATTTTCAAAAAAACTTTATATATCTCCTGTTATTTGTTTACCCTAAATCTTTTTGAGGTTGGTTGATTTGATCAACCACATAATCACCATAAAAATTAGAAAATAATTAAAAATTTCTCCTATTTTCAATATGAAGTTGGTTGATTTGATCAACCATATAAACCACCATAAAAATTAGAAAATAATTAAAAATTTCTCCTATTTTCAATATGAAGTTGGTTGATTTGATCAACCATATAAACCACCAAAAAAATTAGGAAATAATTATAAATTTCCCCTATTTTCTTTCTGGAATGATTGCAAATTATAATAGAAAATACAATTATTTATCCTAAGCATCATAAAGCTTGTAACAGTGTACATCTGTTTATACTTAAGTTTTATTGATATTACCCTTTGAACTGTGCCAAGCTTGCAACTAACTTTACAGTATAAAATTGCTTAATACAGTGACTACGTACTGGAGTACCTCATAAAATTATTATTATTAATATTTAGTTTCTTCTCTTTATCTAATTGAAAAAGTTTTTAATTTTTACATTTTAGTTTTATAACAAGAAATACAAAATGCACATCAAAAATCTTTTTTTTTTCTCTTGAATGAACCATTAAATAATTTCTGTTTAATTAAATAATTCACAATAAAATAGAAAATAATAATGTGCAAAAAGTAAGGAAATAATATTCTATAGCTATCACAATTTTTCTGGTGGTGTGACAAAAGCTATTACAGATATAGCTAAGCTCCTCAATGTACTTCCTGTGGGAATAAACATAAAATTTGAACTGAAAGGAAGAAAATTCTCTATGCAGACAACAGTGTAATATATGATGTCATTTGATAGAGAAAAATTCTGATTTCTAGTGGTTATAAATGATACTTTTAAATGTGAGACAGAACTATTCGCAAGTTCTGAAAAAGAGGACGTGACAGGTAGGCAGGGCAACTCGTATCTGATTTTTTATTTTATTGCTCTGTAACTAAATAAAATAGTAGATAGTGTAAATTATGCTTTGTCTGAGCAATGAAAACATTATAATGAGTAATTTACATTAAATTTTGTACTTCTTGCAGGGGTAGTAAACAAAAATTAGAGAAGAGAGAAAACATATCAAATGTCACAGTTGTCACATAGGGAAGATTGAGATTTTTTAAAAATATTTTCTTATAAACTTAAGAACTTAAAACTTAGATACTACTACACTTTGATTTATTATGAAGGTTTTAATGCTGAGTTTATTCCTGTAGACTGACATTAATGCAGCTGAATTAAATTTTTAATGTAACTCTGTCAAAGATTGTAACATGCACACTTTGACCTACCCAAGATGAAAGGGTTAATTAAACATGTGATATTTTCACATGGTTTTATTTTTATGCAATGTATTATTACTGATGAAACCTGTTAGAAGCTGACTGTGTCCACCTGAGTGCAAACTGTATGCTGTTCAATTTGTTATGGTACAAAGTTTGGAGGAAAAAATTACTTGTTCTTTCCTTGCATGTGAAGCATTTTGTGGTGGGGGTCAAATCTCATTTATGAGTACTTTCAAAGTTAAGGTTGAAGACTGTGCATGTAGTCTGCAAAAACAGATCTTATCAAACTCCTCTAGTTTCTCTATAGAGAGTGTGTATTCACTGGTAAAGACATTATTAATTTTTAGTAGCAGACATAAATATTATATAAAAGATTCAACTGTATATATGTAATGTGTAGTTAAACTACTAACAATTTTTTTACTGGAATTGATACATATTACTGAGAATTACACTTCAATAATACACGTATTATTTACCTCAATAGCTGTAGGCAATGTGAAATTGAAATACAAGCAAAGACAGTTTTGAGCCCTATTTCCAGATATCAAGTAGCTTGTGTGACAACCCTCCATGTGTAGATGTGCGACACTCTCTCCTGATACACATGACTCCCTCTTTTCAAGTCTGCCAGACTATCACTTAGAGCTTTGGCAGAAAATTGAAGCACCAGTTTTCAGTGTGGAGGAATGGAGAGAAGGGTGAAAGGAGGTAAGTACTTAACAGAAATACATTGTTAGTATAATAAAATGAAGGGATTGGTGTAAAGGATAGAAAGAAACATCCTTTGAAATCATCCAAAGTTAATCCTAAATGTAAGAATCTCATAAAGAAGACCATACATGGATGATTGCAGCAATTCTGTACCAGGTATATCATACGTGCTAGTATGTAGAGAGGTGTTACAGACATTGGCAAAAATTATTGGAACATACCCAAAATGGAGAGAAAATGGTTTGACAGGGATACAAACCATCTTATATGTTGGGGTAGGATGAGAACCATATCATCAGTAGATCAATTACAGTATTAAACTCAGCCACTGGAAGTCAACATCCATGTGGGTTTAGGAAAGAGGATCATACCAGTAGCAAATCAATTGTAATCCAAACCTCAATCACCAAGTGGGGTAGAAAGAAGGATTATACTGTCTTCACCTCAAGTTTTGCAGAGCAGATAGAGATATCATGCTCACCAATCTGTGAACAGGGTACATGTGAGAAAAATTACCAATCCAGGAACCCAACATCCAGACAATTAGAATAATCAAGATGTCTCTTATTGTGGTCAAGTACAATTACCATCATACTGAAGTTGGGTGAAACAATGACCACCTGAAAAAATACATATGAACCTTAAACAAACTTGAAGGGTAAGGTGCAAATTGGTACTCAACTACCTGGTGAAAAAACCTAAAATAGGATCATGAAGGAGGTGAAAAGAAATGTGAAAAAAAGAATATAAAATGTCTACCTTAGGTATTCTAAGTCCTGGAAAAATGGCTCACCAGAGTGTGATAAACAACAATAGAGGAAAACTGGAAAGAACCAAGAAGTGAATGAGGCAGGACATATTCATCAAAGAACTTCAATATGCATCAACAGTGCATGACTAATGGAGGAACCCTTATGTATTGGACAGGTAAATGATAGGAAGGTCGTGGATATGGAACATGAATAAAGAATGCAATGGCTCAGAATGAGACAAATGAACAACTGAAAAAAAATTGAATTTGGCATCATGGATACCCTATATTATGCTCAAGTTGTAGGAGTCACTCCCAAAAAATGGACCACTGAAGAAAAAGATCTGTCTGTAAACTCAGAGTAAAAGTGTATAGTAAGAAGATCCCAAAAGAAAAGAAGTCGCATGTGTAGAGAAAAAGCCACAGATGGCAATCATACCACTGTAGAAGCAAGAAAGGGAAGGTATCCCATGAAAATTTCTTATGAAAGGTGGAATGACACAGAAAGGAGATGTAGAGAATTTTTATTGATATGGGAAGATGAAGGTTAGAAACTAATCTAACATTGTAGTAGCTCTAATTTAAAACCTTAACCATACAATAAGTATTTACAAATCTAACAAAATATACGTTATTGAATCCAAAGAATCATAAATACGAAAATTAATATAAAAATATTTAAAAATCTGTAATAGTATAACACCTTATCTGTTCAAAGTTGACAGATTACGTTCAAAATGTTTGGACTCCAAACTCCAGGCCTTACAAGTTCAACTCGAATAAAGATCAATTTCCTGATATATCAAAGCAAACAATTTCTCAGTCAAGTAACATCACCACCTGTAGCCTTGTAATTGTGCTGAAAGAAAATGATATTTTCAAAGTAGAAACATAAATTTTGGTGAAAACCAAAAAATAAAACAAAGATAAATAAATATAAGTAATAACTTAAAACTGTTAAAGTCAAGTATGAAGAGAAAAATATTGAAAAATATTTCAACTTTGCATGAAATTAAAAAAAGTGTGAAGAAAGAACAATCCAAAAACGTCTTGACTTCTAAATTAGAAGTGATAGTTTAGAATTGAATGCAGGGTGTCACATGCATCAGTCGGATGTATCACACTCATATTGGTAAAGAGTTTTTACATGATAATTTGTGTGGAAAATGCAACTGAACTATAAGGATTGTGGTACACATGGGAGTGCTAGGCTTGTGGCATTTAACAAAACATTTTACATATAGATGGCAGTAGTGGACTAGAATAACTATGTCTGTGAGTAGAGGTAATGTGCCAAACTATATTTAAAATAAAATAAATGGAGAAAAGCTGTATTTATATAATCAAGAATAAATTAAAATAAACCTTACTTAAAATGATAATGAGTTATACATAATTAGAAGCCAGCACAATGTAATGAGGAATAACTTCATTGACATGTCTTGACCCTTTCAAGGCAGAAATGATCTATTTAAAAACATCAAAATACATTCACAGTACATCTTCTGTCTGTAGTTGACTGATTAGAATACTGGATCACAAAAATTCAGCAGTGTTATAACACTGTTACACAATAGCAGGTTAAGTAGAACACAGTGCAACTGATTGTGAAACAATCAATCATTTCATGATTGGACCACCTGCAGAAAATGACACCTAATGCTGAGTTTAGCACGACTTCAAATGGATTCCATATGGCATAAAATAGGACTTAGGATTTTTTTTTCTGAAGTAGAAAATATGCACTACAGGGTATTGACTGAAATTTGTGGTATTTGAATACCACACATATATATATGTGCATTACACCAGTAGCAGAATAACTGTTACCCTTCAGGGGTACAGCAGTATGTCTGCAGACTTTATAACACTCGAAATTGAGTTTTAATACCTGTGATGGACAGAGCACAGATAGCCCATTGTGTAGCTTTGTGTTTAGCTTTAACTTATGCCATTTGTTTTAAAAGTAATATATTAAAAACAAATCCAACATACATAGAAATGTTTGTTTCACTGTTGGTTACCACAGTTGAATCCACAGCTTTAAATAATTGTCTCTTTTCCATCACACAGGTTGGCACAGTTACTTTAGGACAAAACTGACAAGACAAATTATTCTTCCATACTCTATTATTATAATGCAGTCTGTGATAATTTGACTTTAAAAATCACCACCTTAATTTATCATTAAACTCAAGATTGCACAAGCTAGAGCTAGCACTCAAAAATGATTTCTCAACACATAGTTATACCCCAACAAAAGTCTAGAACATTCTAAATAACATTAGATATTCTGATGCAATAATACTCAATCCAACAAGAAACTCAGAAAGTTCTAACAACATGACACAATAATCTTGTGACTGAAAACACTTGTTAGTTCATAACAATTGAATTACACATAATAATATATAATATTGCTTCTAAAAATAACTATATATGACACCTGTGCTATATAATCTAATTAAGTCATACCACTCACATTGCATTTAAACTGAAACACATACATTTATTTCAATTACACCATCACATATGCAAATAGCTTTCAAACTGTTTCTGGCTCCCACTCAAATTAGTTTATAACAATTTGGTTAATTTCTGAAACTACAGTCAATACCTATCATTTGTAAGGTGTTGTCACTTACAAGGAATCATTGAATAAACAATCACTTACCAAGTTCAACTGAACTAAGTCTTTAAATGCAAAATTCTTGTAAGTCAGATTCATTATTCATGTCTTTACCTGGTATATTTAAATATAAATTCAAATGAAACACAACTTCCTCACTTCATGCAAAAAAGTTCCACATTTTCTTTGGGTGTACCAGTCACAAAGATCTATCCAAAATTATTTTGTATTATTCATCATGCTCTTGTCACTCAGCTAAATCAGGTGAATGATTATCACAAAGCATCTCCAACATTTCACCATGGAAAAGTCACCAAGTATCTCAGAAAGCAATGGTCAAGCTCTTTCAACTACAACTTTAAACTTTTAAGTACCATCTTCACTTGTGAAAACTGTTGATGTACTAGGCATTAAAACCTTGTGGCACAAGCTCTCTTAAACTGTGTCAATAAAACATCTAACCAACCACCATCTGATATCATATGGATATCTTTCATGATAAAAATTGCTTTATAGCTCATAAAGTAGAGGCCATAAAGTTTGTTCAGCCCCATTAACTATGCAGTCAACAAACTTACCTAACTAAGGATCATCAACTCATAATAACTGAACTTTATAAAACATCCAACAGCTCAGAAAGCAAGGTCATAACACCTTTTCAGCAGAACTTTCTAACTTTTATTTCATCTCCAATCTGTATATTTAATGGCATCAACCATCTTAGTTTTATGGCAATCAAGTGGAAATTACAATTTAGTGTATACACTGTATAGTGAACATCATTTGATAGCTTTGAAGGGAAGGATAATCACTTCCTTTCAGATGACAGATTCTCAAGTTAATGATCATCTCAAGTCTGATAATTTGATTTAGTATATCAATGAGAAGGATATCAGCAGTGATTTGACTGACTGCTGAAGCCATTTGTCACCTTTTACTCTGGTGCTTTCTTACCTTACTTACACTAACAACCAGAGAAATACTCTCAGCTCTTTCCTCCTTATTTAAATGCTTGGCCAAGTAAAGCACTTAACTATAAAGCTTCAGTATCAGGAGTTATACTGCCTTATCCCTGAAACTGTTCATTCCAGGGTGTGATTTATTTAAAGTATGTAATTAAGAGATACATGTTACTTGGTTGTACCTTTAAATATTGGGAGAGATGTACACTTACAGTAAGGCATTATAAACCTTTTTCCTTTTGACTTTTAGCCAAAACCATCCTGAGATGTCATAAACATTGGTAGAAAAGAATGGCAGTGGCTCTCAGGGATACTGATATTTTAACAGATAGTAGGCCTTTGATCTAAGTTCTGTTAAAATCTGAGCTCCTCTGTGAGTCATGTTAACATTGGTAGTATATTTCCTGGTTCTAAGAGGGCTCATCATCACCCCATGAACCACTCACTTTGTCATTAAGCACCAATCATCTAACGAGATTGTAAGATAACTCTTATTGGTGGATGTTCCTCACTACTGGCTCCTCCAGCCTCTCTGTTCTTATGCTGCTTCAATCAGAATTGGGGATGATTTCATCTGGCCTTGGAGTCCTATGCAGACTGCCCCACCAAGTCTTAGACACACCAGTTGCCACACCACCAAGACAATTCTCAGGGGAAAACAATGGATGGCAGATATGAATGCACTAGAAACTAGCAGCTCTTCTTACTTGGTTGTTGTTTACAAATGGAATGAAGTCACAGATGTTTGCAGCACCAGCAATGTCTTACATTCAGGAAAGAACTTCTCCAAAACTTGAAAACTCTCTTTCTTTGATAACACATTATCCTTCTTGTTCATTGAATAAAATTCAATTTTCTTTAACTTAGAAGTCTTTTTTAAATTTAATAACACAAGTATTTACGTGAAGGGCAATATAATTTTAAGCAGTCATAGCAAATAATGATACCTTGTAGCCATGGCATCAAAATTTCCCACACCTATCCATTCCATGATATATCCAGGGTAAAGTGTAACAACTTTATACTTAATAAGTCCACTAGATAATAAGAGATTCTCTAAAGATATCAATTAATAGACAATACCAAATCTTTTAATGGAGATGAAGTATCAAAATCAGAGGTAAAGTGTACTGCAAAACAATATCTATTCAACACAAACACAATGTGTATACTTGCTGTTACTTACATGGGATGATTGCCATTATTTGATCATAGGACTGACTAATGTATAATATGCTTCAAATGATAACCCTACGAGACTGGATAGATGCAAAAAAGTTCCAGAATGACCAAATGCAATGTTTCTTAGTTTGTAATACTTTGCAGTTGCCTAAAGCAAGATGTGATATTCACACAAGAGCTTATTCGCATTACCTCATAGATTTGGTTATATCCTCTATATACCACATGAACAACCACTGAAGGGCATTGCTGTCAACATCTTACACAACACGTCATACTGAATGAACATAATAGCTTTCTCAATCAAGTTTATGTGAAACTTGCATGTACACAGAAGAAAAAAATAAATTCAGAATAAACACTATTATAGTAGCTGCAACTTGCAAACATTTGTGGCAGTTTATATTCCCCTTGCTTGACTTTTCTTTATTCTATTATTTTTATGCACGCTATTTTAAGCTATGCTCTCTTGAAGGTATTATATGTTAGACTGATAAATCCTGGTCTATTTAAAAAAAGTTTACATGGTCAGACGAACAAACTCACATAGACATAATTTTATTTAATAAAATTATACATAAGTAATTTTATTTGATAAATTACATGTAAAGTGAACAATAAAGTAATGATATTTATTGTAGTGTACTGAGTATGAAGTAAAGAAACATACAGAAATGAAGAATAAAACTTGTAATAAAGAAAATTAGTTAAAAGGTGCTTACATTTGTCTGTAAAATGAACCAAAACTAAATTATTGCAACTATTATAATGAAGGCCAACTTAGCTGAATATGCAGAAATATCTGAATGCATGAGCACAAAGTGATAATAAGCATATGATTTTGAATGAACTGTAACATGCATATTCTAGATTTAAATATGTAAATAAAACCCCCATCAATTGTACTTAGTGTACTTATTTTAGGAAATTACACGTGGGTTAAGTGTTGTTTGCGTGAAATACTTTACAAATAAAAACTAAAGTTGAAACTGAAGCCAGTCACCACATAATGACAAGAACATCATGCTTTCATGTACCATACTTATTGCATTAAATGTTTGACCAAGCAAGAAAACGGGTAAAATGATTCTGAATGGAAGAGCCAATCTGCATTCTGGACTCTTCAGATGAAGGCCTTTAACTGAGAAATTTGCAAGAAAAATTCTTGACAGATAAATGTAAGCATATTACTTGTATAGATCACAAAATAACAAAAAAGAAATCCATGGTATATTCAGATACCCCAGCTGTATGACCTCAGATACAAAATGAATATTCTAAGAGCAATTTATCAATATATGTGAACTGAAGTAGTTTCTTGCATGCCAATTAATGGTAGTTTATATATGTAAAACCCAGAGAGCAAGATATAAGTATTGTATTAGTAATTTATGAATATGTATGTTTATTTGTACTTGTGACTAAGTTACTGAAACAATAGTATTAATATACTAGTGTGCTTAACACCTAGTATGTGTGTATACTTAAACATCTTACATGCATGTGTGGTCCCAGATGCAAACCATCCAGTCTGCACTACAAGAAATAAACACTCTTGAATGGTAATAATTCCACTCCATGGAATAAATGCTCTGATAATGGGCTTTGTATGCAGCCAAGAAGGGACTTGAGTATATACTTGAACACTTATAGATCACTCCTTCCTCTACGCCTACTAGAAAAATGGTTGGATTCTCTCTGTGGAAGGCAATAGCAGTTCCACAATCTGTGAATAATATATATATTATATTAATAGATAACAAATATTATTGTTCATTAATATTTAATAATGAATAATATGTATAAGGTGTCTGCACATCATATTACAACCTAAAAGTTTATGATACTAAGGAAAATCTACTATACTATTATTTTCAATAGGAATTTGAATAATTATATTTAAATTTTTAGAAAAAAAAATAAATATCCTTAGTACAGTAAAATGATAAAGTAAATCACAATTTTAATTACTTTTTCTTTTCAAATCTCTTTTTTTTTTTTTTCTAAAATTAGGCAAACATGGAAGCACTAGTGTGGACAAATATTTATTCTGATAGATTCCTTTCCTTAACGGAATGGAATGAGCCAAGTTTACTACTTTGTCTTTATAAGTTAATTTACTCTGGAAAGTTTAGAGAAGTGCTCTGAAAATGTAATATTACAATTTTATCAAACTATGTTTATGTATCATACACATACACTGCTGGCCAAAATCTTAAGGCCAATGAACATAAAAAAAAATATGCATTTTGTGTTGCTAGACTCAACCACTTATTTGAGGAGAGCTTTGAAAGATGAAAATAAGAACAGGGAAAATAAAAATAAACTCTTTTAGCATTTAATAGGAAAAATGTGAACACTATGAAATTAGCCTAAATGCTAGCTGGCCAAAAGTTTAAGACCATACTGAAATGAAGTGTTAATTGGTAAACACTTAACGAAATTTAGTCATTTGTGTTCAAACATTAGCGTTGTCAATATCTCCTGTGTTATATTGTGTGAAAACATGGCAAAGGCTAAAAAGTTGACAGAGTTTGAATGTGGCAGAATTATCGAGCTGCAAAAGCAAGGTCTCTATCAACATGCCATTACTGGTGAGATTGGGCATAGTAAAACTGCTGTTGTAAATTTCTTAAAAGACCCTGAGGGATACGGAATGAGAATTTCAAGTGGTCGGCCCAAGAAAATTTTGCCGGCATTTAGCAGGAGGATTTGATGGGTTGTTTGGCAAGACACCAGCCGATAGTCAAACCAGATTTAGGCCCTTACAGATGCAGAATGCAGCTCAAGAACAATAAGACAGCATCTACGAGAGAAAGGCTTTAAAAACCGTAAACGTCTTCAAAGGCCATGCCTCCTTCCACACCACAAAACAGCTCGATTAAACTTTGCTGAGAAGCACCAAACATGGGATGTAAAAAAGTGGATGAAGGTTTTGTTCTCTGATGAGAAAAAATTTAACCTGGATGGTCCAGATGGCTTCCAACATTACTGGCATGATAAAGATATCCCAAAGGAGACATTTTCTACACTACACAGTGGAGGAGGTTCCATCATGATCTGAGGTGCTTTCTCCTTCTATGGAACAATGGAGCTTCAGGTTATACAGGGGTGTCAAACAGCAGCTGGCTACATTGGCATGTTGGAGAGAGCATCCTTATGACTGAAGGCCCTTGCTTGTGTGGAAATGACTGGATCTTTCAGCAGGACAACTCTGCAATCCACAATGCCCGCAGGACAAAGGAGGTTTTCATGGTGAATAACGTGATTCTTTTGAACCATCCAGCGTGTTCGCCTAAACTTAAACTCATTGAAAATGTTTGGGGATGGATGGCAAGGGAAGTCATAGAAATGGACATCAATTCAAAATAATGCATGATCTTCATGAAGCCATCTTCACCACTTGGAATAACATTCCAGCAAGCCTTCTGCAAACGCTTATATCAACTATGCCAAAGCAAATGTTTGAAGTTATTCACAATGACAGCCATGCAACTCAATACTGAGACCTCTTGTTGGGCTTTTCCTACCCTGTGTAAGACTTCTTTCTGGTATGGTCTTAAACTTTTGACCAGCTAGTATTTAGGCTAATTTCACATTTTCCCTATTACATGCTAAAAAGCTTTTTATTTTTATTTTCCCTTTTCATATTTTCATTTTTTGAAGCTCTACTCTTTATGTTCATTGGCCTTAAGATTTTGGCCAGCAGTGTACCTATAAAGAACCAAGCGTGGTTTGCTATAAAAGTAGAATACATCTTAAATGATTACACTAAAATTTACCTCTATGTATAGAGTAGAACATTATCTTTTTCACTACAGATACAGAACAATGTGTGAGAGGATAAGTATAAAGTATACTATAATAAAAACATTAGTGCACTGAATCTGAAACAATGGGCAGTTTGCATAATGTAAAATTAGGAACAAGTGTTATGATTATACCAGCTCTACACTTCTGATTTTTCTTACCTGAAACAAAAATTGTTCACTTAAATGATATTAAAACAACTAGCAGATCCCCTTTAACTGCACAAATATTTCACATTTAGAATTCTTCTGCTCTGTTACCAGAATATCCTCACGGTTTAAGTGGCAATCTTCATGTATAATAACTCTGAAGAACAGCATATAAGCTATCAAAACAATGAACCCTGACTGATTTAATTTAAATATGTTGGTTGCCAATGTAGGAAATATGTTGATGAAGGAATTTAATAATGATATTCTCAAAAATGGCTTTGCAAGATGAAAGAACCAGTAGTTTACCTTCAGTAAACTGTGGTCTGTGGTCCATGAGTGGAATATAAATTCTGATTAAAATGTTGGTACACAGGATTGCACACAAAAGCTGTAACATTTCAGTTTTGTTTGTTTTTTGAATTTCGCACAAAGCTACTCGAGGGCTATCTGTGCAATACCCTCAGATTATGAGTCGTACGCCTTAACACGCTTGGCCATGCCAGGCCAACATTTCCAGACAAGACTCAAAACTTGAGAGCTTTTGAATACTTTCACTATTCTTCTTCAGGAGAATAAAGGATGAAGAAGAACAGTGAAATAATTGAAAACACTCAAGGCTTGGGTCTCATTTGTAAACCATTACAAATTTGTGTGCAATCTTGTATGTTAACTTCAAAATCGTAAATTAATCAGCACAACATGTAACACAGTTACAAAGTGACAACATAAGTTACACATTTTATGTGTGAGATTTTTATTCTCCATTTAAAATATTTAAACTTTTCTAGTGTTCTAATTTAACCCTAAGTATTACTTTCTGCAAAAAGATTTTTGTCAAGTAGGTTTTCTACCATTTCATGAAAACATTTGTATTGTATTCTAAACCACTTTTGTATATGGGACTGCTTTATGTTGTCTTATGGTGCAGATATGTTTCCAGATACTGGTAGGCCAAATTTATGATTGATCAGTTATACAGACTGAATGTGCATGATTGTTCGGCTAAAGAGACTGGATAAAGAATTATGAAAGAAATCTTGATATTTATAAATCAGTTTCATATGTACTGCTAAAAATAAGACAAAGCATTGAATTTCATCAATGCTAACACTTCTACATTAGGCAGTAATAGTGAGTCTAGTTTATTATGTTGTTCTTCTGAAGAATGATACACAAACTACAACACTAATCAACATTTTAAGCAACATGTAAAGGTAAAGAGACAAACTATTGAATGAGTTCTTCTGTGTATTAACATGTTCATTATGTGTTCTGTATTTTAAAAATGTCAGAAAAGTGATATCCTCTACCTTTTGTCTCTAGATATATATCTAAAGAGACAGAAATTTCTAGTGTGCTAATAGAAGTTTATAATAAACTACTGGGTAATAAATGAGCAGAAGAAACAATAGCCTTAATATTTTACAGTATGTTTAATGCTCAACAAATAAAACTTACTTTCAATCAAGTCTGGACTTGTAACTTCCATCAAAAAGATATACACAAGACCAGACATTAATTCAAATGCATCTAAACTGTCAGGTTTAAAGTTTTAAAGAAAATATCATTGCTCATGTGACAGTAGGAGAGCATAAAGAGCCACAGCATATGAAATGGATACAAATTATAGAGACTCAAGCATTTAGTTGTGTAATTCTATACACACATTAAAATGCCTTTGCACTAAGTTGGGGCAATATTTGAATAAATTATTTATTAATATTAACTTCTGATCAAATCCTGAACTTTCTTTACAGCTCTTGTGATTTTTTTGTTAAGTTGCTTTTTTCACAAGGTGAATAAAATATTTTGGCATCAAAGACATATATGAATTCTAAGGCACATTTAAAGCTTTCCAAAGATGCGATTCGTTACTGTACTACAATTTAAAAACACAGTATTTTTTAAAATTCTACAGAATGTGTACAATTTAACTTGAAGCAAAGCATATTCATATAAATTTGCATGTTTATTAAACCATGTTACTACTTCTAAACTTTTACTTTTACAATTCCATTTACAAGTGTAATATATGAATCATTTCAATTATTTACTTAGGTAATGCACATCAAATAACTGTCAGTTTTGCTTTTTTTCACATTGTTATAGATTAAAGTTGAGGTGTTTTCATGTAATTGAGTTACTGTTACTGTTTAATCTTTACATTAATTTTTTTTCAGTAGAACCAATCATGTTTTTCTCTTTATTACCTTATATCTTTATTGATAGAAGTAGAAGTAGGTTTTTTGACAAATTTAAGCATCACAATTCAATGTTTCAGATACAGAAACTTGAGCTGAATTTTTGTTCCCAGATATTGTATTTTCTCAATAAATATAAAATATTTTTAAAATGCTATCTATATTAAGAAAGTGAAAATTATTTCAATACTATTTATATGTAGTTCTTAATAGATATAGTAGAGAAATACAACAACTAGACTTCTTAGATTTTGTTTGAAAATCAGATACTTCAGCTTATCAAAATTATTATAATACAAAGTCATACAGAAGGAAATAAATTACTGAAACATTCAGAAAAACTATATCACTAAATTAATAAAAAATAAATAAAAAAAAGCACGATGATGATATCATAATATTAACTTTATATGCAAAAACGGCTCGTTTGGGCTGAGAAAACACTTTACATAGAAGAGCGAACAACGTTTCGACCTTCTTCGGTCATCGTCAGGTTCAGTGCAAGCTAAAGACTGGAAGATTGAAATTATTATCTGATTTTCAGGTGTCATGAGCTTTATTGGTTGTATGTTACTTAAGTATGAGAGAATTTACTTAAATTCGCAAAAATAAATATAGACAGTTTGCAACAATCAGATGAGACTACAGATTAGAAGAACCAAAGAATAAAAACTGTCATCAAACCAATCCAGATGGGTGTGAACATAATTTAGCTGATAGCTACTCTCAATTAGCCAGTAGTTAGTCTTAACCCATGTTCTTTCCCAGCTACTGGAACTTGCTTCATCCTGAGCTATCCTAATGGAACAAGTTTCAGTGCTTCATAAAAAATCTTTAAATGCAGTATAAGAAACTAGTAACTGAGTTAAAGTAGCAAGATGTATATTTATGAGCCAAAAGTTTTGCATAACCCTAGAATTATCTAAATTTCCTTCATAACATCAAGTGAAACCTGCTGAATAATATTATGTTTAAGAACTCTGTAATGGAATATAAAGGATAATTCAACCTTTTTATACCCTACTGAATCCATGTCATGTAGTTTCTTTGATCAAATAATATTATTTCATATAACGTTTTTACAACTGTGTCTTATCCTTAAATATCTAAGGAGATGCAGCACTTATAGTGCATGAAAACAAGGTTAATTAAAAAAAAAATTTCTCTATTTGGAAATGACAAACCAATCAGAGTTCTTTACAAATAAAATAGTGACCACTATAAATATTAATTTGCTCTTTTTAACAATTCAATAAATGCATATTTTGCCCATGATTCTCATTTAAATTCCCCTGAGTTGGTGACTTGTATGAAATTGCCACCAACTGCATATTCCTGGTATTTTAAATAAATATTATTTATATTGGGTTGTTGAACCAGTGGCAGCCTGTAAAAACTTAAAAACATAGTCAGCCAACATCAGATTGTGAAAAAGAAAAAGGTAGACAAAAACATTTAGTCTTTTTAGATGCAATAAATGACTGCAAGTGAAGTAGAAATGTTTATCAGGGCATGAGATACAGTTAACTTATGGCTTTATGTTAGTAGGTATAAATTAAAGTGGTACAGTATACACCAGTAAGAAAAACAAAGGAAGTATATTATATCAGCAAAAAATAAATAGATTACAACAATAATAAAATATTATGCTGCTACAAAAACGTCTACCCATATTGCTGTGTTTAAAAAAAAAACTGATAAAATAATGAAACCAATAAGTATGCTAATTGAACAAAGAGGTGAAATTGTTTATGTACTTAGTCATAAGTTATATATACAAAAATTTGGAAATAGATAAGACAAGCTTATGTACATAATAAGCTAATGACATAAAATAGATTAAATTAGAATTATGAAAAAGATTTAATTGGTAACTTTACAAGGCTAATCCCCCCCTAACATGATCTGGAGCAGTGCTTCTCAACTTTTGCATTTTAATTTACTATTTTTTTATCTTTTTTTAGAAGTGCAGTGAATGAGCTGTTATGAAAATCTTATAGGGCTGAATGATATTGGAAAAAATTGAGAAGTGCTGGTCTTGGGTACGTCTTAAATTTAAGAGGCTGGCTTTTTTTTTCTGTCTCATCAGTGTGTTCATTACTCAGTTTATATTGCTGACTATTAAATATACATTACAATCTATTGAATGAAGTTTATAAGCAAAACTATTAGCATTATATTTCTAATAAGTATTTAATATTTAGTTAATGCTGACAACTGATTACAGCCATAGGTAAATTAAGATGATATGAATGATTGGCACACAAATGTAACAGTTATCAGAACTAAAGTAATTGAGAACTTTAATGTGCATTTTCTTTTCTCCTGTATTTTGTGTGATACCAAAATAGTGAACTACAAAAATAAAAATGTGTGAACTGATCTTAAGTTGGTACTTCAAAGTTCTTTTGGCATACTTTTGGCTCCAAAGATCCAGCCCAGCTGATGAGTTTCACTCTTGTGTACAATATCTCTTGGGTTCATAAAACATGGAAATGAAATTTAATTTTTGCACACCTCTGATTCAGTATCCATAAAAGACTAATTACAAGGAATAAGAAGAAAACCATCTGCAGTAAAATGAGACTTTAATGATTTTGTTGGACTTTATTTATAATATTTTATTGTATTTATTAGATATCAACACTGTCAATGAAACTAAAACTAATCAACATATTTCTCAGTTGATTGAATCTGGTATAAGATCTAATTTATATTTTCATGTTTAAAAACATTAGGCATTATTAAGCACTAATTGCACTAGAATTTTTTTTATAGTAAACCAAACCTTTAAAATACATTCTTTTTTACAATGTTTGTACTTACTGACAATTTCTAACTTGGTTCCATCTGGTCCTTCAAGTGTATGATTTTTGTCTTTCAGCAAAACAATCTCGGTAGGAATCAATTCCATCTGTAAAAAAACAACAACATAACAGCTAGAAACCCTTACTGACCTGGTGAAGGGTCCAGTGTAACATTATCTTGATGATCCCCTTCCAGAGAGCATCCAAAGTAAAGCCATGGAGAGGTGGGAGTATGTGTATGTGTGAATAAATAATTTGTAAGACACACTCAGTACTTCTGAACCAAGTATACTCTACACTTGTGAAACTTATGTATTGCAATAAGGGTAAAATCCTTGGAGGAACACCATAAATTAAATTAAGGGATCTCTGCTATAGAATGGCTAGGACAGGGTCCTCTCCTGTTAAAATAGGTCACAGAAACTGGAAAACAAGAAGACCTTCCATTGTAAAGACCTGTATTATTGTGTGTGAATTTCCAAAACAACCATTACTAGTAATTCCTGGGAACAAAGAGCCAGAAGACAGTAGGAGGGTGGACAGCAGTGTGGCAGTTGAACTCCAGTCCAGAACCAGGCAACAATGGGAATAAACCATCTAGACCATGATAGGAGAAGGGTACATAGGCAACTTACATATTAGGACTTACACTTAGAATAAGTACAGTGAATAGGATGAGGCTGGTATGTGTAAAAAAATGGTGTAGAAAAGGGCACCTACCCACTCATAGAGAAAGGATGCAGTTCAAGACAGTGATGGGAGGTACAAAGGAACCTGCAGAGCAGGAAATGATTAGATGATGTGCATGATGCGAGATAAATGTACATGTGGTTAACAAGCCAGTATAAGCTATATCCACTTTAGAATAATGGAATCAGGGACATTAAAATGTGATGTGTTTGATGTGAAAATACTTGGAAAAGGTGACAATTAGCAGAAGAATATGAGAGATGAAACACTGAAAAGGGAAGTTCTCCAATGAATAAACAAATAGGAACAACAACAACAAAAAAGGAGCAGTGTGAGCTACATAACAACAGAGAGCCCAAACAAGACATAAGAGGTGATCTGAATTGGAATGAGGATAAAAATGAGAAATAGATAAGAGGGAAATAGGAATGAAAGCAAATCTGGCCTCATATGTGGCTGAAGTTTTGGGCAGGAAAAACCTACTCAGGTATAGGCCCAGTGATAAAATGTGTGACAGACATCAACAAAGACCAAATGTGAGTGTTGATGTTATTGTGCCAAGAGGAGTAAGAAAAGTTCTTGCAGAATTGGCACAAAGGAAGGAAGTGTGAGAGCATGAAGGATAATATTGAGGTTCCAGTCAGAGAGGGTAGTAGGATGTGGGGGAAGCTAAAGGCAGAAGGAATGAAACAAAAGAGTGAGTACAAGAGAAGTGAAGACATAGTTAAAATCTTTTGACATGGAGAGTGACTGATCTTACTAGCAACAGTGGATATTGATAACTCCCTTGTCAAAAAGCCAGGTTAGGAAGGAAATAAGGTGTGAGAGAGTAAGAAAGGATGAAGGAAAATCATGACATGAAAAATAATGATGGCAGACATACTGCTTACATTGGTAAAGAAGGGAATGATATAGCATTCCTGACTCATATTTTCTAAGAGGGGAAGATAAATAGGAGATGTCAGTAGGAGGGACACAGAAGTGAAAACACGGATTGAAATAACCAAAGTAAAGCTACCAACAGGGCTCGACATGGAATGGTTTGTATGTTGATAATAACATGAGGAAGGAGACAAATGTAAAGTTGTTGGTTCATCAAATCCTGACTAAGGGCATTAATAGCTACAGACAAATAATCAGGAATAGGGGACCTAAATCTAGGAAGCTTGAAATTCAGGGAATGGTGATGTATCCAGTTGTGGAGTACTCCGCTGTGAACACAGCCAATTATTCTTTTCAACTCTGTTGTTACAATAAAGTCTGAGATGATTTCACTTTAAAAATTTGCCACTATACACTCTTTATCTCTCAACTCATGATCACACAGTCCGGAATGTATTCATACCCCAACAAAAGCCTAGAACATTTCACGCAATACTAGATTTGAATGCAATATTGCTCAATTATCCAATTAGAAACTCAGAAGTTCTATCATTATGATACAATAATCTTAATATTGAAACCAATCACTAATTCATAACAATTGGACTGCACAACATATGATTTGTATGAAGTTACTTAACCATAACATATTGTTTCTAAAAAAACTAAATATAACACCTGTACTATATAAAGTATCAAAATCATGATGCTCACATGAAACATAAATTGAAAGATTCACGTATATTTAACAGTATTCCACACCATATTCTTGTCCTTATTTTTTCTAATTCTTGTATTCACTGTTAAACTATTTTATCTTTCATTTAATTCTAGTTGCTGTTTCTTTCTGTATTTCTTTTATCCTGTTTAATATTCTCACAACTATTACTTCTTTTACAAATATTTTTTTTTTATATATTAAATCAGCTTTTAAATTTCTATAAAAATGCACAAACCATATTTTCATACAATCTTTTATGAAAGCTACTTGCAACTTACTCAAGATTTTCTGTTTTACTTTGTTGAATTTATTCTAAAAATTCTCAGTTATTCCTTATATTTCCATTCACACTTAGTTCTAGTACTTTTATATGCTATTTTTCTTGCTTTTTTTTTTTTACTTTTTTAATGCTGGTGAGTGTAACATTTAACCTTGTTTTCCAAACGTTTCCTCTTCATTTTCCTTCCCTTTAACAACATATTTTTCTAACTTTGACAAACTACTACTTATTTCCCTCTCCCCTGTCATCAGCATATAATTTGTAATGATTTAATGTTTCTTTTAATTTGTGGCTGCTTAATTATACTACATGTTCATGCCATTCATTTTTCTCAAAACTGTCCCCAAACAAGTGGATGCAACTGAGTAGGTTCTATTCTAAAATATACTCTATAATCCACTGAATGAAAGTAACTAGTGCTACTTTTTATACTTCATATTAGAGTGAATGTAATACATAAAAGTTTATTCTGTATGAAGGATGAACCTAAAGAAAATAAAAAAGTGTTAAACTTCTATACATCACTTAAGTACATAAGTAAATTGGATGTAGTCCATGCAATTAATTTTAAAATTTTGAAGATTTGTTCTTATTATGACAGGAAATGACAAAGAATGGATTTAGTTTGCTTGGAATTAAGCACAAAGCTACACAATGGTCTATCTGAGCTCTACCCATGATAGGCATTGAAACCCGATTTCTAGCAGTGTGAGTCTATAGACATACTGTTGTGCCACTGGAGGGGGTCATTAAGGATGGATAGAATATAGTAGAGTTAATCCAGCTTGGTGGTGGTGGGACAGGCAATCATCTGCAAATCTTCTATAACCACTTAATACTTTATCAACTAATTTTACTTATGACAGATTCTTTTGACAATATCAAACTCCTACTAGAAGGATATGTACTTATTCTACTTACAAATATTACTTTAAACTTCTTTGACATATAGCAGATCATATCAAGACATATAATTTAATTTAAATAATAAAACAAGTATAGAAGTAATTGGTATTATACCTTAATCACTGTCCATTTGATAGCCCTACCATCTGCAGCAACAGAGCAGAAATTCATGTTACCATCGAGATCATCATTTATCCACTTCACCTGAGAAAAGATGTGTTAAACTAATATCATACATACACAAGAAAGAAAAAGTGAGAAATAACCACAGTTCTTTATATTTAAAAACAAATACCTATTTTCAAACACCTATTGAAAATTTGTGCAAACAATTTGAAATTTCTTCATAATATATAATCAGGTATAAAAAGCTTTCCATATCTTGCAAGATAATGTAAAATATTAAAAAAGATTGTTGTCATTTTCTTCATTAATGCCATTTTGTTTAAAATATTTAATTAATTAGGCAAGAATTTTACACTTTTCTACACTAAAAGTATTTCAGATAAATACTTATCTCTTAACACATATTACCTAGAATAGCTTTTCTTGATTAGTGCTGCCCTCTATCAGTGCAATTTTCACTTGCTACTTGCCTTGATGCTCCCATGTATCCCCGTGCACTATGGCTACACTTTAGCATGCTAAAATCCTCCACCAATAAGAGTATAACACGCCTTTCCAGTGAAGTTGACTCCCTCTAGTACTTAGGGCACTCTTATCACTTCAAGATTACACAAAAATAAAATGGAATTGGAGAGGATGGGTAGGAAATGTGAAAAGTGATAAATATATATTAGAAATGTATTTTTGGTGTATGAAAGTGTTATCTTTTGATATTGTACCTTACCTTTCCTCACATAATAGCTAGAATCCCCTACTGAAATGGTGGAAGGACTAGTAAAAAGGCTACCCAGATGAACACTCTTTAGCTCAACGAGAACCCTTGTAATGTGACACCTGAAGTATATGGTTATGCTCATGGGATACCACACCATATTTGTATACTCAGTCAAAGGGAGAATCAGACTACAACCAGGCAATATATGGTATTTGGCTGCAATCCACAGTAGAAAAGAGTCCTAATCATCTTATCTTAAAACTAGGAAGCAGAAATGATAAACAATTTCCCTTCAAACAACTCGGCCAGGACACGGGTGCAAACCCTGTACACAACCAATATCAAACCACATGGGAACCCAATGTCAAGGTAATGATAGGAAGGGAGAATGCAAATATAGTAGGTCAAATCCAGTTCAAAACCAAGCAACATCAGGAATTTTCACCCATTCTGTAGTAAGAGAAGAGTCCCTACTAATAACATTTATAAGGATTTATGTTGGCTGGTCCTAAGCTAATCCAACATCAGACCACCCAGGAAATAGCATCTAAGCAGCAGCAGGATGGGGAAAGCCCGTTTGATGTGTAAACTTCATATGATGGATTCATCCACTGGGAGACAGAGTTTAATAATGTGGTGGGAAGTCCATAGAAATGGAAATCAGGTGTATTTTTACTTCTTGCTTTTGAAGTTCATATGTTATATTGCTTGATAAGCCTATAGAGTGCACAATTCTTCACAAGATTAATTACATGATCACATTTAGTTGTATCAAAACAATCCAAATTGCCACTTTAAGTCACCTCAGGTGATGTCATTTTACTGTTTACTGACTGATGGCAGAAAAAACACTACTGTATAATGGTGCAAATATTTAAAACCAGTGACCCCTCCAGGCAGTCTTAGGCCCCCTTTCAGGAAAATTATAACGTGGTAACGCAAAAATGATGAGGCACAAAACAGTGGGAGCAAATTGTATAATGAAGTAAATGCAGGGTGCAGCATTAACAGGGAAGAACAAAAGAAACAATGGTTAAGAATCTTACATGATGTGTGAAAATTAAAATATTATTATGTAGAAAGTTATTTTGTCCTCCTCAACTTCAGCTTCAAAATTTGTGAAGTGTGGCAAAATGTGTAGCAGGAATGGAAGAAGACAAATACAACAATGTGGACCACAACACATGATGGATGATATGACATTGCTCTTTTTCTTAATGCATTTTCAACCTGAACAGTGGCTTTTGAATACATAATAGCTGTCATGATCACAGCAGGCAATAACTTCCCAAATGCTGGTAATAGTGAGTGATTTTGTACTCACATTAGGAGAAAAAGGTATTCATGTTAAACACCTTTCAATGTGACGTACGTACATCGTAAATGGATTACATAATCTCAACTTTCCTTCCAAAAATAAAATTAGCGGATGAAATCTTTTGAAATTTGAAAGAACTTTCCTCAAAACATGTAGTTTCAGAAAAAATATTTAATTTTGATTTTATTGAACAATTTCTAGTAAACATTCCTTATTAAATACAGTTATTTGTAGTCAGACTCTGAAAAGTTTATGTGCAAGGTGATTTTTCATCTTAAGTATAAAAATACTTTTTTTTATTTTACAGTTTTCAAATTTAATTTCCATAACCTCTAGAACCTTCTAAGTGAACATGAAAAGGTTTTAAAAGGAAATGTTAATATTTTATTTTCCATTATCTCTCCACATCACTAACTGTAGCTACTATCATCAATGTATAGTGCAACAAAATGTTTGTTTTTGATTTTCACACAAAGCTACACAAAAGCTATCTGTCCTAGCCATCCCTAATTTTGCAGTGTAAGACTAGAGAGAAGACAGCTAGTCATCACCACCCACCTCCAACTCTTAGGCTACTCTTTTACCAATGAATGGTGGAATTGACCATCACATTATAAAGCCCACATGACTGAAGGAGCTAGCATGTTTGGTGTGGTGGGGATTCAAACCCACGACCCTCAGATTACAAGTTGAGTGTCTTAACCACCGGGTCGCAATGAAATGTTTAAAATTAAGAAATGGAAATATGTATCTATCTTTTGATTCTTTGTCAAATAATCTTGAAATATCTTCTCTTCACATATAGCAGTAAAGATAGTACTAAAGATAGTAGTACTGTCTGTTGTATGAATTTACATAATTTACATCCAGGGTAATGATTCTCCAGCTCGTTTTTAATGCTTTATTTTCTCTTTTTGATTTTTACTTTAAACTCTTTATGTCAAAGCATGTCAACAGGTGCCTGTGTATCATCAGTAAATATCTCTTAGCATTGACAAAGTGTTTTTCCCCACCTTAGCCTATATAAGCCTTGTAGAGCAAGACAAAGTTTGGGTTATACTTAGAAAGTTATTAAACTTTTCCAGTATTAATTTTAAAACAGGAATAATACATAATTAAATAAAATATAAAAGTAAAACCTAAACATGATTTAACCATTTTCCAAACTAACATATATATATATATAAAAGTGAGACACAAAATAACTAAGTGTTAATTATGACAAACCTCCAACAATGGTTTAATGAGCTTGTGAACAAGTAATGCATACCAGTTTTAAAATAACCATGTCAAAGAAGATAATGATGTGTTTGCATGTGAATGTAGAAAGAGCATTTCCACAAGAAGGTGTGTCCTACTCCGACTGACAGAAGTATTTGCTTCACGATATGTAATCATGCAGTAGTGCAATTTCAACTGATTCATGTGAATTTTATGCAAAAGTCTTCACAAAGTTGGTGGTATGCAAGTACCTTAGGAAAATTAATGCATATTTAAGAGGAAAATAGATTTCTGTGTATGGGGGAAAGTGATCATGTCAAAATAAAAATTAATAAAAAAAATGTATATTGAACTTTTACGTTACAAGTTAGTTGCAAGTGTTTTCATAATAAAATGATGTACACATATATATTTCACACTAACTATTACTGAGTCACATGTGTTATTCAAGACATTTTATGTACATGTAATTCTTACCTCCCACACTGGATCTGTATGTTTGATCATAAAATCTGTAGTCATGCAAACAGGTTTGTTCTTCTTTTCTTTTAGGTTAAATATGGAAATAGATCCATCACACATTCCAACAACAAGGAAATGTGGCCTCTGAGGATGAAAGTCCACACTGTATACTCCAGTATCTGTTTCATATATCCGCTCTGGATGAGATGGACTTTTCAGAGAATACAAACAAATTTCTCCCTGCGTTTGTTGAAGGTAGTCATCTGCAGGGCAAAACAAAGACTGATGGAAATATCCAAATTTTTAAAACAATCACAACTGATGAAGCCCTTCTTGTGTTTGTACTAAGCTTATATCCTTATGGTTATGGAAAAAAAGTGATCATATCTGTCCTTTGAATGAAATACATTTTGTAAATTTAAAAAAAAATCAATTTTAATCTTGCTTTGTGTTTGTTGTATGTAACTACAGATATAAAAAGTTATAAGTAATTAAATCCATTACTAATATATGTTGAAAACAGTTATCTGTAGAAAATCCTCCAGAACTGAACTTAAGAAAGAAAATAATTCTGAGAAAAAGTATTCCTATGTTTGGTGAGTGAAGTAAACTGTAGGAAAAAACGTATTGGAGATAAATGTTCCCATGTTGGTTGAGATAATCAGCAGTAGGACAAAATACAACTGAAGAAAACTTTCTGTTTTTTTTATGGTAATCATCTGTAAAACAAAACAGAACTGGGGAAAACTGTCCTTTCTGTTATAGATAACCAAACTCTAGGGAAAAACAGTACTAAAGAAAATTCTTAACCTCTGCTCATTCAAGACAATCAACTGCTGTAGAAGTGAATGGAACTAAATAACTGTTTCTGTGTTAGCTAAATGTTGTAAAAAATAATTTACTAAATAAATTTATATCTCTGTTGAAGGTAATTATTAGTTGAAATAATCAGCTCTGCCTCTGAGATTTTTAAAGATATGTGTGTAAGAAAACTAACAAATTAAAATATATTTAATTGTGAAAAAGAAGAGACAAAATATGCTTTTTTCTAACTTAAAAGTATTTCTGGGATACATGTACAATATTGGAGATAATAATAAAAACAGTGAATAAAATGAGCATAAAATGCAAATATTAAGGGATTGTTTCTTTCAAAAGTATGAAAATAAAATGCACCAAAGTATACTCACATGTTTATAACTTACACTGTGAGACAGCACCACACCAGCACATAGATAATAAAAGTATAAACAATCACACCATTCCCAACAGTAGTGGTATGAATATATTTATGAGTTTCAGGACAGAACAAACATGGAATAGAAATCAAATTTTTAGCTGATAAAGACTACTACATTAAACAAACTGAGGCAAAATTTCATATTACAGTGGAAGCTGTGTGAAAACTATATGGCATTTGAAATGCATTAGTACTGTTAGTAATAGAAATTATATAATTTTCCTATGTTGAAAATGTATTTCTGACAGGTACTTACTTCCTTTCACATAAATAGCTATTCTCATTTGGTGCTGTCCTCTATAAGGAAAAAAATTTATTTTGCCTACCACAAGCCTTGAATCTTCCACATCTGGAATTGACTCATTCCAACATGATGCATGTGACTTCCTATATTCAATTCTCCCAAACTATCACTTCCAGTTTTGGATGAAAATGGAAGTACTAGTTTTCAGCAGGGATGAAGGGTGGAAAGTGTGAGAGGAGGTAAGTGCCTATCAGAAGTATATTTTCAGTATAAAAAAATTATAATTTCTGATGCTGTACATTACCTTTTCTCACATAAATAGCTAGATTCCACACGAATCAGATGGGAGGACTGGTGTGAGAGAAATAGGCATTCTTGGAAAGCATTCAAAGTACACTCCCAAAGAAATCTTCTGATCATATGTGGGAGACTGAATCACTTCTGAAACAGGCATACTCTTCATCCATTTGGGAAAGATATCAAACACATGGGCAAAAAATTGAAGGAATGTGCATAAAAGGGAAGGAACTATGGAAGAATCATGATCCAAACCATATATTATATATTAAAGTTATGAAACTCAATCCCAAAAAAACATAAAAGTGGATAAGATTAAAGGATGTGCCCCTAAGTGCACAGTGGGAAAGACATGATGGACTGTACATTGCAATTCATTAGTAGGATAGGTAAAGAACAAAACATTGCTTGACATGGAAAAAGAATAAAGATGACAAGATCTTGAAATAAAAAAAAACTATATATTGAATATATCATGACAAATACCCAACATGACACTGAAAGCACAAGAGATGCCCCAGAAATGGAACAGTAGAGAAATAGATCTCACTGTAAGTCCCTACTGGTAGTAGAAGGGAAACAAAGAGCAGTGTTCCACTCAAAAATTTCCCAAAAGGAAAGAAACTATGTGTGGAGGGTTGGTTGGTTTGGTGTTTTATGGCACAAAGCAGCTAGGCTATCTTTGACAAATATCTGGTAAAAAGTTAAAATTAAAGTAAATTTAGTAAAATTCATAAAAGGAAATTAAAGTAAAACAAACCAAAGTTAAAAAAATATATAAATAATTTAAAAACCAATGTTTACATCTTGTCTATAGCAGTAAGAGAAAAACTATAGTAATGCAAGTTGTAAAGGACTTTCTGAAGCATAATCACAATTATCATAACTCGTCAGGGTATTTCAAACAGCAGTGTTAGTCACCTGAAATTGGCCCCTCCAATCCAGGTTGAGTTATTTGATGTTACGGTCACTTTCTAATTTCAAATCAAACTAGATCAACTTTGATTCATAAAAGGGAATCACATTAAAAAAGGTCTAATGTATAAATTAAAATACTTAAATAACATTAAAAAGATTAATAGCCTTTAAAAAACTAAAAACATTTCCAAGGTGGACAGTGTCATCATCATCAATAACATTGTCTAACGTTATGCATAAATCTTGGGACAGAATATGTAAAAAATGGCGCCATCATTCAGAGTCAAGACAGTAAAATGTGGTTCATTGTGACCTGAGTGTTAAACAGACAAACACATTGGTGCATCAGTCCCAGATAAAAGAAAACAGTGAGTTAAAAAGCTATGATCAATGCGTAGTCTAGTTAGAACAACCCCTCTTTCCAATCCTTATGGAAGCAGACAGCCAAAGTCCAATACACGGTTTTGTGTGTGTTTGTGTGTTTTTCTTATAGCAAAGCCACATTGGGCTATCTGCTGAGCCCACCGAGGGGAATCGAACCCCTGATTTTAGCATTGCAAATCCGCAGACTTACCGTTGTACTAGCGGGTGGCACAAGGTTTTATTTGGAAAAGCTTGTTTTCACATTGCTCACTCTAAGTCAACTGCCAACTGGCATGGAGCTGAACCTTGAATACAGTACCACAGTCCATACATGGAACAGATACAGATGTGATATTGGCAGAGCAGATAGATTTAGCTGTGGGTGTTGGCAAGCTCATTCCCACAAATACCAATGTGGCATGGTATCCATAAAAACTGGATAGAAGTAGATGTTAAAAAAAATGGGCCAGTCAGTTTTGAATATTGGTGAGAACAAGGTGTGAACTAATGTGAAGCAATTCCAAGGCCAGTAGAGAAATAAGTGAGAAAGTATAAATAGTGCAGTTTGAGTACTGCTTAGCTTCTATGTGATCCAGGGGAAGGAAAATGGCATACAGTTCAGCAGTGAACACAGACATTGTAGAGGGGATTCTGTGTGCAACAAGTGAGCCACAACAAACCATGGCAGAGTCCACACAGTCACCAGATTTCGAACCATCTGTATAAATAGAAATGGTAGGATAGTTCGAAAGATGTTCAGCAAATAACAGACAGTATTTCCAATCAAAAGTGTCTGCTTTTCTCAGATGACTTAAAGATAAGTCACATTTGGGGACTGTAAGAAGCCATGGTGGGATGGTCTGACCAGTGGATACAGCAGTGTTATCCAAGGACAAATCCAATTCATCCAATTGTGCCTGGATATGAAGGCCAAAAGGAGAAATGGGAGATCGTCTGTTCTGAAAAAGTATGGACCACTGAGAAAGGAAAACACAACCCGAGGTAGGATGCTTTGGTAAGGAACAAAGTCTCGAAGCAGAGGTGCAAAGAAGGTTCATGAGACTCTATGTATAAGCTCTGAATTAGGGAAGGGTGGAAAGCCCCAGTGCAGAGCCAAAGTCCTTGATGATGAATGGGGTCCAGCATCTTTAAGGCCGAGGTCCTCACAGAGCCACAGACCAGTGACCCATAGTTGAGTTTCGATCAAATAAGAGCACAATATATCATTAGCATAGAGGATCGATCTGCTCCCCATGTGGTGGAAGAGAAGACATGGAGGATATTCAGTGCTCATGTACAATTGACCCGTAATTGCTTGATTTGTGGTATAAAGGTCAGCTTACCTTCAAAGATAAGCCCCAAAAACTTTGTCTCAGGGACCACAGGCAGTACAACTTCACCAATACTGAATTCAGGATCAGGGTGAATACCCCATTGGAGGCAGAAGTGCATGCAAACAGTTTTAGAGAGAGAGAAGTCAAAACCTCTTGCTGTGGTCCACTTCAGTAAATGATTGAGGGCAGTCTCTAGCTGCTGCTCAATATACCTCATTTACAACGTCTGACCTGAGATGTGAAAGTTGTTGATATAGAGCTTGTTTGCAACAGTAAGAAGAAGTTGTTCAGTGATGGCATTAATCTTCATACTGAAAAGAAGAACTGCAAGAGAAGCAGTCTGAGTTCCACCAGTGTAAAAGGAGGATTACAGTCATGGAGACAATCAGCTAGAAAGGAAAGAAGTGATCTCTCTGCCCGAGTCTTTATGGCTAAGAAGGTGGTGGAAGAAACAGAAGTGCTAGATACCTGGCAAAAGCTTTCACCTAGAATATAGGCAATGCTCCGGGCATCAGCTACTTCCTGGCCATCAAAGGGCAAGATCAACAGGGGGACAGAATTATATTGCCCACTGACCTTTCGATTCTTGTCCAATATAACTTTGGAACTGGTGGTAGAAGATATGCTGGTTGTGAACTTAATCCAAGATTCCTTCTGGCTTTGACGTCTTACCCACCGAGCCTACTAGAAAGAGATGCGGTTTGAGAGTGTGGGATACCTATGAAAAGTATCTCAGGCCTGTTTTTGAGCCTTCCATGCTATGTGGCAGGGAGAATTCCACCACAGACTAAGATATCTTGGAAAGCATGTTGAGGTTTTAGGAATACACTAAGCAGCTGCTTGTATAATACAGTTAGTTACTGCTGCCACACAGTCGTCTTTTGATGGCTTACAGACAATGACAGGATCAAGTTCTGCAAGAGCAGTGAAAGAGTGGCAACAACAGGGTGGGCACATGCTAATCAACCAATGGTGCCACCCCTCCATGCACTCATCCATCACACAGCCTGTCATTTCTGTACAAAGAAAACTGCTGAAAGGTGACTGTATTGGCAGGTTTCAGAAATGTTTCCTGTATGGAAAGACATACAGGATGGTAGAAAGCAATCAATGCTTTGATGTCATCCAGATTAGAATGTAAACCTCGACAGTTCCATTGTATCAAGGTGGCCATTTTTATATATGTGTAGGCAAATTCAGTGGAGAACCCTTCTGTTTACAACCACATCTTTTTTCTTTACTCTCTTTCTTTGAAGGTCTGTCGACTTCCATGGATCCTGTCCTGGGTCAAATGGGAAAAATCTTTGCTTTTGGAAGAAAATTCCAACAACTGAGGACATGAACGAATGATCATTTTGCATCTTGGGGTGGGAGAAGAAAATGTACTCAAGGAAATGCCTGTACCCAGAACTAAAGGAAGTGGATCTTGGGATTTGCTGGAATGTATGTGAGAGATAGGTGTTGAAGTTGATTAATCAACGTTTTTACCATGAAGGTCAAAAGACGTTTCATTTGTTTTGAGAACGAATTTTTTTAAGGCACAGAGAGATCCGTTTGCACTCCCACAGTAGTAGTGGAATGATGTACAGCAGTATACGTCTGAAATGAAGTGGTGGACAGTAACTTTTGAGCCTTAGAGTAAATTATGTTATGAATCATTTTCAAATGCTGCACTTCTTTTTCTTCCAACCATTTAGTGCAAGAACAAAAGTAGGAGAGGTGACAGCAATTGCAACTGATGCAATGAGGGTCTGTTTCACATCCATAAGCATTTTGGTCGTTGCCACCGCAATGAGTACATGTCAAGGAACCATGACATGACATCTTCGAGTGACCAATCCACTGATACTGGAAACATCTGAGAGGGTTTGGAATGTATGGCCATACTCTGCAATTAAGATAACCTGCCTTGATGTCAGAATTAGAGCACTGGTTGGCATCATAATTCTAACTTTGCGAGGAGAAACCAGCTAAAATCTTTGACTCAAGAATGTTCTTCAAATCCCTCTTAACAATAACTCCTCATGATGAATTCAAAGTAGCATGAGGCATAACCTCAAAAGGTATATACCCATTGACTTTGAATGCAAGAGGAGTTCACTGTGTTGAGATGTGGATGTATCCACCAATATGTCACCAGATTGATGAGCCAACAAGTCCCTCTAGCCCCTTCTGAATGAAAAAGGGAAACATTTGCTCTAAAAATTTGTCTGAAAGAGAATGTAGGATAAGAAAATGAGGTACAACAGGTGTTACAGATGTTGAAGATTGCTGCTCATAATCTTCAAGACATGGTCGATTACCTGAGGACTGTTTTTTTCACTATTTAAGTTTTTATTTGGAGGATCCATAATAAAAAAGGGAAATTTCAGTGCCCACTGGCCCCACCCAAGATGGAGCCCTACAAGGGCGCATTATAATGTCAAACAAAAACACTGCAGCAATGCCAAGTTTTTGTGAACACTTGGTTGACAAGTGGACCAGCTGATTCACCCAAGGGAAGCCATCCAAAGGCTGCCCATCTACAGGAATTCAAAGCCAAAGTTGTGTGTTAGGGTTGGACCTTCAATCACCATAATCCTCTCCTCCCATTCTTGGGTCACCATGCACAGAAACTGGGTGGGTGGATGTTTAAATCCCAGAGGAGGTAAAATAAAAAACAGAACCTTCCCTAAGAGGTCCCCTCACCACCTACAGGAATTCACACTGAGGGGATGTGTGGAGGGAAAGAATAGAAAATGGCAACTCCTCCAACAAGGAGAGAAGAAGGAAGAGGTATCCTAAATATAGGTGAAACATCCAAGAAAGGAAGTGGAAGGTAAACTTTATCTGTAGGAGAATAAGTTGAGTAAAACAAAACTGAAAACCTAGGTAGGGGAGAAAATGGAAAGTACTAACAGTGATCCCATTAACATAAAACCAAAAAGAAAATCTGCTTGATGTTGAGCTAAGGCAAAAAGAATTAAAGCATGCATATGGTGAGGCTTGTTAGTACCCAATCTCAAAAGATATGAAAAGATCATAAAGAAATAATGTCAGAAGGGAATATACTGTGAAACATGTCTAGATAAAAAAACATGAGAGGCCTGAAATGCAATCCAATGCAAAAACTGAAAATTTGGGCCATTTGAAATGGGTTCAGATTCTACAGGTAGAATACTGGGAGCAGGTAGGGTAGACACCAGCTCACAGCATTCCATACAAATGTATAAAGTATAAATTAAACATAATGAATGTGATGAAATTAATAGACACATATTAAGCCTAAACTGACAAGATACTGAACTTAAGTAGCAATTATCGTCAAGTAGAACTACAAGTAAGTAAAAAATAACAGATACCTGTTAAGCCTAATCAAACAATGGAAGACAGAACTCTCACATAAAAATCTTAACCTAACCTTAAGTAACATAACAAAAATGAAATAAACAGGAATTTATAAAATAAAATAAGTGTGTATGAAAAATAACCTATGTATAAACATGATATATTGAAGAAAATATATTTAAATGAATTATTAATATCCTAGTCAGATTTATTACAGGTAATCCTAAAATAACAGTGGTATAGGATAGCACATACAACTAAGCCTAATTTCTAAGTTGAAATGAACTATGAATATCAACTAAGCTAGCAAAACATATAAGCCTCAAATTGCTATCTGTAATATTATAAAAAGTATTCACAAACCATAACAATATACCATCATTTATTTCCAAAGGTAGCAGACCACGTGTCAAAATGTGTGGGCCCCGACAACCATCAGCTCCTTGTATGATTAATGTCCCAATGAAGTAAAGCTGAAAATTATCCTGCAGAGTACCACAACCTGAAGCCAGTGTAAAGGTGCAAATAGAACAAATAACTTCTGAGGTGGTAATACAGAATTTATAATGCAAACTGAATAATAAAATACAATTGTACTGGCAGAAACAAAGAAAAAGTGTTTATAAGGAAGCAAGAAATTCCATAAGAATCAGTTCATTCCAGATGTGGGAGATTCAAAACTAGTGGCATGTGTAAAACATTTTTTTTGCATATAGAGGGCATCACTGAATGAGATCAGCTATTTATATGAGTGGAGATAACATACGATATCAGAATGTCAAGTTTGAAAGCCAAACCTTTTCTGTTACAACATTAAGTAACTCAGAGTATGCTCTTTAAACGATACACAATAATTCAGTTGCAATATTGCCAGCTGTTGTGAAAATTATCTCTGGAACAGTAAGACAAACATTGGCATGAAGGGGCATCTGCGAATATCTATCTGCTAAAAACAGCTAATTAGGAAAGACAGTTAAACAAAAAGGCTATAAAGGGCATTAGAGTTGAAACAATGGTGTGAGCCAAGTTGATAGGAGTGTTTTTTTTCAAATTCAAGATATTTGTTTAATGGTAAAGAAAAAACTTAACAAAGTTGACATAAAGTATATATAATAGAGTAGAATATGTATACATATGAGTAGCATCTCAGAAAATTATATTGGAGATCTAAAGAAAATTTATGACACCCTGACTGCTGACGAATTGTTCCACAACAGGCAGTTGCTGTCCATTCTACAAAATTTCATCATGAATACTCTGCCTAAACAATCTATCAAAGAATGGTCAGAACATATTTGATAAAAGAATATGTGAAAGGAAACATACCCTAGTATAATATTTGCAACTATGGCTTGATCTATGTAAGATCCTGATATGAATATTAATAAGGTATATGAGCTAATATGGAAACTGAGAAACCCAGTTGAAAACTAAATACCTTGCTTGAGCCAAGGTGAGAAATACAGGACACCTGGAATAACTATAATTCCTGCACTGTTAACAAAAAAGCAAATAGTGTTCTACTTTAAGCAAAAACAATATACAAGTGAATTGTACAGCTTATTCATTTTTTTATTTTTCCCTAATAAAGTACTGTACCAGTGACAAACTGATGATTCAGTTTTTAGTTTTTGATTCCCATGTTTTAACAATTACTTCCAATACTATAATACTATACTGTATATCAACCTAGAAGGAGCACTTGAATATTCATACAGGTCTAAATATTTTAAATCTCAGTGTAATTATATATCACTAGTATGACCAGAAGGTATTTAAATGAAACTCATAAAGGCTCAACTCTGTGAACAATTTCAAGTCTTTTACACTCATGTAAGTATTGGAAGTTATGTTCCTCAGCTTTAAAATTAAAAAATCAAAAATAACCTTTGACCCATTCAATGCTATGAAATTTTACTTTTTCTACTTAGATTTACATAGTTTGCCCCAGAATAAAAGATTGATATCATGAAACTATTTTCAACAAGTACACAACAAAAACATTATAGTTATTATGTAAGCATATATGTGTGTGTGTGAATATGCATATATTCTTTACATCTTATTTCTCTTTGTTTTTATTCTAATTTTCCCTCAGAATACAAGAAAACAAACATACATGATCCATGACCGACAACAAATAAGTCTGGGTAACGAGGGTTCCAGGAAAGAGAGGTGACAGACAATTTTTTTGTCTGAACAACTGAGAAATACCATAAAGGCAGTAGCATTCCTTCAAAATCTTTAAACTCATCAGATGGATCCTCCCAATACTTGAAGTCTAAAATACACATGGTGAAAAAAAAAATAGAAAATTTTTGTAAACAAATGTATAAATGTAAGTTAATTTTATTCAATGTCAGTACATATATGAACATTTTAAACTTTTATTGAAATATGTCATGTATCTTGTGACTTTTTTTGTTACAATCACTTAATTTAATATCTTGGCTACTTACACAGCTTTAACCTTATAACTGAAATACATATTGTATAGAATGTATTTTACAATACCTTTATTTTCAAATTACAAACCCAACATATCTTTATGTGGTAACTTTGGGTGCAGTTTACAGAACAGCCTTAACAAAAGGTTTTAGACATGTAAGAATGTGTATTGGTTTGTGTGGACTTGAGCAAAGCTACACAAGCACTATCCGTGTTAGCCATCCCTAAATTAGCAGTATAAGACTAGAGGGAAGGCAACTAGTCATCACCACTCAAAACATGCTCGCCCTTTAAACCACAGAGTCATTTAGTGTTGTGGTCATTATCACTATTTGTTGGTAAAAGAGTAGCCCAGTATGTTCGGGTGGCTAGTGCACTCAACTCATGTGTATTGAAGTTGACTGAATAAGCCATGATTGTTATTAGTGTGAGGAGTGACATCATTGTTTCTTATTTACTGAAAAATTCAAATGAAGTGCAATTTCTGTGAGTTTAGATGAGGTCTGCAAAATAAATTGTGCAAGTTTCTACACTATGTTGTAAATAAAGTATGTTTGTGTTCTTTTCTCAAATGGATCTTGTAGTTAAATACCAACCATTAAGGTCAAACCCTCTATTTCTATTATTTTGTTTTTTGTTTCTGTATGTTCATTGGCATTACAAGAATGATTACTTTCACAGACTACCACAATTATAAAAATAACATTAGTACAGACTTACCCTGTGTAATCTCATCATACGTATTCTGACTGACCATTCTTTTAACAATTTTAGAGACTCTTTCAACTTTATTTAATTCATTTACCTAAAAGTTAAAGAGCAAAAGAACATATGAACCTAAATCATAATACATGTTTTACACTATAAATGCAACTAATCTTTACTGTTAACAATTATTTTATTTAATATGTATTCCTAAATCACTAACACTATATCATGTCCCAATACACCTGATGTACTATAACAACAAACTGAAAGTTATATCTACAAGATAGACAAGCATATACTCATAGAAATTAGCATTTTTGTATAATGTCAAAAACCACTGAAGGGTATTACAGAGCTACTTATAAATTAAGATTAAAACCATGACAGTTTAACTATAAATTATAAGGTAAATAAAACTGGGTCTCAAATGTTAAACATTTCTATAAAAAGTCTAGAATAATGTTAAGAGTATTTTATTTATATTTAGCTAAATAAGTTCAGTAGAAACAGCTACAGAACAACAAGAGTTGGCATTATTTTTGGTATTTTCAACCTCGTTTATGCTTTTTAAGATATGCTGTGGCTTATAATTATTTCTCTTCAAATTTGAAGTTACCATAAATATCACTTCTTCATCTCTTTTTACTAGATGTCACTAAAATCAAACAAAGTGAAGTTCACAAGTTTGGACTTTTACAAAAAAACTATTATTTTTCCTACTCTAAAAATAGATTTTAAATAGATACTTATCTCTATTCACTAAATAGCTTTCCTTGATTGTGCAGCCCTCTATAGGTAATAGACAAATGTCTATAGAAAATATATTTTCAGCATAAGAAAATACTAACTTCAATATGATGACTAACTTCTACTCACAAAATAGCTAAAATACCACACTGGACAGGTGGAGGAACCAGTGTGAAAGTTACCTAGATAAGACCCCTTTCAAAAGCATCTGAAAAGTACCCAAGGAGTGTGCCATCTTAATGTAAAAGAAACACATCACATCTGAACCAGGTGTATTTTTCGACCTTGATGAATGAATGTGTCACAAAATGGGCAGTGAAGAGCCACATCCAAAAAGAAAAAGTGTATGTTGTGTAATGTGACTAGAGTGCATAAGAATACAAGTGGAAAGTCAAATCCAGTCCAAAACCAGTAGTCACAAGATGGGATTAATAGGCCCACAATAGGAGAAGGGTCTTCTACAAGTCATCTCAGACCCAGGAACCATAAAGGCAGAAGAAATTCCACTCCAATACAATTAACACCTCTAACCTCTAAGGACTGTCATCTGGATAAAGGAAGAAATGCAATGTAGGGATCAACTCCAGTCCAAAACCATGCATCATTATGAATGTACCATCCAGCCACATTACGAGGAGGGTCCCAGTCCACTTACATGTGAGGACTTACGTCAACTGGTCTGGCTCCAGTCAACATGAATTGCCCAATAAGTGACATTCACCTGACAGTAAAAAGAAGGGTTTTTAGTAAGAGGGATGAAATGTATAATATATGAATGTAATTTAAAAATCTGGTCTACACCAAACAGCAACTAGAATAGTACATCAGACCCATGGTAGGAGAATAGTTATAGCATCTACAGCAGCAGAATGCCACCTCCCTGCTATCACTGAGTGGAATTAAATACACCCAGGAGAATGCCTTAATGGTACACCACCCTAGCAAATAGAAGCTGGTAAGCAGTAAGGACTCCCTTACTTCACTTGAAGAAAGGAGGGAATGCACTGGAGTGTCAAGAGGAAAGCAACACCAGAAATAGTGCAATGGATGACCATGAAACCATATTTTGAAAAATAGACCACACCCAAGTAATACAAACAAGGAGATAGTAGGGTTGTGCAGCAATCCCTTTATGCTTTACTTTTGGCTTGTCCTCAAGTGTAAAATCTGGAACTAATATGTTTATGAAGAAAGAAATTGCAAGGAAGAACGTATTAGAAGTTTTGTGAAACATCTCGACTCTGGGTGTTATTGGTCAAGGTGTGGGTCAAGGCAGATGAAAGGATCAAATCAGAAGGGAAGAGAAAAATGTGGCAAAAATAGGAAAAACAAAGGTAGAGACCAATGCAGCTCTATAACTGGCAATGGTCAAAACAGAAAGACTATTGTTGAAAAGTCAGATACAAACTTTAGAAAGATGAGGGATGGAAAGTGAGGAAGATGTTAAATCCCAACAGAGAGACCAACAGTAAAGCATCACTAATGTTGGTACACTGGGATGGAAGAGAAATAAACAGAGTGGGAAAGAAAATATATTACCTGTGTGGAAAGTCTGGAACCTCTCTCTATCAGGGACCGGACAATAGCTACAGGTGAAGCTGGCATGTGGGGATAGAGAGATGAAGCACCACTTAATGACACTGATAAAAGAGGGAAGGAGAGAGAGGATGAGGTAATGGCAGAAATAAATAAAAAGGGAGAAGTACTGAGAATAAAAGTTGAGTTGGCCAGATTGAAGCTGTCAAAAGGAAACAATGCAGAATGGTTTGAACAATGAATAGTGCCATGGAAAGAAGATGGATGAGCAGTTTAGACTAGAAAGATCTATAACAGGACACCAAGCCCTGGTCTTCTTATGGATCTCCAAAAATGAGAGGAGAAACCTGGAAGAGTAGAAACTACTGGTTTTGTAGCAACCGTAAGGAGAACATCCTAAACCTCTGCAGAAAAGACACTGAAAGGAAAGAAGATCTTTAGTGGTTAGAAAGAGAAAAAGATGACAGGAAAGAAAAAGAAAGAAAACAAAGGGAGGTTGTTTCTGATAAAACTAAAAAATTCATGGTTCTGTGGTAAATAATTCCAAAATATCCACAAAAAAGAATCAGTCTGATCCATACTAGACCCAATCCCATGAGACAATCACCAGTATTGATGGCAACATGTGAGTTGGCAGTGAACAATAGTATGCTGTGCAGAAGTGACTCACTTGGAAGAAACAGGTAATGGAGGGGAAGAAGGTGGGCAGGATAGAGAGACAGAAGCAGGGTGCAAAACAATTAGTCAATGAGAAGAGGAAATTACATAAGTGGACAAATTGCACTTTCAACTCAATGGAGTTTCACAGACAAAAGATGTATGAAAGAAAGTTAACAAAGAATAGTTGTTGTTGTTTTCAATTAAGCACAAAGCTACACAATGGGTTATCTGTGCTCTGCCCACCTCGGATATCGAAACCCGGATTTTAGCATTGTAAGTCCACAGACATACTGCTGAGCCACTGGGGGGCAACAAAGAAAAGATGTTAAACACAAATAAAGGTAGGAAACTTGTAAAAAGTGCAAAAATGAATTAGAAGCCACACTCGATATGGGGAAAAATTAATCCAAATGTTATATACCATAGTATGACCCCCCAAATGCTATTGCCAAATGAAATTTTCAGTGTGGTCCCTGATATCAGGTAAAGGAAGAAGAACAAAATATTCTGCTGTAGGTGCATCAGTCAATAGTAAAGTGGATGATCTATCATTTTTTATTTCAATTTGTTCACTAGGAAACAAAACCTTACGTGTGTCCTATGATACAATCAAATTTACAAACCTGAATATCAATATTTAGTGATTCTTTCTTTACTTTCTCTTCATCCTTTTTACTAACTGGTGTTCCAGATTTTTTTTCTTTGGCTTTTTCCTATAATAGCATTATTATATTATTCAGTGCCATACAGTGTTGAGAAATAGTCTGAGAAAATGTTAAAAACACCAATTATTTTTTAAAGAAATATATGGTATACAATCAGTAATAGCGTTTCAGATTTTAGGAATAATAAAGATTGCTCAAACTGCTTTAATGAATATAAAATTCTTACATGTTCTTTTTTTTTTGGAACAGATAATGATAAGAAAGTTTTTTAAAAACAATAAGTTAATCTTTAAAAAGTTATCAGAATTTTACAATTTAAACATTTACATTTTTTTAAATACTACAACATCAGGATGTGAATTTCTCACATTTTGGCTTTTAATAAGAATATTATTAGCTGCTCAGGTAAAAAGTTTTGTACCTGTTTTACAAAGTCAGTTTGGTATGAATCATAAATGTCCCACTGAGTAACACTGGCAGAGAATGTTATTTGTGGAGGTGGTTGAGTCTGGAAGCCTCTCTCCTGTTACAGCAAAGGCAATTATTTGTTAAAATCAACTATCTCAAAACTGATTAACAAAACTACCTGCTAAATAAACTACATTGTGTTTTTAAACCCCAGGGCAGACTAAAGAAAAACTTCTTTCCATTCAAAGATTGAATGAACCACGAAAATTACTTGTGGTCAGGCATAAGTGTTAATACTTGGATTGTAAACAATAATAAGTAGGATCAACAGTCAGAAGACATAATGATGAATCAATGAGCACTTAAGACTTCAGAAATTCAAATGCCAAACAAGTATCAAAATATAAACTGTGCTGTAACAACAGCCCACCAATTACTCAATACTTCAAGATCTTTCCCAGACAACAGAATAAGAGAAATAAATTAATTTATGATTATTATTATTTTTGATAGTTCCAACTTTCCAGCAGTCAAAATAACATCATTATGATTTCTCACTATAATCTTTCACTGATTCAAAGTTGTTTATTTTAATCGATTGGTGTTCACAACTCACAAAAATAAACAAGAATAAAGTTTCTGATTATTATTATTATTTTCAATTATTAAAACTACCTCACAATTTAAAATATGGTAATTATGTTTCTGTGTTTTTAAGCACAAAGCCAGACAAGATGCTGTGCTTTCAACCGCAACTATCAAAACCCAGTATGTAGCAATTTTTTCTTTTACTTGAATGTAACCAAATGGCATGCTTGACAGTTAATTGATTAACAAGTTCCACTACTTGTTCAACTCTAGTCATATATCATATGACAAGTTGATGCAAACGGTGCATGTTGTGAGTTTTTCTTGTAGCAAAGATACTTTGGGCCATCTGCTGTAGCCACTGAAGGGAATCAAACTCCTGATTTTAGTATTGTAAATCTCTAGACTTACCACTTTCCCAGTGGGAAACAGTGTAAATGGCAATAAAAATTTTGTTTTAACTTTATCAACATAAAAACTTACACTTTTTTCAAGCTAGTAAACATAAACTCTTTAAGAAACCTGTGAATACAAAGAAGGGTTTTAGAAGATCTACCTTGAAAATAAATAAACCATATAATTCTATCAGTACATAGATATTATGGTATTAAAAGCGTCACGTAGAAGACCTGATAACACTATATAACAAAATGTTTACTTTTTCTTGTTCCTGGGCAGAAAGTGTTATATCCCAATTGCTTATGCCTAAAGTAAATGGAAAAGACCTATTTTTCTCTTCAAACTTTCCTTTTGTGACCTGAATTATGAAATTTTCAAATTTACCCATTTTCCAGAACATTCCAGGTAGATTCAGTGCTGAGTAGCTAATAGAGAATTTTCTTGAATTTACAAGAATTTTCAAGAACTTTCTAGAATGTTGTCAAAGCCTCAAAGCTGTACTGCTCCATAATGGGAATAAATATCCATCTCCTTCCCTGGCTCATTAGGTGAACCTCAAAGAGGAATACAACAGCATCAAGATCTTGCTAGAAGCCTTGAAGTATGATGAGTATGGTTGGGAGGTTACTGGAGACTTCAAAATGGTGGCACTCCTGATTGGTCTCCAAGGAGGCTTTACCAAGTTTCCCTGTTATCTTTGCCTTTGGGACAGCAGGGACACTGCAGTGCACTACAACAGAAAGCACTGGCCACAATGCACCGAGTTCTCTGTGGGGAGGCACAATGTAAAGTGTGAGCCACTAGTGGACCTCCAGAAGGTGTTCCCACCACTGCACATAAAATTGGGTCTTATGAAACAAATTGTCACAGCTCTTGATAAGGAGTCTGCAGCCTTCAAGTATCTTTGAGACTAATTCCCAAGATGTCTAAGGCAAAAGTCAAAAAGCTGGTGTTTTCATTGGATCACAAATAAAGAAGATCCTGGAGTGCACAGAATTCCCCAAGAAGCTCAGTAGGAAAGAAAAAAAGATTGGGGCTGCTTTGTCACAGTGGTTCAGGACTTCTTGGGCAATCACAAGGCCAAATATTATGTGGAACTGGTTAAGGCTCAAGTGAAGAACTACAGCAAAATGGGCTGCAGGATGTCCCTGAAAAGACATATCCTTGACGCTCATCTTGATAAATTCAAGGAAAATGTGGAAGCATACTCGGAGGAGCAAGGTGAGTGCTTCCACCATGATATACTGGACTTTGAATACTACTAGCAAAGAGCTAAGAAAGAAAACATGATGGAAGACTATATTTGGGGACTTGTACATGATAGTGATATATATTACAGTCACAAATCTCGAAAAACTACTCACTTATAAACATTTTTGTTCATTTTTGTATAAATTTAGTGTAAATACATGTAAATCTTGACTTATATGTTGTTTTATTCAGACCTTATGTAAATGAAAACGTGCAAATATGCCTGCTTTTAACATAAAAAATAGGTAAATTTCTAACTTTCATTATCCAGGTCACAAAAGCAAAGTCGGAAGAGAATAATGGCCATTTTCAATACTTTTACAACATAAGCAATTAAAAAATAACACATATTATCCAGGAACAAAATATGTGTTACATGGTGTAATAGACATGATCTAAGTTGTGTAATTACTTCTAAAATTTAATTAAAAATCAGTTGGACTTTAAGACATGGTTTAATCTATGTGAATTGAAGTGAAAGCATAATAATTGATTGCCCATAATATTAAGTATTAATTTTATGTAAAAGACATACCAAATTTTAAAGGTAAAACATTACAACATGTATATCTGAAAAAATGTAAATAAAAAAGAATAAAATGAATATGTGTTTGAAACCGCATCTTGTTTTATGATACCACCTTTCATGTTATGCATTTAGACTAATACCATGAATACAGGTATTTGCAAAGGATTCTGATGTTTATTTTGTTAGGACCATTACCAAATGTTCAGTTGGACCATTTTCACTGAAATAGCAAATGATTATCAAAAGTGATTGTGACATATTTACAAAGAGATCTACTTATTATGCTTGTCAAAAATAACTACAGTCAAAGTTGTGCTTTTAATGTGAACTATTCGATTACTATCATGTACAGCCATTGTTCATTATGATGTAAATGATGCACTATAACATGTACATTATCATATCTTCAGATATTAAAAGTCAGATATCTGACTTTTAAAAAGGTCAAAGGACCCACTACCTCTAGAACACAAAAATATTCCTTATATCCATATGCCACTTCATCTAATTTTCATCATTGTTTTATTTTACTGTCAGTGCTAACAAAGGTTAAAAACCAACATATCAGATCTTATAACATATTTCCAGTGGTTTAAAGTCCATAAGCTTCTGCGCTAACTACCAGTCAAGCAATGCTTTCCTGAATGCATCTGAGAAGAGTGATTTTTTACTCTGATTTTCATCTTCCATATGGTAATACTCCAAGACTCCTTGTACAGAACACACAGGTATGTAATCACCATAATAAAGGTTCAAAGGAACTGAATAGTAAAAAGTAAACATGGCTGACTGTTTACCAGCAAAATGAAAGATTAGAGTAACCAGTGATAAAAAAAAATCCATTGTATTCTCACCAATGTACAAGAATAAAATAAAAAACAAAAATGCTTTTTAGGACCCAAAGATAAATGGCAAAACAAGGGACAGCATGTTTTAACATAAGGTATTCAGCTGTCTCTAAACCAGTAAAGAGCAAGCAGCTGTAAATGTCATCATACTCTTGAGGTCTGTTCTTTCTGTCTCTCAGGTGACATTCTAAAAACATCCCAAAGATGTTCAGTTGAATCAAGTTGATGATAATTGCCTGGCAAGAAGGATTTTGGTCTTTATAAATCTTAGTTTTTATCAATGCTATACTCAAAGCTGAAAGTACCAAAATTGATATTGTTATTTTTTTTAGTGACCAATCCAAAAATTGAATCATACACAATTAGAATTGTCTTCCTTTTTATGTGACTGTGTAAGCTAGCTTCACATTCAAGGTACAATAGAAATATCCCCATGCATTACAAAATAACATCTGTGACTACTTAGCACATAACCTATTCTAAATTTATCTGGGTAAGAATTAAAAGAATATAAGAGATTTGTTTTAAATATATTCAACAACAGAATTATTTTTCTTTTCCACATTCTTTTGTAAAGTTAATTGAAACATGATCTGATTTTTATTAACCCTACATACATGTCTAAATATGTCTGACCTCAAATTAACTGTCACAAATAGTTGGCCATTGGAGTATTTTATAGTGGCAGACACATTCCCATTAAACTACTGCATTTGATAGACTCTGATGACAAATGTCTTTGAGTAGCCAGTTAAAATAACAGCTTTTCATAATAATGTGGGATATGAATATACCATGTGTTATTACTATTTGTAGTATTTGCAATATTTGTTCTGATTTCATTGCTAATTCTCAGTGTGTGCAGGTTTCAAAAAACACATTGTAAAAAAAAAACACAAAAACATTAAGGCAATCTTGTTTTAAGTTACCTCTGTTTGTTTATTGTTTTTTAAAGTATATAAAACCTATTAGCATTCCTAGGAGAACATTAAGTAATATAACATGCTGTGTAAAATGGCTGACAACAGTGTCCTTCAACAATTGTTCAGGTGATATGCCTACAGGTTATAACCCGATATATTATGTAGTAAAAATGAAGAGTGACATGTAACTCTGGGTAAATGCAAGGTTTCCTGTGTCTAAGAAAGGTTGAATTTGGACAGTGTTGTACATGGTTTCAAATGGAAAGCAGATTCAATAAAAGCAATAATCCAAGGTAATTATATTCACAAGTACACACACTGCATTTGTATACCAATATCATGATAAAGACTGTTCATTTTTCTTTCCACTATGTGTTAACTTTATTTATCTAATACAGAATTTATTCATTTAGAGAAAGATTCACTAATACTCCATACCTGATATATTGATAGAGTTTCCTGTTATCAAGCAGACCTACTTAATATAGCTCTACATTTAATTCAGTTTTACTGGATATACTAAAAATTACTCTTGGCTGGAAAATCATCTACTATTATGCCCCTTTAGAAATTGAACTATTTTTACTCATTTTCTTACAAACCATGATGAGACTACATGTCTATTTGTACAACTCAAACATTCAACTGTCACATCACAGGGTCAATCTATTTTTCAAAAACATGAAAATGAAATATAACACAAGTGAGTGTGAGGAATCATCCTTCACCCAGTGGCGACTCAGATTTTGATAATAAGTCAACCTCGTCATAGCATATTATAAATATGTTTAGCATTGAAGACCAGAAAAAATTGCTCATAACTGCTTCATGTATCATATGTACTTTTCTGTGTAACATATTAGAGATTACTTTCATAGACCAACACTACAATATTCCTATAATTACTAATTAAACCATACAGAATATGTTGTAACTGATAACATAAATCTCAAAGTGAAAAATTACTAGATGCATGGTATATGCAAATAAGTAAAACTCCTCTAAAGCTAAAATGTTTTTGTAAATACTGTATAAATTTGAACTCTTATTTCTTTATCATGTCTCATCACAAAAGGATTTTTTTAAATTTTAATTATCAATTTATCTGTGGACTTTTAATACATGAAATAAAGGTGTTCTATTGTGTACATATGCATATTATGTGTTTTAAACCTTATTGTATTAATAAACAAAAGTTCCACAACTTGTTATTTCTGCTAACATGTGAAATTTCAACTTGAGATACAAGTCCAGAATGTTCTTTTGATTTAGCTATCTACTGTTCTTTGTCACTCTCCTATAGAACACCTTTTGTCTTTTCATAGCTACCAGGTTACCCATAGTGTGTGAAAGTTAATTGTCAAGTTTTTATATATGTATGGGCCAGATTCTCTACATTAGGTGTCTGTTGTTTGTTGACTATAAATTTCAACAATAAACAAACACCACATAGTCCATTCATTTTAAAATAATATATTAAAACAAGTCTAACATAAAGACAAACTTACACTGTTGGTTATCATAGTTATAACCAGCATTTTAAATAATTTTCTTTTTAGTCAAAGTCCAAACATGCTTTTTCAGTTGCTTCAGCACATAATTTGGAATGAAGAATTTTCTTCCTTCTCTGTTATTACAATACAGTCTGTGATTAATCACTTTAAAATCACCACTATAACTGTTGATTTTCACAGTTTTATCCAGAAATATAAAGAACTTTCTCTTTTTCCCATCAACATTCACACAGACTGATTCAATTACTTCAAAACACAATTCACAAGCCAAATTATTCTTCTCTACTCTGTAATTATAATACAGAGTGTTATGATTTCACTTAAAAGAAAGATTACCACTATGTGTTCTTTATGGCTAAACTCACAATAACTCAGACTAGATCTATCTATCTACCTAACTAACTCAAACTACATTTTTAATGCATATTTACAGTCTGACAGGCACGCAAAAAGATATTATGATGCACTGACACTCAATTAAAACAACGAGAAAGACTTGAAAATTTCTAATAACAGAACCAAATAATAAAACAGATGGCAACTGATTATGTATGATCCATAAACAGTTTAACCCTTTCCATGACATCACGCTTTTTAACTTGCATTCAAAATTTTATTGAAAAACAATTTCATGAATTTATGTCAATAAGTTTGGTATTACATTGTACATTATAATTCAAAGTTTATTATTACACACAATTCAATTTATTAATTTAAAAGCAAATATTAAAAGAACACAATTAAACATCAATTTTAAGTGTCACGTGGTATGTTGAATGCAGCACTGGTTCAAATGAGATTATTGTCCAAATATCAAGTCTGTAGTTTTGAAATAATTAGAAATGCCAATTACCAATATTGACAAGCCAGAATATAATATGAGAACCTTATATCTTTACATTTTGTTGAGATATGGTTTATCTTATATACACTTACCTCGTTATATGACATGCAAATAACCAATCAACAGCTTAAAATGTCTTTCTAGTAGTTTTCTCAGACATTTTAGTGTGTTAGAAGGCCAGGTCATTCTTTCAAACCAAGATTTTAATGAGTTAAGTCATGTTTTTAGTCTGCTAAAATTTCATATATTTTTAGACCTAAGTACAGCTTTGTTACTAAGTTTGATAAATTATAATTCTATAATTATCTGGACATTATAAATATTTTGCATGTAAAGTATAAAGCTTTTCTGAAGCATAAAAGTGTTTTTAATCTTAGAATCAAAATTACTTTACATGTTGAATAGGCAACATGCAAAAAGAAAAACACTACTTAACAAACCTGCCAAATTTCATTAAAATATGCTTACTAATTTAAAAGTTATAACATGAAAACCATAACAAGTACAAACAGATTACAAGATTGGTCTCAGGTGCCAAGTCCATGCTGAAAGAGTTAAAGTTCACACTATAATAAAATGGAAAGAGACATGTATATCTAACCTCAAAATTGTCCTTACCTGAAAATGTATTTCCAATAGATACTCATCTAATTCACACAGAATAGCTCGATTCTTTTATGTATCTGCTGATGATATTTGCATGCCACTAGCTTTGAGCTAATTTCAACCTAAAAATGCATTTAACATGTACTGTAATAGTGTATGATGTCAATTATCATCATGAAACAACAGCCCTCCATCCAACAGAAAAGGTAGCATAACCTCTTAGAGCAATAGCTCCCCTAAGCAGTTATACTGAAATTAACTTAATTTTTGGTTAAGGCAAGAAGAAAGTGTACCAGAAGTGGGGAGGACAGATGGAATTGTGTGAGAGGTAAGCATCTTTCAGAAATACATTCAGAATATGTTACTTGCTGAGACAATGCCTTGACTCACACACAGAATGGTTAGAAATCCATACTGTCTCCCATGGCTGTGTCCCCACAGAGACCTTTCAGTTGGATGTCACACTTCATGGGAGAGAGAACATCTCATTTTGATCAAGATATATTTTTTTACCAAAAAGAAATGTAAAAGGACCTGAAGTGTTGCAGGAATGGGTGAAATGTTATGACAACCAACCTAACACTAACACAAAAGTGATCAGCAAGCTAAGTAGTGTAGCATAGTTAGGGCATACTCAAACCATAATGGTGTGTCTCACCCTAACTCAACTGCTGCAGAAAGAGAGCAAGCTAGCTGTTTGAAAGGTGCCTTCACTACACAGAGCCACTACTGCCCTACTTCTAACCATATTGTGCTGTACATGATCAGCGAGTAATCATACAAGGTCTGCTACCCCAGGAACTAATAAACGATAAGTTGCAAGGGTCTCCCATGATTCAATTGAAGAAGGAGAGGGAGAATTCACATTGGAGGCATCCAGAGAAGTGCTTGGATCCAATAAAATGTATGTCTGCCAGAAAGGACCTTTACTGGAAGCAGTGCAATGGGTGACTGGAAAATTTAAAAGTTAGCAAGTGAAAGCCAAGAAGGGTAGTGTGGTTAGGGCATGATCAAATCATGGAAAGTATGGTCTGGATAGCATGTGGATACCTTTTTAAATCTTATGGTACATCCTATTTTGACAGTGAGCACTGATAGAGAAAAGTTTGATGTGTTGAGTGTTTACTGCTACCACTAGCCAAATGCAGTTTTGGAGAAATAAGCATACCTTGAAAGACAGCACCAGCCCCTTAGCAGGATCTTATAAAAGAGAAAGCAATGTACTTACAGTTCTCAAAGATAAGAACAGTGGACAGAGGATGTCAAAATTCCACAAAACAAGAGAACAGGATTTGAAAAATGTAAAGGACAAGAATATAAAAACTTAGTAGTAATGAGAAAGGCAATATATAGTTGATAAAGCTGCCTAATAACCAGCAATGGTAGAAACCAACAAAGAGTGAAAATGACTGAAAGGTGGGCTACAGTAGGACAGCCTAGGAGAAGGGACTGTCAGATGGACAAATATTGAAATACCTGTCACTTCCATTGACAGATGGGGAGAGTTGAAGGATGAGAAGAGTGGGATAAGATAAAAGACTACAAAGACAAAAGCCAACTTTATAGGCTATGGACTATACAAGTCCCACAAGAAAAGATGAAAGGATGACACTCGTAGATGAAAGGGAAAGTGTTTGGTTCAAGCAAGAAAGAATGGGAATGGGGCAGAGGAAGAGGGATTCTATGCCTATTGACAAAGTAGAAAAAACCAAGGTTGTGCTTGCCAGATGTGCTACCAACAGTACCTAATAAGGAGTGTCACATATCAAAGAAAAAGAAGACAAAGAGAATAGGCATACATAAATGGGTTGAACCACCCCTGGCTGAAAGCATTGACTGACAGGGATAAAGGCTGTGGAATTGAGAATCAGAAAAGAGGAAGTTTGGTGTGAAGAGGAGAGGAGTGTTGAAGTAAGAGCAAATTCAATAAAAAATCTGAGGATAGATGGAGTTCTATCTGGCCAAAAGAAGTGATCCACCATCAAATTCAGTGACCTTGATATGTGACAAGCCATGAAACAGACTAAATGTATGTTCAATGTTCAATGTGGGGAAGAAAGGGGTCCTGCAATGAACATCCCCTTGATGACTAATTAAAAAAATGACAGTTACTTTGTAAGAGTAGATTACAATCAACCAATCCATGAGAGAAAGGAGGAAATCAAATGGTGAGAACTTCAAGTTCATGTGGAACAAATGCCATCCACTCAAAGTCATGCCATTGTTCAGAGATGAGCTACAGCCTGACAGAGAATTAATTGTGAAGAGATGGAGATCCAATTATAGAAAAAAGGTGACAAAAGCATGCCCACCTTGGTTTGGCACAATCATATGTGCCGAATACTGGGATAGGTGTAAGTAGAGACTGAGAAGATTTGACAAGACAACTCAGTTGAGGATCCTTCAATAAAAGAATGAAGAGGTGAGGAGAAGTCAATAGTACATTCAATAATAGACCCTCAACCCCAATCCATGAACAGAGTGGGCAAATGTCCCCATGATTCAACTGAAGATATAAGGAGCAGGCATAATGCCAAAAAGACGAGCATGGAACTGGAAGACTCAATGCTAATGGATAAAACAAAGAAAATATCTGGAGGATGGGATGACTCATACATGTAAAAAGTTATTTGAAATGTCAATCCTGGTCATTCACAGATGTGGTGGAAAAAAACTACTGGAGAGAAAGAAAACCTTCATACCGAACTGGTTGAGAGGTGAAAAGTTGATACCAGATCCCAGTCCCTAATCTTTTCTTGGAAGCACAAAGAGATGAAAGTAATAATCTGGAAAAAGGGTAAAAGGTTGTTGGTTTGGTGTTTTACAGTGCAAAGCAACTAGGCTATCTGTGCCAAATGTCCAGTAAAAAGTTAAAATTAAAGTAAAATTATTAAAATTCATAAAAGGAAATTAAGGTTAAACAAGAAAAAGTTTAATTTTTGAGTTAAAAACACAAATAGCATTAAGTCCAATTTTTACAGTCTACAGCAGTAAGAGAAAAAATAAAGTAATACAAGTTATAAAGGGCTTTCAGTAGCACAACTGTAATTATCATAACTCGCCAGGAAGACTGACAGGTAAGTTCAAAAACCACTGTTAGTCACCTAAAGTTGGTCTTTCCAATCCTGGTTTCAAGTAATTTGACATTATGGCCATTTTCAGAAAGTAAAGTAATGCAAGTTTTAAAAGACTTGTAGCAAAATTTTTATTATTATAACTCACTAGAATGACTAACAGGTAGTTCAAACAGCAGTGTTAGTCACCTGAAATTGGCCTTTGCAATCCTGATTTCGAGTTATTTAACATTACGGCCATTTTTTAATTACAAATTGAACTAGATGTACCTTGATTCATAAAAGGGAATCACATTGAAAAAGGTCTAATGTGTAAACTAAAAACTTAAATAGCATCAATAAGATTAATGGCCTTTAAAAAACTAAAAACATTTCCAAGGTGGACAGTGTCACCATCACTAATAACATTGTCTAAAGTTACGAATAAACCTTGAAACAGAACATGTTTAAAATGGTGCCATCATTGAGAGTCACAATGACAACAAGTGCGGCTTATTATTACATGAGTGTTACACAGACAACACATTGGTGTATCACTCCCAGATAAAAGAAAATGATGAATTGTAAAACTGTGATCAATGCGTAGTCTAGTTTGAACAACTTCCTCTTTTCAATCCTTATGGAACAAAGACAGCCAAAGTCCAACAGGGGGTTTCATTTGGAAAAGCTTGTTTTCACGTTGCTCACTCAATGTTGACTGCGAACTAGAATGGAGTCAAGCTTTAAATACAGGACCATAGCCCATGTATGGAACAGGCACAGCAGTGGTAGTGACAGAGTAGATAGATTTAGTTGTGGTGTTGGCGAGCTAGTTCCTGTGAATACCAACATGAACTGGTATCCAGAAAAACTGGATAGAAGTAGATGTTAAAGAAAAATGTGCCAGTCGGTTTTGAATATTGGAGAGAACAGGGTGAGAACTAACATGAAGCAATTCCAGTAGAGAACTAAGCAAGTCAGTATAAATAGTGCAATTTAAGTATTACTTAGCTTCTATGTAATCCAGGGCAAGAAAAATGGCATGCAGTTCAGCAGTGAACATAGAAGCTGTAGAGGGGATTTTGTCTGCAACCACTGAACCACAACTGCATAAATAGGAATGGAAGGAAGATTTGAAATATGTTCAGCAAATAACAGTATTTCCAATCAGGAGTGTCTGCTTTTCTCTGTTGATTTAAAGATAGGTCACATATGGAGACTGTAATAAGCCACAGGAAGATGGGCAGACAATTGTATACAGCAATGTTATCCAAGAACAGACCCAAGTCATCCCACTGCTCCTGGATATGAAGGCCAAAATGAACAATGACAGATCATCTGTTCTGAAAAAGCATGGCCCACCAAGGAAGGAAAACACAAACCCAAGTGGGATGCTTTAATAAGGAACAAAGTTTCAAAGCATACAGTAAAGACAGTTGCAAATGGCAGAGGTGTAGAGGAGTTTCATGAGACTTTGCTTATAAGCTCTGAACTGGAGAAGTGTGGAAAGCCTAGGTACAGAGCCGAAGACCAGTAATCCATAATCTTTTGTTTTTAGTTTTGATCGAATAAGGGCATGATATATCTTTAGCACAGAACATGGATCCACTCCCCAAGTGGTGGAAGAGAGGATATGGAGGATGTTCAGTGCTCTTGTACATTTGACCCATAGTTGCCTGACATGTGGTACAAAAGTATACTTACAGTTAAAGAGAAGTTCCAAGAACTTTGTCTCATGGACCACAGGTAGCCCAACTTCACCAATAGAAAGTTCAGGATCAGGGTGAATAGCTCATTGGTGGCAAAAGTCCATGCAAACAGTTTTAGAGAGAGAGAAGTCAAAACCTCTTACTGTGGTCTACTTCAGTAAATGATTGAGGGCAGTCTCTAGCTTCAGTTCAATATACCTCATGTTCAATGACTGACCTGAGATGTGAAAGTCGTCGACATAGAGCTCATTTGCAAAAGTAAGAAGAAGTTGTTCTGTGATGGAATTAATCTTCATACTGAAAAGTATGACACTCAAAACACAGCTCTGTAGGGCACCAACTTCCTGTAGAAAAGACCTGGAAAGTGTCGAACCCACACAAAATTGGAATCTCCTGTCCATTAAAAAAGTTTTTTTAAAAAATGGGCTAATGACCCCATAACCCATACATATAGAGGTTTCAAAATATGATATACCTCCATGTTTTATCATAAGCCTTCTCAATGTCAAAGAATACTGATACAAGATGTTGTCATTTGAGAAAGGCTTCTCTGGTTGATGTTTCAAGTTGAATAAGGTGGTCCATGGTGGAGTGTTGTTGTCGGAACCCACACTGGGTGGGCGAGAGGAGTGTTTTTGATTCAAGAAACCATACAAGACAAGCATTAACCATCCTGTCTGAGGTCTTACAGAGACAGTTCATCAAAGCAACTGGACAGTAATTTGAAGGAATCTTGGGATCCTTCCTAGGCTTAGATAACAGTAGGACAATAGCCTGGTGACAAGCATCAGGAAAAACACTCTCCTGCCATATCTGGTTAAAAATAATCAGAAGAACGGCAAGAGAAGTAAGAGAGAAATGGTGTAGCACCATCAGGTCCAACTGATGTACTGCCAGACCAGTTTGAGTTCCACCACTGTAAAGGGAAAATTATAGTAATAGAGACAATCAGCTTGAAAGGAAAGAGGTGATTGCTCTACACGAATCATGATGGCTAAGAAAATGGTGGAAGAAGCAGAAGTGCTAGATACCTAGCAAAAGCTTTCACCTAGAATATTGGTGATGCTCCAGGTATCACCTACTTCCTGACCATCAAGGAGTAAGAATCTTGTCCCATATGACTTTGGAACTGGTGGTAAAAGATATGCTGGTTGTAAACGTAATCCAAGATTCCTGAACATGTGCATGAAAAGTATCCTAGGCCTGTTTTTGAGCCTTGCATAACATGTAGCAGACAAGATTCCACCATGGACGATGATATCATGGAAAACATATTGAAGTTTTAGGAATACTTTGAGCAGCTGCCTTTGTAATACAGTCAGTTACTGCTGCTACATGGTCGTCTATTGGTGGTTTACAGATGATGGCAGAATCAAATTATGTGAGGGCAGTGAAAGAGGGCCAGTTTGCTTGATCCAGCTTCCACCAAGGCACACGGGTCAGACAGCATAAACCATGGCCAGTCTCTCTTAAAATTATAGGAAAGTCATCACTGCTTCCTGGGTTATTGTCAATCCTCCATGAAGAGTGGAAGAACAGTGAAAGGGAGCAAACTGATAGATCAATAGCATTAAAGGACTGACTAGTTGCATGAAAATAAGTATAAGAACTAATATTGAAAAGAGAAAGGTTGTGATCAGAGAGCATATGCTTAACACAGTGACCCCTCCCATCAATATCAGCACTTCCACAGAGAGGATAATGCCCATTAAACTCCCCTAGGATTAAAAAGGGAGCTGGCAACTGTTCAATGAGAGCATCAAGGTCAGATTGATCTCTAGGTAACAGGTAGAGAGAACAAACAGTGATGGTACAAACCTCCAAGGGTGTGTCAAGGGGCAAAGAAAAAGTGGGCACATGCTGATCAACCAACAATGCCACCCCTCCAAGCACTCATCCATCACATGGCCTGTCATTTCTGTACAAAGAAAACTGCCAAAAGATGACTGTATCAGCAGGTTTCAGAAATGTTTCCTGTAAGGAAAGACATACAGGATGGTAGGAAGCAATCAATGCTTTGATGTCATCCAGATTAGAACGTAAACCTCAACAGTTCCATTGTATAAAGGTGGCCATTTTTATTTACGTGTTTATGACCACAACTTTTTTCTTTATTGTATTTATTCGAGGGAGGTCTGTCAACCTCCATGGATCCTGGCCTGGGTTGATTGCACAGGTCTTTGTTGTTGGAAGGGGATTACAGTGACTAAGTATGTGAATGAATGATTATTTTGCATTTTGGTGTGGGAGAAGAAGATGTACCCAAAGGAAATGCCTATACCCAGCACCAAAGGAAGTGGATCTTGAAGTTTGCTGGAATGTATGTTAGGGACAGTGATGAGTGTTGACGTTGATTCATCAACTTTTTTATCCATGGAGGTCAAAAGACTTTTCACATGGATTGAGAACAATTCTTTTGGAGGCACGAAGAGATCCACTTTCACTCCCACTGTAGTAGTGGAATGAAGTGCAGCAGCATACGTCTGAGATGAAGTGGCGGACAGCAACTTTCAAGCCTCAGAGTAAGTAATGTTTAGAATGGCTTTCAAATGCTGTACATCTTTTTCCTCCAACAATTAAGGGCAAGAACAAAAGTAGGATGGGTGAGAGCCACTGCAATTAAAATAACAAGAATCTGTTTCACACCCATAGGTATTGTGATCCTTGCCACCACAACATGACATGATGTCTTCAAGTGACCAAATTGCTGACACTGGAAACATCTGAGAGGGCTTGGAATGTATGGCCTTACCTTGCAGTTAAGATAACCTGCCTTGATGGTGGCAGGTGGAGGCAGTGATGTAAATGTCAAAATAAGGACATTGGTTGGCATCATAATTCCATTTTTGCGAGTGGAGATACACCTCACAGCAGAAACTCCTTGGGTGGAGAAACCAGCAAGAATCTCCGACTCGGGGATGTTCTTCAAATCCCTCTCAACAATAACTCCTTGTAATGAATTCAAAGTAGCATTAGGTATAACTTCAATAGGTATATCCCCAATCGCCTTTGAATGAAAGAGGAGTTCACTGTGTTGAGATGTGGATGTTTCCACCAATATGTCAGCAGAGCAAAGCTTCTTTACTGACTTTGGAGAGCTAGCAAGTCCCTCTAGTCACTTGTTTGTGTGAAAGAGAATCTAGTATAAGAAAATGAGGTTCAGGTGTTACAGATGTTGAAAATTTCTGTTCAGAATCTTCAAGACATGGTTGTTTACCTGTGGACAATTTTTTTCAATGTTTTGTTTAAGTATTTATTTGGAAGACATGGATTAAACAAGTTTAGAAGCAGAAAAAGAGGCAATGTTTAAGAGAATAAGAAATCAAGATAGACAATGAGAATTAATTCCAAGCTACTTTGGCCTGAATCTCTAGTGGATCATGAACACATCCAAAGACCATGGGTGAAGAACAGGAACCCAATGAAGATTACAGAGATAAGCATGAGGGAGATATAAATTAGCTCGGAGAAAAACCTGTCCCAACAGCGTAGGGATGGATAGAACAGAAAAATTATGAGCCAACATAATGAAAAGAAAAGAACAAATCTTTCCATAAAACCCTTCAGAAATAATATGAAGTGACATGAAGTAATGCAGAAGAGTGATAAGAAAGAGATATTGGCATGAAAACTGGATAGTAAAAAGAAATCAACACGATCATTACTAAGGATGTGCTTATGTACTTTTAGCACTTGTTCACTTGTGCTCTTGATGTACACATACTTCCCTAACTTGTTGATATTCTTGTCCACCAGATGGAATGTGCATTAACAGTAGTATGCTATGTGATTCTGAGCATTATGTACGGGTGTTGTACTTCATACTTATATGAGTAAATGAGTAAAATCAACAAGCAAGATCAGATGTTATACTATTATAATTGCTAAAAAAACAATGAGATAAGAAAAATTTTATTCATATATTACAAGTGACTACTAAATAACTTTTAACTATATAATCAGTATTCTGGGAAGAGAATGACACTATTATTTTCATCAGGCAGTAATAAAGCAGTTTTTCACCACTTCCAGTCCTAAGTAAATCACCAAAGGCTACAGATGTTAAACACTATCAACAAAATGTAAAATTGGTCCAAATGGTAGAGTGGAGAAAAAAAGTGAAGATTATGCAAGTGAAAAAAAGAAAATTTAAATCTCAATATATAACTGTGAAGTGTATCCAGCACCACTGAAACAGTTTCAATATTTTCACTCAATAAAATAAGTTTTCTACAAACTTTATCTATATAAATTTTTGAATATGAATGTGTATCTTGAATAAAAAACTTAAAAGTTATACATTTTTGATTTATTGTTATTATTACTATTGTTTAAACTGAAAGCCCAACAATATTACACTGAAACACTTACCCATCACTACCATAGATGATGCTAAGCATCACAGCAGAAGGTAAGAGAGATTACAAAGACTGGAAATCAAGAAACAGTAATAAAGAATGATCATAAGCCAGGACAAAAGAGGATGAGGCATGTTAGTGTGGTGCAAAAATGTTTGAGATATGAGATTCTAATGTGAGGCAAAGGCAAAGTAAAGGGAGAATAGAAGAATAGAGGGGAAAAAAAACAACAAAACTTTCCTACAAAATCATGTCAAAGAAGAAATTTCCTCTACATATAAAATTGTTCTTATATAAACTGTTGTGGGAGATACAGCCAGTAAAAAAATCATCATCAACTTATTCAAATTGGGTAGATGTGTCAGTTGAATGGATGGAATGAGGAGACCCAGTGCATATGAAGAAATCTGCAACACATTGAACAAAGACTCTCACATCCCCCACAGACAATAAGCCTCCATTAGCCACTAGCCCTGTGTTCAGAATAACTTATCAATCATGAGAAGAAGTGGTAGTTACAATCACTTAAGAAATCATATAGGCAGGCAACAAACAAATTTTGTTTTCCGAAGTGAAATGAAAGAAACCATGCTGTTTATGTGAACCACCATTACTAAACCAGGTAAATGTGAAAAAAATTAACTCAGTCATAAGCTATCATAAAGCTAAAGTAATTCATTAACAATTTTTAAATTAATCTATTCTAGATAATGCCAAGAAAAAGAATGAAGTTAATTCAAATGCAAGTGCTCAGGGCTGCACAAGGAGGTTGTGCCACCATCCTGCTGGGAGAGCGCTATTTTCCCATGATGATAACATCATTTAATTAGCCCAATTCATGTTAAGCATGTATTTATTTAGGTAGCTCAAGGCTATTGGTATACAAATCTCATAGGCAGACATGTGAAGGAATCAAGCTAATCTTTGTGTATTGGAGAGGTATCACCTCAGAAATAGACAGTTATCATTTCTTATGGCATTCAAGTGATATTTTTGAGGTATTAATCTCTCTAATGCTTCTTTGTGATTTGGGAATGTCAGTCACATGGATAAGCATAGTTGCTCTGGATAAGTTTCAGATTAAAGACTTAGTGTGAGAGTAATGAAAAATTTATTCAGTCTGGAGTAATAGTTCACCAGTGTTAGATTCATCTACGATATGAACTGATATGAAAAATTTTCAAAGCTGTCTCTCCAATAGAGGCAAGTAAAATACATATTTATAGTGTATATATTTATATATATTTGTCTGTTTTTGATAAAGACTGTTTGCTTTAATTGGATATTTGTCTTTAGTTTATTTTTATTTCTAATGAATGCAGTTAGCCAGAGGACAAAATTATTTCACAGTATATATCATGATGAATCTACCATTATTTAGCAGACTTATCTTGCCACTTTTAGGGGAAATCAATTATTCATGAAAATACTGCACTATTACACCATTACACTCACAAAATTAGATTCTAAGAAAGTTTAAATTAACAGTTATTATATAAAAACAATGTCTATTTGTTGTAAAGCATAAAGCTATGCAATGGGCTGTCTGTACTTTTCCCAATATGGGTACTAAAACCTGTTTTTTTTTTAGTTATAAGCTCACATACTAACAGCTGAGCCACCAAGGGGCAAAAAACTATTTTTATCAATTCATTAAAAATCATCATAATAATATTTTAAAACTTATTAGATTTTTCAAGTAGAAAGTTGTGTATAAATGTCCATTACCTATACAGCTATTTGTACAAACAAATAATATTATAATAAAATGTTAAAATGTTTGTCTTATTTATTTATACTGCATTAAGCCAAAAGAATATAAGCCAGTTATAAAGTTAAACAGAACTACTGAAAGTTTACCCTGTAAGGATTGTTGTAAGTTTGTGCAGCTCGTTCATAGAAATTAAACTTGTTTTTTAACCTAGTTTCTCCAAATACATCTTCCTCAACAACACTTGTCTGAAATACAGCTTCCTGAAGTGCAGTTTCTTCTTCTATGTTCTCATCATGACATTCATGTTCTTCAGCTTCTACTATAGGTTCCACAAATGATTCCAAAGTTTCTAATGAGAAATAATACAAAAACAAATTTTATGCATCAGCTACATAAGAAACATATTTGACCAAGTTGATAGTAAACTTACACGATTAAAGTTTAACAATCAGCAGTGGACTAAAAATTTGTAAAGAAAGTTAACATTTTCCAAAATTGAAAATGCATTTGCAGTGATTATTACTTCCTCTCCCAATTATAGCTGTAACTCAACAGACAGAGTTTTACCTGCTTTGCCCATCTAAGCATTGGTTGGTGTGTTTTTTTATCCCTTGCTCTAGTCTTTCACACCCCAGTCAGTTTACCTTTGTGATATACGTCTTGCAATATTCTCCACCTACTTCAAGGCACTGTCTATTCTGTTACCTACATAAACACCTCATTCAAATAATTTTGTCACGTTTTTTGACAACTGGTTCTTAGAGGGGAGGAATGACAGAATAATGTAAGTAGAGATAAGTGTAGTTGGAAATATATTTTCAATTTATGAAAATGTTAACTACCAAAACAAACATACCTCTGCTCCCACTTATAGCAAAAATCCCCCATTAATAAGGTACAGAGGCCAGTGAGGGCATTATCAATACAGAAAGCATCTGCATAAATCATGAGTGAAGCAAAATAACAGTAGAACCTGCATGGGGAACCATATCCAGAACAGGTATGTTCTTCACCCTGAACTCAGCCCTGTGTAAAGTGGGAAATTGTGCATTAGTAATCATCACTATACACCAGCCCCAACCAGACAGCTGGGGTTCCACTACTGGATTTGAAATTAAGGGGTATTGGTCCCTACATTCCACATTGGTGGCTAAAGCAATTGGAATGTAATGTTATATATAGAAACACTTATGACTAGATTCCACCCACAGCCAGAATCATGATAAGAAATTAAGCAACACTGAAGCAGACAAATCTTCTCTTCCACCTCAAGAAACCTGAAAGGCAAAGAAACAGAATTAATCTGGTCTGGAACTATGAACCTTCATCATCATTCCCTGATCAAGTGAACAAGGAGCCTTCCACTTGCTCTGGAATTATGGGAACAACACGAAACAATTATGCTCAATCAAGGACCCAGGATGGGATTAGTTTGTACTTTGAATTACAAGGAGATAGTAAACCTCTTCCAATGAACAATATACTGAACTGATATTGATAAAAATGAAGGGCTGTGCACACCTTAACTAGAATGCTGAGAATCGAATCTGAACTGGTATCATGAGTAGCCTCACACATAGACTGGTGCTACTTCTAACTACATCTGGGAAGAACCATCCATGGACCTGGATAGGTAGATCTCTCAGTTTTGCACTCTTCTCCAAGAGTGCAAGAAGTCACTCTAACACTCTAAAGAAAAGCATCTGTCCTCCAACCCAGTGACTAGAAACTGGATATGGTAAAGACTTCCTAGCTCCACTAGAAGAGTCTGGGGGATGATGCACATTAAAGGGTCCTGAGGAACAGTGCTCTGAAAACAGTGAAATAGATGAATAAAGTTCCTTAAATTTATAAAGGGAAATTGACCCCAATTTATTTAATCTGATGATCAGCAGGGAAGAGCAGAATTTAGCTTTTACTCATGATAATCCATGAGTGGTGATCCAGCATAATATGGTAACACTACCTGGTGAGCTCATTTCTGCATAGCCGATTGCAACTGGTAGTAATTACAGTTAAATAGCGGTTGCTAGAAAAATACACCTGTCTGGGCAACACTTACCATTGAGTGGAATCATGTAAAAATAAGGTAAGGGATTTTGAAATGCAGAAATAAAAATACTTACCCCTCTGGATAATCTAGCAGAAATAATTAAGATAGCTATAGAGGGCAGGCAAAAAACTCTCAGATGAAGAGACTGTTAGATCAGGCAAATAATGCAAGATAAAGGTATTGATGAAATGTTTGTTTTTGAAATTTTGTGAAAAATTACATTAGGGCTATCTGTGCTAGACATCCCTAATTTAGCACTAGAGGGAAGACAGGTAGTCATTATCATCTACTATCAATTCCTGAGCTACTCTTTTACCAACAAACAATAGGATTGACCATCACATTATAATACCCTCATAGCCATGATGCATTCTGAACCACCAGAATTATGATAAGAAAGTAAGGTACAAGTACAGACGACAAAAACTTCAAGACCCTCATTGAACATGTCTCAAATCAAAATCTAATGTGACATAGAGAGAGATTGAGAAGATGAATCAGAGAAAAGGAATGAACCATTTTTCTATATGAGAGATTGTTGGGCAAGAAGAACTGGATCAAAAATATAGAGAGACTGAGAAAGTGGTCAATTAACAAATAGCACAAATCACTCCAACCTATGATGTCCATTGGTCAGCAGCCATAAAAAAATAAACTTGCAAATAAAAGGGGCATATATTATATGGTTAGACCAGAAACAAGTGTAGAAAAGGAACACATAACCTGAATCTACCTATTAAGTAACCAGAGTGGTCCTTTGGGACCAATTACCCAAGATCATATGAGGAATCTGGAGAGTAGTGGGGTCTCAAAAGTATGTAGTTGTAATAATAAAAGTGTAGTTGATTAGGCCACCATAAATAATGGCAATTCTGGAAGGTGCAAAAATCTTGCCAAAGAGTTAAATAAAAAAGACGAGTTATGATTGACATCACTGAATGAAAAGGGTTCAATATCCTCTCAATAAAACATTGCCAATATGCATCATTACCTTTTGAAAAGTGAATTTTGGACAAAGCAGAAACTGAGCCAGATACATATAAATCTTAGAAATTAATCATCAATGTAATGGTAAAGACAGCATAACCTCTACATCAGAAGTGTGAACTTCTAAAAATCAAGGTATATCTCTGATCATGGTTGCCTCCACAGGAAAAATTTAAAAATAAGTGAAAGAGTTACACACATCAGACAGGGCTGTAGAACCAGAAACCATGGCATAGCCACCAATATGATGCACTCAACAAGATCTGATAATGGGTTGGAACAAATCATATTTAGCATTCTGGATAAAATATAAAGTGCAGAAAAGGTTGAGAGTGGTAATTCTATCCTGTTTTGATGGAAAGCATTAATTTTCAAGGCCCAAAGATGAGGTACTAGAGGCAAAATTCCCATTAGCTGGTTGATCCAATGAAAAATAATCCAACTGAACTATGCAACATTTATCCTATTAGCAGAATCTGTTTAGACTGAGACAAAGAACCTGCTACCATAGACATCACTTATAAAACATGGCAATCTAGAAGAATGATAAGACCAGGAGGTTCAAAACTTGAAAATAAAGAGCTCTAGACCATATTCCTTATGAGAAACAGAAGACACCACTGCAGAATTATCAGAATGAAACCTGATGATTTGGTCCTTAAGAAGCACAGACCAAGACCAAAAGACTGGATCTGCAGAGCAAGAAGAATTAATACATTCTGTAGAGGGTCCTCATTTTTCATGCATACTCTGGAATTCCTTAGTGTTAATAAATGTACTCCATCTCTAAAGAAAGCCATTCATGAAGAAAATGGAATCTCTTGTCTTCATAGGCTCCAACAACTAACAAGAATAAAAACTCTGAAGAAGTAGTCCAACTCTCTCACTACCCCCAGATCAACTAGACTCAGATAACCCTAGAACTATGGTCAAAATCTCAACGAACTGTGTGAGACAGAAACTCCATGGGCTGGGTAAATAATGGTGGGGAATATTTGAACTGAATGACCAATTGTGACTCAAGGACCTGCAGAGCTTCTGGATTGATTGATAAGATTACCACATGTACAAAAAATCTTAGAATCAAGCTCCCACAGCACCTGAAGGTGTACAATAATCACTGATGTTGCTGGCAATCTGACTAATCAGTGAAAACCTTGGATATAGACAGAATCTATTCTGAGTACCAATGTACCAAGGAGCTGATGTTGGGGTTTGTTACTCACAAATATGGACACAACTATGACTCCCCATTGGAACTGATGAAATTTGAGACTCCAAGAATAACCAGGAGGGATGCAGAAGCCAAAAATTAAACCAATGAGTACACTAAGAATGGATCCACTCTGCTTCAAAGACACTAATGATCCTGAGAGTCTTCTAACAAAAAATGTGAAAGGAAACAAAATACCGAAGATGAATTGTAAGTCCATTGACTTACTTTGTCCAATCAGGGAACATAGACATATATAGGTTAACTACGACATTTGCCATAGAACCCTAAAATTCTAGGAACAAAAATTATTTGAGATTTGCAAGATGCCTTACCTAGTAATCATAGTTTAAAACATGAAGTTCCAACATGTCAGATAAGATATAACTGTTACTTTACATAACTAAAAAATAAACCTACCAGGATGAGCCACAGTTTCTGTGTGTGGAGAAAAACTGATCCCATACTTTTCAGCCATAAATTAAGATGCAGGCTCAAAAGCAACCAGGTGAAAACACAAAACATAACACACTTAAAGAACCAACACAAGAAAAACAAATGAAAACCAATGTATCCAAAAGTGGCTTCCTTTCTTGTAAAATAAAGTAATTTATTTTCTTAGAGAAAAGCAACTGTGGGCCATCTGCTGTATCCACCCTAGGGAATCAAACAGCAGTATTGCAAGTCTTTAAACTTACCACTGATCTACAGGGAAACTGAAAATGCAATGGGTTAAAGAATGCAAGGAAAAAGCAAATCTAAAGTTTCTTCAAAATGTCTCTCACTCCCCTCAAATGCAGCCTCTGAGCCCTCTGGAAGACCATCAATCTCCAAATATATGTCTCCATCTCACTATGAATAAGATCACTGATAGTCTTAACTGAGAGTGAACCTTCCCTAGTTGTTGTGTAGCACTAAGTATTAGAGGTGGGAGAGGAGAGACCCAATTAGCATCCATGAAAATTTACATCATAATTGGCTTGCCAATTGGATGAAAAAAAAATTATTATACTTAATTACTGTTATTATTGTTATGAAAGTAACTCGATAACAAAATAACATTCAAAGTATCTCCAAACAACTGTAACACTGGGAAACCCTTTAGTGACACTTTGTTGAGAAAAATAATAAAATTATAGGAATAATGTACTTATATATAGCACCAGGATATAGAGCACATTGATGTAGATGGAGAATGTCACAAGACCTATATCACAAAGTGAAATTGTGTGGAATATAAAAGACTTGAGCAAGCAAGAAAAAAAATCAGAACAGTGCTTAGGTGAGAAAAGAAAAACCTATTTGAGTAATAGGTATAAGTGAGAGAGGAGGTATGTACGATTTGGAAAAAAACCCATCAAACCTTAGTTAATAAGGAAGTTTGAGCTATAACTAGTCAAGCCATGTGAAAATATTAAAATACATTTATTTTCTTTTAGTAATTCAAAGATAAACCAAGTACACAGTTACTTGATCTCTGCAATTACTAATAGGTTAAGAGGACTTAGTATGTGGAAGGAAAGATGTAGTGATTTGTAATAGTTGAATAAAATAGACAAGATCTGTAAAGTTGAAGCTAGAATAAAGAGTTAATCTGTCAAAGAATACAAAAGAATGGGCAACATTTTCACCACCATCACTGTTACTTGGGGGAATCAGCATGCCAAATTACAGATAGGCCACTGTTTTCAGCTTGATAAAGTTGGTGGTAAGATTTGTGTTCATTGTTTGCCTATAAAATAAATAAGAGAAGACTCTCTTTCCCACAGGAAATATGAAGAAAGTGGTGCAGTACATGTTTGGGCAGTTATTCACCATGTCTGAAAAGCTGCTCTTCACTGATGATATTTCTGACATATGCTAGAGTAATGTTTGGCAATAACTTTAGTGTTCAAGGAGGAAAATTCCACTGCCTACAGTGTGTGCATATTGTACAGGATTATCTTAACCACAAGAACATTGTAAGATTGTCATGGCCGGCAAACTCTCCAGATTATAATCCCATTAAGAACTGTTGGGAAAAACTCAACCACAAAATTGTTAACAATTACCCTAAATCAGCTACTGTAGCTAAGTTGCAGTGCCTTCTAGTGACATGTTTGGAGGGAAATCATGGTGTATCACATTAATAATCTCATTGACAGCATGACATGTCATCTTGCAGAAGTTTTCAGAGAACAAAGAAAACCACCCAAGTATTGAATGTTTAGTATGGACTGATACAAGGGTACTAATGCTACTTATAATAACTTGATGTTATATTTTGTTATTATATATGTTTTGGTAATGTTTTGTTGTAACAGGAGAAATTTTTAATTATACATCTTTTTACAGGTGCCTAATAAAATTGTTTGCTGTTCTAATAAATTGTTCAGTGTCTATAAAACCCATCTCATTCAAATTACATATTAAGATGTTTAATATAACCTGTACTTCTAAGTTTGATAGCAATATGTGTATTTGTATTTCATCTTAATAATAATGATCTTAAGTGTTACAAAATATGTAAATATTTAGGCCACGACTATATATGTAAACATTTAAGCTACAACTATATATGTAATCTGGAGTTGTAAAATACTGCACTAGAATACTGATCTGACTTGATAGCATAGTATCTTCATTAAATTTTATTTCATCTATGTCTTCTGAAGATATTTTTCGACCCTGATTTCTCTGACCCAACAGCCAGTAGTAGTCTTTAGAATAAATAAAGAAGCCAGCCAGCAATTTTAAACTTACATGTTGTTTCTGAATAAAGATTCTATTTATTCATTTACCATTGTTTACTTGTATTTTCTGTGCTGTCCACATTCAAAATTATTCTCAGCAAAACATTTACAGAACATGCTGTCTTGTTGATATTTATAACTATCTGTTAGCCTACACTGTAATTGAAATGAATATCAACAGGCTTGAACAGTCAAATTCAACCATCAGTATGGTGCCCTAATGCAGGATGATCTAACCTTTTAGCTGTGGAATAATAAAGGCCACAGTTTATTTCTTATATTACTTACTGGAACAGGACCTTTTTATTCAAATTTATTTTAAAAAAAATTTTTTAAATGTATAGACTTGAAATTTAAAGAGTGTGTTGACCAGATAAACCCAGTTATGGGGTCTAAAAACATCCATGGCCTTTTAGTTGAATTACATAATTAATAGGGAAAAAAATGGAGCATTTTTTTTCAAACATGATTTTACAGTTTCACAGGTTACCACTTCAAGAAGTTAATGTAACAAAAAACAAATGGTGTTTCAGTATAACAAAGTAATTAGATGCAGTCTGTTACTGAATTATGTATCATTCTAGAAAATGGTCAGAATATATCTTCTTTTACCTACAAATAACAGTTGAAATATAAGAAGAAAAATATCAATACACACACACACACACATACAAACATACAAGTGTCTTTATTTAATGTATTAACCTTGCTGTTTTCCTTCAAAGCATTGTGTTGATTCTTGTATCCCTTTCTTGGGGATTAGGTTTCCTCTTTTTTCATAATGGATAATCAGCTGTGGAATACTGAGCACTGGCATATAGTTTTGTTCCTAAATAATTAGTATAGCATCAGTATAGGTTGAAAGGTAAACTACACACTTAAAAAAAAAAAAAAAGACAGTACTTGTTACAAAATAAGGGACGACAATTGCTGGCAAGTAATTATGTTTCAAAATAACTGTCACTTATTTTGAATAAGTTAGAAATGCGACCAAATCTTAAATTCTATCATTAGGTTATGAGAACATGTTAAAACTCACAAAAAAATTTGTTTCATATGTTTAGCTTAGCATGTAAATTGTACTTGACATAACATACAACGGGAAAACATAGTTATTTTGACTCAACTAATAATATGACTGCTAGAAATATTGGAGAAACTACTGAAATTATGAAACACAATACAGACAACTTGATCTTACATGAGGTTGAAGGATTAGAAAATCAGAAAGTATGTGTGTGACATGATCTTCTTTTCTGAATTCTAAACACCTGATGCTGTGCACCTGGTTGTTATTACTTATCCATGAGTATGCATCCATGTACATCTTTCTAAAGAGGAGCTTGTGAAAAACCACATAAGAAAGAAGTGGTTCCTACTAATATAAGATATACATATCAATCATAGACAGTCAGCCAAAAAACATCAAATATTTTTTTCAATTTATTCATTTATATATTTCATTTTACACTTTCAACATATCAACTCTTAACAACAATATTATGTTATACTTTTATTGCTAAGCAACTTTATATAAAAGCTATTATTGAAATGCATTGTTACTAAAATGCACTGGCTATATAAGGAATCACTTTTTTTTGTGGTTTTCTTGCTAGATTGACTCTAAAAAGATGTGCATGTGTCTGTCTGTTTGTGATATATACCTGTAATGTATAATATAAGGAACCAATTCTTTAATTATAATAATATTATTATACAGACATATGTATGTCTGTTTTAGGAAAACAACCAATATTATCTAGCCTGAAGCACTGCAATGGTAAAACAATTGTAAAATACTCTGATAAAATTTCTGACAGAAATCTGTGGTATCAAATGTTATTGTGAAATATTTAATGCAATAATAGTGTACATTGATAATAAATACTTGTTAATTTACTGTATGTTCTTTACAGCTTTACTGTGTTTCTGGAAAATAAAAATGGTTAAAATATTTTTGATTATCTTTCTATGCCACAATAAGTTCAGAATACAATGGATGAGAGAAGCCATTTATTTTCACTAGTTAAGTAAATTTTCAAAATGTTTACTACATAGAAATGTACTTTATTTTTCAGAACATGCTGAGATTGCTTTTTTAGTATGTTTGTATTATATTTAACATATAAAATCATGCTCAAAAGTTAATATTACCAAAATATAATTTTTATTAGAACTGTATGACTGGTTCACTAAATTAACTCTGTTCTTTAGTACTTGCTAGCTTACATTAAAATTCAGAATAATTTAATTCAAGAACTTGAATAGAAAAAAAAAAAAAGGGCAAACATTTTTTCTTCCAGTTGTACTAACCTGGTATTGTATTTGTTTGAATTTCAATATAAACTTCACAGCTCTCAGTATCAAATAGCTCCCCTTTAACTTTTATACAACAGGTTTTTAACTTGATTATACTGACTTACCCTGAAACTGAACCTAACAACATATTGTGGAGCTTGTGGGTTGTCAGTTTTTAAGATGCGTGTAACTTCTTGCTTTAGTTCCTTCCAAAAGAAAAAAAAAAGATATTCATTATAAATTCAGTCTCAAAAACAAAAAAAAGAGATCCTCTTGATTTTACAGTATTTACAATATGTACATATCATCTTATAATTTAAATATAAACATTGAATTTTAATAATTAATAATCATTGTTACAGTGTGAATTCTCTTTGCTAGAGAAGCATGATTTTTTTAATCTAAATTTTAAATGCTAGATTCTTTTTTGGTCCCTTAGAGTTTTCTTCAAGAAGAAGAGTGTATAATAGCATTTCAGCCACACTATGCCTGCCATACCTATTGCCAAAGAGGAGTTTCACTTAATAACGAAGGCCATCAGGACAACTGAGAAACAACAAACACAGTAATGGTTGGAGTTGGACGTTAATATTTACCTATACTGAAAATACATTTCTGATGAATACCACCTCCTCCCACAAATAGCTTTTCCTGACTTATACCACCATCTATATGTTCAATTTTCACTTGCCACTAGCCTTGATGCTCCCATTTACCCTCATGAGAGACTTTCATGCAAATAATCATGTTGAAATCCTCTACCAATAAGAATGCAACACAACTTCTATTGTCACTAGTGCCCCCTCTTCAGTGCAGCCTGTAATCACTTTAAGATTGGATTGCATATACAAAATCTACACTGAAAGTAAGGCAGTTGGGTTGGAAATGTGAGAGGAAGTAAGTATCTATCAGAAATACATTTCCAGTGTAGGAAAATGTTAGCTTTCAATACATCTGACCTCCACTTACACATAGCTAGAATCTTTCATTGAATTGGTGAAGAGTCTGGACAGAAGATTATCCCACTTCAGAAAGCACCCATAGGAAAACCATGGAGGGATTGAATAGATGGAATGCAGCACTCAATGGAAGCCTACATCACTTCTAAACCAGGTATGTTCTATGCTCATATAAAAGTGTATCACCAAAAGGGCAGAACAACTGAAGGAACTCCCCAGCTCAAACATGGGTACATTTCCAACTCATTCATCACCATATCTGCCAGAAACCAACACGTAGTGGATGATAGAAAGATGGACAGCAAAGTGTGGGTGCATCTGCAAACCATCACCAAGCTGCATTGGGAATGTATTGTCCAATCCATGATAGGAAGAGTGTTCCTGGCCACACGTGTACAACTAAAGAAATCCAAGTGCAGGATGTCTAAAGTACACTTGACTGTAAACTGGAGATCAACCTCAACCAACATCAAGTGAACTATGATGGGGATATACAGGCCATGAAAGGAAGAGGGTTCTCTACACTTCACCTCTGATACAGAAACTGGTAGGAAAGATGTGCCTCTGTACCAATGATCTGCATTATTATATTTGCACATTCAACACAACCATCACCATATCTGCTTGAAATACTCATCTGGATGATGATGATAGGAATGCAGACAGCAATGTGGCAGTCCAACTCCAGTCCAGAACTAGATGGCATTGGGAATGAATCATCTAGACCTTGGTAGGAGAAGGATATCTGAACCATTCACATGTGAGCTCTAATCATCACCATATCTACCTGGGACTGACATTCAAGGAATGGTAAGAAGGAGAGTATTTCAGCCAGAGGGATAAATTGTGCATTGGTCAAATGCATCATTGAACACTTGTTGACATCTGGAATTGTATGTCAGGTGAGTGGGAGGATAACTGTCAATGCCATCTACACCAGCAGAATACCACTGATCTACTCTCAACTGAGTAGGACTGAGGCACAATAAAGAGTGAGTCTCTATGGTTAATCAACTCAGCAGTTAGGAACTAGTAAGTGACATGGACTCCCATATTCCACTACAAAAAGGGAGAACAACACATTGGAGAGTTTGGAGGAATGCTGCACTAAAGACAGTGGAGTGGGTGACCATGATACCTAATTTGGAAAAGCAGACTAATCCTGTGATCTATATATACATGGATAATCTGGCACTGACAGTAAACCCTGTCTGCTATACTCATGTTAGTCCATGTGTGTCTGTATGTGGTCCAGTACAAACATCTTTATGAAACAAAATACCATAAGGCATCCTACAGACAGCTTTGTGAACCACACCATCTCAATGATGTGTGTATATGACATACAGGCTTTACAGTAAATTTGGGTAAGAATTTACCCATGTAAAGGGACACTGTGGAGTGCAAAATGGGAACAGAAATGACTAGGAGAGGAAGACAAAGAGCAGTAAAGGTATGGGATAAGTTTTAACAATAGTGGAAATAGGCAGTCAGGGACATGATAAGGTGACAAATGTGATAAAGGATACCCAAAAATGATGAAAATCATCAGAAGAAAGGGAAGAATAAATCAGGCAAATCCAAAGTGGAAGGGTAATGGGAAAAAAGTCATAAGACTGGGAAGGATACCAAAGAATAAATGCATAGGAGTGGGAACTATGGATGGAATCGGTAAATGCCATATAACAGCACAGACTCCTTACCAGAATGAACAGATACTCAGTATCATAACAGACATAACAGTGGGATATGGGATATGGAAGAAAAAGAAGTAGGTGTGAAGATGTAAGTACCCTCCTCAGCAGTCAAAGTTTCGGGTAGAAAAGAACAATTGGAAAAAAAAAAAAACACATAGATTTGATTTGTTTTGAATCTTGTGCAAAGCTATATGAGAGCTATCTGTGTTAGTCACCTTTAATTTAACAGTGAAAGACTAAAGGGAAGGCAGCTAGTGATCATCACCCATCACCAATTCTTGGGCAAGAAAATAACCAACACATAATAGGATTGACTGTCACATCATAATGTTTCAATGACTAAAAGGGTAAGTATATTTAGTGGGGTGGGTATTTAAACCCACGACTCAGAAATTGCAAATCAAGTGCCTTGGCTATACCAGGCTGACCACACAGAAACCATGAAACAAAGCACAATAAACATCAATAATGAACACCTCTAAACAACAACATCAGCATTCAACCCAACATCATCAATGGAAGGAAAGAAGATAGAAAGAACAGATCAACTAGGGTTCAAAAGGAAGAAAAATAAGGAGGTACTAGCTCAGGAGAGATGCAGGGCAAAGAGGCTGGGAGATGAGGAAGGTATGGAGCAAACGGAACAAGACTGATAATTAAAAAGCGTGGGTATAACCTATAAAATGGAATATAGCTGACAAATATGGAAGATAGGCTGCAACTGAAGGGATTGAAAGGTCTCTTTCAAACAGCCAGGTTAGAAAGGAAGGGATGTGGGAAAGGATTAGATGGGATGGAGAATAACCACAACATATATACCAATGATAGTACATGTACCACTTTCTTTAGTTCACTGCCATGGAGAAAGGACAAAAAGAATAAAAATCAAGGATGCCACAAGCTGCAAAAGTTTGGTTTGCATGTCCAGGGATAGGACAAAAGCCACATGTAAAGCCTGTGTGGGATAATATATGGATGATGCATGTTGGACAGAGGTTGAGAAAAGAGAATGAAGGAAAGGGGAAGAGGAGATAACACCAGTAGTCAGCACAGAAGTGGAATACCATAACTGACCCAGACAGTATGGGCACACCAACAGAATCCAACATGGAATGGTCTGTATTATGGAAAAGACCTGGAGAATCAGAAGAATAGGAGGGTAGGCAAAAAAAGTACAGATCCGACCAACTGTGACTGAGATCATCCACTGTTCTCACTAAGGAAACTGAGAATTGAGAGGAGTGGCAAAGGCATCTGGTTGTGGAGCATCCCACTGGATGCAGATCTCCCCAAAACACCCATGGATCCAGTGATCATTCTTTGGGATAATCCTGCCAATATGTGATAAATGATTCACAGCAAAATTCTAGGCACATAGAATATAACAAGCCAACAAAAGAACTTGATAACTATGGACCCAACACAGGAGGTTCAATGTCCAAAATCAAAGGTCTTTCAACTGAGATGTATGAGACTATTGTTGAGTTGTCAAAATGCCCCATCATTAACTAGTCTTAAAGGTCTGAAATGAAATGGACCAAAGTCTCATGAATGGCAAAGAGTTCCAAAAGACTGACATGGAGAGAAGTCTCCAAGAGAGTCCATTGCATCAAAACCTACCGAGTATCTAGATTAGCCCTCCATTTGGAAAAAGAAGCATCCATAAAAATGTGAAATTCCAGTTAAGGAAGAGAAGGAACACCAACAGTGATGTTGTCTCAATCCAATCACTTGACAAAGATCATCTGTGAAACAGGAGAGAGCATCCAAAAGATCCTGAATGAGTCTCCAATGGTTTATCAAAGTCCACAGAAGGCAATTTATGAAGCCACAATCAATAGGAATGAAGGATTCCACAGAATTTCCTCAAATGAGGTAGAGCCTCTAGAGCAGTGGGAAAGAAGAGTAGGATATGTTGAGAACCAGTAGCTCCACAACCCACAAATGAAGAGGAAAAGACCCAAGTGATGAAAGAATTGATCTGAGAATGATAGGCAGAGGTGGCCTGTGAGATAGCTAGAAGTAGCTAACAGTCCATGTTATGGTGGAAACAAAGGATCTGGGAAAGACAAATATGGTAAAATGTACAGAACATCTACAACAAAACACAGCAAGCAAAGGCAAGCCCAGAACAGAAAACCCAATCCTGATGGATGAAATGGATACAAGAGAGATCAAAAAGTAAAGGGAGATCACTGAACCACCTATAATCATCTTCCATAGACCAGGAATAAAATCACATTATTTCTAAGATAACCCACAAAACACAAGAGTCTATGGCAAAGGACTACCAGATGTGAGAAAAGTAGAGAGGCTCAGCCCCCACAGAAATTGAACCTACTATGTATTGTCTGTGACGGTTCAGTTGTTTCCAAAAGGGTTTCACAAATAATGGCAGTGAACCACAGAAATACAAGAGGTAAACACCCAAAAGGAGAGGAAGGAAAGATACAGGAAAAGGTTCATGAGGGGCAAGAGCAAATAGGAGACTGTGAAGAAAGGAAGGTATAGAACCATGCTGACTCAGCTCTGGTTACCAAAGAGTCAGGAATGCCCCCAGAAACTTTCTGGTGCAGAAAAGGAACCATATGAAAAACATACAATGAGGTTTGAGATAAATATACCTGCAAAAAAAAAAAGGCAGCCCAACTCCAAAAATATTCCAAGAACAGAGAAGCCACGTTAAGCAAGAAAAGAGTGCACAACAAGAGATGTGTCATAGTGGCAAAAAGAAAAAGAATGTTGGTAAAAAGTAATCAAAGGATTGTGGTCCAAACCCCCAAAGAGACAAGCAATCAGAAATACCAAGAGTCTAATGAGGGCAATGCAGAACAGTGCTATACCAAAGCATGGTTTGCCAAAGTACAATGTGGGTCATGGCATACCAACTCTTGAACGTAACTCATCCCCAAAAACAATAAAAGTAGAAGAAGGCCTGAGCACCTCTCCCAAAGCAAACAACAGTGAGGCATGGGTAGGATGAAGGAATAAGCTGTCAAAATTCACATCAACATATTCTAGTATATCCTCATATGGTAACAGAAGACAATCATCCAGTGACCCAGAAGACTGCATCAAGGTAATTAACTCCCTCATGTCAAACTTCAAATACATATCAAAAATAATAATATAAAATATTTATTTGGGATACCACTCAAAACATGAACAAAAATTAATGAACTAATAAATGCAAAAAACAAAGATATGCAATTAATCAACTCAAAGGTGAGAACAGGAGCAATCACTTGAAAATCAGGAATGAGAAGTGATTACAGGCTGCACAAAAGAGAGGGCATATAAATGAAAACAGCTTTGATGAGAGTTGTGTCTTACTCCTTTTGGTGTTAGGTTGCAGCATAATTACTGTGTCATGTGCACACATATGAAGGTGTGTGGGAGTATTAAGGCTAGTGGTGAGCAAAATTTATTTGTGCACATAGGAGGCAATATAAATCAAGGAAAGCTATTTGTGATAAGATGTAAAATATCATATAAGAATCATGAACGTAATATCTGTACCAGCCATCTTGAGAATATAAATAAAAGGATAGAAAAATATCCTTAATATCTATATATTATGCTGAGAATGAAAGGCAGAGGTGGCCTGTGAGAATGCTAGAAGTAGCTAATAGTCCATGTAATGGTGGAAACAAAGGATCTGAAAAAGACAAATATGGTAAAATGTACAAAACATCCACAACAAAGCAAAGGCAAGCCCAGAACAGAGAAGCATGAGATAAAATATGCTTGCACTTGTGTTTTTATCAAAACAAATAAAGGCCTTTATTATCTACAGTTTTACTGATAAAAGCTAAAATAATCTAAACAATTCGTATAAATCATTTAATAATTTTAAAGTAGAAGTATACCTAAAAAATAAATGACTAAATGGTGGTCATAATTACTTTGTATTTTTTTAACAGATATTACTTATTTGTTATGGTGTTAATACTTGTTGCTGGTAAATACGTTTAATATGATTACCTTATAACAAATGAGCACAAATATCTACACCAAATGGAAAGCAGGCTGAAATCTGAGAAAAATAGCATCAGTTAAGATTACTTTCCATTCAATACTCTGCTAAAAGGTAAAGCTCTATATCAACATGCAAGTCTCATTACTCATTAGCAGAGAAGATGAAACTAGAGTTTAGAACTTTCTCTTGTTTTGCATATCCTGAAACTTGTTAGACAGTCAGATCCTCATTTAAAAGGTTTATAAGCAAGAAATCCAGGCATCAGGATAGAAATGATGTAACTATGCACCTGTGAACATAGGAAGACAAACTCTGAGGTCAAGATTAGGGAATTTAAAGTTGGGTACATATTTTTATTTGTTTAGAACTTAAAACTAAAAACGAGGAAAGTATTAGAATTATAAATAACGTTTTATATGTAAAATATTCATACATTTAGTTAGGAAGAGGTTTAGTAATGATATCTACATATCACAGAACTATGGTTATAGCTGTAGGAGCAAAACTTTCAACTCTAAAGACAGATTAAGCCTCACAAGTTTAAAAACAGGCATATACAAACTTTAACTTGTAATAATAATATCTTCCATACAGTAATTATTCTTACCCAGGTGAAAGTAGTCTTTTGGAATTTGAAACTTTATTTCATATGAAAATTTGCATAACTTTACAAAAACGTATACGAGATAAAATATGCTTGCACTTGTGTTTTTCTTAAAACAAATAAAGGCCTTTATTATCTACAGTTTTACTGATGAAAGCTAAAATAATCTAAACAATCCATATAAATCATTTAATAATTTTAAAATAGAAGTATACCTAAAAAATAAATGACTAAATCGTGGTCATAATTGCATACAATTATGCAGTAGCAGAGTTCTCTTTTTTAATTAAAATATATTTAAAGAGCCACTAGTACTTTCTTATTGGCTTTATTTTACATGGTTACTTGGATTCCTGGCAATATAGGCAGGTAGTTTATTTTTAAGAATACATACATATTTAATCTAGCATTCTTTGCTTTCTTACACAAAAAGTAATAGTTCACATTTTATAAACAATTCAACAATTAAAATAGATAATTTTAAATAATATCTTGCAATTTCCATTCACTTTGCTTTACAAATTTCTTTAAAGATACTGATGCTACAGCATAATATATAGATATTAAGGATATTTTTCTGTCCTTTTATTTATATTCTCAAGATGGCTGGTACAGATATTAAAACTTTAAGTAAAATAAAGTACAGAACAACGTTTTAACCTTCTTAGGTCATCTTCAAGTCGACTTCTCATCATCATGAATTTTATTTACAGATGTAAAATTAGCATGACATTTATGTTAGGTAGTATTTCAGCAACTTCTAGAAACTAAATTTACATAAACTTCTTGCATAAGAAAACAAACTTACTTCTTCAGATAATGGAACCTGACCAACTGGTTTCAAAATGGTCTTGTTCTGTTAACAATGAATATGATAATTTTATTCACATCAAAAGAATGTCACATATCACATTTTTTATCTTACTATCAAATTATCAATGGGATAAAGTTAAAATAATGCTTTCTAACTTACCTAACATTTTAAAAAGTATTCTTACTGACATTACTTTTTACCATGAACATTAGGCCTCAAAAAGCTACTCATGAAGCAAAAGATTCTAAAATATATCTATTTTAAAACATGATTAAAGATAAGATATGCTAACTAGCTATGATTAGTTTTAAACTTATTTATCAAAATTGTTCATACTTACTACAAGTCAGATTTACCTATTACATCTTCATGAATTTCTTGGATAGAATATCGAGTATTAAATTTATTATTAATTATTAGCTTTTCATGGAACAAGACAAGCAGATCTTTGTAAACAATTCATTTCATTTACCTCTTATACCAATTTAATATAAGAACTTATGTGGAGATATTAAAATTACCAAAACACAAATTTCACACACAAAAACTTAATATACTGCTATCATGAAGATGGTACTTATATAAACCAAAACGAATAACACCTATAGCAATAGTCACAAACATGTTACCAAATGAATATGACAAATAAAACTTGATATACTTAAATTACTTGTCATGATTTAGCACTGTCCCATTATTGAAATAATCAGTATTGGGTTATAATCTAACAGTTCTAAATGAAGACACATTTTCAAAGCAATGGTGTTAGATTATATACCTATTAAATCCTATAAACAAAAAATGGTTACAAAAGTTTAAAGATAAATTTTTGGATCAGTTTACTAGATTACAAAATTCTGATTTATAAATCCAATATTTCAATCTATCAAGCTCTTTCTATATAAAATGATACAGAGTACCAAAGTATATATCTAAATCTATGTTTATTATTCCCTTTCAAATTAAAAACTTACATCTGTCCATTCTTCATTCCACTCTGGAAAGTAAGATTCATCATCTTCACCCTTTTTAATTACACAATGTAAAAAAAGGATTCATAACTTAGTCAGTGCAAAATAAAATTTAGGTGTGTTATAATACTGAGGCATTATTTCTACAAAAAAAGTTAAACACTTACATAAAGCAAATACCAAAATAATCAGCCATAAGAAAATAAAATATTTTTTAAAATGGAGTTTTAGTTTCTTAAGGTGGTGAAACAGATTTCAAAAGAACATAACAGCAGTCATGTACTTAATAGAAGAGGGTTAAGAACATTATATTAAAATAATTTTGAATATCAAAATCAGACATCACATGACAACCACAGCCAAAATAAAGTTGTGGAGGAAAGACATGTTCAGGTTCACTGGATGTTTCTGTTTAAGGAACAACTGAAACAGAAAACAGACAGCATGTATACAGAAACATTCATGCATATAATTCTATGTTTCTTTTATACACAAGTGAAATTATTATCTCATTCAAAAAATTTTCAAACAACAGCAATTCCAGGCATCTACAAATGCCCACTGATTAAAACACCATAAATGTACAAACTTTCATTGAAATATTCTGCATGAATACATTCATGTGTAAAAGATATAAGGTTATTCTATTTATTCAAAAATATGGTTTTGTTAAGTAATCCTTTAATGATCAAATCCATAATATATCTAATACTGAAAAACTTCAAATATAATGTCAATCAAAATGCATACCTTAACTGTTGATGTCTTAGGAGGACCACTATGTTTTGTTGATTCTCTGGTTTGGCTTGGCCTTAATACTCTCTTTAAAAACAGTGGGAATTAAAATAGTTTAAATATTAGCTGAAATTATAATCTTCAAATAACTATGTCTATCTCATAAAGTAAGAGTATTACAATAAAACATAATGGTCAGGAGTATTTCAATATTAACACAAAGATTATCAATAATTTATTATTAAATTATTTTGAAAAACTGAAAATCATTAGAAAATGAATTTTAACATTTTCCTACACTGAAAATGTATTTGTAATAGAGTCCTACCTCTCCTCATAGAATAGCTTTTTCCTGACTTGTATTGCCCTTTATATGTGCAAGTTTTCATTCACCAGTAGCCTTGATACTTTCAACTATCTTTACATGTAAGGCAGCTGTGTGACAGCATGTAAATAAGCATGCAACACAACTTCCAGCACACTGACTCTCTCTATGCAGTTTAGCCCAAAATCACTTCTCAATTGAAAATGTGGTGTTAAGATGTGGAGAGGAAGGGAGGTAGGAATCTACTAGAAATACTTTTTTAGTGGATGAAAATTTTAATATCCAATATAATGTGTTACTTCCTTTTACAGAATAACTAGAATCCCACACTGACCCAATGGGATGACCTGTGTACCATTACCTAGATGGACCCGGCATGGCCAGGTGGGTTAAGGCATTCGACTTGTTATCTGAGGGTCGCAAGTTCGAATCCAGGTCGCACCAAAACATGCTCGCCCTTTCAGCCATGGGGGCATTATTATGTGATGGTCAATCCCACTATTCATTGGTAAAAGATTAGCCCAAGAATTGGCAGTGTATGGTGATGAGTAGCTGCCTTCCCTCTAGTCATACACTGCTAAATTAGGAACGGCTAGCACAGATAGCCCTCGAGTAGCTTTCTGCAAAATTAAAAAAACAAAACATACATTACCTAGATGAACCCCCTTAAAAAAGTGCCCAAGGAAGCTCATAATGTGTGTGAATAAAAAGAAGGTAAAACATACCCATAGAAGACCATACCACTTTTCAGTCAGGTATACTCTCTCTGTAAAAATGATGTGTAACAATAGCACAAAAACATAGGATGAGTCCTGAGTGTAGATTGGCTGAGGTACAGTGGACTACATGGCAAAGTTTAACCTCAACCAATATCAACAGCATTGTGATAGGAATATCTGGTCTGTGGTAGAGGGTCCTGTACCTTTCATCTCAAACACAAGAACTAGAAGGGATAATGATTGCTGTTCCAAAGAGCAGCAATAAATAGTCAGATGATGAGAATAATGTGAAATAAATGTATGAGAATAGGGCCATAAGCCAGCACAAACTATATGCTCTAATGGAATAAGGCAGACAAGGGTATGATAAGGTGACAGATTTGATGTGAGGGGATTTAGAATAAACAACAATCATAAAGAGACAAGGAAAATAAAGCAAATAAATCACCCTGTAAATCCAACCCATAAGAGTAATATGAAAAATATTAAGGGAAAGGAAAAGTTTCCAGTAAATGAACAAACAGAAATGTGGACCACAGAATTTAGCAGTGTAAGCTATACAACACAAGAGATCCCAGACAGAACATAAGAGGTGATATAGACTGGAATGATGACAGAGGTAAAAAAGGAAGTGAAAGCAAAATCACCCCATACAGCCAATATTTTGGACAGGGAGAACTGATCCTGGTAGAAGATGGCACAAATTCTATGATATAAAATATGAGAGAGATACTGAGAGCAAAAAATAAAATCTAAATTATGATGTCAACATACCAATATAGAAGGAAAAATCTTTAAGGAGAAATGATATAAGGAACAGGATGACATGAGTTTGAAGAGAGGAAGGATGAGGATATAGAAAATGATACAAGTTTCAATCAAAGAGGTAGGTAGGATGCAGGAACAGCAAAGGCAGAAGAAACAAAATAATAGGGTGAGAACCAGAGATGGACATGGTAAATTCTTGTGGAATGGAAACTGGCTGACAAGGCCACATGATAATCAGCAATCATAATTACTGAAAACCCCTTGTCAAAAAGTCAGGTGAGGACAAAATTCAGGTGTGGAAGAGTTTGGTTGGGATGGAGACATGCCACTTACAATGGTAAAGTGATTTGAAGGAAGGGCAAATGGAATGGCAAATCAGAAGGGCAACCCATGGGGAAAGTCCAACCTGTCTTGTGATGGACCAGACTAAAGCCACACATGAAGATGGAGCACTGAAAGAAAAGGATTAGTGCACCCAATTAAGGTTGTTTGGGTAGGGTGGATGAGAAGGGAAGAGGAAGATGAGGTGTCAGTAGCAGTGGATGAAGAAATGGGATCCATGGCTATGCCATACAAATTGGTGCCACTAAGAAGATAGGACTCCAAGTGGTTTATATGACAGAGAGAACATAAGAAAGATAAAGGGGTAGAAAGGCATAGAGGTAATGACGTCCAATCTTGACTGGGGATGTTGACAGCTACAGCCAAGTGATGTTAAATTAAAGCCCAAATTCTGAGAAGTTAGAAATTCAGGTGGGTGGTATATGCATCCTGTTCCAGGGTACCCCACTGGGAACATAGCCAGCTGATCAATTACACTTTGTAACAAAATTTATACTTTTTCTTATTCCTGGGCAGAAAGTGCTATTTCCCAATTGCTTATGCCTAAAGCAAATGGAAAAGATCTATTTTTCTCTTCAAACTTTGCTTTTGTGACCTGGGTAATGAAATTTTCAAATTTACCCATTTTCCAAAACATTCCAGGTAGATTCAGTGCTGAGTAGCTGACAGAGAATTTTCCTGAACTTACAAGAATTTTCAAGAACTTCCTAGAACGTAAAAATTACAAGAATTTTCTAGAACTTTCCATGGTAATATATATACAGAGGCTCACCACTCACCACTTCAGTTTAGTTCTAGCTGCCAAAGTGAACACAGAGATCTATCTGATTTAATCAGAGATGGCATCAAAAAAGCTGCAAGCATTCTCCAGACACATTCTGCTATGTATGTGGCCAATTTATCAAAACAAGAGTGAAAAAGTACTCCATGACAACATCTGCTAAAATGTATGAAGCCTACAAGGCATATTTCAGCATGCCTGTTGGGAATCAAGGAGTGGGATTTGTTAGATGAAAGTGTGCATGTCACAAGTAAGAGGAAACATCACCAAATTTTTCAAGATTCTACACTCATCAAGATGGTCTCTACCACAATGTATCCAGTCTGTGTGAGGCAAATGGAATTACATATAACCCAAACAAGTGGCGCTTCTTCACTGATACCTCATCCAGAAGCCTGAAAGATGTGCTGCTCCATAACGGGAATAAGTATCTGTCCCTTCTCCTGGCTCATTCAATGCACTTAAAAGAAGAATACAACAACATCAAGACCTTGCTAGAAGCCTTGAAATATGATGAGTATGGCTGGAAAGTTATCTCAGACTTCAAAATGGTGGCATTCCTGATGGGTCTCCAAGGAGGCTTTACCAAGTTTCCCTGTTATCTTTGTCTTTGGGACAGCAGTGACACTGCAGCACACTATTACAGGAAGCACTGGCCACAATGGACCGAGTTCTCTGGGGGGAGGCACAATGTAGAGTGTGAGCCACTAATGAACCTCCAGAAGGTGTTGTTTTCACCACTGCACATAAAACTGGGTCTAATGAAACAATTTGTCACAGCTCTTGATAAGGAGTCTGCAGCCTTCACGTACCTTTGAGACTTCTTCCCTAAGCTGTCTGAGGCAAAGGTCAAAAAGCTGGTGTCTTCATTGGACCACAAATAAAGAAGATCCTGGACTGCACAGAATTCCCTAAGAAACTCAGTAGGAAGGGAAAAAAAAGATTGGGGCTGCTTTGTCGCAGTGGTTCGGAACTTCTTGGGCAATCACAAGGCCAAATATTATGTGGAACTGGTTAAGGCTCGAGTGAAGAACTACAGCAAAATGGGCTGCAGGATGTCCCTGAAAAGACACATCCTTGACACTCATCTTGATAAATTCAAGGAGAATGTGGAAGCATACTCAGAGGAGCAAAGTGAGTGCTTCCACCAAGATATACTGGACTTTGAATGCCCCTACCAAGGAGCATATAATGAAAACATGGTGGGAGGCTATATTTGGGGACTGATATATGAAACTGATTTATATTACAGTTGCAAATCTCAAAAAATTACTCACTTATAAACATTTGTGCATAACTTTAGTATAAATACATGTAAATCTTGATTTATATGTTGTTTTATTCAGGATTATGTAAATGAAAGTGTGCAAATTTGCCTGTTTTTACATAGAAAATAGGTTAATTTCTATATTTCATTATCCAGGTCACAAGAGCAAAGCTTGAAGGGAATAATGACCATTTTCTGTACTTTTACAACATAAGCAATTAAGAAATAACACATACTATCCAGTAATAAATTTTGTGCTACATAGTGTTAGATGTGGATTTAGGGACCACACTGTGGGGAAAATCTTTAATAAATGACACACAATCAGATTTAGGACACCTAGTATATAACTACACCAACAACTGAATGTGATGGCTATTGTCCCAAAACAGGATGTCAAATGTGTGAAAAAAATAATTAACTGTATGCCCCCTTGCCAAGTGATGTATGAGACAACCTTTGAATTAGCAGAATGGACTGATCAAAACTGACTCTTTCAGATGACATGGAAGGAAGTGAATCAAAGCTTGAAAGATAGCAAACAGTTCCAAGAGATACTGAAACTGTTTTGTTGAATGAGTCATCAACATAGCTTCTGATATAAGGAGAGAAAAGAAACTGTGAAAGGCAACATGCTGAGTACTTTTAATAAAATATTCAACAATACCATAAATATCCCAGTATTGCATCATACCATTAGATAAGAATTAAGAAGGTCAGGAAGTTGTAATAAGGTTAATAAAATAAGGTTTTTACATAAAAAGATGGTAATGATACCAGTGATAGTAATTTGTCTTCCCTAGCAAAAGACTATTACCATACAATACTCACAAAAGTGAAAAAAATACTTATCACAAAGTCTTCATGCTTACAGTATACTTTCCATTCAATCCACTGAAAAAGTCATTTTATCTAATAATCTCAACTACAACAATTAATATTATGGATAGGTATATACATTGAACAACTCAGACTAGTATGTCATTTAATGTTATTCAATATAGAAAACTCAAGATTCAGGTTAATATCAGCAACATAAATATATGAACAATTGCAAACGTTTTTAATCACAACAAATTAAAGACATACTGACTTGCCACAAAAATAATCACAATACACCCAAACTATCAGTAAAAAGCAAATGTGCCTCAAAATCTCCTTGAAGCAATGAGAAAAATCTATATAATTTGCCATTATTAAAACCATTGTAAAATATATGATTTTATAAATGTTTATCTTATTAAAAACCAGAGCTACACATCTTTTTATATTGTTATTTTCATGTAAAATACTACCTAAATATCTTATGTTTTATAAAATAGCATTTTATACACTAATAGTTTTCTTAAGAAGGGGCTGAATCAATGTGCTAAAAACTGAAAGTCTTCCATGATTATGACATTTGTATCCTTCTTATAACAAGTCTGATCTTGTGGTTTAATTTATCATTGACGTTATCTGCCTGAACAGTTAATAACAAAAACAAGACTGATCAACCATTACACCAAAATCCCCTACCTTCATGACACTTTTATGATTATTATCGTCCAAATTATACTTATAATTCAAGTTATGATAACCAACACATATTATCTTGCATTAATTACACTTACAATCCATCAGCCATTTATATGTCCAATTCACTAAATGATATGAAACTTTTTTAAAGCAGCAGCATCCTCACATTCAATAACAACCAAAACCTTAAAATCATCAGCAAACTTAAGTTATTTATTGACAATTCCTTCATCTATATCATTGACCACTGATGTAAATCAGAAAGAGCAAAAGTCCTAAGACTGAGCCCTGAGAAATCTCACTTGTCACTTCAATAAAGAAAGCCAAACCATCATTTCTTTTAAAAACATCTGCTGCTGTTAAATTATTTATGAACTGGAATTTCAAAATAATTCATTTCATCAGTGTTTTATAAAACTAATCAAGTTTCAGTAACTCCCATTATATCAGTTTTTAATTTTTACTTGGGCATTATACTCATCTAATTTGTTCCTAATACTCCAACTATTAGAATATTAACAATTAAATTGATTCTTGAATCCACTACTTCTTTTTTATTTAACTTATTGTGTTTTATATCTCCAATATCAACTTTATTTTAGCTGTACTATCACTATTTATTTAAAATTTTCTAAACTTTCTCAACATTTTAATTTTTTTCCACTTGTAAATGATTATACATTACCATAATTTCTTGAGTATGGTGTTTGTGTTTCTATGATGTAGATTCTGTCACATACTGTATGTGTTATTTGTTAAACCTTTTATTTTTCTAGACTAATGGTCAGTATTATTCTCCCTAGTAAAGTGTACATTCTTGTTACAAAACTGAATACACAACTTACAAGGAAGAATCTGTTCTTTTAATTTTAGTTTATATTTCCTAATTTTGCAAGTTTGACTCAACGTCTTGCTGTGTTTAGTAGTTTTTTGTTATGTTGCTAAACCACAATCATACTAAGAGACAATTGGTTTAATTTGTATCCATATTTTTGGCATTTCTTTTTCTATATTTTTTATTTGATAAACAACAAAAGCAAACAAAAAGTAACAGACCATTTATTTAATCTCTAAGTCAAAAAAAGCTAATCTCTATGTTTCACGTTTCCCATTAGTCACAGTGTTCTTTATTATTATTAATTATGCAACATTTGCATATTAAAATGTACTGAACCTAATGTTTAAATTAATGTTTACTAATCATGATGTATGAAAAACGATGTTAGTAGTAGTAATACTGGTAATTATGGTATTAATCAAGTATAATAATACTAACTGAAAGTTATTTATATGCAAAAACGGCTCATTTGGATTGAGAAAATATTTTACATAGAAGAGCGAACAACGTTTCGACCTTCTTCGGTCATCGTCAGATTCCCAAAGAAAGAGGTAACTGACCGGAAGCTGACCACGTTTGAAAGGGGTTGTGTAACTGTGTGTCGAAATGTAGAGGGCGGTATTAGATGTTTGAATATATAATTTTATTTATTTTATTATATTAATATAGGTATAAAGGCGTTCCTTTATATTGGTTTATTTTGGGTTTAAGTTGTTGTATAAGTAAGGCTTCTTTAATTTTGCGTTTGTTTATGTTTGTTTCTTTATTTAGTATTTGAGTGTTTTCTATGGTTATGTTGTGTTTATTTGACTTGCAGTGTTCAAAAACGTGTGAAGGTGACTTTTTATATTCTTTGAATCTGGTTTCCATTTTTCTACTTGTTTCTCCAATGTAGAAGTCGTGGCAATTATCACATTGTATTTTATAAATAATGTTGGTGTGGTGTTTGTCAGTGTAGTTTTTACATAGTATAGACCTCAGTTTTGTGCCTGGTTTTTGAATAAATTTGGTATTAACTGGAATGTCATATTTTGTTACTAATTTTTGCCAAATGTTGGTTATTTGTTTGCTGATGTCAGGAATATATGGTATACAGCAGTATATGGTTTCGTGGTTTTTTGATCCGTGAGCTGTATTTACTTTAGTTGGTGGTTGATTTTGCTTTTTGTCTAGGTGTGTGCGTATAATGTTTTCTACGGTTTGTGGAGGAAACTTATTGACGTTGATGAAGTATTGTTTTATTTTGTCTAATTCATCGTTAATTTTATCTGGTGAGCATAGTTTTATGGCTGTGTTTATTTGGTTTCTTAGTATGTTGAGTTTTTGTTTTGTTTCATGTGCTGAGTCCCAAGAAATGTATAGTCCAGTATGGGTGATTTTTCGGTGGATTTCTGTTTTGAATTGTGTGTTTTTTGCATATAAATTTCTCAACAAGTGGGTTTCTCGACATCACTGATAACTGAAAGTTACATCATTCTCACTAAAATTTTAATTGAAATAATATTTATTATTTACAATATAAATTGTAATGTAATAAATAATAATTATTTACAATATAAATTGTAATGTACTCTTACATAAATTACAAGCTTCACTGCATATTGTATTATTAACACCATAATACTAACAGGCCTAGCAGGATCATTATTATTCGTTACCTTACTTGTTTTTTAGATTTAACTTTGACTGGCATAATTTCAAAATTTTTTCTAGGTTCGAAGTTGGAATTAGCTTCTACTAAGCTAGATCAATATGCGGAGAGGTTTAAGTCGTTTTGTCTACATTGATATTAAAAAGTTAAAAGTAATATAATGACTTTGCTTCCTCTGCTACTATGACAACTGAGCACCTTTATCGCCCTCTTAAAGAAATCGTACTGTATAAAAATAACATTTTAATGTTTTAAACTCACAATCAGGAACAAGAGATTTAACTACATCATTTTAAATTAAATAATTACAAATATTTTTGATAAAAAATAAAAAGTAATTTAAAATATAAAATAATTTCAGAATAATCCAAATTACGAATTGTTTCATTAATGAAAATTGCTAGTGCCAATAATAAGCATTTAGAACAAAATATAACCTTAAATTCAAAGGATAGCAAGGGATCTTTTGGTCTATTTATGCGAGCCTATCTACTAAATTAAACTAAATACTACAAAAGTATAAAACCAGCCATTATCATTCAAATATTTATTAAGCTCTCATTTAAACTTCCTAAAATTCACTCCGTATAGCACATTTTAAGGCAGCCTGTTTCAAAGGTCAACCACCTTGTTAAGAAATTAAAGCTGTCTTAACAGAAAATGACTCCTACTTTGCCAAAATGTCCCATAGTTTTACCATTCTCACAATTAAATAATAAAAAAGTGATCCATCAACACTTTCAACTGCCATAATCTGAAATACCTCGATCATATTTCTTCTAACTCTTCATTTTTCGAATGAAAATAAATTCTGAAATCTAAACCTGTCTGACAACATTTGCCTCCTACTAGAATATGTATGTTTTCTCATAGCATGGGGCGATCTGCTGATCATCCGACTAGCCTTTTTGCGCAAATTTTTTAAAAATTTAATTTTATTTCTAAGGTAAGAAGCTCTAGATAGAACACGGTCCTCCAAATGTTTACATTATTTTTTTTTTTAAATTCCCAACAAATTGAAGTTTAACTTTGTTTGTTTTGAATTTCACGTAAACTACACGAGGGTTATCTACGCTGATTTAGCTCGCCCTTTCAGCCTAGGGGCGTTATAATGTTACTCTCAATCCCACTATTCGTTGGTAAAAAAGTAACTCAAGAGTTGGCGGTGGTGGTGATGACAACTTCCCTTCCCTCTAGTCTTACACTGCTAAATTAGGGACGGCTAGCGCAGATAGCCCTTGAGTAGCTTTGCACAGAATTCAAAAAACAAACAATCTTCTTTCTTCTTTTTTGGGTTTATTTTTTTCTTTTTGAGAGTTTAACTTTTCTTACATAATTGCTTTATTTTTTCAAATTTAAATCTCGTTTTGTTACATGTAACACAGTGCAATATCTTATTTCTAACTGGGTTAATTGGCTGCATATTAGTACAGAATAAAAAATAATTATACAACATTTTTAATTTGATAAGGATAGAATTAATTTATTTTTAATAAGACAAAATTAGTTAAATAAAATAACGTATACTGAGCTTTGTTTCTAGTCATGAAGGAGGCCATTGATGTTTTTACATTTGAAAGAGCTGGGAACTCAATTTACCCTTCTATAACTAGAAAATAATAATGGTAAGTTCTCGAAACTCTTATGTGAGCGAACTTTCTGCATAATTAATTTGGCAGTTTTGTAAACAGAATATATAAATAGAGTTAGATTGCGTTAGTTCTATTCAGATGTGGCCCGGAATGGCCAAGCGTGTTAAAGCGTGCGACTCGTAATCTGAGGGTCGCGGGTTCGCATCCCGGTCGCACCAAAACTTGCTCGCCATTTCAGCCGTGGAGGCATTATTATGTGATGGTCAATCCCACTATTCATTGGTAAAAGAGTAGCCCAAGAATTGGCAGTAGATGGTGATAAGTAGCTGCCTTCCCTCTAGTCATACACTGCTAAATTAGGAACGACTAGCACAGATAGCCCTCGCGTAGCTTTGTGCGAAATTTAAAAACAAACAAATCTATTCAGATGCAAGTTGAATGATACAGTGATTATCTAGTACCAGAATTCAGTCAATTTGTATCTCTTGTCTTTCTCTAGTGAGGTCAAACTAATTTTAGGAGGTGATATATAGATTTGTATGAGATAGTACTGATTGACAGTTTGGGCTTATCTCCCTTGAACTTATATTATTGGAATAGCTGCTTACGTATGTAATTTGAGATCGTCTGACTCGTAAATTTATTGTTATCATCATTCTTGTTCCCGTCTTTATCTTGTACAATATGCTCCAACAGCAAATTTCTTTCGATAACAAATATTTAAATTGACCAGTTTAAAGAAGGCTGTCAACATGTGTGTGAAAATGAAGATTTTGTGATTTCATTCACTTGCCTTTGATTGTTGTTCCTTTGCTATTGGTACTAATCATATTCTCTGCTGAAACTTTTATGAACCTGCAGCGTACTCAATAGTTATAGTTTTCTACTGCATAACACTACAAGATTTGACACTGACTCGGGATTAAAGATAATGTAGTTCTGACTTGAAATTCTCAAATTTAACAGCATCTTATGTGACGAGTAGGATAAAAGACGAAGTATGTAATCCTCTACAGTTCAAACATAACAGTTACTAATTTAGAGTTACCAATCTCTACACACTCCTACATGCAGAATTGACAGTTATGGTTATTACACCGACACAGTCCAAAGTTCATTGGCATGTTTGAGCTAATCCCATAGATCTTCTAATCTTCAGTCCAAAACGTTAACCACCGGCCACGACTAGCCCTCATGACGAGATAATAAAGCGTTAGAAGAAGGACTGCTTTCAAAATCGTTACAAGGCAATTCTTTCTCAGAACATCATATTTCTTCATCATTGCATCTCACAACATTTCGACCTTCCTAGGTCATCTTAATCTGTTCTCTGCTTTATTAGTAAAATTGTTAATACCCATACCAGCCGTTCTGAGATATATTTTTGCTTCAAGTGTGTTTCTAGTCATCATCAATTTCTTCATCATTGAAATATTTTGGTATCTTCTTCAATATCCTGTATTATAAAGAGCTCACCACATTTTACATGAAAAATTTGTAAATGTTAATGCAAATATAAACCGTGGCATTGTTGACGAACATATTTAACATTTTATATATTTGGTTTGCAGTATAATTCCAAAAATTCAATAGTGCAATGCTGACACAAATAGGATCATGGTTGGTGTAACGCGTCACAATCACTTGTAGAAAAATATTTTTGTCGTAAGATTATTAAACAATGTAAAACAAAAGATACAATATTTCGAATAAGATATCTTTCAATGATATCACAGAAAGTGGAAAATTCACACAGTAGAGTATTTAAGGCAGCAAAGAGTTCTTAAACCATACCACAAACTAATTTAGAGAAACGCTTTCACCCATAAAGTAAAAGTTGTGAGATTACGAGTAAAAGTATTCTAGCTAGAAAAACAAATTGCTCTTGTGGTGTAGTTGAGGAGACAACACAGTCATTATCTTCTGAACATGTCCAACATCAATGGGATTAGCTGTTGATACCATCAACAAGCTAATAACAAGTATTGAATGTTGACGAAGGCTCCCAAGTTTCCAAGTTTTGAATTAGTGGTTGTTTTCGTGAAAACAATAGTGGATCATGGTAATTCCGTTAAACCACTCAAAATTTGAATCATATTTCTGTCAAATTTCCAAAGTAGTTTGAACTGACCGTTATGAGTTCCAACACAGTCTAGAAAGACAAACCTCAGTAAGAGAGAAACTGCTTTTGCATGATCACAAGTTACATCCTTAGATTATTTGTTAAAATTATGCAATAGTAACAAGTTAAACACGTTTAAGTGAATTATATCCTTTAGCGAATGACGTATAAGAGAGGGAAAATTACACAAATGTAAGATGTTATTTTCTTGTAAAATGCTCATTCACTATCACTTTTACGCATAAATTTTGTCAAATATTCATACCTTAAACGTAAAACAGCTGCAGAGAGAGTTTGGATAGTAGTTATCCCTCATTTACTCAGTTTCTTCACATAGCTGTTTGACAGTGTTCACTCTGTTTTGCCCATTGTAGACTGTTAGCAATGTTCCCTATTTATTTTCCTCTTTTGATATGTGTTTCTCTCCCATATCCTCCTTGCTTCACACTCTTATGAAATTGGAATCTTAATTTTGTTTTGCATGTTCTTACTCTTCCCCTGTTTGAACATCTGTCTTCCTGTTCTCTATACTACCTTTCCTTCAAGATCTATTTCTTGCTCCTTTTAGCCTATGGCCATTGACAGTCAGCTGCATCCACTTTTGACATTTCTTATATTCTATACCATAGTATTTATGTTCTCCTTTATCTTCATCACTCCTTATTCCCCAGAAATTTAATAGCTCAGGAAGATAATCTTAATTCTTTCCTCATTTCCCATTTATATTCATGTTCTGATCTGAATTGTTTCCTGTGTCTTGTTCTACCTCTCAGGTGTTATTTGGTTTGCATAACTTTCTTTCATAGTTCCTATACCCAACCCTTTATCTACTGGAATCATTCTTCCTCCTTGCAACTTTTCTCTAATAACAATTACAGGTTGAGTTTGCCAGTTTATCTGTTTGGCTCATTCTTCATTGACCTCTGCCTCACGTTTCCTTTTCCATATTTCTTCTCATCAATTATGACCCCACTCCATATCTTTAGCTGCTCATTTCCATCATCTGTTAGAAGAGGTCATTCAGGCCCACACAGCACACCTTTATTACCCATTAGCTACAAGCTACATCATTTGGCCATCTTTTTCTCAAATATTGTCTTGCTGTTCTTGGTTTGCCCATGAGTAGGTAGTTTTTCATCTTATTTATTTTTAAGCTACAGTAGACATATGCTATTGTAGACATATGTTTGGGTCCTTATATATGGTGAGTTGTGTCTATCTGGGTATACTTGTTGGTTAGTGATCCTCCATCCTGACTGCACCTGAATGTCATTTTCCAAGGGATCTGGACCTGAATTGAAGGTGGGGTGTTCCACAAAACTGCTCATAACTTCATCTTAACTTTAAATTACACATACATATTCCTGTCCTAATCTGTACAAACTCATGGATAATCATAAGTAAAACAGAAAATGGATAGCAGTCTATACCTCTGTTTCTGTCTGAATACTGGCCTGCTTTTCAAAGTAGGGTTTGCAGTTGCCCATTACACTTTCTCCAACTACCACCCAGATGTCGGGTTCCATTGCCTCTCTACACCATTTGCACATCGACTACATTTGATGTGGTTCCTTACACTTTTTATTTGCAACGTCTTTTTTAACTACAGACAATAATACCTGTTACAGGTGTGGTGTGGTTTCCCATGGATGTCATTCCATCTATTAAAATTTTCACTTCATGGTTCCTCTACCATTTCACTGTGGGATTCTAGCTATTATGTGAACAGAGGTAAGGTATTATATCACAAGTTAGCATTTTCCTATATTGAAAATGTGTTTTTGATAGATACCTTTGCTCACATTTCTCTCATATCCTCTCCAATTCCATTGCATCTTTTTTTTTCATATCTTGAAGTGACGTTTGCCCTCAACAGTATAGATGAAGTCAACTGTATTAGGAGGGTGTGTCACACTCTTATTGATGAAGGATTGTTACATTCTCATTTGCATACTACATGAGGGGGGCATGGAGTATCAAAGCTACTGGAAAGCAAGAATTGTGCAGATAGAGGACAGCACTAATAAAAAATATTATTCTAGCTATTATGTGAGAAGAGGTTTCTATCTCAAACATTTTCCTACAGAGAAAATGTAATTTTGGAATATTCATCAAGTTTTCTGAAATGGTTATATGCTTTAGAATATTTTAACTATCCAGCTAACATATTTGAAGTGTTATATAATTTTTTATTGTGTGTAATTTATTCGGGGAATATATATATCTTTCTTTTCTCAATCACATCAACATATTTTGTCACAGTGTACTCTTCAAATATTGTTTTATGAAGTGACAAATACTTTTTTTTATCACAGAGGACATATAGTAAGCCTAAAACTCTCTCCAAATCTTTGGAAGAACCTCAAGGTAAGTTTCTAACCTTAAAAATTGTCTAAAATTGTGATTCTCAAATTGTGATCAGTAGATCATAAGCATTCTGTGAACATTCAAAAGGAAGTCCATGATGGAAGAGATCAACTTTCCACATTATACTTAAAAAAATGTAAATTTATACTATGTTCTGTAAAATTAATGTTTTATTTAAGAATTTAATTAATTTCTATGCTTAATAATATTAATGCTTTGCTTCCATACTGTAGGTATTAGCTTCCATAGACAGACCTACTTGAGGTCCGTGAGATTGTTTTTTGAAGGAATCATGGGAAAAAAAAAACAATTGAGAACCACTTATATAAAAAGTAATTTATTATGTCATTCATTTTAGTTATCAAGAAAGATAAAATTTGTTTTTTATGTATTTTTATATACATTTCCATTTTAATAATGTTTTTTCAGTTTTATGAGAATTACAGTTTGTTTCTCTTTTTAATGTATTGATTTAACAACCACAAAAACTTTTAAGTAAACTAATGACAAGTTACCCGAGTTAATAAATATTTACAGATAAATAACTTTAATACAAATTATTGTATAAACAACTTAGATTGATATGTAGAGAATAAATCAACCCTTGTGTGGTTTAACCAAATGTGCACAGACTCAAAATATTTACTATAATTCTGAATTTACTATGTGTACAAACACAGTATGTGACAATGTTTTAGTAAAATGTACAAGTCTCTTGCACACAAAAAATCAGATGAGTTACAAAGTATTTGTATTCAAAAAGTGCCTGTGAACTGACAGTATCAATCTGATTCAAGCTATGGCAAGTCAGAGTACAAAGTGATATTTATGCGAGCATAAAAATACTTTTTTTATTGTATAGTTTTCCATATTGCATGTGCACAACTTCAAGAGCCTCAGAGATGTATATTTACCATTTTCCATATTCTTTGTATTATATCTGGTATTTATTTTCCTCTACCATAAATTATTGTTAAATCAGTAATGTAGGGTAAAATGAATAGGTGATAACTCTGAAATCAAATACATGATACCATGTTGAATGGTACACTGTAAAATGTCTGATTTGTACACTTTGACCCCTTCCCTCACACACATAGTTTCAATAAGGAGACTTTCTTGTATCACCAGTTTTAAAAGATCATTGATTGAACTTAAAATACTAAAATAACACCAGAAGCTTCATAATTACATACAGAGGACACATGCTTCTCAACACTTGATGGATATCCCAGTCTGTTCTGCACATTTTCTTTTAAAGTGTTATTTTGAGTGTGGTAGAATCGTTTTTGCTTCATGATGCAAGCAGGACATTTATGTTCATATACAACAAACAACATTTATGTTTTAGAATTATATTCTTAAGAGTTAAGAAAAAAATAAGGAGTAACTTGAAAATGCATGTTAATTTCTTTAGAGGATATGCTGTACATATGGTTTTCCACCACTTTGTTTTTGTGTATTGGAATTATTAATCCACATATGGCAACATTAATGCCAGAGATATTTCTGGGACAGATGAAACATTTAATTTATATGAACTATCTTACAAGTAGAAGTATAGCTGGCAAGATTTAGAATTACACATAACGATCAGTGCAACATGGAATTTCAATTTTTAATAACATCAAAGATACAATACCTAATTTATTATCATAATTGAATGCAGCAAAAAAATATTTATTTTTGCATGTTCTGTTTTTTTGGTTTACAACCTAAAATTTTACAGTTTGAGATTTTTTCTGAGATATTTGAAAGTAAGTGCTGTTTATCAATATACAGATGAACCTTTTGAGACTATCAAAACAGCTAAAACTTTGAGAAAAAGTCATATAACCTAAAAAAAAAGCAGCTATTGAACATTAGAAAAAAAATGGGCATAGTTATCATAAAATTGGAGAAAGAAACCTTAGGCAGTTGTACTAAGTAAGCTAATTACGTCAACCAATGCACACAATAATTCATAGCACTGCTAAAGTTAAGAAACTGGATAGTTATCTTATTTAAACTAGAGGGAGACAATGGCAAAGTTGACCAAGAAAAAAACCACCTACAATATCTTTTCAGCTGGAACCCCTACTCCTTTCATGTCCTGCAGGTGCATTGTATATTTATATATAAAAAATAAAATTATATTGCCTAAACTGCAATAATCAGTAATTCTGTGGCATGAAAGCCCTAGAAGCAGGAAAATAATTTAGTATACATTTATGCAAAAAAAAACATGAACATTTTTATCTATTTAACTATAATATGGCTTCAGTGATTAGAATTTGGATGAGGTGTGGTAGTCCTTGAAGCAAGTCACTGCCACAGTCCAATGTTGCAAGAAAGATAGTACAGAACTTTTAAGTGTGTATAATGGCTCTACCCATGGTGTTTGGTGCTATTTAATAGTGGTATATGGCAGAAGCACACGGTTAAAAGGAAACCTCTGGCTAAATGCTGCAGAATAAAAAAATGTAGTCTGTCCTGAGACACTTTTAGGGTGAACACAACTGCCATGATGGTTGAAAAATGGCCATCAGAGCAGTTGGTTGTCAGTGAGTGACCTACTGAAAATTCATACAGAAAATACTTCTCTAAATCCAACATTGGTATTTATAATCATGATATATTAGGCTTTTCAAACACATATTTCAAAACAAACAGTATTCATTAATTGATTTGACAGTAACAAATAATTTTAATTGTTTTCTATATTGTGGTTCAAGATTTAAGGTTTGGTGAAACTTACTTAACCAGTTTTGATGTTGAATCATTGTACAAACACATTATTGGAAGAATTATGCTGTAGTTTTATGTTGTAATACAGTTTATTCAAAAGTGAACTTCATAACTGAATACCTAAATATTTTCAAAATTAATATAATTTGCTGATAAAGAGTGTCACCTCATTTTTAATGGATTTATGTACGATCAGGTAAATAAGGGTATGGGTCCAAGATTATGATTTAGTAAAGCTTTTATGTCACCAGTAAAAGCATTGGCTATATAAGTACCAAAATGAAACCAAACAACTGTGTTATAGCCAATAAGTAAATAACATTTGTACCATATCTAAACCGAGGGAATAAGGAACTGATTTTGTAATATCTAAACTTAATGCCATAATATTGAGTTCACTGTTAAGCATTAAAATGGCTTTAAACTGGCATTTAGGATACTTTAATTCAGAGCCATAGAAAGTGGTAAGGCTAGTCAGACCATGCCTGATCACTTTTGCATGACGCACATAGCTGTTACTTATGTATTAAAATTTACTTCTTTTAATTTAATACATTATGTTGTGTGTATGCAGTATTTTTGGTTAAAGTGGCTGAATCTTATATCATTAGCTTCCTTACAGCATTGTAATTCCTGGAAGTCAGGATGGATTTTGTATGAGTTTGTAGAACAACCCAATGTTTTCAGCTTGATATGAATATTCTAATTACTTTCTTCCTAAAATGTTAAAAATATTATTTGGAAAGTTCTTACTTATAGAGCGTATAAATGTGTAACAAAATTAAGAAAATAAAATATTATCTAAATTAACAGAAAACAGAAATGGTATAATTGATAAAACAATTTTTAGGTATGCTCAGTAAAATTTCTGCTTGGACTAAAACAAGCAATACTGTTTCCAAAAAACAATCTAACGTAAGTGTTGCTGGATGTAATCTATCCAAATTTGTGAAGAAAAAACTATAGAAAATAATAAGTATGGAATGTCCTGAAGCTGAATTAACATGTATTTTCAATATAACAAAAAATAAATAAATACACATTACCATGTAAAGTAATTTACAATAGTTTAAATCCACACTAACAGAACAGTACAAAATTTTAATTAAAACTAGTTTCAATATTTCACATCCATATCAAATCAACGTTGAACTAAAGAGGACACATGAAATGTTGAAACTGGTTTCCATTTAAATTTGGTATTGTTCCATTTAATGAGTGTTATTGTGGATGTGGTAGAATCTTTGTACTCCTTGACACAACCAGGACATCTAAATTTATAAACCACAAATAACTTTTCAGTTTTGAAATTCTGTCCTAAAAATTAAAAATAATACATCATAAAGGTTGACTTCAAAGTACATTAAAGTCTAAATCCACATTAAAAAAAATATGTACAGAATAGACCATTAGTTTATTCTAGTATTGAAAAGAGTATATTCTGTGTAAGTAATTTGAGGTTGCTAGTGATGGTTTTAAACACATTGCTAAATTCAGCATTGAACCAATTAAAGTTATCCTATCCTCTACTCATTAGATTCTTAGGTACCTAAATTTTAGACAGTAATAAATGATGCAGTTTATTGTGTTAAAACTAGTTTAATTTCCTGTTCACAAATGGGCATTAGGCATGGCTAGTTGGTTAGGGGGGTCAACTTGCAATATGAGTGTCACAGGTTTGAATCCCCATCCCACCAAACATGCTCACATTTTCAGCCATGGAGGCATTATAACTTGTTGGTAGAAGTGTAACCAAGAGTTGGCAGCGGATGGTGATGACTAGGTGCTTTCCCCCTAGTCTTTCACTCGTGTACCTTTCTGCAAATTTAAAAAAGAAACAAACCATTCACAAATACTGGTCCTATGAATGCTATTTACTTCAGTCTAGTGTTCACTTATGCCTTTGTTAAGTGGAATACAGTGGTACCTCGGTTTTCAAACTTTATCTGTTCCAGAAGGCTCTTTGAAAACTGACATGTTTGAAAACTGAATCAATTTTTCCCATTAGAAATACTGTAAATTAAATTAATCAATTACAAACCTCCATAAATTATGCATTATGAAGCATTTTAAGTAAAAATATTGCTTATTTATACTTGTATAATAATACTTACATGCATAAAGTCAACCACAAAAACTATAAACAATAAAAAAACAATAAATGAAAATTTAACTAAAAGTAAACTGCACTTTACCCGTGCTGAGGAGAGCTGATGGCGTAAGTAAAAGGTGGTGAGGAACATGGAGAGTAGGAGGGTTATTATTGTTTGGAAGGGGAGTCATTTTCCATAAAAATGTCAGAATGTCAGGTGAGTCACCTTCTGGGGTTCTTTCTCTTTTCTGTCTATTTGCACTGCTACAACCTGCTTGAGACTCACTGGACCTATTTCTCACTAAAACCTTGTCTAATGAGGTTTGTTTCTGCCTGACACCCTCCCCATGTCTCACCACACTTGTATGCCACTTCTTTTCCAAAATATTTCAAACCACCCCTACTCACCTTAAAGGCATCATTTGTATCAGCACTCGTTCCAGGGGTGTTTTTCAGGAGGTCAGCATGCAACAGCTTTGCTTTCTCACAAATGATGGTCTCAGAAATGCTATCACCAGCTAACTGTTTTTTGTTTACCCAAATGAACAACAATTTTTCTACCTCTTCCATTATTTTGTGATCTTTGTTTCGTAAGCACTGTCACTCCTTTTGCAACATCAGCTCCTTTGATGACCTTTTCATTTTTCAATATGGTGCAGACTGTGGACTTTGCCATACCAAACTGTGTAGCAAGGTCAGACACACGAACACCACTCTCATACTTTGGTATGAGATCGTTTTTCACCTCTATTGTGGCTTTAACAACTTTTCTTTTTGGTTTACTGCTTTCACTATCCTTCTTTAACCCCATGATGGCTTATTTAATCAGAATGTTTGGAAAAAGAAAAAAGAAAAGAAAAACAAGAACGTTCACAGCATATTTTAGCAGTGGTGTGGACTGAGCAACAGGTGCAAGTAAAATGTTTTGGGCAAGCTTGGCATGGGCTGAAAATGGTCGAAGGGTCATTCAGGTCATCAGATGGGTTATTTCGGGAGTTCAGGCCACGACAGCTTGGTTCGGGAACCGAGTTTATGTTCAACAACCGAGACATGTTTTTCTCAAACAATATGTTCAAAAACCTAATTGATTGAGAAGGGAGTCGTTTGAGAAGCAAGGTACCACTGTACATGTTTCATCATTAGGAAAACTTTTAAAACATACTTTTTCTTTAGATACATAATTTCTTATTTTGTGTACTTACAGTTTATTAAGAATATAGGAAATATCAAGCAAATTTATTTTTTCTTTTCATATTTGTTCACCAATAACATTCCAACATCTTTTTGTTCAGGACATCAAAAATGTGGATCTTGTGAAGTTTAAAGATGGAGAAGATATTGGAACTTGCATGTGATTCTGTAATTAAGGAGAAATAGAGATGCAGATAGATAGAATGAGTAAAATAATTAAAAGGAAAATGGCTTCAAACAGGGTTTATTCTTTTTATTTGTAACAACCTGTTTCTTGCTGTTTACCCTTTAATTTGAATAGACATGAATGATACTGTAGCTTATGTGATCTTATCACTGAAGCAGAATAAGAAAAATGGAGATCACATAAGTTTTAACAATGAAAGATGGAAAAAATGAATAACCAAATCTAGTTTATGTAATCTTGTCTCTGGAAATGAAAGATGTTACTATTTTTTGGTAGCTTTTATCATTAAGGAGTAAATAGTATGTAGATATTGCTCTTGTTAAGAAATGGAAAAGATGAATATGTTGTTGAAACTTATAAAATAATACAGAGATGAAAATGTTACCAGAGATTGTATATGAACTTTTTATTAAGGATTAGAAAACTTGGTGATGTTTATGAAGTGTGTACAAGTCAATGACTAAAAGACTTAAGAACATACAAACTTACACATATGTTATCCTTTCTTTAAGGATGTATAAGGGAACATTTGTGCAACTTCACTGTCATCTTGTTTTGTTTAATTTGAATTAAATTTTGAGAATAGAAAATTGTATGAGATATACTGACAGGTTCAGCAGAAACTGTATGTTAAAATGGCTATTAAATAAACTTTTGAAAGATATTTGTTAAATGTTATTAAAAACATATCTTATTTTTGTACATTTAGTATTTCCTTCAATTAGTAACAAGATGGTTCAAAAGAAAAATGTGACTATTGCTATTTGGACATGAGTCAGTTCACAGTAAATACCTATTAAGATAAGATATTCAACTGTTAGCTGCTTCACATTTTTACTAGGTAACATGACAGAAAATTATTAGACTTGAAATCTTATTTATCCATATATGAATGAACTTTGAACCCTAGTCACTTTTGTTTACTATTTTTTGAGAAGCTAAAGATCTGAAATACAGGAATCAGTAGTTTTAAAAGACAAGAGCAAATAAGCAATCTATCTCACCCTCCAGAAAAAAGGCCTACAAGTACTTGGGGGTATGAAATAAAAAGATGTCATAGACGATGACAAGTTAAAAGTGACCTTGCTGAAATTCTATGAATGTAATATGGAAGGTTTTGCCAGAAGTTCTGAAAAATCAAACCTGACACTGGAGGTACTGCTGAAAGCAGTTGCACCAGAGTTACTGTTGACTTCTGTTGATTTCACTGTAGCAACTTTAACAGCATGATTGCTAACATCAACAAATCTGAATTATGACAGGAAAAGATAGTGAATATAACATCATCCTGACACAAATGTAATAAGTTACAATGAAGGTGGGAGACTAAAAAAACTGAGTTGAATCATACTTTGTACTGTGTTGAAGGCAATCAAAATGTTGTTATATGTTTACTGAGGGAAAACTGAATAAGGAAAGAATTTTCAACTTTTAAAACCATCTGCCTGTCTTTAAAATAATCTTTTTCAAATAACTATAATTTTCAATACAATATATGGATAATTCCTGGACTTGTAATACATTAAAATTCTCCTCCAAACTCTTATAAACTTGATTACATACCTTCTCTTCAGCATTTTTCTTCTGGGCTTCAGTCAGCTGTGAACACAGTCATCATTTCTTGTATTTTCTTGTCAATTCTTTGTTGTCGCTTCTGTTGGTGGTCAAAGAAGGATGTTCCTTTGGAAGCACTGAATATAACTTGATTTATGTAGTCCTTGTTTAATCCATCCATACCAGCTTTTCCATCATTAATTTCTATTGTCTTAAGTCCTGCTGATAAGTGTGGACACATTTTTTACAACATATCTCTTATTACAGAACTCTTGCACTTTACATGCAAGCCTGTGCCAAAAAGAATTAAATGAAACTTTCTGCTTTGATCATTTCAGCCTGATTAATTTCCCCATGTGCAACTACCATATATAAATATAATTAGGGACAAATTCCAAAACACATGAAGTTCACTAAATCTTTAAGGCTTAAATATCCAAATTCAAGCTTTTACCTTAACAATATTCATATTTAATCACTGTTCAATTAAGTTTTAAAATCTGGATAATTTATTTATATTTTTCATAATTTTTAAGGAGAATGTCTCTAACATACTTACATATTCATATACATTTATTTAATACAACATATAAAACACTGTCAGTAAATTTATAACTTACTAATCTTCAAATTGTTGCTTGAAGGTGAACCTGTTTTGAGCTTTATAGAAATTTCTTCTTGACTCTTTACTGCAAATGAATTTTTTGTTTCTATTGAAGTAATATTCATGTTGATCCTAACTTAAAACAAAACTGCATTTAGGTTCTCAAACCTTCTCACACCATAACCATTAAGATAATACAGTTTCAATATAAGATGCTTTAAGTAATTATAATAGTTTTTACACTACCAAATTTGTTTTTTACATATCCATAGCTACAGAAGATTTATTAGAAAACTGACAAAACTAAGATAATGTAAAAGTAATTCTTCTACAAACATCTTTATAAAAAAGCCTCATGTGAGAATGTAAAATATTTAACTTAACTTCACTTTATATGTGAAATGCTTTAAAGCCTTTTGAACATAAAATACTATTGCATATTCTACAAAAATACAAGAATCACATCATCAATTTAACTCTGTTCTATTAACAATCCCTTGTTTTCTTTGCATCAGTCACCCTACAGTCCAATTAGCTGTTTCACCTGTTACAATAAAAAAAAGACCATTAATTTCACCTTTCCATAACTACTTTTGAGAATCTATTTTATTAATCATATTCAGGTAATGTTCCTACGTATTTTGTATAAATGATCTTCGACCTAGAGGAATGAAGCCATTTCCAGATAAACTACAACCAAAACTTATTCTGCTAATAATGCTATGCCTAAGGCTACAATATTCAGTTGGTAAAACCACTTCTGTCAAAGGCCACTGATTTCTGATAAAGATATCATCACAACGATGCCTACAGGGTATGTAGGCTGAGAAATAGTTGGGTTTTCTTGTTTGAATTCTCTTGCATTAAGATCCTTCAACATCAGACTAGACATGTAATGACTAAACTTCATCTCTTACAAAGAACATTTAAAACAAAAAAATTCTCTCACAAGGTATTGAACACTGGTATGGTTTTATTTGTTGTGAATTCATAAATATTTACTGACTACCAGTAGTTGAGTGAGAAACAGAATCCACAACCAACTAAAGAAATCCAATTTGATAGTGGATGAAAAACTACTTTGAAATGTATAAAATCAATACCTGGATTCTTAAAATGTACTAAAAAAGATTTAAAAAAAATGAAATCAAGCACTAGATCTTAACACTGTATGCCAAATGAAGAATACTGGGTTCAACTAAACAGAAAAAGTCAGTTGTAATAGGTGTGTTTTTTGCACTCCCACTAGTTAAGGACTGTAGCATATTAATTTGCACACTTAAATGCAGTTAAACCATGTGGTATACACATAGAATTAAGCAGAAGTTTCAAGAGTACTGGCAAGCAAAAATTTACACACCAAAAGGCAGTCAAATCAACACAAGCTGTTACTGTAATAATATCAAAAGTGCAGCTATCAGTTATTGTATTAGGTTGAAGAATAATTCATGAGCATTTTTAAATAATTTCATTCAAGCATTACATGCAAGACTATACAATACTTCAATGCATGAACACATTACGCCCAAAACATTTATTATGATACTTTATTTCATGTAATACCTAGGTATATAGTATGCATTGTTGTAAACGAAATTGCAAGAAATAAAATGCGAAAAGCAGATGGTGTCGAAAATGCTCGATTTTGTCCACTTGACGTTCCATTTAATGAGCTGAAAATGAAAGCAAAAATTAAAGACATATGAAAATCAAACACACCATCTATTAGAGTAAAAACTTATCTACCAAATGACATGAAATAATTTGCAAAAGCGTTTCATTTATGAATATATTTTTTTAACTTGAAAAAACGCTCACGAATTATTCCTCAACCCAATGTAATATTACGGATTTACACAATCCAAGCATGAGATTTAGCACATATCTTATACAAATCATAACAGGTTCACACATATTCTTGCTTTGACATCTACAACCATTTGAAACAGATCTATTTACATCTAGGTTGGACTACTACATTACAGCTTTTGCAAAGATTATGCCAGCTATTCTTTACGATGTTCATATGATGATGAAAATTTAGCATTAAATGGACACCCAATTTTTTTGGCATTCAAAAATCTCTTCAATTTTATTACTGCACCTTGGTGCCAAAGAAAAATTAATTTTACACCTTGGTCATATTATGGACTCTTCTGGCTATCAATTGGATACCAACATATCTGAATACCATACCCTAAACTTGTAGATCATTTTCTTAGTTAATCTTCTATACTTTATCAAAACTTTTTTTTGAAATGCCTATGTGAATAAAATTTTACACCTTTTACATAATACCCAGAAAAAAAAAATCTATAGCTTACTAAGACAAGATTTCCATTCATTGAATCCATGTTGGTGTTCTTTTATCATTCATTAGAATTTGTTAAAATTTATTTTACCACTCTAGATTTTTTTTGTAATACAAAGGTGACACTAATTGATTTATACATGAAATATTCATGATACATTTTATCAACACTTTAAAACAAAAGCAATGTCACCAACTCTTTAGTGCTGAAATACCTCCCCCCCCACACACACAAACACACTAATTGTTCACTATCAGTTAATGAAGCTCACCTATCTGATATTTGAGCTATTTTAAAAAAACACTTTCTGGTCCTAATACTTTATTGCTTGTACTTCATTTACAATATTGCTAACAACCTTTCTTGTAAAAAGAGCCAATAAAAAGGAAATACAGACTCTGCCATCTCACTTGATACTCCCATTAATTAAAATGAATTAAAAATTGGCTTTACAATTTGAAGAATATGAATTTGGTGATTAATAAAAGAGACAAGCTTTCAGTGGTGAAAAAGCTAATAGTATTCTGGGATACATTTACAAAAAATTTTTGAACTTGTTTCGTGATATAAATTGAAGTTGCATCTAATTCTATGCTCACGTAGTATAATTTAAGGAATAATTACTGAGTTACATTTAGTGGTAGTATACTAATAGTACTCGGGATGTTTGTTCTTGTATATTTTTTTATTATTAAATTTTAAAACTTAATTTAATTACAATTTTTCAGAAGCCAACATTAATTGGTTAAGAAATAATGCTTAGTTATTTCTAAATATGCCCCAATTATTTTTATACAAACACTCACTGTAACATCTAGCATGTCATTTAATAAAAATGTAGTAGTAAGCATACTCATAATACATGTAATGATGTTTAACTTTTACTTTTAGCCCATTACTACTCTAATGTTTACAAATAAATGTCGTACTTTTCTTTCTCAAGGGTAGGTGTGAAGAGACAGCTTTGAAAAAGCAAACAATAAAGGTGTAGATTTCATATATCTGGACTTTCAGATGCCACATAAAAAGCTCGTAAAGACATTATTTCCACAGGTGTGAGAGATAAATTAGTTAATTTGGATAACGAGTATGGATGGAAAAAAGCATAGGGTTGTCGCAAATGGAGATCAGCTATACTGGAATAATGTTACAAATGGGATACCTTGGATAGCCTAACACATTGATCAACCATTACACAAAGATTCCTTTCTTTTGTGACATTGTTAAGTTTATTACCATCTGAATTATACTTGTAATTTAAATTATGATAATCTACATGCATTATCTTGCATTTACTATAATTAAAATCAACCTGTCATTTATTTGCCTAACTCACTAGATGATCTAAATTCTTTTGTAAATCAGCAATATCCATCCTCTTCACAACTGGCAACACTCAAGACCTTAATATCAACAAATTGAAGTAATTTACTGACCATTCCTTGATCTATTTCATTAATGTAAATTAAAATTTACAAAGGACATGACTGAGACTGAGCTGTGAGATACACCAATTATATCATTAATCCAGTATGAAAGAACTCTATTCATAATAACCATCTGGTTTTGTTTCATCCAGTACACTTTTATCCAGTTAGTTAACTTATTCCCCACATATAGAGATAATTTTTGCAAGCTTTTTATATGGCATTTTGTCAAATACTTTCTGGAAATACAGATATACAAATTTAACCCTTACTGGGTAAGTTACCCTCATCCACATAACCAGTCGCCTTTTTAAACAATATCAAAAGATTTGCAAGGCAAGAGTTTCCTTTAATGAAAACATGTTGACTATCCAATAAAATTATAAACTTTGTTAAACGACTTTGGAAAGCATCTTTTATCAGAATTTCCAAATCTTTTCCACAACTGATATAAAACTACTAGGCTTATAATTACTTGGTGATGATGTAGTGTAAGTGGCAATTACTGGCTTTAGTGCTCTGTTATCATAATGATTCAATAAAATTAACTTAAAATTAGAAAGTTTTTTGAATAACAATGTGACATGAAAACATATAAATTAGTATTTAACATTTTAAACACCGTCACGTGCTGATTTGTTTACTCGTCAAAATAAACTGCATTAACGTACCTCCAAACCGTGTCTCTGTGTACTGGTGTTAAAAAACAACACTTTATTAATAATTTAGAGGAATCTAAAAGCAGGAAGAAAAATTAGTTGATATCGTTATGGAAGGAAAAAAGTAAAGTAGTGACAAACGAAAACAGTTGATTTTTAGAATTCTTTATACCATATTGTTTTTTTTTAATTTATTATTTTATAACGTTGCCTTATCGAGATAAAAATCTTAAGATCCTAATAAAAGATGGCGATTATCCACAAAGACAAGGTGCTTATACAAAAATATTGTGTATGGAGATGCATTTCGTTTATAGTTATTCCACGTTTTAACACTTATTTTAAAACCTAAATGCGATAACTCCATATTCTCTTCAGTAGGTTTAGTTTTATTCAAGCTCAACTACATATTGCAACAACAATATCATTTAAAGTATCTGTCTTTTAAAAAATATATATACCCTTCTCATATATATATGTATATGTATAGTATTTTACTTAGTAATGCTGCATATGTGAGAAAAAATTGTACTTTGGCTCATATGACACAGCACACGCTTCTAATGAGGATTCAATCCCCTCTGTATTTTTTTTTCTGTCCTAAGCAGTGTTTAACTAGTCAAATAATTTTATTGCATATATTATAATAAGCACGAGTTTATTCCATAGCAGTTACAGAACAATATCTACATCTAACGGCGTACTGCTAATGACATTAATCCTGGATATTATCAAACATTATTATTTCTGATTAATGAAGAATGTGTGTATGTGTGTGTATTTCTTATAGCAAACCTAATTTGGGCTATCTGCTCAGCCCACCGAGGGAAATCGAACCCCTGATTTTAGCGTTGTAAATACGGAGACATACCGCTGTACTAGCGGGGGGGTTTTATTTGGTGTCAGAAGTGGGATCCGAACATTAATGAAGCAAAACTTCTGTACTACAGTAAAACCTGTCTGAGCCGGAAACATACCGGAAGTATCAAAATTTTGCTGCATTATCTTAAGATATAAAAGGTCCTTTCTATGGCGGAACCTGCATCATCTATCAACAAGTAGATTAAATTGTTTGTTTGTTTTTTGAATTTCGCTCAAAGCTACTCGAGGGCCATCTGCGTTACCCGTCCCTAATTTAACAGTATAAGACTAGAGGGAAGGCAGCTAGTCATCTCTTAGGCTACTTTTTTACCTTAAATCCAGTCATCACCACCCACCGCCAACTGTTGGGCTACTTTTTTAACTTAAATAGTGGGATTGACCGTTACTTTATAACGCCCCCACGGCTGAAGCTTTGCCTACAAGTCCCCCCCCAAAAAAAAAACAGTTTTATAAACTCCTCTAATCCTTGAAAAATCCTAAAGGACTAGATTAAAATTGCAGTATTTAAAAATATAATAGGTCTAACATTAATATATTTTGACAAGTATGTACTTCTGTTACGTGTTGTTGTTGTTTTTCTGCGTGGTTTGGATGATTGTCCTCAGGGGAAAAATCGAAATTGGAAGCTTTATTGTTAATACTTTTACCTTTTTAAAATGACCACAGTAACGCTAATAATTGGACTTCAATTACACTATGTCACAATATTTTTACTTTTTCTCGTTCTTGGGCAGAAAGTGTTATTTCCCAGTTGCTTATGCCTAAAGTAAATGGAAAAGACCTATTTTTCTCTTCAAACTTTGCTTTTCTGACCTGGGTTATGAAATTTTCAAATTTACCAATTTTCCAGAACATTCCAGGTAGCTTCAGTGCTGAGTAGTTGATAGAACATTTTCTCGAACTTACAAGAATTTTCAAGAATGTTATAGAATTTTCAAAAACCATCTCTTCCCTTGGCTTATTCGGTGTACCTTAAAGAGGAATACAACAGTGTCAAGACCTTGCTTGAAGTCCGATGAGTATGGCTGGGAGGTTATTGGAGACTTCAAAATGGTGCCATTCCTGATGGGTCTCCAAAAAGACTTTACCAAGTTTCCCTGTTATCGTTCTGTTTGGGACAGCATGGACACTGCAATGCACTACAACAGGAAGCACTGGCCACAATGGACGGAGTTCTCTGTAAAGAGACACAGTGCCAAATGTAAGCCACTAGTGGACCTCCAGAAGGTGTTGTTCCACCATTGCACATAAAACTGGGTCTTATAAAACAATTTGTCACAGATCATGATAAGAAGTCTACAGCCTTTAAGTACCTTCGAGACTTCTTCCCTAAGCTGGCAAAGGTTAAAGCTGGTGTCTTCGTTGAACTACAAATAAAGAAGATCCTGGAGTGTACAGAATTCCTCAAGAAGCTCAGTAGGAAGGGAAAAAAAGCTTGGGACAGCTTTGTCAAAGTGGTTCGGGACTTCTTGGGCAATCACAAGGCCGAAAATTGTGGAATCTGATTGAGGCTCTGGTAAAGAACTACAGCAAAATGGGCTGCAAGATGTCCCTGAAAGTCCATATCCTTGACGCTCATCTTGACAAATTCAAAGAGAACATGGAATCATACTCAAAGGAGCAAGGCGAGCGCTTCCACCAAGATATACTGGACTTTGAACGCCGCTACCAAGGAGCGTATAACGAAAACATGATGGGATACTGTATTTGGGGGCTGATGCGTAATAGCGATTTACATTACAGTCGCAAATCTCGAAAAGCTACTCACTTCTAAACATTATTGTTCGTTTTAGTATAACTTTAGTATAAATACATGTAAATCTTGATTCATATATTGTTTTATTCAGGATTATATAAATGAAAATGTGCAAATTTGCCTGTTTTTACATAGAAAATAGGATAATTTCTATATTTCATTATCCAGGTCACAAGAGCAAAGCTTGAAGGAAATAATGGCCATTTTCTGTACTTTTACAACATAAGCGATTAAGAAATAACACATACTATCCAAGAACAAAATTTGAGTTAATAGTGTTATCTGAGGTTTTTTACTCGGCTTTGTTTATCTTGACAGATTGTTGCCAGATGTTCGTCGAGTGTTTAAGAGCATTTGTTCGAACCGTAAGTTATTACTTCTGTACTTTTGAACGGTGAGTGTTTATAAATTGGTGTATTGTAGTAGTAGTAGTATAATATCTGTGTTTAATACAAATTATAGCTGAATTTGTCATACATTAAACCAGAAAATAAGCCAAACTGTAGTTAGGTCAATACACCTCTCTGCTTTACCCCAGTTTTGGTTTACTAACTTGTTTCAATTAGGCATTCTTAAATTTTTTATAGTGAAACGCTCAAACCTTGTAAAATATTCACACAGATATAAATAACATTATACTTACTATAACACTCATGCTTATAAACACACACACATATGTAGAAGTACATTTATGTTATCTACATCTCAGTACACATTACAACGCTAGGAACTGAAATTAGATGACCTGAAAGTTATGAATTTATTGATAGAAAATGTGTACTCATTGCCTTAATTTAAATTTACCATACATATTGAGTTCAGTACAGAAATATTATTGGCAAGAAAAGCAGAAGCAACATATAAGTGTGAAAAATCTTATTCTACAAGTTTGCAATAAATAAAGATTATTTATTTATTACAAACAAAAAGAAAAACACCTCTTTAATATAACAAATAGTAAAAACAACTACTTATTTACCCTTTCTACTGGGGCGTTCTTTTTATGAAACAACGAGTTTAATAATGATGTTCAAATTTATTTTTTTCCAACATACTTATAAAGTTGCAGTTTAAAAAAAAACAACATACGCACAAAAAAGTATTAAATATCTGATATGTTATATCTTAAGGATGAAATATGCAGCAATAGGGGGATTGGAATCGTCTCAGGCACATGTTCTTTGACCCCCTCCCTAGTGCTGCAAGTGTTCAAAAAGTTTAAAATGAAGATAAAAAAAATTTTTTAGCTCAAAACAGTCAGCACCAATTACGGCCTGTGAGGTTCTTTAGCTATAAACTAACTATAATGATCAACGAACGTCAAAAACTTTTCTTAAAAATTTAAATAGTTAATTATTTGCTTTAAATACTATGGTGTGACTAGTTACGAAATTGTCTATCTGTTCTTTGAAAGATTGTTCATGAAACTTTGTAGAATGGATGGCAACTGTTGTGATATCCTATTACTTCATTACCATTACAATGTTATTGAAATAATGTTTTGCTATAACTAATTGATATACGTGTGACAAAATTCAATAAAGTGTATTGCTTGGTGTCACTAAAGTATAAACAACATGCTTTATATCGATTAAAAAATAAAAGAAAAACTGTTCAGGCCCACTGGGAACAAAGTGTTTATCTTCAGTGATGTCGAGAAATATATATGTAAAAACGGCTCGTTTGGATTGAGAAAATATTTTACGTAGAGGAGCGAACATAAAAAGTCGCCTTCACACGTTTTCGAACACTGCAAGTCTAATAAACACAACATAACCATATAAAACACTCAAATATTAAATAAAGAAACAAACATAAACAAACGCAAAATTAAAAAGCCTTACTTGTACAAAAACTTGAACCCAAAATAAACCAATACAAAGGAACACCTTTATACCTATATTAAAAATAATAAAATAAATAATATAAAATTATATATTGAAGCATCTAAGCCCGCCCTCTACATTCCGACACTCAGTCACACAACCCCTTTCAAACATGTGGTCAGCTTCCGGTCACCTCTTTCTTTCTTTGTGAACCACGATGACCGAAAAGGTCGAAACCCACTTGTTGAGAAATTTATATGCAAAAACGGCTCGTTTGGGCTGAGAAAACACTTTTACATAGAAGTGTTTTCTCAGCCCAAACGAGCCGTTTTTGCATATAAAAAAAGGTCGAAACGTTTTTCGCTCCTCTACGTAAAATATTTTCTCAACCAAAACGAGCCGTTTTAACATATATAAAGTGTTTATCTTGCGTGTCCAATCCGTCGACGCCAACCGGCCTCGGTTCAGTAGAATGGTATCATTTCAAACATGAAAAAGGAAAATATCAGATCATGACACAGAAAATGAAATATGTGGAAACTTCGGACTTTGGGCTTGTCATTTGATGTCCATGAACGATGGCAACGTTGGACGGTACGATTGTAATGTGGAAGGCACTTCAAATTTGTATTAACTGTTGCCCCATTTTTGAAAGTGTTAAGTTCGTATGGTAAATTTTATTGCAGGTAAGCATAAGTACCAGTTTTTTTATTTTTGTATATCAAACATATCACTTTATAATTTGTTTTATTTCGGACTACATTTTTTTATAATTTTATAACTTTTAAAAAACTTGTAGTAAACAAACGAGTGTCGTAACTATAAGATTTTATATTCTGATACTTTCATTCAGCAATATTTTATGTGTTTTTAATGGTCATAAATTGCAGGAGCCGTACAAGAAAATCGGAAGTATTTTGAATATATCTGTCAGAAGTCAAAACCTACAGGCAAAGATAAAAATACTTAATTTACAAAAATCATAATACTGAGTTTGAGATAATCACCCAACATGTTAATTACTCCTTTCCAACAGTTTCATCACTTAATAACTACTTATAGTTTTATGTAACAAAAATTTCTATTTGAATTATTTCTGTTAATTTTTGAAAGTCATGAAAAAAGTCATATGATGTTAATCAGCCATATAACTATTTTCAATTATCTATCTTTAAAGAATCATGCTCGCCAATACAGAAAGAATACAAAAAGGTTTATACTGACTGGTGCAGTGAATTTGAAAAATACAAAAGTGCAATGAAATTATGGCAAAACAACCAAATAGTAAGTTTTCTATTTATTTTTATTTAATTATGCATTATTTCATAAGATTTATATTTGTTGTGGTGTGTGTGTGTTTTCTTATAGTGAAACCACATCGGGCTATCTACTGAGTCCACAGAGGGGAACCAAATCCCTGACTTATATTTGTAACGAACACTATTTACTGAATCTGTAATTCTCGAGATCTGGATACCAATGTATATTCGGAAACAATGCTCTAAAATACAATTCATAAACAGCAGTTGAAGTTCTAAAGTAATTGAAAATTTAGCAAGTTTATCGGCATAAATCAAATTGGAAAAGTAAAGTTTTTAACTAAATGTCATAAAAAAACGATCGTATTTTCTTGTGCTCATGTGATGGCAGCCTGTACGGTTCGATGCGAAGACTGAACTCACCACGTGGCCTGAAGATCGTTTGTTGTAAACTCTGCAATTGAAAAGAAAAAAAAGAAGAATATATTTTCCAAAATGAAAGACGAATCAAGGTTTTGCTTGAATATTATGTACCTTTGGAAAAATATTTGTTTTAAACATACTGAGCAGAAATACTAGAATTGCAACGGCGAAAGTGTAGAAATTAATAATGTATAATTTTCAGCGTGGTAGGAGGGGAGACTTGTTATTCATTTAAAAAATTATATTAAATACTAAATTGTTTGAACTAATACATGGTTCTCTCTGCGATATCACTAACACACTCTGCACTTTTAGCAGTGGGTCCTCTATAAAAGTAATGGTCAGTCACGTTTTGACTCCGTGCTAGTCAGACGTGTTACTTCATTTCTCTTGCTATAATGACGCTGTCCTTTCCAGGTCCTGCTGTGTCGTTCCCGCCAAATGTCCCGCCGGTAATCGTCGACGGTTTACCGCCTCTTCAAGTTGCCACATTTATTGCGCAGGCTAAGCCTGGCGCTTCCATTGATCCGTCTAGAACTCGTATTCTCCGCCGAGGGGGAATCCTTCTCCAGCCGTCTACGCCTGAAGACTTGTCCTACCTCTGTTCGCCATGGAACTCCCCTATGAATATTAGTTGTGCGCCCACGAAAAGCCCTACTAGCCTATTCACAGTCTTCCTTAAAGGAATACACCAGTCCATCCAACCGAGCGAAATTAAATGCGCCGTAGAAACCCAAACCCAGTCAGTGTTATACGCCGTTCACCGAATTTATTCAAAATCCTCCCGTCAAGCTACTAAGTTCATGAAGATTGTAACACCCAGCAAACGTATCGCCGATACCATCCTACGAAACGGATGCTACTACCATATATTTCACTTCAGTGCCAAACGCCCCCGACGCCATCCAACTCAATCCAAAATTCCGAAGCAACCTGCATCTGTGCCACAGCCCAGTGAAACATCTTCTATGCCCACAGCCACCCCACCACCTGCAAACCAATCATCTGAAAAGTATACCCAAACGGAATTCCTTAATAAAACATCCCAAGGCACACAAACCATCGATGAAGTAACAAAAACTAGCGAGTCTTCTACCATGACTGACAACATCCCAACAGCAGAAGCAGTATATCAAACTAAGACAATCATGATTAGTCAAAATACCCAGTATCCTGACGATAAGCGCATCACGAGAGCAAGCAGGAAGGCTGCTTTTCTTAACTCGAACTTAAGTCCGTTCCCTAATCGTTCTCAATGGCTCAACGAACCACTCGTCCCATCCAACTCGGATAATTCTTGTTGCTCTGTGGTAAAGTCGCCGTTCATCGAAAGTATTCCCTGGCTTGACCGAATCACCGACGATTCGACCGATTAGTCTTGGATAACCAGATTTGCTATTTGGAAGAGTCGCCATTTTAGGTCAAAATACATCCAAGCTACCACCTATGCGTTTTGTGTTCTTTTATTATCATTTGCTTTGTAATCATGTGTATGTCTATTGTTCTTAATCTATGTAATTTCTTTCCCCACAGCTCTTCTTCCGGGCACGATCAGGGCCTAGATTCGGCGCCCTGGCCGTGAAAGTGGGTTTTCTCGGGGTACTCCCGTTTCCCCCCACAGCAAAAGTTCCGTTTCATAGGATCTATAGATCCCAGCCCTGAAAAGAGGTACGTTATTTTGATATCTAAATTTTAAATCAGTATCCACATTTTTGAATATTAAAAAATTCTTAAGTGTTTAATACCTTATACATATAAGTCATGAGACCTAATCATGTCGGCGCACTGTATTTGCATCTCTCGGCTCTCTCCAAATCAACATTCTTAGACATCATTCCTCGGACGCTTGTGGGTGTTCTGCTGAACCTTCCTCATCTTTCTTCGTCGTCTCTCGAGCCGGCAGGATCTCTTCTCAACTTTTCCGGATGCCCCCCAATTAAATTCAACACACTATCAACTTCTAGGTTATTCGTGACCATCGCGTTGCACGAATAACTAACACGCCACTTCTGCTCATATCTCTCGCTCCGTAATCAGGTAACTAATTTATTCTTGCCTTGTGTGGGGTGAAGAGAAACAACAGTTTCTGACCGCCCCTGGTTATTTTTCGTTCCACCAGAACGAAATAATAATTTAACCAAAATTCCTACCAAGATTTGTTGTTGTTACGTGATTCAGAATCTGTCTAAACGTTTGAGGCGGTGGGTGCTGCAGAGTGGCTGGTAGTTGTTTAATATTTGAAACCTAGTGATCTCTGTCACTGACCTGCTGGCTAACAGGCGCATAAGGTATTAATGTTGAAAAACCAAAAACTATTCTATAAACTATAGAAACTATATAACGCCATCATCAGTACTTAATTTTTAAGGATAAAAAGGACACAGGTTGACGGGTGGAGTGAAAGGAAATTCTGCGTTTTGACATTACTGGGGTTACTATTAGGATGTGGCAGAGTGAAGTAATGTAGTAATTAGTGTTTGGTTTGTTTGTTGAATTTCGCGCAAAGCTACACGAGGGCTATCTGCGCTAGCCGTCCTTAATTTAGTAGTTTAAGACTAGAGGGAAAGCAGCTAGTCATCACCACCCACCGCCAACTCTTGGACTACTCTTTTACTACCGAATAGTTGGATTGACCGTAACATTATAACGCCCCTAGGGCTGAAAAAGCGAGCATGTTAGGTACGACGGGGATTCGATCCTCAGATTGCAAGTAGAACGCCTTCACACACCTGGCCATGCCGGGCTTATAGTGTTTTAGACTTGCATTTAGAGTACCCCGCTAGTACGGCGGTATGTCTACGGATTTACAGTGCTAAAATCAGGGGTGCGATTACCGTCGGTGGGCTTAGCAGATAGCCCGATGTAGCTTTGTTATAAGAAAACACACACACACAATCACATTTAGGAAATCAAAATTTCAAGCCAAATTCCATATCTCAGATTCGGCAGTAAGTAAGCTTTGGCTATAGTGGGGGCCTGTCATAGCCTAGCGAGTTAAGGCGTGCGCTTCGTAATCTGAGGGTCGCGGGTTCGCGCCCGAGTCGCGCCAAACATGGTCGCCCTCCCAGCCGTGGGGGCGTTATAACGTTACGGTCAATCCCAATTTTCGTTGGTAAAAGAGTAGCCCAAGATTTGGCGGTGGGTGGTGATGACTAGCTGCCTTTCCTCTAGTCTTACACTGCTAAATTAGGGACGGCTATCACAGATAGCCCTCGAGTAGCTTTGTGCGAAATTCCAAAAAACAAACAAACTTGGCTATAGTGGGATTATTGTGGTTTTTAATTATTGCGAACGTGCACTATTGACTGTTTAAGGTTTAACGTTTTTTTTGCGTTATTATTCACCCATCATAAACGATAGTTATATTTCAGATGTGTTAAATTATAATTTTGGAAACTATAAACATAATACATCAATACCTTAACAGTAATGGCCAAGCGTGTTAAGTCGTACGACTAGTAATCTGAGGGTCGCGGGTTCGCATCCCCGTCGCGCCAAACATGCTCGCCCTTTCAGCCGTGTGGGGCGTTATAATGTGACGGTCAATCCCACTATTCGTTGGTAAAAAGAGTAGCCCAATAGTTGGCGGTGGGTGGTGATGAATAGCTGCCTTCTCTCTAGTCTTACACTGTTAAATTAGGGACGGGTAACACAGATAGCCCTCGAATAGCTTTGTGCGAAAATCAAAATACAAACAAACAAAACCTTAACAGTAAAGCATTTTTTTATTTTACAATAGTTAATTTGTGTATTTTAAAGTGGAATGTCAGTATATTGTTCCTTTTGATGCCCCTCCCCGAAAAAAAAGAATATGTTCTTCACGAGCTTGTACTTTGTGCTTAATTATTTTTAAAGATTTACAAAATTGTTTATGTTAATATTATTTCCTATTTGTACCCCGCTTGTACAGCGGTAAGTCTACAGATTTACAATGCTAAAATTGGGTGGTGGATTCAGCAAATAGCCCGATGTGGTTTTGCTATAAGGAAAACACACACGTACATATTTCGTATTTCTTCTTAGTAAAATGAATTGTAAAGAGTATTCTTAAATTCATATTATACAAGGTATTTCAAAACTGTATGACAGACTACAAATTTAAACCACAATATGACAATAACACTTACGGACTTACGGATGTGAAGGTACCTGTATGTTGTTTTGTCGTAGTGAGTAAAGTCACGTGTAATTTGGTTTGTTTGAATTAAGCACAAAGCTACACACTGGGCTATCTGTGCTCTGCCCACCACGGGTTAACAGTGTGAGTCTGCAAACGTACCGCTGTGCCACCTGTGAGTGTCACGTATAATACATGCACAATCACCAAACATTTTATCAATTTTATTAGACTGAATTATTTACAGTAAGTGTCTGTGACTTGTTGGCAGTAAATTAGAGCAGTAAACAAACAACACACAATCCACTTGTTTAAAATAATATATTCAAAACAAGTAAACGTATGTAAAAAAATTATTTACACTCTAGGATGTTACAGTTATAACTAAAGCTCTAAGTAATTCATTTTTCTTGTGAAAAGTCTGGTTCAATCACTTAAAAACCCAGTTGACAAGATGAACTATTTTTTCTCTACTGTTTGTAACTATACAATCTGCGATAAATTCACTTACGTTGACCCGTGTGTTACCACAGTTATATCCATAACTTTAAATAGTTGTCTCCTTTTCATCAAAGTCTACACAAGTAGGTTCAGTTACTTTAGAACATCCTTTCACAAGACAAATTATTCTCTTCTATCTCTGTTAAACTGTGAAACGCACTTTAGCTGTTGCCCGTTACAGCTAAACCAATAATCACACAGTCTAATCTCACTTTTCCTTTTTTACTTCTGTATCTGCATGTATTTTTAAAAATTAGAAAATTCTAATAATGTCTAACTTTCTAATAGCAACAATATTGCATATAACGAGAAAAACACGGAAGCTTAGAGTAAGACAACCTCAACAATATTATAAAAGCCTAATACAGAAATTCAACTGGATACTCGAAGTACAACTCCTACAAAGTTACGTAACGAAACCTGTCATAACTATCGCTATAAAAATAATTAACTTTCAATACTTTGTCGTGAAAAGTAAATAATTATTAAGTGATTAACTAAATTAAATAATAACTATAAAACTACATATATATTCAACACGTTTTATTAACGAACATGGCAATAGAAAAAATTAGGTGCATCTTGGAGCTAGCAGAAATAAAATCACATGTTCTAGTGTAAACACATTATCGTTAAATGTGCAGAAAATATTCACAAGCTAAGAATTCTGTATCAAATAGTGTTATCAACAGGTTAAAACATGTGAAAAACATCATATACAGGACAAAGCTGAATGATCTGGGGGACACGTGAATAAAACACCTATAAGACAGCTACTTGACGTTCAGTATGCTGGACAACACATGAATTTAAATCGAATATAGGCTTGATATGTTGAGAACCACAATATAGCACATGTAGAAAAATATTGATGGCAAATGTGTAGCAAAACAACTGTATACATATGTCATTCATTCATTCATCATGAACCGCAAGATCGTAAATGGCATTGTTTTGTCTTGGATTAAGTCTATTATACATCACATGGATTTTAGGATATCCTGTATGTATACATACATACACATATATATATAATTTTACATACATGTCAATCAGATGAAGCTCAACTCAACATATGAAATATATTGTATTTGATGCTAACCTTGCTATATTCAGATAATGAGTAGATCATTCGTATAATTCATTTTATTTACTGTTAGTGAATTGTATTGAATCGATCTATGTTTGCTTGTTTGTTTTCAGAAATGCCAAAGCCCTCATCTAAATGATGTTGCTTTTAATGGATATTCACCACTTTGACATTACTTTCATTGTGAAGTAATTTATGATAAAAGTATATCTTAGGGAGCACACGATAAACTGGATATATTTAAAAGGCACTAAAATGTGAAAATGCTAACTCGAACTGTGTGAAGGGTGTTTCATGTGAAGTTTGATTCAAACACAAAGCTGAGAAGAGAAGGCTTAATCTGCACCCGATAAAAAATAATAATGGCTCAAGGTGATCTGTAGTCAAGTTTAAAAAACATCCTTGGGATTTGTGTAACTATTAGCTTTTCCTCTCAAGTGTTCCCCGAGGCTATATAACAAAGCTAGTTGGTCCATCGTGTAAAAGTTCCGATTCTTTTTACATAAGCTTGCTAATTTTCGTGCTAAAAGGTACCAATGTGTTTTATATTATGTTTGTAGATACAAGTTAATGTGACATTATTGGAGTTTTTGATTTTAAGTTACTAAACTGCCATGTTAGATACTATTTATATAACGAAACAAACCATTGAACAATATTGTGAAAATTATAACTCCTGCTTAAACTCGCTTCATGTGCAAATACATATCGCTGCTGGTATAAACTTATTAACAAACTCTTTAAACAATTGTTGCGAAAGCAGGGCATCTGCAATTACATCTTTTTTGTAATTTATTCCACAGATTTTGTACGTTTGGAAATAAGCATAAAGCTACACAATGGGCTATCATTTACGTAACAAATGTTCTCATGTGAACGTCATTTGCTGGCAAAGTGTGATCATATTCAATCATACATGTAATTTTGATAGAAAAGTGTCGTCGGCATTGGGTATAGCGGACAGTGTGGGTGAAAATTTGTTATACGCTATTCTTCTAGGAAAATCCCTAAGTGTTCGAATAAAGAATGTAGTGTTTCAAAATACAATATGACAGATAATTTAGCTACATTTCAATCTTTTGTTCGTTATTCTTATTGTAACTGATCAACAAATTTTTACGGCTATTTCAGCAAACTATTTCTTACTCTTATGAATAATGATAAATATTTAAGCAACTTACAGTTGGTTGGTTGTTATTGCTAACACTAATAGGCAACAAATATTTACCTTGCTTGTAACTGCTACAGTTAATAAACAGTAGATACTGAATATCAAGGAAGTGACACATAGTTACTTTTAAAATTAAGGCTGTTAAATAAGAATGCCCTTTGGCTTTTAATACATAAAGATCGAAAACTTACCCGTAACTGAAACCTGAAAACAACACCTGAAGCTGTAGAAAAACTGTGCGATGAGTTTTAAAGGCCTTTAATGTAATAGCAATATCAGAATAACTGTGTCAAAACTCATTTAATGAAACTTCTTAAGCTACTGAAGTAACAAAACCTCAAATTGCATAATTTTCCAACTGCAATGATAACAAACAGCAGGTTTCTATGTGCGATGGATTGAATTCGAAATGCACAGTAAAATCATAGAAAATATTATGCAACTGCATACGAACAAAGTTTCTATTCTTGGAAGTGTTAAAAGTGTACAAGTTTCTTTTTTTACAACTTATGCTAATATTGAAAAAGGATTGAATTTTTTTTTATTATAATATAAGAAATGTAAATATTAATGTGATGTGAAGTGTAAGCCAAGAGTATGCATAGTTTTATTATCTTCATTGTTCTTGAAAGTGCTCATCAAATTACCGTTGGAACTGCTTGATACAAATTCTGTTCAGTCATATGACTTTTGGAGACATTCTCAAAGGAAAACAAAGTTCTTGAGTTAAGGTTCAGGTAGCAGAAAAGTCTTTAATGATGTCCAGTTGGCATATTTAATGTTTGTATTCTCAAAGAAAAAGAATTCTTACTGCCTTGCGATGTTACGTAGTAACCGTTGATAAAGGTGTTTAAATGTGGTGTAGTGCTTTTCAATAGATACAGTAATCCTTCTTGAACTAATCCTTTTTCTTGGTTCATTTCGCATATTATTGAGTGCAAGTATTTTGAATTATTGATTTGGAGATTGCCTTATTAATGCATTTATTTACCTTTTTAATTACACCTATCTGTACATTTATTTTTCATATTATGTTATTATTTCAAATACGTGTATATTATTTTAAGTATAATATATTAAATCCTTCTGGATCTCTAACTATACTAAGTTCAGTTGTCGGGTGTAAAAACATAATCTGAAGTCGAATTATTTTATGAATATTTCGCATAAGTATTAATTTACACCATTTGCTGCATTTAATAGAGATTCAATAACATGGAAATACAATCGCACGAAAGATTCTTCTGTGAAAAATTCTACAATTAATATCAAATAAGTGTAAATTTAACTTAACAAAAATACTCGAGGTAGCGTTAAAGATTAGGGGAAAAGAAACAAGTTTTAAGATTTCCAAGGTCAACTTGAATTTTTAATATTCTGATAAAGAAAACATGATAAATTTAGCCTCTTTTTAATTACGTTTAATATTGTGAGCAGCATGTTTGATCATATTGTTGGAAATATATTTAAACATTTTCGAGTTTGTTTTTTTATAAATAGATTGTAAGTTTATTGAATTTGTGAGTAAAATAAAAATTTGTTGTTTAGTGTGTTTTTTATAGCAAAGCCACATCGAGCCATCTGCTGAGCCCACCGAGGGGAATCAAACCTCTGATTTTAGCATTATAAATTTGTAGACTTACCTCTGTACTAGCGGGGGCACTTGGTGTTTAGTATTTTATCTCTCTCTCTTTCTCTCTTAAACTTGCACTAACTTACGGTATTACAGATAGAAATGGAGTACTTACTAGGTCCGCTTCTAACTGATTATACAATAAAACACTGTTTACATCAACGATCTTATAAAATACTTTTATTTTAGTTTATCTTGATTTATATGGTAAAATGTACTTTCCGAATACATTTATCTCAAGAGAATATTATCGAGATAAAAACTTTCACATCATTTACCATATTTAGTAGGTTAACATTTTAAGTTTTCATTTCTTCTCCGTACTTGTTTCTGAGGTAAAATATATTTATACTGTGAAGCGGTCATTGTCAATGCATTATTGTTGGTACTGAATGTATTCCAACTTAACTAAATCTAGTTGACGTGAAAATTTCAGATATTCTTCGTTTGAGCCCAGAGATTCGAAGACTCCCATATGTATTGATTTTTACATTTTTAAGAGTTTTAAAGCTAACTTGCCACAACCGGCTAATAATGCACATATATGCTATTCCTGCGAAGGACACCTTACCTGCAGGGATACCTTTTCTGGTAGAAATTAAAACACTATCAGTGTTACATTAATTTATCCTATAATATTTTGCTCCTCTGTTGGGTAGAAATTAGTCGGTAAACAAAACCACTAGGTTTAAAAGTGTTAACTACTAGCCAGTGTTATGAAAACGTCATTAAACTCCTATCATTCCCGAAAACCCTTCAGTTTCTGCAGTTGTAGTTATTTATACAGATAAAAACTTTATAATAGTTAATAACATGGTCAAAAACAGACATAAACTTTTCAATAACTGATAATAGGATTCTTTGATAAGCAGGACGATAAATATCAGATTTTAAATAAGCAGAAACATTCCAATAGTTGATAACAGGACTTTGGACGAGCAGAAAGGTTTCAATAACTAATGAAGGGATTCTAAAGAGACAAAAAAGTCTCAGAAGCCACATAAAACTTCTTGCAGTCATTTGCAGTATTTTTCTCAGAGGAATAAGTTCCAATACTCAATAATGAAGACTACATGGACGTAATGGCGATATTATATACATATAAAAAATCAGTTAGCCAATTTAATTAACGCATTTTTTCATACACACAAATAGCGGAATTTCCACTGACGCATACAAATTTCTAATAAACCAACCGAAAATTTTCCAGGAGCCAACTCTAGATATTCATGAATAACAAACATTTGCAATGACAGGTGCAAGATTTTATACAAATTAAGAAAGTCCATACGTGAGTCAGTGATGAGTTTACTGACTTAAATAAATAAATAACAGGTCTTAATTCTCAGCAGCGAACAAAGCGCAAATAACCTTTTGTGTAGTATTAAAAATTTGATTCTACACTGGCAAAACTTATATAGTCAGTAACAAAATAATAGCTCTACTAAAAAAAAGTATATTATTGTCAATATTAAGCCTTTAAACAAATTAAAAAGTTGTAAAAGCCATTAACGTATTATTTAAAACGTTCAGTAGTTAATTGCAGGATTTTGAAAAGTTAAAATCTTCCAGCAGTTCTTACAATATTTTTACTGATTATTCCACAATAAATGTTGTTAATAGAACTAAGAAACAAGAAAGCACCTGTCATAGAACGTCGTGTACACCACTTGTAACATTAACCCCTTGTGACCTCATTAGTTAAACTCATATGAGAAATAAAACTGTTACAAATGTATTTATAATCTCCAAGTTCCTATGAAATGTATGAATTAAATTTATTACGGCGGCCCGGCATGGCCAAGCGTGTTAAGGCGTTCGACTCGTAATCCAAAGGTGGCGGTTTCGAATCTCGGTCGCACCAAAACATGCTCGTCCTTTCAGTCGTCGGGGCGTTATAATGTAACAGTCAATCCCACTATTCGTTTGTAAAAGAGTAGCCCAAAAATTGGCGGTGGGTGGTGGTGATGACTAGCTGCCTTCCCTCTAGTTTTACACTGCTAGATTAGGGACGGCTAGCGCAGATAGCCCTCGAGTAGCTTTGCGCGAAATTCAAAACAAACTAACTAAATTTATTATCACGTACCCTTAACATGGTATACTTAACCAAATTATATGAATTTAGTAGTATTTTTCTAAGTTTACGGATTTACAACTCTGAAATCAGTGGTTTAATTCCCCTCAGTGGACTCATCAGATAGCCCGATGTGGCTTTGCAATAATAAAACATAATAATCCGTGATGAGGAGAAAACACACTTGTAAAGAAAAAAAGCAAAATCAATTAACAAAAGTAAATATATCCCACGAATTAACAAATCATGAAACCATATACTGCTGCATACCATATATTCCCGACATCAGCAGAAAAAATCAACCTTTGGCAAAAACAAGTAACAAAATACGACATTCCAGTTAATACCAAATTTATTCAAAAACCAGGCACAAAACTAAGGTCTATACTATATAAAAACTACACTGACAAACACCACACCAACATTATTTATAAAATACAATGTGATAACTGCCACGACTTCTATATTGGAGAAACAAGTAGAAAAATGGAAACCAGATTCAAAGAACATGAAAAGTCACTTTCACACGTTTTCGAACACTGCAAGTCAAATAAACACAACATAACCATAGAAAACACTCAAATACTAAATAAAGAAACAAACATAAACAAACGCAAAATTAAAGAAGCCTTACTTATACAACAATTTAAACCCAAAATAAACCAATATAAAGGAACGCCTTTATACCTATATTAATATAATAAAATAAATAAAATTATATATTCAAACATCTAATACCGCCCTCTACATTTCGACACACAGTTACACAACCCCTTTCAAACATGTGGTCAGCTTCCGGTCAGTTACCTCTTTCTTTGAGAACCTGACGATGACTGAAGAAGGTCGAAACGTTGTTCGCTCTTCTATGTAAAATATTTTCTCAACCCAAACGAGCCGTTTTTACATATATATAAGAAAACACATAACACACACACCTACAGATCCTGCTAAAAGCAAAATTTACAGTATAATTTCACGATCTTATTATCAGACGTTACGGTTGTTGGACTTAGGATTCTTCTACAGTAAGTGTCTATGATGTTTTGGCGATAAATTCAACGATAAATGAGCAGCATGTACTCCCTTATTTTCAAAATAATATATATATACTTGAAACCAATTTAATCTATGTACAAAAACTATTTTCATTATAGTGAGTGAAAGGATATCATTAACACCATGCGCTTCCTTTCGCCTTATCAAAAGTCCACTTAAGCCTCTTCAATTACTTAAGAATTTCGGTTGACAAGCCGAACTACCTTTCCTCATTTCTATCATACTTGTATTCTGTATGTTACCGCATAGCCTCCCGCTAGTATAGCGGTATGTCTCCGGATTTACAACGCTAAAATCAGGAGTTCGATTCCCCTCGGTGGGCTGAGCATATAGCCCGTAGTGGCTTTGCTATAAGAAAAACACACACAAGCACATGTTACCGCATTTATACCGCTCTTCCAATAACCATTTGGTCTTCAAAATATCCTCCGTACCTAGGAATTTTTCAAAGCTTACTCAGGCTAATTCAGTTACCTTAGAACCACGCTTTGACGGAATAAATTATTCTTTTTTTGTCTCCATTTCCACTGTTAGTCTTACTCTAGCACTTTAAATATTAGGCATATCAGCTCTACCACAATTAAATTCACGACAAATTTTTCCTTGTCAATAACTTTATTCTCTTTTGCTGTTATAATCTTTGTCTGTTTGCTGTTTCCCACTCATTTAATACAACTTATATGTGTATTATTGAATCGTCTAATTACTGTATTGTCGACATCAATGTGTTACAAACTTCCAATCATTCATCTGCTTTTAACCCTTTTCTAATACAAATCTAAACAATCATAACATATTTATTCAGAAAATAATTAATTAATATAATTTACACCAATATGGGGATGCAATATGTAAATATCTCATATTCTACTCTTTTATATCATTATACTTATAAATATGAAAGATGTCTGAAACTTTTCTCAGCTTTATGTCCTATCGTTGGCATTTAACTTTATCACTGTAGCATTAACTGAAATTTAATGAGAACCATGAAGAGGCGAAGTGTTCTATTCCCCATAAGTAGGCGGTGCCGGTGAAAATGGAATTACAGTTATGATCACAAATACGGTAGTGTGTAACAGCAGATGCAAGTTGAATACGAACTTCTGCTGAAAGTTATTAAAGCACAATAAAGTTGTAGGACTTTTCAAGCAGTTTCTTTACTATTTGTATGGTAGTCTGTGACTTTTCTATTATAAATAGTTCAAGAGTTATATTATTCAAGAGATGTTTGTAAATAAGATAGCAATGTTGTGGAAGTGTAACAACTTCACTTTATAAGCCTAACTGATCTAACAACACAAAAATACAAATGGATTGTTCTATTGGTGAGGATTTTTCTCGTTGTAGAATGTACAGATCCAAGACAATGTTGCTGCAAAAGCTCAAGTATTGTGACGTGAGATTACTTGTGTAAGCAATTTCATATGATGTTAAAAAAACTTAAGTAAGAGATGCCAACAAACTCGGATGTAGATTGAGTACTGATTTCTGTCCAGCAGGGTGAAAAGTGAATTTCGTGTCATTACGGTAGTGAAATCTGACAGTTATTTATGTTCTAGCTGATACACTTTAAACATTTTTTTTCGTAAATTTATAATTTACATAATTAAAAATTACATTCCAAGAAAGTTCGGATCATTACTAACGAGTGACAATTCTATGATGAAGAGAATATTTCATTGGACCAACAGTTAGTTGCAGTTGACATACGTAGTTAGTAAACTTGTTTTTCTGTCATTTCTTTGCATTACAAGCATTGGTTTTGTAATATTAATACTTATGAATGTAAATTCAGTGCTAATAAAATACTGAAAATATTATACCTCACTCTCCACTATTAAATGTTTCTAAAGTACCTAGCCAGTAGCTTTTGTTATAATTTAATGTTTATATAACAGTTCAATATATTTAAATACACTTCATATAAAGTGTTTTTAGGGAGCTCAGAGAAATTTTTTGTCTTGGGCTCAGAAATTTTCTTGGAGAGCCTACTGAAGAATTTCTGAAACACTTGCTAAACAAAAACGTCAGAGAGTGAATTAGTTGAAGATGCAGATGATGAGAACGAAGTTAGAAATAACTCAACTCAGAGAAAGAATGAAATAATGTTGTATTCTCCCAAGTTGTTTATGATGCAACAGAGGAAAAGAAAAACTTCTGAACAATTATCTTCCACAAATGAATGACCATAATTGTAGTACCAACTTCCAAGTTGTTACAGTAACTAATAAATTACAACACCATAAGAGAGTTGCACTCCTTATTTCAGTATATTGTCTTGCCATTTAGTGTGCTTTGTGTTGTTCCATGACATCAGTGTTTGGTTAAATTGAAAACATGAAGTGTCACTGGAGTTAGACAGGTCTAACTTTGTTACTGATATTGGTTTCAAAACTTTAAAAGTTGTCTAAAGCTAATATGAAGAAGAAATGGGGTGCAATATGTAGATAACTCATATTCTACTCTCTTACAAGATCTGTCTTTAACATTTTAATTTCTTTCAGAATTCTAGTTCAGAAATGATAAATCCTGTTACAACCAAATATGAAGTTAAGAATAACATCAAGGTTGTAAAGGTTGGTATATTCTACCCTCCTGGGTGTTTGTGAAAAATTACAGGCAACCTTACCTTGTACTTGTTAGGCTATTTTTATGACTATCAAGCGGTATGGTTTGTGATAGTGCTTGTGTTCTCTTATAGCAAAGCCACATCAAGCTGTCTGCTGAATCCACTGAGGGGAATCGAACCCTCTGATTTTAACGTTGTAAATCCGTAGACTTACCGCTGTACTAGCGAAGAACTACGCAGTATGGGAAATATCGTCATTTCATTAAATATGATGATGTGGTTAGTCAGATATAAAAGTTATGAATATAGTTAAAACACTTTTGTACTTCTAAAGATTTTCGACTCTGGAAGATTCAACATATGCTTCGAGGTTTTGCTACCATTCGTCTCCTTTGTTTATGCAGTTAACTTTACACTGCTACTGGTTGTGTGAATCATTTTCTTGTCTTAATGTTTAAATGGAGGACAGACAGTTTTGACATGCTTTGGAGTAAAAATTGTTTTTGTTATATACAGCACTTTAGTTTCTTTACTTACAACCTGCTTTACTTATTTAATTCCTTTTACTACAACCAGAATCTGTTCTCTAGAAAAATGTTTGCTAATACAGTGCTTGTATCTACTTATTTTTATAGCAGCCGCCGTTTGTTTCTTTAATTAAATGGCGACAATTCACAACACTTGGTCTTCTGTGTATTAGGTCCTTGAACCTCTATTGTTGCGGAGGTAAGGCAACTGTGAGTTTCTTTTATCAAAAGTCATAAAATACTGCAGAACCATGAGTATTTAAGCATTCATAGTAGAGTAACTTCCAGAAGTATTATGTAAAAAATAAAGTTATCTTGAACAGCAAACCTATAATGACTGGCTTGTATGCTCGTACTGTTAGAGCTGGTAGAAAAACAAACAACAGCACAAGTCTAAGACAGTGAACATATGGCAAAAATATACTGTTAAGTCAAGCCCAAGGTCTTAGTGTAATACCCCACAATCCTCATTATCTAAGTCAACGATAACTTCCATAATAAATATAATTAAGGGAGTCCCAAGTTTAAGAATCTCATTCTCTCTAATGTAAAAATACGAGTAGAAAAATTGTTTAACAGTTTAGCCATTTTCTATTTTTACATAATAAAGCTGCTTCAGTTATTTTTCCAAAGGACCAATGTAATCTTTAAGTATAAAAAAAGAGAAAATTTCAAATTAAATTTTATGTGTTCTGGCAAGAAACTTTAATTATATATGTAAAAACGACTGGTATGGGTAGAGAAAGCAGTATGTAGAGGAGTGAATAACGTTTCGACCTTCTTTGTTCATCGTCAAACCTCTATATAGTGCCTTCTCTATCCATACCAGCCGTTTTTACATATATAATTTTGTCTACAAGTAGGTTTTCTCATCATCACGGATTATAACCTTAATTTCTTTTAGTCTTAAGGATATATTTCTTGACTCTATTTTAAGACAATGTGTGTGTGTTTTTGTTATAGCAAAGCCACATAAGGCTATCTGTTCAGCCCACCGAGGGGAATCGAACTCCTGATTTTAGCATTGTAAATCCGGAGACATACCGCTGTACTGTCTTTAAAGACAGTATTTCATACTTTTGTAAGCAATGTGTTGTACATTTTACTTTTCAGAATGTTCTGTCCTTATTTAAATAAAAGGGGTTTGGTAGAAATAAAAATATTGGTTATAGTACTTTCCTCAATATTTTAAATTGCGTATCATAAAATCTATGTTGATGAAACGTTTTTGGTGTCTGTCATTGGGCTTTATTCACATTTGGAAAGTTTTTACTCCTTAAATGTTTAAAGACAATATGGTTAACCCCTGCTGTAAAGAGGCTTTAAGATACCACTGAATAAAAACTTTTTGAAGCAGAACATTATTAAACAGTAAAAAAAAAAATGTGATTTTTAAGGTAAAAAGCATTATTTCTGATTGAATTTAACAAAATGAACAAGTTTGATTCAGATCACTTACTTTATCAATGAAGTTTTGCACAGCTTCCAGGAATTTTAGAAAGTTTAATATTTATGGCTGTAATGCCATGTGCTGTTTGTAAATTTGCAATAATTACAACAGTAATAAATATGCTACATCCAGAAATTCAGAGCTAGGAATAACTTTCTATTTTTAAGTTCATATTGAAAATGTGAAGTGTCATTGAAGTTAAACAGATGTCGCCTGGACAATTTGTCGAAATACAACTGATCATGAGATAGATTTGTTATTATATTTACGTTTACTTGGAGGAATGCATGATGTTCACATTTACAGGAATCAGGTTTACAACATATGTGAGTAATTTGTTGCATTTTGAATAGATAAATATAAAATACAATAAGTTGATAGAGACAAAACAAGCTTGCAAAGTAATCAATTTTTACTCCCTAGTGGCACAGCGATATGTGTTCAGACTTACAACGCGAGAAACAGTCTATACTTTTAGTTCTTCTTAACTGTTATCAGCTGTAATTAATGTTTAACACTACTCGATGTGATGACCATGTAACTTCTAGATATTTTTTCACAATCTATATGTGACATTAATAATCTTATCGGTATAATAGTATGTCTGAGAATTTACAAACTATAAACCGGGTTTCGAAACTTGTGGTGGGCATAGCACAGATAGTCCTTTGTGTAGCTTTGTGTCTAATTACAAAAAAGCTGGATAATTTTATTTGATTTTATTGAATTTGTCACAGCAAGATGACTTAATCAGGATTTTAATTTATAAAGTAGTGCAAAAATCATTCATAAAACATGCACGTCCGATCTATGATGTGAAGAATGCTTGAATTTTAGCCCAGAGAAAAATCGGTGTTAACTATGAATCAAAGAAAAATATACAACTCAAATATTTATGAATCTTTACATTCAATTTTCTTAAATAAAGCGGATTGAAATAATTAAGAAGTTTTATGATACAAATATAATAAACATTTATAAAAATGCTTGAAAAATATGTACATATATATGCAACATGAAATCCAAAAGAAATAACAAGTCATTACGCTTATTGCATCAATGACGCATTACATATAGTATACTAGATATAACTAAAATAAATTTACCAATGCTACCCTTTTTAGTACTTGCTTTTCCTTTCTTTTACTGAGCTATAACCGAATGATCACGTTCTCTTCCCCTCCCTTCACTTACTACTAGATCTTTCAAGATTTAAGCCTCTTCCCTCCAGATGATCTCTACAAGGTCTTAAAGATGAAAGATTTTCGAAACGTCGTCCTCTACAATTATGTCTCCACAACAGGCAGTTGCCATCCATTCTACAAAGTTTCATTATGGATATATAGTTAAATAATAAAAAACAAATGAGATGTGCCACTTTTTATCAGTCTGGTATTGTCTATTTTGCACACCATAATATTTCCAATATTTGCTGTAACTATGCGTCATTAATGCAATAAGCGTAATGACTTGTTATTTCTTTTCACACCTCTACCTTTTACACATTTAAATTTTCATGAGCAGTACATTTTCCAACCATGGACACTTCAATACAGTTCGTAATGATTATTTTTTAACTTGAATAGATTTACAATGTGTAATAGTTATAATCTACCAGCATTTGTAATAGCAAATCAAAAGAGTAAAATATAAATCCTGTTTTCCCTAAATGCTTTTTATCCAGAAAACGCCCATGTAGATAATGCATGTTACTTAGAGACAGCACGCAAAGACAAACCATTAGATTACTTCAGAAAATTAAGTTATAATTTCCAAATGGGAAAACGTTGAAACAAATGTTGAGCAAAAGAGCAGTTAGAGTAGACAAAGGTTTACTTTGGAATGAAATTATTCAGGTCATCTCTTTGTGCAACTTATCAGTATTAAGGCATATAGATGAAATGGCAGATTATGTTGAAAAACAACTAGTCACACAATTACAAATTAAAAACTTAGCTCTGCAAAATGAAGCCCTACTGATGACACATGTTAGGTTTAAGGATGATAATCAGCTCAAAAAGAAAATATGTTTTTCTAAAAAACTTACGATACCAAAGGTGAAACAATTTTTGAAGAGTTATTTCAAAGAAAACAACATCCCTCTTGAAAATATAATGGTTTGTGCAAATGATGCTGCTTCAATAGCAGGTAAGATACAAAGAATTTATTGCTCATTTTAAAAATGCTGTGCTTGAGATTTTTGCATACACTGTGTGGTTCACCGACCACATTTGATTTCAAAGGACGTAGGAGGACATTTTCACGACTCTCTTGTCGTTGTATTGTCCTTGGCTACTGTTTGTTTTTTTAATTTTGTGCAAAGCTACATGAGAGTTAAACTGCAAAATGACAACCTTTTTGTGCATGTAGAACATTTAATGCATTTATATAGCTATTTGCAAGTTAGGTTCAGCGACCTGCTGGGTGTTTGATCCATTTGGGGTGAATGCGGTCAATGCTGACATCACATTGTAAGAATGTCTCAAAAACAGTTTTACAGCAATATAAACATTTTATAGGAAAGGAGAAAATACAAAAATGCATAATATCATACTCATTCCTCAGATAAAGAACAATAATACAAGTATATAAAAATGCACTTCTTTTGCTCTAAAGTGGCACTAGATCATCGACTGACTGCAGTAGTGTCTCCAATACATAGATTGAAACAGAGTTATAACTGATTAGTTCTTGTCTTAAACTCCACTGGCTTTTTGGACCTTTTTCACCTTCTTCACAGCTCTTCCTAATATTTGAAGAGACATGAGAAAAGCTTTTTAAAGAAACACCAAATTTTTTTAAGCCACCTAAGTTCAAAGGGTAATGATAACATTTTTAACACTAGAATTATGTTTTTTTTATTTATGAAAAGTTAATAACACTAATAAAACAAATACTCCATTTCGAACTATGTCACCTCAGTGAATTTGGTTAATACCATTGTTTTGGTTTTGAAGTTATCATGCAATCAAAAAGAATAAAAAAGAACAAGAAATTCTAATTTTTGCTATATCATACGTGATATAGCTTGTGACTCAGTCATTATGTTGCCATTGTTATAAAAGGAAATACTGTATAGTATTGTGATATTCTCAAGATCTATTGAGGATATATTTAAAATACTATTTCAATGAATAATCCGAGCCATCCCTAAACATGTAATGCTATTCCTGCCTGATAAAACCTTAGGTTTCTGAGTCCTTTCCTGTTTAGTGCATCTAACCCACCAACGTTCTTTTGGTGTTGTCCTGCTAATGATGGATCCTCACAGATTAAACAAAAATACAGTGCCTTTATTTGGTCAAAGGTTGTGTAAAGTTTAGTTGTTTCACCCAGCAATATGTATATTAAAAACATTTATTTTAGGGAGCTATGCATTTACAATTAAAGAAGAGATTATTCATTTCTGGTGCTTACTGAAAAACCAGTAATGAATATGGGTAATTTGGTACTTAAGGAGAAATAATAATTAACGAGCTATTTTTAGTGTGCTGCATTAAAAATGAGAATTAATTTAGTTTTGCACATGTACATAATTGGGACTAATGATTATCAGTCAATATTTGGTACTGATTTAGGGAGCTATGCATTTACAATTAAAGAAGAGATTATTCATTTCTGGTGCTTACTGAAAACCCAGTAATGAATATGGGTAATTTGGTACTTACGGAGAAATAATAATTAACGAGCTATTTTTAGTGTGTTGCATTAAAAATGAGAATTAATTTATTTTTGCACATGTACATAATTGGGACTAATGATTATCAGTCAATATTTTGGTACTGAAAACCAGAAATTATTATTATTTTTATATGCAAAAACGATGACCGAAGAAGGTCGAAACGTTGTTCGCTCTTCTATGTAAAATATTTTCTCAACCCAAACGAGCCGTTTTTGCATATAAATTTCTCAACAAGTGGGTTTCTCGACATCACTGATTAGAAATTATTATTAATTAACTTGTTGCTTACTGGGAGCTGATAATTTACATTTATTACTTGGACACCAAAATTTGTTTTTGTTGCTTGTTGGGGTAGTTTGTATTTATCCATTTGATGAATAAGACTTAAGTAATGGTACAGTTCTTCAAGAGAGAAACAAATTACAAGAATTAACATTTTCCGTATCTGAAAATGTGTTTCAAACAGATATTCATCTATCCACAGAATTAAGAACTGTTACCTACCACCACTATAGGAGATGATTTTTTGTACATGCCAAGTCTTTGAACAAAACTTCCACTTCCACATTTAGTACTGTGTATTGCACCAGTATATAGTGTACCTAGTACAGACATTGGTTCTCCATGAACAGAAGAGCAACAGATCCTCAAATTACAGTACTCCCCTTAAGCACATGTTCAGGTAAGAAACAATGTTAGCTTTGGAAATGCTACACACCTATTAACAAAACTATAAGCTAGAATCAAACATTATTACAATGATGGAAGAACCAGTGTAAGTACAAGGAGAAAAAGCAGTTAATTTTTAAGGATATAGCAGCAGAAAGGGAAACCTTATTGAGCACATAACCAATTGTTGGAATGGGCCAAGTTAGGTATTACTCTGTGGTGAGAAGTTGCATTCATCTCATGCAGATATGGTAGAGAAGATAGTATCGAGAAATTTCCTGCATACTGCTAAAGTGTCACATAGGTGGGCAGAGTTTAGTGACTACTCAAACCAGTTTGTATACCTCACAGGGTCAGTAAAGCATGAGTAACACAGCTAGGGCAGTAAGACCATGCAATATGCAAGACATACTTCTGTGATACACTTATGAAAATAGTCTGGTTCTTACAACAGGGGTGACCGTCATTACATTTCTAGGTAATTACCCAAACCACACTCTCCATATGGTCTCATACGGATAGGCTTACAGTGGCTCAAAGAATAAATCTTCATATCAATGCAGCTTGAGACTGAGGGAGAAAGAGTTCTACCACTTCAGTAGCAGAAATTGGGAGGTGTGAATGTATGTAGGGGAGAACTGTGAAGACATGCATGAACTGAACAGAAACTTTTTATAGTCTCCATAACATCCCAAACTTATACAGGCTGTTTTTTATACATCACAGCAAACAGTGACAGCATGTGTTACCCCAAACATGACCACACCTGCAGCTATCATATTTTGTTTAAAACCTTTATATTCTAAGTATGGCATGAAGGTGATATATATATACACACACACACATATATATATACTGCTGAAGCAAGTTTGTAGAAAAACTCATCTTACCAAGGGGATTGAACATGGACAGATGGGTTTATAATTTTCTGCTATCCCTCAGTTGATTTTAAAATTTTCCTAAACTGAAAATGTATTCCCAATAAATACCTACCTCTTTTCACAGATAGCTTTTATTGACATATACTGCCTTTTATATGTGAAAATTTTAGCTTGCCATTATCTTTGATACTACTAACTACCCTCATATTCATTTACGTAACACATTTATACGCTATCATGCAAATTATCTTGCAGCAACCCTCCAACAACAGGTGTGTGACACAGCTCCTGCTGTCACTAGTGCCCTGTCTTCCATGCAGCCCATAATCACTTCAAGATTGGGTAGTGCATACAAAACAGACACAGGAAGTGGAGAGAACAGGTGGAAAGCATGATGAAAGGTAAGTATCTATCAGAAATACATTTTCACTTCAGGAAAATATTAACTACTGACATAATATCTTTCCACACTTAATAATAGCAAGAATCCCAAACTATTGTCTCCAGTATATATATATATATACACACACAGACATATATATATATATTTTTTAATAGGTCGAGAAATTTTGTGGGATCTGCAAGAAAAAGTATTATTCAACAACTCATTCCTTTATAGGAAGTTTAGCAATTGAAGAATAACAACTGTAGAGAGATAAACCTCAGAGTGGAAGAAATAATAATGTAGTGTTTGGAATCTTCCATAACAAGCCATATTCTGGAGAAGCCATTAGATGGCTAACTTTAATAGAAAAGAACACAAAGACAAATTAATGAGTCATCTCCGAAATAAGAATATATAAGTTGGAAGTACTGTGTAACCCAAACTAGTAAAGCTAGAAATAGAGTCTTAAGAAAATGTAGAATCCTAAGGGGGATCAAGGGGAACTGTGGAATGCTTTGAAAGAAAGCAGTGTGAGATAACAGCAAATTATTCTACCAGGCCAAAAAACATTAACAGGGTCTGAAAAGTTACACAGAGAATAAGGGGAAGACAACTGGAGAAAACATTCAATATTTTACCTGACCAATCAAAGTTTCTGTGAAAGAAGAATGTGAAAGGTGATTATGGTAAAAATATTATTGATTTATTCTTCATTCAAGAAGAAATATGTTGTGAATAAAACATAATACAAGATGATGAAAGGGTGTGTGTTTTTCTTATAGCAAAGCCATTATTAGGCTATCTGCTGTTTCCTTCAATGGGAATCAAAACCCTGAATTTAGCATTGAGAATCTGGAGACTTACCACTGTCCCTGCAGGAAACTTATGTAGAAGGCATGAATGAAATAGGGGTTCCCTTCCAGAAAAGGAACTGGAAGAGGAAGATGTCTAAATATAAAGTTTTAGGATAGATCTGTAAGAACCAGACAAAGAAAAGAATGGCCAGGGAATAGATGAAAGTTTATTCATAGTCATACTGTAACCAGTGGTCAAAGAAATAAAACTGCTGCTCCTGAAGCCAAGAAAAAAAGAAAGCAAGATAAAGGAAGATCAGATGACCTGGTGGAGAACAGTGAAAATAAAATAACAGTAAAATATTATAAAGTGTAAAGGGAAATTAAGTTAAAACAAAAGCAGTGGCCCAAAATGGGATAAAAATTAAACAGAATTAAAAAGGTCTATGTCACTATTTCCAATGACACTGTCCAACATCACATTAAACTCATGGTAAAAACGTCTACAATGGTGCTATGCTTATAGTCGTAATGACAGCATGACAGTAAAATGTGGGCTACTTGGCTTGAGTGTCACAGAGACCACACATTGGTGCATCAAACCCAAATAAGAAAAAAACCATGAGTTAAAAAACTGTAACTAATGAGTAGCCTAGTTAGGACAACTTTTTCCTTCAATTCTTACAGAAACAAGATCCCTAGTGTGCAACAGAACTTTTTCTCTGGAAAAACTTATCAGATTTCTCACTCAAAGTTGACTGCCAACTGGCATGGAGCCAAGCCTTGAATATAGGACTGTAATCCATGTATGGCACAGGCACATCAATGACAGCACCAGGGCAGACAAATGTAGCTGCAGTGTCAGTAAGCTCATTCTCACAAATACCGACATGTCCTAGTATAAAAAAAAAGTGGACTGGAGAAGGGCAGAAAGCCACAGTTCTGAGCTGAAGCCCAAGATAGTGAATGGGGTCCAACATCTTCAAGGCTGAGATTCTGGCAGAGCTATGCACCAGAGAAACATAGTCAAGTTTCAGTCGAATGAGGGCAAGATATATCCTTAGCAAAGAACATTGATCCACTCCCCATAAGATAACAAAGAGGACATGGAGGATGTTTGATGTGTGGAGGTTCAGTTTACAGTCAAATATAAGCCCCAAGAACTTTGCCTTCACCAAGAAGGCCATAACCTCCATGTGGTATCATTAGTCTTCTCATGATAAAAAAAAGTTACTTCAGAAAAGCTTCCCTGATTGACATTTCACATTAAATCAGATGGTCCATGGTGGAGCACTGTCACCAAAACCCACCCACAATGGGTGGGCAAGAGGTTGTTTGATCCAGCTTCTATGTGATCCAGGGCAAGGTGCATGGTGTACAGTTCAGCAGTGAACACAAAAACTGTAGAGGGGATTCTGCACGCAACCACCAAACCACAACAAACCATGGCAGAGCCCACAGAGTCATCTGATTTCAAACCACCCATATAAATGGGAATGGAAGGATGGTTTGAAAGATGTTCAGCAAATAGCAGACAGCATTTCCAATTGGGAGTGTCTGCTTTTCTCAAATGACTTAAGGAAAGGTCACATTTGAGGACTGTAATCAGCTATGGTGGGATGGGCTGACCAGTGGATACAGCAATGTTATCCAAAGACAAAACCAATTCATTCAACTGCACCAGGATACGAAGGCCAAAAGCAGCAATGGCAGATCATCTGATCTAAAAAAGCATAGTTCACCGAGGAAGGAAAACACAACCCCAGGTGGTATGCCGTGGTAAGGATTGAAGTTTTGAAGCATGCAGTAAATATAGTTGCAAACAGCAGAGGTGTACAGGAGGTTCATGAGACTCTGTGTATAAGATCTGAACTGGGGAAGTGTGGAAAGCCCCAGTGCAGAGCTAAAGTTCTTGATGATGAATAGGGTCCAGCATCTTCAAGGCCATAGACCAGTGATCCATAGTTGAGTTCAATTAAATAAAAGCATATCTTTAGCATAGAACATCGATCTGCTCTCCAAGTGGTGGAAGAGAAGACACGGAAGATGTTCATTGCTCTTGTACATTTGACCTGTACCTGCTTAATGTGTGGTACAAAGGTCAGCTTACAGTCAAAGATAAGGCCCAAGAACTTTGTCTGAAGGGCCACAGACAGCACAACTTCACCAACATGGAGTTCAGGATCAGGGTTAATATCCCATTGGTTTTAGAGAGAGAGAAGTTAAAACAGTTGCTGTGGTTTACTTCAGTAAACAACTGAAGGCAATCTTTAGTTGCTGCTCAATACATTTCATGTTCGATGAGTAACATAAGATGTGAAAGTCATTGACTTAAAGCCCGTTTGCAAAAAAAAGAGGGAGTTTTCCATTGATGGCATTAATCTTTACACTAAAAAGTGTGGCACTCAAAACACAGCCCTGAAGGGTCATGTAACCCATATAAATGGAGGTCTCGCAAAATGCCATACCTCCATGTTGTATCATAGGTCTTTTCAATGTCAAACAATAGTTATACAAGATGTTGTCATTTGAGAAAAGCTTCTCTGATTGACGTTTCAAGTCGAATCAGGTGGTCCATGGTGGAGGGCTGAGGTCAGAACCCACATTGAATGAGTGAGAGGAAGTTCTTTGATTCGAGGAACCAAACAAGATGAACATTAATCATACTGTCTAAGGTCTAACATAGACACCTAGTCAAAGCAATTGGATGGTAGTTTGAAGTAATCTTGGGATACTTTCCAGGCTTAGAGTAAGGTTTGACAATAGCTTGACACCAGATATCAGGAAAAACATTCTCCTGCCAGATTTGATTCAAAACACTCAGACGAATAGCAATAGAAGCAGGAGATAGCTGGCGCAGCATCTCGTATATATCATCAGGTCCAACCTATGTACTGCCAAACCTATGAAGGGCCAGTTTGAGTTCTACCAGTGTAAAGGGACGGTTACAGTCATAGAAACAATCAGCTCGAAAGGAAAGAGGTGATCACTCTACCTGAGACATAATAGCTAAGAAGATGGAGGAAGAAGCAGAAGTGCTAGATAACTGGCAAAAGCTTTTCCCTAGAGTACTGGCAATGCTCTGGGTATTGGCTACTTTCTGGCCATCAGAGAGCAAAATCAAGAGGGGCACAGAATTATACTGCCCACTGACCTTTCAAATTTTGTTCCATATGACTTTGGAACTGGTGGTAGAAGATACACTGGTTCTGAACTTAATCCAAGAGTCCTTCTGGCTTTGATGTCTTACCCATTGAGCATGTTCACAGGCCTGCTGGAAAGTGATGCAGTTCATATTTGTGGGATACCTACAAAAAGTATCTCAAGCCCATTTTTGAGCCTTTTGTGCCATGTGGCAGGCTGGATTTCACCACAGACAATGATGTTGTGGTAAACATGTCGAGGTTTTAGGATTACATGAAGCAGCAGTCAGTATAATACAGTCAGTAACTGTTGCCATACAGTCATCTATTGATGGCTTACAGATGATGGCAGGATCAAGTTCTGCAAGAGCAGTGAAAGAGGGCTAGTTTGCTTGATCCAACTTCCTTTGGGGCACGTGGGTCAGGTGACAGCAACCAGGGCCAGTATCTTTCAAAATTATAAGCAAATGATCACTGCCTCATGGGTTATTGTCAATCCTCCATGAAAAATGGAAGAATAATGAAGGGGAACAAACTGAGAGATCAATAGCAGTAAAGGACTGACTAGATGCATGAAAATAAGCAGAAGAACCAGTATTGAAAAGAGAAAGGTTGTGATTAGAGAGCATACAGAGCAACCCCTCCTATCAATACCAGCACTTCTCCAGAGGGGATAATATCCATTCAAGTCACCCAGGATGAAAAAGGGAGACAGCAACTGTACAATGAGAGCATCAAGGTCTGATTGATCATATGTCTCTCCAGGCGACAGGTAGAGAGAACAAACAGTGATGCTATGACCCAAGGAAACATGGATGGCTACAGCCTCCAAGAGTGTGTCGAGTGGCAAAGACAGGGTGAGCACATGCTGATCAACCAACAGTGCCACCCCTCCAAGCACTCATCCATCACACAGCCCGTCATTTCTGTACAAAGAAAAACTGCCAAAATGTGACTGTATCGGCAAGTTTCAGAAATGTTTCCTGTAAGGAAAGATGTACAGGATGGTAGGAAGCAATCAGTGCTTTGATGTCATTCAGATTAGAAAGTAAACCTCAACAGTTCCATTGTATCAAGGTGGCCATTTTTATTTATGTGTATGTGAAATGAGTGGAGCCCTTCTGTTTATGACTGTTTTTTATTGTCTTTATTCAAAGGTCTGTCAGACTCCATGGATTCTGCCCTGGGTTGATTAGGCAGGTATTTGCTGTTGGAAAAGGATTCCAGCAACTGAGGACATGAATGAATGATCGTTTTGCATCTTGCAGTGAGAGAAGATGTACCCGAGGAAATGCTCATACCCAGAACTAAATTAAGTGGATCTTTGGGATTGATGGAATGAATTTTGGGGATAAAGATCGGTGTTGACATTGATTCATCAACTTTTCTAACTTTGGAGGTCAAAAGACTTTTCATTTGGTTTGAGAACAATTTTTCGGAGGCATAGAGAGATCCATCTGAACTCCCACTATAGTAGTGGAACGAAGTGCAGCAGCATATGTCCGAGATGACATGGTGGGCAGCAACTTTCAAGTCTCAAGGTAAGTAATGTTATGAATTGTTTTCAAATGATGCACCTCTTTTTCTAACAACCATTTAGGGCAATAACAAAAGTAGGACAGGTGAAAGCTATTGCAACTGACACAATGAGGGTCCATTTCACACTCATAGGCATCGTGGTCCTTCCTTGCCACTGCAATGAGCACACGTCGATAAATCACATCATATCTTCAAGTGATTTCTCGTGATAAATTCAAAGTAATAACCTAAGAGGTATATCCTCATTTGCCTTTGAATGTAAGAGGAAATGTGTTTAGATGTGGATGTTTCCACTAATATGACATCAGAGCAAAGCTTCTTGACTGCCTTTGGAGAGCCAGCAATTCCCTCTAGTCCCTTCTGAATGAAAAAAGAAATTTGCCCTAAAGGTTTGTCTGTAGTATAAATAGTATCTGGTACATGTGTTCCAGATGTTGAAGATTTCTGCTTTTAATCTTCAAAACATTGTCGTTTACCTATAAACTGTTTTTCCCTATTTTATTTAAGTTTTTATTTGGAGGATCTATAACAAAAAAAGAATATTTTGGTGCCCACTGACCTCACCCACCATGGAGCTCCATTAGGAAACCCACTACAATGCCGAACAAGGATGCAGCAATGCCAGGGTTTCATGAGCACTATATCCAAACACCAGCATCATATACAATGTCCACAACACCTTCTGAGAACATTCAACACAGATATTTGGTTGACCATTCTCCAAGTGGACCACCCAAATGACCATAGGGGCCTCCCCAAGGCTGCCCATCTACAGGAATTCAAGGCCAAAGTGGTGTGTTAGGGTTGGACCCCTCAACCACCAGGATCCTCTCCTACCTTTCACAGGTAACCACACACAATAAACACGTGGGTGGATGTTTAGATCACAGTGGATGTAAATTAAAAGAACAGAACCTTCTGAAAGGTCCCTCTCTCCATGTACAGGAATCCACACCAAAAGGGTCAAGTGAATAAGAGGAAACCAGGAGCCAAAGGCTCATCAACTCTTTTAACCATAGAGCACAGAAAACTCTTCAGATGCTTTGCAAATGAGTGTTCAAGGCACAGAGTGATCTGTCTGCATTTCAACTGTAGCAGTGGAATGGAGTGCATCAGTATATGCCCAAGATGTAGTGGAGGACAATAACTTTCAAATCCCTGGGTAAGAGATATTGTTCACAGTCTTCAAACATTGCAACTCTTTCTCCTCCACCTGCTTATGGTAATAACTAGAGTAAGAGGAGTGTAAATCACTACAGTTAGCACAGTGTGGTTTCAGTTTCCACTGGTAGGTGTCATGGTTTTTGCCACCACAATGTGCACATGTTAAAGAACCATAATGTGATGTTGAGTACACTGAACTGTTGATACTGGAAACATCTGAAATGGTTAGAAATTTATGGCCTTGCCTCACAGTTCAGATGACCTGCCTTGACTGTTGTAGGTGTACATGGTGATGTAAATGTCAAAATCAGAACATTAGTGAGCAACATAATTCCTTTTTTGCAAGTGGAGATTTAGTGCACCGCAGAGACGTCTTGGCTGGAAAAACCAATGAGGATATCTGATTCAGGAATGTTCTTCAAGTCCCTCTCAACAGTAACTTCTCTTGAGGAATTCAGGGTAGCATGGAGAGTAACCTCAATGACTGTATCCCCAATGCTCTTTGAATTCAGGAGGAGTGAGAAAGTTTCCATCAAAATGTCTTCAGAAAGTAATTTTCATACTGACTTGGGAGGAGCCAGCAAGCCCCTCTAAACTTTTTTGAATAAAAAGGGGACATATCTGCCCTAAGGATTTCTCAGATAATGAATGCAAAATGAGAAATGTTACTACAGAAACTGTGATGGTGATTGTTGAAGAGAGTTATTCATTTGTTGCCATTTACCAATTACTTTTTCTCAATCTTATTTCTTTTTTTTTAATGAGGATATCCATAATGTAAGAACATGTCAGTGCTCAGTGTCCTCACCCACCACAGAGTCATGCAAGGGGATGCACTGCTATGCCAAACAGAGACACTGCAGTAACATCAGGGTTTTGTGAGCACTATATCCAAACACAATGTCCACACCACTTGTTGAGAATGTCTAACTATGGTACTTGGTTGACCCCAGTCCAAGTGGACCAGCCAACTGACCCTAGTGAGCCATCCCAAGGTTGCCCGTCTACAGGAATTCAAAGCGAAAGTGGTGTGCTGGGGTTCAACCACTCAAACACCAATATCCTCTCCTCCTTTTCATGGATTGCCACACACGGCAAATACGTGGATGGATGTTCACATCCAAGAGGAAGCAGACTGAAAGTACAGAACCTGTTCTAGAGGTCTCCTTACCACATACAAGAATCCACCATGTGGGAAGGAAAGAGACAGAGGCCCCAGGTTCACCAAGAGGCAAAGGAACATGAATCATAATTAAATTTGTTTAATAGGAGCAAAGAAAAGAACCTGGCAAAGTGTGCTGTAAATTAAAATGCACAACCTATGAAGTTTAAGACAACAGACATACAGAAAGAAAATGGATCAAACCAGGAATGTTGCCAGGACCATAGAGTATGTGACTGGTGATAAAAAAAATTAAAAGTTTGGTGCAATGGAGACTCACAAATGCATCAAGGAAAGGAATCATAAAATGTGAATAAGACTCCATAAACCCTAAAACATGTCAAGACAATTCTATTTGAAAGATTTGTTCCAGATGTGATAACCAGTTTGCCATCAAATTCATAGCTCACAGATTATATACAGCCAATAACTAGATGTTGTTGTCTCTAGAGCTTAAGAAATAGAGGTGTCTCTTTCTGGTGAATGCAATAAACAACAGTGAAACTGTTAAAATAATTGTAGCAAAAGATGTTAGCATGTTTATGAAACTGACCACACTTCACAGACACTGACAATTATTCAGAATTATACCCCATTCAGCTATAAAGGTGTCCATTCAAATGTGAAAATTCATGCATGATGGAAGATTATGAATGTTCAGTCATGAGAAAACAATTTAGCAACCCAATCATGCCAGTAAGGGGAAGAGAACTTAAGGTACAGAACCAAGAGAATGCACTATATCACAGGGTATATTTCATTGATCAGAATTCACCTTGAATTTCAAAAAAGAAGCATAAGAAGATAAGAAAAAATTACAGTTCTATATTTCCAAAGTGTAAAGAAAGTTTAGTCCATCCAGCATATAAAGGAGCCTGATAAACTAATTCAAATTAGCAGATTCCAAAAGGAAAAGTGATGTTGTAGCAGATGATGCCTTCAAGGACAGGGTTTGAAGTTATCAAATATACAGATAATTGTGGAAATGGAAACCCATTAAATGCAGTCTCTTTATTAATACCCTCAATGCTTAGAGAAAAATAGTAGATGTGAACCCTGAATAACAAAAAAATGTCTAGAGAGAAACTACAGAAATCAAGATTGTCTTGATACAGGTGGACAAAATATATGAGATAATCTTCCACAGGACCAAAGCTGAAGGGTAGTTCCAGATGCAAATGCTTGTAAAGCCACACAACAGCTGACCTTTTAAGAGGAATAATGCTAGGAAGGAGCCCTACAAAAGAGCCTCCATAAATGGAATTACTCAAAATACAAAAGAAGAAGTATAACTTTAAATTAAGCAAATACAAGCACCATAGAGAATGAACTGGGTAGCAAATGAAGTTTTAAATGAGCAGTATAAAGAAAAAGTTAATGTGGCCTTGCCAAAGTAAGGCTGTTAGGGGAGTAATACAAAGCATCATAAATAAGTAAGCAAAAAATGAAGAAGAGCATGTTGAGAATGAAAATAAAAAAAGAGTCAAAGTGTAAGAAGAAAAATACCAAAGCTGGAAGAGGATATTCAAGAAATTGGAGCATCAAAAAAGAGGAAAAACCCCAGTCACAGGTTACACAGAATGAAACTGATATCCAGAGAGGGCATGTCGACTGAGAGTTAATAAGTATAAACTAAAAGAATCTGCAATAAAGCACAAGCAGGTAAGGAAAGAAGAGGGAAAAAACACCCTGTGAATTAAGGTGCATGCAAAATGCAAACCTGAGAAAAAGCAGAAATGACTGGAGTAAAATAACAAATGTGAATCCTATTTGATTCTTCTTTGGAACAGAATGATCATAAGCAATGTTAGGTTGTGAGAAACTTTGGCCAAAGATGTACAGGCTCAGTAGAAAGTACAAAAGCTGTGAGTCCTGGATCTGAGATGATCCAACCACATATGTACAAGTATGGTAACACTGCTCACCATCTGAATAATGCCAGTTACAATATATAGAAGAAGAGTCTAGACTTCAGAAACTTCAGAAACGTGAACATGAGAAATCATATGCTATAAAATTCATGAAAGTGAATTAATTGGGAATATATTTTTTAATAGTTCTGGTGTGTCAGATAAGCCTTGATACTGAGTTAAGTACAATGGAGAATAGTCCTATTAAAGAAACCAGTATTACAGACTCAGGAGCATGTGTTCTAAGATACATCAAAATGTAGACTAAAATGTGTATGTCAAAACTAAAGCTAAACATCCACAAGAGAGACCGATGATGGATTTTTCCATTGATATGTGATAAAGTTTTAACTAAAGACAACACAAAATATCAATATTCAGTACTGCACAAAAGTGTTATGACAAGAGAACTTTTTGTAATTTTTCTGACTAATTACAGAAAGTAAATTTCAACACTATGGTAATGCTTTAATGATCCTTATTCACAAGTAAATGAGCCAGAGTAAGAATACTTATCATACTTTAGAATTCCCACATACTTGTACCAAGGGCAAGTCACAAGGATTTTGATTTAATGAACATATTAATCCAATTTAGAGTATAAAGTAATTGTCACAGTACCCCATGCAGTGTCTTAACAATATAGAAAGAAGCTAGCAAGGAGCTAACATATGGTACCAGCATGTGCTAAAACAAATAAATTTAATAGCAGTCCACTAAAAAACAGTGTTTAACAATATATGTTAAGTTTTGTTGGCACACCACAGGCCAGAAAGCCCAGAGAATTGTCAGCAGATCAGAGAGTTTGAATAAATGTTTTACGTGATGCTGGTTGGATTCTCCAGTAAATTGCCTGCAGACTTGAAATGCTTTCCAAATCCTGAGACAAGTAAATATGAAAATAGGAAAGAGACACAACACGTAAACTTAATGATAAGTATACTTGCTTAGGCAGGTAGTAGTACAGAAGGAAAACTGCCACAGATCTCAAACACAAGATAAATTATAATGTATCAAAGCACAGAAGAGTGTTTAGATCTACAGTATCAGGAAGACTGAATGAAAATGAAATATTTTGTCATGTAGCAGTTAAAAACCTTCACTTCAATCTGCAAGTATTGTCAATAGACTGAAATTTGTTAAAACGTACAAAACCTGGACTGCTAATGATTGGAAAAGGGTGTTATGGATGGATGAAGAAGATACCTCAATCCATAGCACCTACCACAAAGCACTGTTTAACGTTATGGACAAACCTTGGGACAATACATGTTTAAAATGGTGCCATCATTGAGAGTCATAACGATGACAAGAAAGTAAAATGTGGCTTATTGTGATCCGAGTGTTACACAAACTACATACTGGTGCATCAGTTCCAGATAAAAGAAAACTATCCTCTCAAAGGTCTTACAGAGACAGCTCGTCAAAGCAATTGGACGGTACATGGAAGGAATCTTGGGATCCTTCCCAGGCTTAGAGAAAGGTAGGACAATAGCCTGGCACCAGGTATCAGGAAAAATATTCTCCTGCTAGATCTGGTTAAAAACAATCAGAAACATAGCAAGAGAAGCAGAAGATAGATGGCACAGCATGTCATAATGTATATCATCAGGTCCAACCAATGTACTGCCAGACCAATGACGGGCCAGTTTGAGTTCCACCAATGTAAAGGGATGATTATAGTCATATAGACAATCAGCTTGAAAGTTAAGAGGTGATTGCTCTGCTCAAGTCTTGATGGCTAAGAAAGTGGAGGAAAAAGCAGAAGTGCTAGATACCTGACAAAAGCTTTCACCTAGAGTATTGGTGATGCTCCGGGTATCAGCTTCTTCCTGGCCATCAGAGAGCAAAATCAAGAGGGGCACAGAATTATACTGCCCACTGACCTTTGGAACTGGTGGTAGAAGATGCTTTTGTGAACTAATCCAAGATTCCTTCTGGCTTTTGCGTCTTATGCATCGAGCACGTGCACATGCCCACTGGAAAGGGATGTGGTTTGAGAGTGTGGGATATCTATGGAAAGTATCCCAGGCCCATTTTTAGGCCTTCAGTGCTATGTGGCAGGCAGGATTTCACCATGGATGAGGATATAGTGGAAAACGTGCTGAAGTTTTAGGAATACATTGAGCAGCTGCTTGTATAATACAGTCAGTTACTACTGCCACACAGTCGTCTATTGATGGCTTACAGACGATGGCAGGATCAAGTTCTGTGAGAGCAGTGAAAGAGAGCTAGTTTGCCTGATCCAGCTTCCACTGGGGCACATGGGTTGGGTGGCATCGACCAGGGCCAGTCTCTCTCAAGATTATAGGAAAATCACCACTGCCTCATGGATTATTGTTAACCCTCCATGAAAAATGGAAGAATAATGGATGGGAGCAAATTGAAAGATCAATAGCAGTAGAGGACTGACTAGATGAATGAAAATAAGTAGAAGAACCAGTATTGAAGAAAGTTTGATTGATTGATTGATTTAGTGTTTAATGGCACAAAGCAGCGAGGCTATCTGCGCCAGACATTCGGTAAAAAATGTAAAAAAAAATAAAAAAAAATAAATAAATGTAGTAATAGACATAAATGGAAATGAAGGTAAAACAAAAAAGTATAAAACCAATGTTGACACCTAGTCTACAATGTTAAGATAGAAGGCAGAGTAAATACCTTACAACTTCTTATACTCTGCCTTCTATCTTAACATTGTAGACTAGGTGTCAACATTGGTTTTATACTTTTTTGTTTTACCTTCATTTCCTGGCGGGAAGATTAACAGGTAAGTTCAAGAACCACCGTCAATCACCTGAAGTTGGCCTTTCCAATCTTGGTTCCGGGTTATTCCGGGTTAGCAGCTATTGTCAAAATGTAAAAGAATAAAAGTTTTAAAAGACACTCCGCAAAATCGTAATAATGAGTAGCCAAACGTCCAGTAAAAAGATAAAGTCAAGTAAATGGAGTAAAATTTGTAAAAGTAAATGAAGGTAAAAACAAAACAGCAATTAAAACAGAAAATGGAGTAAAAACCAATGGTGACATCCAGTCTTCAAAGTTGTAAAATATTTACTCTAGCAAAATGTTAATGATCATAACCCGCCAGGAAGACTAACAGGTAAGTTCAAGAACCACCGTCAATCACCTGAAGTTGGCCTTTCCAGTCCTGGTTCCGGGTTATGTGTCATAGCAGCTATTATCAAAATGTAAAAGAATAAAAGTTTTAAAAGACACTCCGCAAAATCGTAATAATGAGTAGCCAAATGTCCAGTAAAAAGATAAAAGTCAAGTAAATGGAGTAAAATTTGTAAAAGTAATTGAAGATAAAAGCAAAACGGCAATTAAAACAGAAAATGGCGTAAAAACCAATGTTGACATCCAGTCAACAAAGTTGTAAAGAACTACCTGTAGCAGAATGGTAATGATCGTAACCCGCCAGGAAGACTAACAGGTAAGTATAAAAACCACCGTCAGTCACCTGAAGTTGGTCTTTCCAGTCCTGGTTCCGGGTTATGAGTCAATATGGCCAGTACTAAAAAGGTAAGGAGTAAAAGTGTGAAATGATATGCAGCCAAAGTATAATAACAACTCGCCAGGATGACTAACGAGTAGTTCAAACGGATAGTTCAAACAGGAGCGTTAGTCACCTGAAGTTGGCCTTTCCAGTCCTGGTGTCGAGTTATTTAATGTTCTGGCCATTGTCCAATGTCAAATTGAAGGAGAGAGATTAAAACTGTAAAAAAAGAACCACAATTAAAAAGGTGTAATGAATAAATATGCAACACTTAAATGAGATTAAAAAGGTATTAGGCCATGAAAAAACTAATAACTTTATCAAGGTGGACAGTGTCACCATCACCAATAACACTGTCCAATGTTACAGATTGACCCTGGGAAAAAATATGTTTAAAATATTGCCGGCGTTGAGAATTGTAACGATGGCAAGAAAGTAAAACGTGGCTGATAGTGATTTGAGTGTTACACAAACTACACATTGGTGCATCAGTTCCAGATAAAAGAAAATGATGAGTTAAAAAACTGTGACCAATGCGTAGCCTAGTGAGAACAACTTCCTCCTTCCGAACTTTACGGAAGCTAGATGGCCAAAGTCCAATTTTGGGTTTGATTTGAAAAAGTTTGTTGTCACGTTGCTCATTCCAAGGGGACTGCCAGCTTGCACGGAGCCGAGCCTTGAAGACAACACCATAGTCCATGTACGGAATAGGCATAGGAGTGATGGTGCTGAAGCAGACATATTTAGCTGCCATGTCTGCAAGCTCGTTCCCGCGAATACCAACATGGCCTGGTATCCAGAAAAACTGGATTGAAGTAGCTGCTAATGAGAAATGGGCCAGTCGGTTTCGAATATCAGCGAGAATAGGATGTGAGCTAACGTGTAGCGATTCCAAGGCAAGTATATAACTAAGCGAATCAGTATAAATAGTGCAGTTGGAGTACTGCTCAGCTGCAATATGATCCAGGGCAAGAGATATGGCATACAGTTCAGCAGTGAACACAGAAGCTGTAGAAGGGATTCTGCGTGCAACTACTGACCCATAGCAAACCATAGCAGAGCCCACTGAATTACCTGATTTGGAACCATCTGTATAAATGGGAACTGAATGATTGTTTGAAAGATATTCATTGAATAAAAGACGGTACTTCCAATCTGGAGTATCTGCCTTTTTTAGGTGACTGAAAGAAAGGTCACATTTGGGGGGCTGTAATAAGCCATGGTGGGATGGGCCGACCTGTGGAATCTGCAATGTTATCCAAGGACAGACCCAATTCATCCAATTGCTCCCGGATGCGAAGGCCAAATGGAACAATGACAGATCGTCTGTTCTGAAAAAGTACTTCCCACCGAGGAAGGAAAACACATTTTCAGGTGGGATGCTTTGGTAAGGAATGAAGTTTCGAAGTATATTGTAAAGATAGTTGCAAACGGTGAAGGTGTAGAGAAGGTTCATGAGATTCAATGTATATACTTTGAACTGGAGAGGTACGGAAAGCCCCAGTGCAGAGTCGAAGTCCTTGGTGATGAACGGGGTCCAGCATCTTTAAGGCCGAGGGTCTGGCAGAGCCATAGACCATTGATCCATAATCGAGTTTCGATCTAATAAGAGCACGATATACCTTTAACATTGAACAGCGATCTGCCCCCCAACTGGTAGAAGAGAGAACACGTAGGATGTTCAGTGCTCTTGTGCATTTGACCCGAAGCTGCTTTAAGTGTGGTATAAAGGTCAGTTTACGATCAAAGATAAGCCCCAAGAACTTGGTCTCCGGGACCACTGGCAGCAAAACTTCACCGATATGAAGTTCAGGATCAGGGTGAATACCCCGTCGACGGCAAAAGTGCAGGCATACAGTTTTGGAGAGAGAGAAATTAAAGCCGTTCGCCAGAGTCCACTTCCGTACACAATTGAGGGCGGTTTGTAGTTGCCGCTCAATATATCTCATGTTTGATGACTGACATGAGATGTGAAAGTCGTCGACATACAGCCCATTCGCAACAGTGAGAGGGAGTTGTTCAGTGATGGCATTTATCTTTATACTGAAGAGTGTAACACTCAATACACAGCCTTGAGGGACTCCAAGTTCCTGTACAAAAGAACGGGAAAGTGTCGAACCCACACGAACTTGGAATCTCCTGTCCATTAAAAATTTTTTAATAAACATGGGTAGATGGCCACGTAACCCATGTGTATGGAGGTCTCGCAAAACGCCATACCTCCATGTTGTGTCGTAAGCCTTCTCTATGTCAAAGAATATTGATACAAGATATTGGCGGTTGAGAAAGGCTTCTCTGATAGATGTTTCAAGACGAATTAGGTGGTCTGTGGTGGAGTGCTGTCGACGGAACCCACACTGGGTGGGCGAGAGGAGGTTGTTTGATTCAAGGAACCAAACAAGACAAGCATTAACCATCCTTTCTAATGTCTTACAGAGACAGCTCGTCAAAGCAATTGGACGGTAGTTTGAAGGAATCTTGGGATCTTTCCCTGGCTTAGAGAAAGGTAAAATAATAGCCTGGCGCCAGGCATCAGGAAAAACATTCTCCTGCCAGATCCGGTTGAAAACAATCAGAAGGACATCAAGAGAATCAGGAGATAGATGGTGCAGCATGTCATAATGAATATCATCAGGTCCAACAGACGTACTGGCAGACCGATGAAGGGCCATTTTTTAGTTCCACCAGGGTAAAGGGACAATTATAGTCAAAGAAACAGTCAGTTTGAAAGGAAAGAGGTGATCGCTCTGCCCGAGTCTTGATGGCCAGAAAGGTGGAGGAACAAGCAGAAGTGCTAGATACCCGGCAAAAGCTTTCACCTAGAGTGTTAGCGATGTTCCGAACATCAGTCACCTCCTGACCATCAGAGAGTAAGATCGAGAGGGGGATAGAATTGTAGTGTCCATTAACCTTTCGAATCCTGTCCCATATGATCTTGGAACTGGTGGTAGAAGATATACTGGTTGTGAACTTAATCCAAGATTCCTTCTGGCCGTGACGTCTTACCCACCTAGCATGTGCACGGGCCCGTTGGAAAACAACCCGGTTTGAAAGTGTGGGATATCTACGAAAAGTATCCCAGGCCCGCTTTTGAGCCTTCCGTGCTAAGTGGCAAGCAGGATTCCACCTCGGACGAGGATATCGTGGAAAACGTGTCGAGGTTTTAGGAATACACTGAGCAGCTGGATCCATAGGAAAAAGAAAAAATTTCAGTACCCACTGACCCCACCCACCATGGAGCCCTACAAGGGGACGCAATACAAAGTCACGCAAGGACAATGCAGCAACGCCAGGGTTTCGTGAGCACTATACCCAACACCAGCATCACGCACAATGTCCACAACACCCGTTGAGAACTTCCAACACTGGTACTTGGTTGACTCTAGCTTAAGTGGACCAGCCGATTGACCCAAGGGGGGCCACCCAAAGGTCGCCTGTCTACAGGAATTCGAGGCCAAAGTGGTGTGTTAGGGGTTGGACCCCTCAACCACCAAGATTCTCTCCTCCCCTTCACGGGTAGCCACGCACGGCAAACACGTGGGTGGATGTTTAGATCCCAGAGAAGGTAACCAGATAGAACAGAACCTTCCCTGGGAGGTCCCCTCACCACGTACAGGAATCCACACTGAGGGGTATTGAAGAGAGACAGGTTGTAATCAGAGAGCATACAGAGCAACCCCTCCTATCAATACTAGCACTTCTCCAGAGGGGATGATGTCCATTAAAGTCACCCAGGACAAAAAAGGAAAATAGCAACTGTTCAATGAGAGCGTCAAGGTCTGATTGATCATATGTCTCTCCAGGCGACAGGTAGAGAGAACAAATAGTGATGCTATGACCCAAAGAAACACGGATGGCTATAGCCTCCAAGGGTGTGTCGAGTGACAAAGACTGGGTGAGCATGCTGATCAACTAACAGTGCCACCCCTCCATGTGCTCGTCCATTACACAGCCTGTCATTTCTGTACAAAGAAAACTGCCGAAAGGTGACTGTATTAGCAGGTTTCAGAAATGTTTTCTGTAAGGAAAGATGTACAGGATGGTAGAAAGCAATCAGTGCTTTGATGTCATCCAGATTAGAACATAAACCTCAACAGTTCCATTGTATCGGGGTGGCCATTTTTATTTACGTGTAGGTGAATTGGGTGGAGAACTCTTCTGTTTACAACCATGTCTTTTTTCCTTACTGTCATTATTCAAGGGAGGTCTATCAACCTATAGACTGTTTTTCACTATTTAATTAAGATTTTTAACTGGAGTATTCATATTAAAGAAAGGGAAATTTCGGTGCCCACTGACCCCACCCACCATAGAGCCCTAAGAGGGAACGCACTACAATGTCAAACATGGACAATGGAGCAACGCCAGGGTTTCGTGAGCACTATACTTAAACACCAGTGTGAGATACAATGTCTACAACACCTGCTGAGAACATCCAATACTGGTACTTGGTTGACTCTACCCAAGTGGAACAGCTGATTGACCTAAGGGGGCCACCCCAAGGCTGCCCGTCTACAGGAATTCAAGGCCAAAGTGATGTGTTATGGTTGGACCCCCAACCACCAGGATCCTCTCCACCCCTTCACGGGTCGCCATGCATGGCAAACATGTGGGTGGATGTTTAGATCCCAGAGGAGGTAAACTGAAAGAACAGAACCTTCCCTGGGAGGTCCTTTCGTCACTTACAGGAACCCAAACCGAGGTGTAAATCAACTTGTGAACAGTATCTAATTGTAAACATGAATTAATACTGGTCCATGAATAGCAGGATCTTGAGCAACCACACTAAAATGAAAATCATTCCAGCAACTTCACAGAATGACCTGCATTACACAATTTAAAACAAAAGTTTTATTCAAACAACTTGTGAACATGGTGAACAGTAGCTAATTAATACTAATCCATTAACAGCAGGATCTTGTGCAACCACATTGAAATGAAAATCATTCTCCCCTCATGTAAGTGATGTCATAAGCATGTGCATTATGTTAGATCTTCACAACAGACAACAACTTATTGAAAATGAGCCATAATGGTCTTAAATGTAGTGACTTGTTCCATATCTAATTTGAATGTGGGTGGTCCCTAGAATATCACCTCCTTCAGTATGAATTTCTCATCAACATTGGTGACAATATCATCTCGTCTTGGCTAGTCGAAGATGTACTGGGAACAAACACCAATCTGTTCAAGTAATTTAAATTTCATGCTTTTTAAATCAATTAAATGACCCATGTAAAATGGTTTTGTCACACAGCATAATATTTGTGTGTGTCAAAAACTGGTTTGAGGCTAGCCTGTGTTTTCCAAACCTTTCATAGAAGGTACTCCTTTTTTCAATCAGATAAGAGTGCCTCAAAATCAAGAATTTCTACATCATAGCCTTCAGCTAATCTTGTTTCAAAAAGATTTATTTGCTGCACCATCAGATTATTTTCTATTCTGCTGATAACTGATGTGGGATCAGCATGGTCAGCAGTAGGGATTATTAGCATGGATTCTGTTTTGGGGGGATGACAATCACGTTTATGACCTGATCCCTTGCAATAACATGACAATGTTCGATGATGCAGAGAACCCAGCTCATTGACTAAAATTTTATGTACTGTCATAGCACCCTTTATTGACTTTGATGGCATCATATTCAAATGTGGCTCAACATCTGCTAGTGCATCATCTGATGCCTTTCCCATTGTTACATTGATATTCCCGTCTCCTCCATGTGCCATTATCTGGTGAGCTGAATTTTTAAGGGATGCTCCAATACCGTCAGCTGGCCCTTTGCCATGGCTACTTTCAGTAAAGTGCCAAGTCACACATTCAAACCCCAAACTGAATGAAATGTTGGCCAGGAGGAAGGAATTAGTTCTGTTTCTGTATTGGCTCGTTGGACCATCAGAAACAAAGTGAACCTTGTTTATACCATTTTCTCTTTGAGCATTAGTTTCAAGTGGGCCCATGTCTTGTATCTTCTGACAGAGTACAGTAACACTTTGTGAATATACCTGCAACTGAACTGTGGAAAGTTGCATGGCATGTGTGTAGTGTTAACTGACGCTTTGATGCTCCAAAATGCATCAACATAATTTCAGCACCCAGCTTACAATGATAATCTTGGCCGAAGTCAATTTGCAATACACATTCATCATTTGCTCACCAATTTTTAAGCTTTCTAATCTCATGGTACTGATGATATATCCTGTAGTGGTGTGGCAACAGCTCTCGTAATTAAGATTCAAACAGGCTACAAACATTTTTAACTGAAATCTTTTAACAAATCTTTAGTGTTTATGTTTACTGAAATGACCCCATCTTTGATACTAGTGCATGTTTCAGATTTACTTTGCCACTGGTAGTATTTGATAAGATCTTTGAATGACTCAATATTTGTACCAGTGATGTATATGTTACTCATACTATCACTGCATTTGGTGCGTGTTAAATACATACAGGACATAATTGTTCTTGCACAAGCAATATAGTTATAAATATCATTGACATTTGTGCTCTTTATAACCCTAAGCTGGTTCAGCTTTAAAGCAAACAATTTACAATCTGTATGCAGTTTGCATGCTGTGGTGCCCCTATTATTTACATTTGGACAAACAATATAAAAGGGACAAAGCCTTGTAAAGGAAGTATAAGAAATGGAAACCTGCAGATTTTCTGCCAGAAATTTCATCCTCAAGTTCTTTAAAGTGTCATACAGGTATCTTTTCAGTCTCTTCTCTTTTTTCTGAGTAATAGTTTCTTTCTTCTCAGAAGCAGCTCTGCTAACATCATCCCTGTAATAAAATTTATTCACTAGTTTTGATACTGCTGTTGGAATCTTGTTGAGTATTCTATCCTCATCCATTCCCAGTGTTCTGTTGATCTCATTCTGTTTATTCTTTAGTTGTCTTCTTCAGATGGCTATGTCTCTTTCAGCTTTCTTCATCAATCTATATTTCTTTATAAACTGTCCATTAACCATATCTCGAGATTATCTCTTCTTTTTTCTAGCCCTTGCACTGTCCTCTGAACACCAGTGGCACAAACGCTCAGCATGCAGATCCATCACATTTGTGCCACTGGTGTTCAGACCTTTGTTGTCCTCAGATATATTTGTTTCCTGTTGAAATAATTTCTTGTTTTTCTTTTCATTTTTCTCAGTTCATTCCTCAAGTTCTTAATTGATTCCTCCTGGCTCTTGATTTTTCTGTGAGCACTCTTTGCCTCTCTCCATAGCTTCTTTCTTCCTGCTACTTTTTGATGAGATGGAGGATGCTCAGGACTTTGAAGACTTTCAGGAGGTGTTAGGTCAGAGACTTGAAGATTTGGCTGAAGCTCTGGTTCTACTTGTACAGCTGCTCATTGTCTTCTTTTCTCCACTTTGCATATATGCTGTTGAGGCTGCTTTTACTGAGACTGTGAATAGTTTTTATTTTCCCTTGAGCCTTCCATTGCTGATACCTGAAATAATGTTTGAAATGCCTTTAAAACTGATGACAAAATAATTATTGTACATGTACACTCTACCAAACTTGCCGACTCAGCCCAAGTCATATGGCTAGAAAAAAGGATAAGGACACAAGTACAGAGAGATCTCATTAATTTACACTTAAATAATTTATGGGATTTCTTCTTATGGTTTTCACTTCTGATACCAAAACTTTACAAGTAGATTGTTCCATGAAAGCCACCATCTTTGCCAGCAAATTGTTGACTGCTTGTATGATTAAAAAAATTCAAGCGAAAATAAAATTTGTAAGCAATTTAATACACACAAAATGGTTTATATAGGCTTAAAATCTTCTAATTTAGTGTGTTTTATATATGAGTATTCACTCACAAAAAGCACTCTACATCCAGGCATGAGTGTGCACACAAAGATGTTGCAATCACATGAGGAGTAAAAGCTGACATGTTTTGACTAATTTCACTACAACTTTACAAACAATTTGTAGGGTATAAAACTTCAAAATATGCTTCACCTAAAATGCTGTGTTTTGGACCCCTCTTACTGTGAATTAATCAGGTCCCAATGTACAATGGTTGATGGTACCAGTTTTAATGATAGGGTATTGGGCAGTCTTGGCCAACAGATTTGTTTCAAAACAGTTTAAATCAAACTTACTATGTTGATCATATTGTATAATCAGGCAAAGGGGCATTACAATTTTTTCAATTCCAGAGAAACCATACAAAGGACCAGTCAATTTTAATTTACCTCTCTCTCTCTCTCTTTTGCCAGATAAGCAGCATGCGTTTCGTTATCTTACTTACTTCTAGCCCGCATAGCTTTCATCATTTCTGCTTTTAATTTAGGCATCTTGTATCACTGGAATAGAAAACACAGCAGAATTTTCACTTTGTTCACCATGTACACATTATTTGTCAGTGAATAATGAATTAAAGGCCTATTTCACCTCAGCTTATGAGTGGGTTAAAGTATTTTTCAGTAGATGGAAAGAGACGGGCTGTTTATGAAATTTACAAAACTTTAAATGGACTTAGAGAAATGGAAAAAAGAAGAAAGGTAGCTGTTGAGATTTTTCCCACCAGACCCAAACATTTCACCCACCTGACCAAAAAACATGCTAACAGCTGTTGGGGAAACTGATCTGATGGGGTAACATCCTTATACTGGATTTAGAAACCTGTATTTAGGAATACAAAGACAGGCCATTCCATTTGATATTAACTATAATTAAAAACAATAAGTCAAGTTTACGCATTATTGAAACTGATATGATATTCATAAAAAACATAAACTTTCAAGTTATAGAATAATTTTGAGATCATTGGAATTATCCTTGTAACCTTCTATGAATACTTTCCAATAATTCAATACTGTTCCTTAGATATGGAATCCAAAATTGTACAAGGTATTCCAAGGTCTAATGAGTGATTTGTGAAAAGATAATTATCTCAGTATATCAAAAAATACCCTAGAATTCTATTAGCACTTTGCTAATATAAAAAACCTACCTGTATTTCTTTAGTTTGCTAACTCAAGTTGTGCTGATGAATCTTGAATAGGTGAAACTGCAATCCACAGTGAAGATTTGTTTGTTTTTTAATTTTGCACAAAGCTACTCGAGGGCTATCTGTGCTAGCTGTCCCTAATTTAGCAGTGTAAGACTAGAGGGAAGGCAGCTAGTCATCACCACCCATTGCCAACTCTTGGGCTACTCTTTTACCAACGATTGACCGTCACATTATAACGCCCCCACGGCCAAAAGGGCGAGCATGTTTGGCGCGACAGGGATGCGAGCCCGCGACCCTCCGATTACGATTCGAACACCTTAACACGCTTGGCCATGCCGGGCCCAACAGTGAAGAATATGGTCAGTCAAAGAATGCATTAAACCTTTAAGTCACAGATTATCTTTTCAATTTCATGTCTGGTGAAAGGTAAATCTTTAGCATATTGATATATTAGTATTATTACTAGCAACAACACATTGCTTCAATGGTTTGAGTAATTTGTCCACCACTAAGCTGAGATTCCCACCTGTATTGAAAGCATAATCGAAATTGTGATAACCAAATGCATTACCTTATACTTAATACAATTAAAGGTCATTTGTCAAACATTTGTCTAATTTACCAAACTGAAGTCATACTATAATACCTCAACACCCTTAATGATAATGTTAAAAGAATAACCAGAAAACTAGTTAAATTTACAGGTGATATTAATTTGCACTTTATATTGAACTAAAATCACTGTTTTGCAGATATATTTGGACTGTTTGTCAAACTGATTTACACGTGGTGAAGTACCTTGTGATGTTAATAAGAATGAGGTTATGCAGAAAAATTATCACATTTTCAATTATTCTTATATGACATACAGCATACATTATCAACTCAAAACAAAGAAGCTGTGTACATAGAAACATTGTGTAGAAGTTAAATGAAATTATGATTTCTCTCTACATAGCATTGGTTAAACTTCATTTCTGCTATTTTATACCACTACCCTACACCAAACCACATAAAGAAATATTTTTCTAAACCTTTCCAAAATATTCAAACAAACTTCTCTTAACTTCTCTTATATTGCATTTTTACTGCACCTGAAGACAGATTAATCTGTAACTTAAATACTCCATATGTTAAACTTGCATCATCTGCTTCTGATGTTACTGCCTGTAATTTAAGTCATTTTGACTTATAAATTCAAATTCTCAATAAACCTTAAAACTTCAGACATCTTTTTCTGCACCCTATTCCTCTCATAACAAAATTACGTTAAGAGTTTTCAACCTATCCTACAAGGTAGGCCCTTAAACTTCAGAATAATCCTGATGGCTTTTCTTTGAACCTACACCATGTACAAAGCCTCCATGTTAATATTCTTCGAGTTCATAAAGTAAGGAGACCAAAACTATGCATATCACTCCAAATAACAACTCAAGGTTTGTAACACCTCAATCTTTTTTCTATACTCCTATAAATAGAACTAATAACCTTATTGTTCTTTTCACCACAGAAAAGCTGTGAATGCAATGGTTTAAAATATAACACATAAATAACCCCTTTATCTTTCAATCCCAATAGGGAAACTACCTCTATCAAAGGCGTGCAACTCGTAATCTGAGGGTCGCGGGTTCGCATCCCCGTCGCGCCAAACATGCTCGCCCTTTCAGCCGTGGGGGCGTTATAATGTGATGGTCAATCCCACTATTCGTTGGTAAAAGAGTAGCCCAAGAATTGGCGGTGGGTTGTGATGACTAGCTGCCTTCCCTTTAGTCTTACACTACTAAATTAGGGACGGCTAGCACAGATAGCCCTCGAGTAGCTTTGTACGAAAAACAAACAAACAAACCTTTGCACTATACAGCCCTTATATTATTTGTTGACAAAAACATTCTAGAAGTCCCTCTGGTTGTTTAAACACGTCTTAACCTAAACTAGTAACAACAAATATATTATTAGGTTGTCCAGAAATAAATGTCATAATTCTCACGATGACACACTTAGAAGCTGAATATTGAGTAACTTATCGTTGGTTTAATTCAATGTTTGTCACTCACAAGGTGTCTTGTTTGTCTGCTGTTTCAAGTCTTCTCAAAGTAAATTTCGCAATCCCCAAGGTAGCATGGACAAGAAGGACTTTCGTCTGAATTTCCTCTATGACTTCAAACTTGGATGAAAACTACTGAAACTACATGGAACATCAACCAGGCATTTGGCCATGGATCTGTTACTGAACGTACAGGCTTCAACAAGAAGATGAAGGTCACGAAGGTCGTGGAAGGAAGCCATTCTTAGATGAAAACACATTAATGGAAGCAGTTGAGACAGACCCTCGCACAACAGTACATGAGCAAATCAAGCATTACCTGAGTGCGATTAGAAAGATGAAAAGTTGGATAAGTGGGTTCTGCATGAACTGACTGAAGGTCAATAAAATCGGCATTATGAGACCTGTCAAGGATGACGCTCCAAAAACTGAACTAATTTGGAACCAAGATTTTGCCTCATCCACCTTATTCCCCATATCTTTTCCTACATATTTTCATTTTTTCAAGCACTTTGACAACTTTATGAACAATAAATGCTTTTAAAACCAGGCAACTGCAGAAATAGTTTCAGGGAGTTCACTAACCATAGAAACTTTGATTTCTACAGCATGGGCATAAACAGCATCATTACACGTTGGCTTATGGTGCTTATTTTGATTAAAGCATGTGTTACAATACTGGTTTATACTTCTCCAGACTTCGCAGTTCAAAAACTACATTTATTTTTGGACAACCTAATAATAACAATTTCTGAAAGAATTAAGCTTGTCTTAGACCAATGGTTCCCAAACTATGCGTCTCGGGATATTTCAAATTTTCGAGGGAAACACAGCTATATTAACATCTGTAAGACACTGCTCGAACTACTAGCTCGAGGTAGTTCACAGTTTTAACGTTAGCTCACGCTACATTCCTTTCAATGACGTTCTCGAATTTTGAGATATGTTTTTGTTTACTTGCCGAAAGTTACGCCAGTAACTTCTCGAACTTTTTCATTTCTTAGGCAATGAAATAACTGAAAGATGTTGTGATCAAGTGCTTGTGAGGTCTAGCAAAGTTCATTGAATTATTTTGTTGGTTTTTAATTCTTGTGCATAAAAATTGAAAGAATTTTTGAACACTAATAAGACTTATGGGAATGAAGAAAAAGATGGTGAACCACAGACCAGTGGCAAAGTTGTGAAGAAATGAAAATATAAGAAATATGACGACAGTTATCTAGATTTTGGTTTTACTTCGGCAGATGTCAATCATAAACAGTCTCCATAGTATGTATTATGTCTAAAAGTTTTGGCTCCAGAGTGTTTGCTTCCAAGTAAACTAAAATGCCACTTAGAAACCAATCATCCTAAAATGGCTAGCAAATATTGTGATTATTTTACCAGAAAGTTAAAAGAATTGAAAGAGCAAAAAGGTACATTTTTGAAACAAACATCAGTACCAAGCAATGCTTTCCTAGCATCTTACAAGAGTCGTAAAGTGTAAAAAGCCTCACACCATCACAGAAGAACTGATTTTACCGGCTGCAGTGGATATGGTGAACATTATGTTTGGTGAATCTGCGGGAAGACTGCTTTCAAAGGTACCTTTATCCAACAATACTTTGAGTCATACAATCTAACACATGGCTAAAGACCTCAACAGTCAGCTAATTGAAAAAATGAAAGGCAAGGCATTCAGGTTACAGCTAGATGAGGCGACGGATAGTAACAAGGATGCTCATTTGATTTTCTACATGTGGTTCGTGGATGATGACAAAATTGTGGAAGACCTTCTCTTTTGTAAAAGTATCACTGCAGGTACAAAGGCTCAAGACTTATTTGAGATCCTTAACATTTTATGTATGGAAACAACTTAGACTGAACTAAGTGCGTTGGCATCTATACCGATGGTGGTCGTTCTATGTTCGGCTGTTATGGAGGATTGCAGGTACTCGTACAAAGCATAGCTATTGATGCACTGTAGACACACTGTATAAACCAGAGGAAGGCCCTTGTGTCAAAGCACCTGAGTCCTCCACTGAACCTAGTCCTGGAAAGTGTGTTGAAAATGGTAAACTTTATTAAAACTTGACCACAGAAGGCGAAGTTTTTTAAAAACTGTATGAGGATATGGGATCTGAGCACTATTTTTGCTGTATTACTGTAGCTTGCGATGGCTTTCTCGTGGGAATGTACTGTCGTGTGCTCGAACTAAGACAGGAACTTTACTCTTATCTCGAAAAAGACGAACACGAATGTGCTAAACACTTTTTGGATACTGATTTTTTTTTTTCAAAATTAACGTACCTGAATGCGTTGAATCTTTCTCTGCAGGTAAGCAACACTCATCTTCTGAAACTCGCAGAGAAGGTTTCATTCTTCAAAAAAAAGTTACTACTATGGAGAAGAAATAGGAATGAAGATGGTGGCAAAGTCTGTTTCCCACCTGTTGCAGCAGTTTGTTACATCCAGTAAAGTTGATTTTACCCACGAACTAAAATCTATTTTTAAGGAGCAGCTGACACAGCTCAGTGTCTGGTTTGAAAATTACTTTCCACGAAAGATTGAGAAATTTGCACGGATCCAAGACCCATTCAAATCTAAGGCCCCATTTGAATTTTCCCCTGCAAAAGTAGAAAATCTTATTGAGCTGTCTTATGACAAGACTTTAAAGACAAAATTTGGCAGCATGGAATTAACCGAGTTTTGGATATCAGTAAAAGATGAATATATGCTACTAAGTGCTAAAGCTCAGCGAATCCTAATTCCATTTTCGACGTCATATCTCTGCGAAGCTGGGTTTTCGGCAGTTGCTGTGATAAAAAGTAAGTACCGCGTAGAACAAGAAATGAGGGTAGCGATGTTTAACACAGTTCCAAGGAATATATATGTAAAAACCAGCCTTTTTATATATATATTTCTCTATAAGTGGGTTTTCTCGTCATCACTGATTACAATTTTAAGGTTTGAAAAGCTGTACAGTGCCTAACAGACGTACACACCTCATTAGTAATTGTGGTAATTTAAAAATGATTTTTTTTTACTTTCAATTTATGTGTATTATTCTTTCAAGCAGCTACTAAGTTGTTAGGACATAAATACTTATTAAGTATTGAGTTGTTTAGACCTAACTACGAAATAAACGGAACTGTTAAGTTTTTCTTTTTGCCTAGGGGCGCCGTAAACCGAGAAAATTTGTACAATTTAAGAATATTAAATACAATATTTTGAATAATTATTTAGATTGATCTTCCCAATTCTTTTATAAAAAGAAAACAACATGAAAAAATATTGTTAATAAACTTAATTTAAATCAATTTTGTGCGAAATGTAAAACAAGCCAAATGATTTAAATAAGATATTCGCATAAACCTACGTAAGGATTATTGGAAGATGAAAAAGGCTTAAGTTATCGTACCAACATGTCGCAGACACCTACTGTAAAGAATTCTTTCTATATATACATCAAAACCTGAAACCAACAAATCCATCATTTCATAAGAAACATTTTGTGATAATCAGAAGTGTAACAAACATTTGTATTCAGAGCATTAAATAAGTTCCTCTTCCTCAAAGTTCACACAGACTAGTCAAGTTACTTTAGAACACAATTGAAGACTATAATTAGCCCGAATGAGACCTAGAGCTTTTCATACACTAAGCGATATTATAATGTAATAATGCTCGAAAAAAATTTAGAAGGTTCTAGTAACTTGATGCAATAATACAACAAATGGTATTACTTCTACAAATAAGAAAATTTAACATTCGAACTATAGTTAAGTTAAAATAATAGGGTGTATTTAACAACAAGCCATCTTCAAGAAACAATATTTACAATTTTTATGCTATATACAAAGACTATTTTCATTTCGTGCACAAAGTCTATTTATACACTCTGCATTGACATTTGAAACTCCCTTGGAGTCAGTGCAGAACCTAAAGTTCTGGAACTACAAAGCTTACCTCATGATTATTGCAATGTCGAATTTACACTTCTTGATTTATGCAAGTAGCTGATATTCTGTCTGAATGATGAACTCCTTCTTCTGAAATATCTAGATAGCATATATGTTGAACAGACACTCTTGTTGAATCACAGAGTAATTCTAGTTATTCTCAGTATCCAACAGATTTTTACTGATGTACATTACGGGAAACAGTCTGTCTACATGTTCTTGCAAGAGTACTGCTACAATTACAATATTTGATACATCAACCTGAATGATGAAGTCTGTTGAAATTTTGCATTCTAAATATCGACAAACTTCCTGATATGTTTTAAACTTCTAGGATTTCCATCTTTGTAGTTGTTCCACTTTCATCTTGTTGATTTGGCCTTTCTTGGTCAGGTCCATCAGTGTTGCAGTTACTTCAGAGCAGTTTGTAATGAGCTTCCTATAGTATCCTGCTAACCCAAGGAAGGTCCTAACTTGTTGCTTTAACATATGAGCTGGTTCCTCTTGTATATGGATTAGCTTATCCTCTTCCATCGCTATCTGTTGGTTGCCAACCTTGTGCCCAACAAAGCCCAGTACAGAATAATATTGGTATATTATTGGTCTGATGATCAAACTCTTACTAACTTGAACATCTCTCTGAGATTCTTTATGCAGTCGTTCAGTCTGGTGTGTTCATCAAAATCTAATCCACATAACGATTGGTGTTGGTAGTTCTGTGTAACATCTTCCTCATTGTTTTGTTGAATGTTGCTGTTGAGTTTGCTAACCTAAATGGTATCTTCTTGAACTGGTATCACCCATCTGGTGTCCCAAATGCTAAATTTTCTCTATATTCTATGTCTATTAGGACCTTCCAATAACCTTTACTAAGGTCGATCGTGGAAAAAACTTGCTCATGTCTAGTTTCGCCATGTTAGTATAGGATTTGCCCATAGCTCTGTAGTAAAATTTAATCTCAAGGTTTACTTCTGGAAATATATGCAGAAGTAGTTTGAGATATCTCTCTTCTTCACAACTACTGCTGGATAACAGTAAGCTGAATTTGACGGTTCAATTGCTCCAGTTTCTAACATTGTATCTTTTTGCTTCATCACATATAGCATCCGGTAGATCTTTACCTTGACTGGATCCCTGGACATGATCTTGATACGGTATTGGACATATTCTGTCTTGCCTGATCAATTTGTGAAGATATCTGCATATTGGCACACTAGATGCCGTACCTCTTTCCTCTGTTTGTCAGTCTGTTCTTCATCGATGTTGACATCATTGTACATCTCATTTCCAGCCAGTAGTCTTAGATTTAGTAATTCTTTATTTTCTATGACAAAAAAACCGTCTTCTCGTTCTGCATCTATAACAGCCACACTTGTAACATCTATCTGTTAGGTCTTCTTACCTCTTGCAGCTCTCTTCAGCAGAATAACATAACAGATCTTGGCCTTACCATCCACTTTTCCCTTATAATTCTTCTGATTCCACATTATGCACTTCAAAAGGTCCTTATCATGGACCTTTGTATGGTGAGTGTCTTGTTGTCTGTGGGTAGCAGACCAAAATCTTCTTTTCGACCTTGAAAAGGTGATTTTTGGTTTCCTGGTCGTAGAAGCACTTTTTACTGCCTTGAGCTGCATAAAAAAATCTCTTGAAAAGATTGACGTTTCCTTCCAATTAGTTTGTGAGGTTTAACACATACTAGAACGTGATCCTCACTTCTGATTCTTCTTCTACTGTCCATGGTTCTTTCAAAACCTGCATCAGACCTCATAATGTTCTTCTGCACAGTTACTCAGAGGGAGAAAATTTTGTACTTGTTGGTGGGACTTCTCGGCAAACAAATAATATTGTCAGCAGGTACCAGTCCCTATTACGTGGTCTTTCCTGGTACATCTTCTTCAGCAAGCTGTTTAACATACTGTTTATTTTCTCACAAAGTCTTATTACATCTAGGATTGTATGGGATGATAAAGAGCTTCTGACAGACTTCTGAGGTAAACTGAGACCGTCTGTCACACTTTTGGAAAACCTAGTCTCAAGAATACTTCCAAGACGGCTTCTGCTACTCTCACTGTCTCTGTCTTTGGCAAAGTTATGATTTCAGGGAAGCGTGTTGCATAGGCAGCTACTGTCAGTACATAACAATTTCTTTTTTAAGATACAAGTGCTAGTTGTCTGATCAACTACACTGCTACTCTTCTATGAGAGGTATTTCACCCACTAGCACCTTGGCTACCTTCCCTTCAGGTACTGTCTTTTGGCAAATGTCACATGATCTACAAGATCTGTTTCACATTTCTAGTCACTGCTGGCTGATGGAAGTTATGGGTGATTCTGTCTGTCATCTTCTTTGCCTCTAGGTATCTTACCATTATCAACTCCAGAGACAAATTCATCACTTGAGTCTTGTAATCTCTTGGTGTTAAGATATGTTTCATTTCCCCAGTAAAACTTTCTTGATATATCTGGCAAAACACTCCCTTCTTATCCTTTAGTCTGTAAGTTCCTTTCCCCTTTGTCTTGTGCTCTATTTTCTCCTGGGCACTGTTCCAAAGTTTCTACACTTTTTTCAGTTTGTCTTTCAGGTGTCTGTGACTTGTTGGCAGTAAATTTCAATAGTAAGTAAATCTCACATAGTCTATATGTTTTATAATAATATATTAAAGCAAGTCAAACGTACACCTAAATGTTTATTACTTTGTTGATTACACGGGCCTACAAGGGTTTTATTGTCTTGAACATTTTACATTTTCTATAATAATCCCTGTATGCTAAGTCCAAAAATCATATCCATTTTTCTCCTCTCAAACATATTTTTCATAAAACATTATTTTTATACTTTTATGTAAGTGAATCAATTTCATTAAAATTCAGTCATATTTAAAATGTTGATAATCACTGGCTATAGGTATATCTAGACTAAATACGACGTGAAAGTCTTATCAGTTGTTCTGAAGCCGAAACATAACAAACATAATAATTAAACAAATATTCATTGTGGTTAATAAAATGACAATTCGATCTTATTAAGAATTTTTTTCTTCCCAATTTGTAAAAATTCCGTACGTGATAAAAAAAAGAGTATTATTTTCAAAATTGTGTAGCTGAATTATACAAAATCCGTTATTAAATTAAAACAACTTTTACATGTTTTGATTTACAGGCCTGTGTTATCGCAGTTATCTCCAGAGTTTTAAATAATCTCTTTTTATCAAAGTCCATACAGATTGGTCCAGTTACCTTAAAATACAATATACCAGACCAATTCCTTTTTGTTCTGTAGTAACAATACAGTTGCTGATAATTTTAGACTGTTCCATCCAGAACCCTTAAATAATTGTCCCTTTTCATCAAAATATCACATACGTTTGTTCAAACATTTTAGACCAAATTGTCAAGACAAATTATTTTCCATCCTTTGATATTAATAATTTCACTTAAAAGAAGTCACTAATGCTCTTTACAGCTAAACTTACAAACACACAGTCTAGATCTATTTGACTATATCTCTCACTATCTTTGTCTTACGTATACTACATTTTAGATGTGTTCATAAATACTTCAATTGAGTTACGGAACTTTCCGCACATTACGAGATATGATGTAATAATACTCAAAAAACTTAGAAGGTTCTAGTAACATAATACAATAATACAACAACCATTAAGTTATGACAGTTGAATTACACAATATATGATTTGTACAGTTGTGTAAACAATCCTGTGATACACTATTGCTTTTAAAACTAATTAGATTTAACACTCATGGTATACCTATATTAAAACAATTCTGTCTATCTAACAGATAAAGTTACCAGGATTAGACTGAAAAGGTAGGTCTACATCCTTAAGGGGAGCTATTTAATTAGCAATAAAACTAGGATTATTATTTTGTTGTTTCAAATTATACAGAAAGCTACACAAAAGGCAATATATGCTCTGCCCACCACAGGTATTGAAACCCAGTTTATAACGTAAGTTCGTAGACATATCCCAGTGGGTGGGATAGGATTATTAATGTCACATATAAATTGTTAAAAAATCTGAAAGTTACATGGTCGTCAAATCGAGTAATGTTAAACATCAATTACAGCTAACAACAGTTAATTGTACATTTAGTTAACAGAATAGAGAGAATAAATCACAACATCATAAATGTTTTAAGCATAACCTAAAAAGACAAACATTGCAAACAAAAGCTTGTAAGGTGTAAAAATTATAGTTGAGACTGCAAGAAATTACTAGCTGTTATTAAATCAAAAAGATATTTCTCTCTCAAAACAAAGGAATAACACAGAGCTAACCAGAAACTAATAAAACAGCGATTGGTTGGACTTATGAGATGAAATTCAGATAGAAAGACTCGATTTGTGCCAAATGAGAAAAGAACTTTATTATTTGAGAAAAGTAATCCATGCAGTATCCTTGCATTATACAAATTAGTACTGCTTCTTAAGCAACAATTATTTGACCTCATTTGTCAATGATAGTTGAGAAATTGCCTACAGAGATGAAGCAAGAAGAGGAATTGATGTGAACAGAGAGTAGATATAATGTTCCAGTAAAAGGGAAGTTGAAAGCTCCTCCTACTAAAGTCATATTCTTCAGACCTAAGTATTTGTAGTGCAGATAGCTCTCGTGTAGCTTTGCGCGAAATTCAAAACAAACCAAATCTAATTATTTGTAGACGATTGATATCAAGGAAAATGCATTTTGGTAACTGAAGTTACATGTAGACATGTATATAAGGTAAGGTTGGCTCTAGAAAGCCTCACAATCTGTGTCCAGAAATTCCCTGAGTACCTGATACAAATGGTAATTATTACACTGGAGGTTTAATGTCCAATGGAAACGTCAGTGATGGTCATTATACTACCCCAACGTGAGATACACATATTAAGAGTTAATAGCAATAATCCTTCAGCTAGTGATTGAGGCATAGTGAAAGTCAATATTCTAGCACGCCATGATAGACTGATGGTTGGAAAAGCTTTTTTGTAAAGAATAAGAATGTCATAGATGATTTTTACCTAGGAAAGACTTTAATTGGTTTATAATAAAGTGAAAAGTATCTTTCCTGTAAAAGCTGACAAAGCAGGATTCCATAAAGGTAACACAATATGGCTAAACAGTTCTCGTCTTGCGAGAAAATCAACTCCAAAGGAAAATTAGTATTGAAAAAAGACCCAATCCACACCAAAACTTACATACCATAAACGTCTTTGTAAGAATATTAGTGAGAGAACAGACGAATGAGTAACTCTATAGGAAAACGTGTAAGCAAATCCTCAAACTGTAAAAGAAACCACAGTTATTGTTAAGACAACTTTCAGAATATCATCAAGATTGTTGCAGCTAATGAACTCATCCAATCACCTGCTTATGAAAAAGTCACCCATAGAACAGCCGATGACAACAAGAAAGAAGACACCACCCGATTGATATACAATTTGAAAATTGTTTTGGTGGAACACCCTTTGTTGATACCATAACTAGTTTTACTGACAATTTTATCAAAATGTTTATAGTGGGATAAGTTTGATTTAAAAGTTAAATCTTAAAACTTAACGGTTTTGGAGAACTTGATTTTTGTATAACGTAGCTCTGATTTCTGGTTTTTCAGCTTTTTAAATGACTTATTAACTTTTTTCGTAGAAAGAGATAGCTTGTGTTTCAGTGGGGTTAAGCGAAGTATGCCATTTATTTCATCATTTTGATACTTTAACTTTAAATCCATTCTTGATAAACTAAGCCATAAAGCCTGTAAGATAGCTTTAGGAATTTATATGTAAGACCCCAACTCATTAATACACATCCCCAGCACAAAATTAGCAACTATTATAAAATTCACTATCACCAAGCCTAACTTTATGATCAATGACCAAAACTACTCACAAATAAATGTAACAGTCCCGTTCTAGCCAACATTTTCATGACACAGATTAAATCTCAAGCAATCAATTCAATCTTACATCCACCACTATACCGGTACAGATACGTTGACGACCCAATTGCTGGATTCACATCTACAGAACACACTTAGTGTTTCAACCACATTAACTACATACACCCCAACATTAAGTTCGCCTGTGAACACGAAAAACAAACCATATAGCATTTCTCAACTTCAATATCACAAGAAGCGATACGCAATTCAAAACAGAAATCCACAGAGAAATCACCTATAGTAGACTATACATTCCCTGGGACTTAGCACATGAAACAAAACAAAAACTCAACATATTAAAAAAAACAAATAAACACAGCCACAGAACTATGCTCACCAGATAAAATTAACGATGAAATCAACAAAATAAGACAACATCAACATCGACAAACTTCCTTCAAAAAACCGTTGAAAAATTATACACTTAGTCTAAGTTGACAACACAGTCAACAATGAATAATAATAAATTCAAAGAAACAAACTACAAAACCTTGCACTGATGCATACCATATACTACCGATATTAGCGAAAAAATAACCAACAACTGAAAAACTTACAACAAAACATAACATTCCAGTAAACACTAAATTTATTCAAAAACCAAGTACAACACTAAAATGCATAGTATGTAAAAATTACATTAGCAAAGTTAACACTAACATTATTTATAATGCAGAAAGTAACAATTCCCATGACTTTTGTATTGAAAAAACTAGCAAAAATATGGAAACCAGATTCAGAAAACACACACAAAAAATCTTTGCACGTATTTCACACAGCAAAGCAAATCAAATAAGGACAACACAACACTGAACAAATATTTACAAACAAACGCAAAATAAGAAAAAACCTACTCATACAACTTTTGTTGTTGTTTTTTTGAATTTCGCACAAAGCTACTTGAGGGTTATCTGTCCCTAATTTAGCAGTGTAAGACTAGAGGGAAGGCAGCTAGTCATCACCACCCATTGCCAACTCTTGGGCTACTCTTTTACCAACGAATAGTGGGATTGACTGTCAAATTATAACGCCCCCACGGCTGGGAGGGCGAGCATGTTTGGCGCGAACCCGCGACCCTCAGATTACGAAGCGCACGCCTTAACGCGCTAGGCCATGCCGGGCCACTCATACAACCTAAATCAATATAAAGGTACACCTTTATACCTATGTTAATTAACAACTAAGTGCAACGCCCCCTACAACCTCGTACCCATTTACAATATTGTTCGTACGAGAAGCGCACGGTAACTGTCAGTTGCAAACTCTGTTTGTTAACCTGAAAATGACTTAATGAGGTCGAAAGGTTGTTCCGTACTATATTTTATTTAAAGTTTTAATACGCATACCAGCCCTCTTTAAAATACATTTTTTACATCAAGTTGGTTTCTCGTCATCATGAGCCCGACATAACCAAGTGGTTAAGGAACTCGACTCGTAAGCCGAGGGTCGCGGGTTCGAATCCCTGTCACACCAAGTGTGCTTGCCCTTTCAGCCGTGGGGGGCGTTATAATGTTATGGTCAACCCCCACTATTTGTTGGTAAAAGAGTGGCCCAAGAGTTGGCGGTGGGTGGTGATGACTAGCTGTCTTCCCTCTAATCTTACACTCGGATTACGAGTCGAGTGCCTTAACCATCTGGCCATGCCGGGCCAGAATATTAGTAAGAAAACGTAAAGTTAAAGTGAGTTTCACAATTTAATATAGATAAGGAAATTAATTTATCTTGTTAATGGGTGTTATAAACTAATTGAATCTTATGTGTGTTGAGTTTCATGAAAAGGAAACAGTTATCTGACGTTCAGGATACGACTGTGGTAATCCGTGGGATATCACAAGTGAATTACTCACTGCTTTGTGTTGTGAGAAAAAAAAATAAAGAAATAATAGTTCGTCTTGTCAAATCTATTCTGAAGTAATTGAATCAGTCTAAGTAGACTTTTGACAAGAAAAGAGAATTATCTAGTGTTTGAGATACAATTGTAATATTCATGATGAAAATAATTTTTGCATATAGTTAGACTTGTTTTGAATATATTATTTTAAAACAAGTGGACTGTGTGTTGCCCGTTTACTTCGAATTTATTTGCAAGAAGTCACAAACACCTACTGTGGAAAAAAAACCAAGCCCGTGTACACAAAACTGGCAGTTTTCTTGAATGATTTGGAGCCCTTTTGGTTGACTAAATTGAATTGCTTTCCTACTGACAACGTTTCGTTTGTTTCCTATCTTGCAATTTCACATATATGGGCCCCTCAGTTTGGTGGAAGAAAGAAAACAAGGAGAAAATTGCCTCCTCTGTCTCGGTGTGGCTAGGGCTCTACAATTCAGCTGGTACCATTGTAGGAGGAATTACATGACACAACACACAGATACTGAATTTTGTTATTTTCAAGATAGTCCTGGAATTATTTTGTAGGATGTATACCCCAAGGTTATTTTTAGCTTAAATATTACTTCAAATATGAATTGGTTTCATGCTCACCTTTTTTCTTTTTATAGTGGCTCATTGCTAAAGGTAACAAAATTATCTATTATGACTGCTTTTCAAGAAGGCTTTGTCACACAGTCATATATACCTACAGCTAGATTATGAATTTGATTTTGGGCAAGTGTGAAATAGGATAAACAGTCCTGTTGGTGTTGCAGAAAAGGGTTTATATGCTCATTTAGGTGTGTACAATATGTAGGCCTGTCTTATAGTAATGCATTTAGACTTACTGCAGATTTTCATGAATGTTATCATAATTTCAAAAGTGTGTGGGGTGGAGACTTGGGTCTCTTTGAGGGAAACAAGAACCAAATTCTTGAGTAATTAGGATGTGTTAAATAGTGTGGTCCATGCTAACTTTGTGGGCAAAATTTCAGGATATTCTCAATTTTGACTGGGTCATGCTTATATATTTCATGGGCTTATACAGCTATCTGAGGATTTTCTTACCAATACAACCAGAGATAACTCCTCAATCCAAGAATACAATTAAAGTGAAAAACAAGATATAATTTCATATTCATGCCCTAAACCATGGTTTGATCAATGGACAGTATATAAAATAACCAAAATATTTAGTTTTATTAGCTAGAATTGTGATTGTACATTCCTGTTTCAAGTTTATTTAATTAATAATTTATTTCTTGTAATATTTGTTTATGGTTAGTATTTTATGACTCTTTTACTAACTATGTAAGTTCAAATTTAATGAATTATTGTTTTATTTGTGTATTTGGACTGAAATTTTCAATCTAGGGAGAGAAGAGTGTTGTAGACCTTGTTTCTAAATATTCTAAAAATCTATATGTGATATGACATCTCAAATTTTCTTGAGAATTGGGGAAAACAAAGATTGTGAAATATAAAACGAGTTATTTATCCCATCAGTTAATGAGTCAATCAGTTAGGCAGTGAATTAGTTAACCAGTAAATTGGGGAGTTAGCTCGTGAGACAGTCCATCAGTTACAGAATCTGTTGCTGAGTTGTTACCTCTCCATTACTGAATGTGTTAGTTACTTGAGTTTTTCTTAAATGTATATGCTTATTATAATTTGTGAGTTAGGCCTATCTTTGAATTGCGTTATTTGTAAAACATTCATGTGAATAAATAAACACTTTTTGTTTGTCAAATGTACTGGACTTTGCATTATCCACCCCTTCCCCCCAATCCCATTAATGATAGAATCTATTATAACAATATATACCTATTCAGAACCTAAGAACAAGCTGAATGTAGGACTTGAACTGATAAATTAAATCAAGGATTTATATTTATATGAGTAATATGTTTCACACATATGTTATTTACAAGTATATTTCATACCTACTTCCTTCATTTCACATACCCCCCCCCCCTTCTCATGGGAAAGAGGTGTGTCTGTGAACTTCCAACACAAGAAACCAGGTTCTGATACCAGTGGTAGGCAGAGTCCAGATGACCCACTATACATCTTTGTACTTAACTTCAAACAACAACTTTTAATATTGTATAAATGGTGTTACAATTCCTTTATTTACTTTTTAACATTTACTAATCTTTTTCTACAGCTTCAGTGTTTTTGAAACATTTAATGCTTTTTACAGGCCACATCAGAAGTTATTTTTTCTTATAAGGGTATAAGAAAAAGCTTTTTCATTAGTTTATTTTTTTATTTATAAAGCAAAGCAACATAGGGCTATCTGTTCTAGCCACTCTGGGGAATCAAATCAGCTTTTGGTATTACAGATTTGTAGACTTACCACTTCTCAATTGTGGGATGATCTGTTTAGTATTAAATTTATCTGTTTTTTAGTGTTAAGAAATAAAATTTTGAACAGTTTCCTATGGATTACTTCTGTCTTATGTGTGGTTTGGAAATTATGTTCTGAACTCTGTGCTGAGTTCTTCATTTGATGAGTACAAAATTCTGAAACATAATTTTCAAAACCAGGCAGAATATCATGTGGTGTAACACTAACTTTTATAGTGCTTGACCTAATTGTCATAGCCCTAATGTTCCAAAGGTTTTGGAAGTCCCCTTGATTTTTGAAATTTTTAAACAAATATATATAATCTTTCATAAACATACTTCTAAAAATACACTTGCCACTGAACTTCCAGTAGCCTTAAATTACCCTTGTTGGAACTGTACTAACATTTTTCAGATATATAATGTTATCATATTGTTAAATATTTCATATTTGAAACCTAATTTCCATTTTTATTATTCTATTTTACATGAGGAAAAGATATGGTATTTGTATAAGTGTGTACATATTTTTATATACCCTCAAATGCATATAGACACATCAACACATACAAAATTATAAAAAACATAATCTTCCATTTATCCCACTTAAGTTAATGGTGTAAAGTCAAAAGACATTTTCATCTTGTCTCTTGCTTTTCACTGTTTGTGAGTGATGAAGAACCAGCATTTTGAAGTGGCTAATACTGTTATTATGATCATTGGAAAGCTTATTCCCAAGTTTGTGTGAATCACAGTAAATGTCAGGAATGTATTCAGATGCTTCTTCAGACAGTCTTAGATCTCTATTTTTCCTCTGTATAGTTGTTTACAGTATAAACCAGTAATACAATAAATTAAGCAGTGCAATGTACAGGTGAAAAACTGTTACACTGTGTAAGTTTGCCTATAATTTGTAAACACAATGTCTTGATAACAGCAAGCCACAAACCATAAGGAACATTTATTGTATGGAAACTCCATCCAGTTCAATCACTGTTCTTCCTCTTAACCTTACATTATCAGCAGTTTAAAAATCAGTTTTGAGCATAGGGGTTAAATTTGTTCCATATCCTTATACTACTGATTCCAACACCAAAATATGTTACACTATATTTTTTTCACTTATCATGTGAGCCCACTTCAGCAACAATATCTCTTTAAAATAACCTAAATACAAATCAAAATCCATCTAATGCCGACATCAATGATATCCTTCCTTCCTCAGATGTATCGTGTCATCCCTTAAGTAGTGTCCAATTTTAGGTTCAGAAAAAGAGGATTTCAAATGCTTTTCATGTTATTTAATCAATAATGTATGTTCCATTATTATTAATTACTTACTGCCAACGATTCAAAAGCTTTTGAATGCAACTTCTGTAAAAGTATTGGGGTTTGGAGGAAAAGAATGTAGAGAGAGTAGTTTTGACATATTCATGTGTTCCAAGCTCTTTCCATCAAGATAGTTCTGCAAACTTTGGAACAGATGATAATCAGATGGGGCAAGGTCTGAAGAATAAGGAGGATGTGGAAGTTTTTCCCAGTCTAGCTCTTTGATCTTTGCAGATGTGATCCTTGCTGTATGGGGCCATGAAATATCTTGGTGTAACACATTACCTTTACAACTGATCAAAGCAGGCCTCTTTTCTTTCAGTGCAACATTCAAACACTCAAACTGTTGACAACAGAAGTGTGATGTTATTGTTACACTGAGTGGCAGCAACTGAAAGTGGATCACACCAACAATATCCCACCAAACACTTAACAAGACTTTCCATGGGTGGAGGTCCATTTTGGGCTGTGCTTCAGCCAGTTTACCTGCAAAGAGCCTTTGTCTGTGGCACTTAACATCTTTATAATACATCTATTTTTCATCTCCAGTCACTAACCTCTCCAAAAAAGGTGTTACATTCACAAGAGGCAGGGAAGTGCAAATATCCACTCTTGCTCTAAGGTTGGCTTCTGTCAAATCATGGGGGACCCATTTTCCAAGTTTTGACACCTTTTGAAGCTGTTGCAGATGATGGTGAACTGTTTAATGGGTTGAATTAAACTTCTGTGCTAGTTCTTCAACTGTTACAGCACAATCTTCATCAAGTGCAGCCAGCAGCAAGTCATAATTAAACTCAACAGAACGATCTGAATGTGGCACATCACTTAAGCTGTAGTCATCTGATGTGAGCTTCTGAAACCACCTTCGACATTTTCTGTCATTAAGATACTCTGGACCATAAACACCTTGAATGTTTTGTGTAGTTTCTGCTGCACTGTTGCATTTTTTAATCTCATAAAGCATTATATGCCTAATGTGCTCCTCAAAGACATCCATCTTCATAAGGGTTTACTTAATTAATGATCTGAAAAAGTGGAGTGGGGTTAGTTTCTTTTATTTGGCTTAACATTTTTATACACGTCCTACTACATATTTTAGTCATTAAAGCCTTCTACAAAAACAGAAATGATGATGCACTCTCTGTATTAAATTTTCAGACATTACCTCATAAATCATTTCTTTCTCTGAGACGTAATAATACTTGATTGCCTAGCCAAGGAAGATTTTTGGCTTCAAAGTATTTTATTGACAAATATCAAGAGGGGTAAACAAGAAAATAAATTTGTATTTTAGTTAGATTTTCTCATAAAAAGTGTTGTGCACTTTCTTAGATCTTCTTATTCCAATCAGCTTACAAAATGATGAAACACATTTCTCTGTAATAATCAATCATAAAAAAGAAACTCAAAATAACAGAAACCAGTTTCACAAGTTAATATTTATTTCGCATTCCCTTGTAGTTAAGTTCTGCTTCACATAGACATAGCATATTTTTGATGAGTTTGTGCAGATATGCTTGAGTGATTGACTGCTATTCTTCTTTGAGTACCTCAAAAAGTTCATCTTCCATGTTTGACTTGTGATCTTTCATTAATAATTTTAACTCAGCCCATAAATTTTCAATCAGATTGATATCAGGTGATGTACCTGGCCTTGCTATAACATCAGTTCTCTTATTTCTAAAATATCTTTTCATGACACCATAATTGCAGAGGAACGTGTTTGATCATTTTGTAGACTAATTGGAATGAGAAAATCATATTTGAATGTATTTCATTGAGTGGATTCTAAGAACATGTAGTTCTACATATTTTTCTGTTATCTTATAAAACATATAACAGCCTACAACATTTTAATGTGGGGCCACATTTTTTATTCAACCCATGTATATTGAAACACAGCCTTACCATAGATTAGAAAACTCTCTAATTACTTAAAGATAGACTGACATCATTGTCAAACCCACAGCCAAAGGTGGCACTATAGTTTTATGGCTGGATACAGTGAAGGCAGAACAATAACCATACCACTATAAAGGAGATAATAAATAATTTAAGAGATGTGCAATAAAGCTCACAAGATATATTAGACTGAATCACAGAAGTACCAAGAACATTCTTGTTTCTCATTGCATCTGAGATACACATATAACTCTCCTACAGAGCTATCTGACATTTAAGACAATTGTACATACTCTTCTAACCTATTTCAAAGACAACACTAAAGCTTAAGTGTTTAATGAAAATTTTCTTGCAACTTTTAATGTATTATTATTATTCATAATAGGCATCAAGCTTTTATACTCTGTCATACCACATAAGGAAGGTTTGAAACTTCTAGGTTCTACCTCCACAACAACAAGTACTAGAACCATCAACAGATACTCTAGTATAACTAACTGAACAAATTTTGTCACAAAGTTCTTTCTCTTGCACTGATTCATCTTAAACAATTAAAGGGCATAGCCATGGCTGCCTAGATGAGGTCGTTGTCTCCCAAACCAACCTCATTGTCAATAACAATGTGCTAAATATTTCTATGTGCATGTTTTATACTAATGATATATTGATGAAATTTAGAATTCCAACTTTAACCATAGACAAATTCAATATTTTCATTAATTTGGTTAAGAGCTATATGATATAGCTCTTCAGAGAATAAGCAATGTTTCAAACCACTCAATAAGCTTCCTCGACATCACTTTAAGATAATATTATTTCAAAATTGCCTACTGACTTCCATTCTATCTTGGATTAAAATTAGAGGTATCCCACATTTTCTTTAAAAAAATGCCACAATTTCACTACCTCTGTTGTTTAGGCAATTCTGAATCTAATTTTAAAAAGTAGGCTAATGAGCTGTCAAGTTTTTCGAAATTAAGAGCTATACACTAGATATAATGAAGACCATTGTTTCAGATTAAGTTTAATACAGTCATATTTAGAAGCGATAGTTTATGCAGATTTTTTTATTTAACTGTTTACAAATTACACATTGTATAGTTCAGTAGTTACGAATTCTTGGTTATTATGTCATGATACTTGAACCATCTAAGTTTTTCTTATTATTTTAATTGAGTATTGTTGAACTATAATATCGTGTGTGGAATGCGCCAGATCTCTACCAAAATATAAATACACGTTGAAAATATAGTTCAAAAGTTAGATATACAAGTTTGTAAATACGTTTGACTTGATATATTTGTTTAAAACAAGTGTAGTGTGTACTGTTTGTTCATTGTTGAAACGTATGCATATAAGCGAGAGAAAACTATTGTACAAAAATACAGCCCATGCATGCACAAAATCTGGTAATTATTAACATTTCTAATTAATTTAAGTTACTGTATGGTGAAGTAAAATTGACTCAAAATCCCATGGACATTAGCCATTTTTGCGCATGTAATATCTTTTATTGAATCTCATAGACGTCAGAGCAGATTTCAACCAATCGTATTCGATTACTTTTGAAACATGTTACTCATTATTATGGCGCGTACGTTTCACTTTAGATGTTTGTGGAACTTATAAATCATTTTAATTAAGTTATTATACTGTTAGGTTGTATTTCGACTAAGTTAATATGAAAGGCAAAAGTTCTCTGTTTGTAAAAATGAAATTCAAAATAACGCAAACCAGTTTCAGAAGTTAATACTGAGTCGGCATTCACATTGATTTCAGTACCGTTTCTGCTGCTTTACGTAAGTGGTTGATTGCCATCTTTCATGTTTGTCTTGTGATATTTCGTTAATCGTTTTAACTAAGCCCATAAATATCCCGTCAGGTGATGGACCTAGCCATTCCATAACATTAGTTCTCTTATTACTTAGATATCTATTAACAACTGCACAATTGTAGAGTAACGTATTTTATCATTTTGGAGGAAGAATATCTAAGAATCTGTAGAAAGTGCACAACACTTTTTATGAGAAATTCTAACCAAAATCATGAAAAGTACATGTACTTATGAAACCTAGAGTTAAAATTAGGATTTGAGCTCATAATTCCATTACTTTTGAAACATTCATTATTATGGCGCGTATGATTCAACTTAAATGTTTGTAGAATTTGTAAAACATTTTAAGTAAATTATAATACTGTTAGTTTGGATTTCTGAAAGGCTCGTTTGCTTCTTGTTTTCGTTATTTGTGCTTCGCCCATCATAACTATCGAAAACTTGTTTTAATTTTAGCATTATTTTTATAACCTTTCACTTAAGATTTATAGCTGACCTTTTTGTCCTAAGAGGAAGTTTTCAGGGTAACTTTGGTAACTTTTTAATACTGAGCGTCACTGTAACTGTAAAGTGTTAATGTATGCTCTTTACAAATCGTAAATTGCAGCTACTAAACTGCAAAGTGTAAACTTAAACCAATATTATATTTAGACTGTTAAATCAATTTTATTTTCACTTTTTTGACTGTTAACAGTAACACAATGTCTATATATTGTTTAATTCTATATTCATAGAAGTGACTATTAGTGTTTGTTTTTTCAAAGCTGTCTCTTCACACCTACCCTTGAGAAAGAAAAGTACGACATTTATTTGTAAAAGTTAGAGTAGTAATGGGCTAAAAGTAAAAGTTAAACATCGTTACATGTACTATGAGTATGCTTACTACTACATTTTTGTTAAATGACATGCTAGGTGTTACAGTGAGTGTTTGTATAAAATAATCGGGGCATATTTAGAAATAACTAAACATTATTTCTTAACCAATTAATGTTGGCTACTGCAAAATTGTAATTAAATTAAGTTTTAAAATTTAATAATAAAAAATATACAAGAACAAACATCCCGAGTACTACTAGTATACTACCACTAAATGTAATTCAGTAATTATTCCTTAAATTATACTAGGTGAGCATAGAATTAGATATAACTTCAATTTATTTCACGAAACAAGTTCAAAAATTTTTTGTAAATGTATCCCAGAATACTATTAGCTTTTTCACCACTGAAAGCTTGTCTCTTTTATTAATCACCAAATTCATATTCTTCAAATTGTAAAGCCAATTTTTAATTCATTTTAATTAATGGGAGTATCAAGTGAGATGGCAGAGTCTGTATTTCCTTTTTATTGGCTCTTTTTACAAGAAAGGTTGTTAACAATATTGTAAATGAAGTACAAGCAATAAAGTATTAGGACCAGAAAGTGTTTTTTAAAATAGCTCAAATATCAGATAGGTGAGCTTCATTAACTGATAGTGAACAATTAGTGTGTTTGTGTGTGGGGGGGTATTTCAGCATTAAAGAGTTGGTGACATTGCTTTTGTTTTAAAGTGTTGATAAAATGTATCATGAATATTTCATGTATAAATCAGTTAGTGTTACCTTTGTACTACAAAAAAAATCTAGAGTGGTAAAAAATTTTCAACAAATTCTGATGAATGATAAAAGAATACCAGCATGGATTCAATGAATGGAAATCTTGTCTTAGTAAGCTATAATTTTTTTTTCTGGGTGTTATGTAAAAGGTGTGAAATTTTATTCACATAGGCATTTAAAAAAAAGTTTTGATAAAGTATAGAAGATTAACTAATAAAATGATCTACAAGATTAGGGTATGGTATTCATATATGCTGGTATCCAATTGATACCCAGAAGAGTCCATAATATGACATTTTCCAGAAATGTTATGCAGAAAATAAACTGAATGTTAGAAAAATACAAGTGAATAAATAAAACACATCTCACCTAAATGTGTATGATTTAATTCAAAATTTAATTTTTATTGTTAGTTCAACTGACAACTAGGATAAAGTAGCTTTGCAAACACTTGCCCAGAACAAGGACAGCAAGAAAGAATAATGCTATCATACACTTTCAACTTTGACAAAGGTTTCCTAGTACAATATCCTTAAGTCTGTAGATTACCTACATCAATGGCTATTCTAAATAACTTGTTCAAGAGAAGGGAACTGCTAACTTGTATTAACTGACCAAGGTGTAAAATTAATTTTTCTTTGGCACCAAGGTGCAGTAATAAAATTGAAGAGATTTTTGAATGCCAAAAAAATTGGGTGTCCATTTAATGCTAAATTTTCATCTTCATATGAACATCGTAAAGAATAGCTGGCATAATCTTTGCAAAAGCTGTAATGTAGTAGTTCAACCTAGATGTAAATAGATCTGTTTCAAATGGTTGTAGATGTCAAAGCAAGAATATGAGTGAACCTGTTATGATTTGTATAAGATACGTGCTAAATCTCATGCTTGGATTGTGTAAATCCATAATATTATACAATAACTGATAGCTGCACTTTTGATATTATTACAGTAACAGCTTGTGTTGATTTGACTGCCTTTTGGTGTGTAAATTTTTGCTTGCCAGTACTCTTGAAACTTCTGCTTAATTCTATGTGTATACCACATGGTTTAACTGCATTTAAGTGTGCAAATTAATATGCTACAGTCATTAACTAGGGGGAGTGCAACAAACACACCTATTACAACTGACTTTTTCTTTTTAGTTGAACCAAGTATTCTTCATTTGGCATACAGTGTTAAGATCTAGTGCTTAATTTCATTTTTTTTATCTTTTTTAGTACATTTTAAGAATTCAGTTATTGATTTTATATATTTCAAAGTAGTTTTTCATCCACTATCAAATTGGATTTCTTTAGTTGGTTGTGGATTCTGTTTCTCACTCAACTACTGGTAGTCAGTAAATATTTATGAATTCACAAGAAATAAAACCACACCAGTGTTCAATAGCTTATGAGAGAATTTTTTTGTTTTAAATGCTCTATGTAAGAGATGAAGTTTAGTCATTACATGTCTAGTCTGATGTTGAAGGATCTTAACGCAAGAGAATTCAAACAAGAAAGCCCAACTATTTCTCAGCCTACATACCCTGTAGGCATGGTTGTGATGATATCTTTATCAGAAATCAGTGACCCTTGACAGAAGTGGTTTTACCAACTGAATATTGTAGCCTTAGGCATAGCATTATCAGCAGAATAAGTGCTGGTTGTAGTTTATCTGGAAATGGCTTCATTCCTCCAGGTTGAAGATCATTTATACAAAATATTTAGGAACATTACCTGAATATGATTAACAAAATAGATTCTCAAAAGTAGTTATAGAAAGGTGAAATTAATGGTCTTTTTTTTATTGTAACAGGTGAAACAGCTAATTGGACTGTAGGGTGACTGATGCAAAGAAAACAAGGGATTGTTAATAGAACGGAGTTAAATTGATGATGTGATTCTTGTATTTTTGTAGAATATGCAATCGTATTTTATGTTCAAAGGCTTTAAAGCATTTCACATATGAAATGAATTTAAGTTAAATATTTTACATTCTCAAATGAGGCTCTTTTTATAAAGATTTTTGTAGAAGAAACAGTTTTACATTATCACAGTTTTGTCAGTTTTCTAGTAAATCTTCCGTAGCTATGGATATGTAAAAAACAGATTTGGTAGTGTAAAAACTATTATAATTACTTAAAGAATCTTATATTGAAAGTGTATTACTTTAATGGTTATGGTGTGAGAAGGTTTGAGAATCTAAATGCAGTTTTGTTTTAAATTAGGATCAACATGAATATTACTCCAATAGAAACAAAAAATTCATTTGCAGTAAAGAGTCAAGAAGAAATTTCTATAAAGCTCAAAACAGGTTCACCTTCAAGCAACAATTTGAAGATTAGTAAGTTATAAATTTACTGACAGTGTTTTATATGTTGTATTAAATAAATGTATATGAATATGTAAGTATGTTAGAGACATTCTCCTTAAAAATTATGAAAAATATAAATAAATTATCCAGATTTTAAAACTTAATTGAACAGTGATTAAATATGAATATTGTTAAGGTAAAAGCTTGAATTTGGATATTTAAGCCTTAAAGATTTAGTGAACTTCATGTGTTTTGGAATTTGTCCCTAATTATATTTATATATGGTAGTTGTACATGGGGAAATTAATCAGGCTGAAATGATCAAAGCAGAAAGTTTCATTTAATTCTTTTTGGCACAGGCTTGCATGTAAAGTGCAAGAGTTCTGTAATAAGAGATGTGTTGTAAAAAATGTGTCCACACTTATCAGCAGGACTTAAGACAATAGAAATTAATGATGGAAAAGCTGGTATGGATGGATTAAACAAGGACTACATAAATCAAGTTATATTCAGTGCTTCCAAAGGAACATCCTTCTTTGACCACCAACAGAAGCGACAACAAAGAATTGACAAGAAAATACAAGAAATGATGACTATGCGTTCACAGCTGACTGAAGTCCAGAAGAAAAATGCTGAAGAGAAGGTATGTAATGAAGTATATAAGAGTTTGGAGGAGAATTTTAATGTATTACAAGTCCAGGAATTATCCATATATTGTATTGAAAATTATAGTTATTTGAAAAAGACTATTTTAAAGACAGGCAGATGGTTTTAAAAGTTGAAAATTCTTTCCTTATTCAGTTTTCCCTCAGTAAACATATGACAACATTTTGATTGCCTTCAACACAGTACAAAGTATGATTCAACTCAGTTTTTTTAGTCTCCCACCTTCATTGTAACTTATTACATTTGTGTCAGGAGGATGTTATATTCACTGTCTTTACCTGTCATAATTCAGATTTTTCGATGCTAGCAATCATGCTGTTAACGTTGTTATGGTGAAATCAACAGAAGTCAACAGTTACTCTGGTGCAACTGCTTCCAGCAGTATCGGAACTTTTAAGGATTATTTGGAGACTTAGTCAGTCAGCTTGTCTTTATCATGCAGAGTGATCCCAATTTGTGCCAGTAATGCCAAATTCTTTGATGGTGTAGCTGGAGAGTTTCATGATCACGTGGATATTCAATTGTGGAAAATCTATCATGCTCATGTGATTTTTGAAAATTATCAGTCTTTTGCTCAAACCTATTTGGCTTCATTGTATGTGTAGCAGAATTTGACTAATGTACTCGTGTTCCTCTTAGGTACGTGGCATTTCAAATTTTAAGCCATTAGATGATTTAGTGCTTGAATGTTTATTTCTTCCATATTCTTATGATATTCAGATTATTTTTGATACCTTTAAAAACCAGCAAAATATTAATAACCTGCTTTTAGCAGGGTCATTTTCCACAACTCATATTGCTCCTCAAGTTCTTGACCTTCAGGTTGGTTATCGTGTAGATGTTGGAGGTTCTACTTTGTCATATTATCAGGATTTCAATCTTACACACTATGATTTAGCTTGTTTTCTGATTTCTTCTTTCAAACAGTTACTAGCTTATTTTCATTGCTCTGATTCTTTAAGTTAGAATCAAATAACTACCTTTCACTTTTCATTAACTGTGGGTTTCACTGACATTTTGCATATTACTATGCAAGTTTTAGGTTTCTTTGAAACTTTAACCCATCATTCTGTGTTACAAGGTACTTGTCTTTCGCACCTTCCAATCTTGAATAACTTTCTTTCTTACATTATTTTAGAAAAAGCATGTTAGGAAGGATTGATTAGGATTTTAACATCTCGTTCATTTTCAGATAACAGAGAGTCATGTTTGTCTTCCTGCATTACCTTCCTTGTCTAATTCTCAGTCAACACCTCTGCATCTACTCTTTCAACTTTTTTAGTTGCTAGATATTGAAGAAGATGAAAAGAGTCTTTTGGACTCACTCAATGACATTTTTATTTTGTTTGATTCCTCCATCTGAACATTTTGAGGGTTATCTCTAGTGATTTGTTCATTTGTAGGACCGTTGGATTTGACAGATTCATCAGTTCAGTCTTGTACTTTCATTATTCTTTTACTCTTTTAATTCAACTATGTTTCTTTACTATTTCATCTGATCTTATTTGTTTATAGTTTCTGGATTGACAAATCTCAGATCTTATTACCAGCACAATATTTAATATATCTGGGATCTTGGACTAACACTGTTCCAAGAAAACATCAATTATCTTCTATGGCATTAAAAGACATGGAGCCACATACACTGCTGGTTAATGAAGTAGTTATGGGGCAAATGTACAAGAGCACTGAACATTCTCCGTATCCTCTCTTCCACCACCTTGGGAGCGGATTGATGTTCTGTGCTGAAGATATATCGTGCTCTTATTTGATCGAAACTAGACTATGGATCATTGGTCTGTGGCCCTGTCTTAAAGATGCTGGACCCCATTCATCATCAAGGACTTTGGTTCTGCTCTGAGGCTTTCTGCACTTCCCCAGTTCAGAGCTTATACATAGTCTCATGAATCTTGTTTGCACCTTTGCCATTCGAAACTGTCTTTACTATGTGCTTCGAAACTTCATTCCTTACCAAAGCATCCCAATGTTAGAATCTCAGCTGCAGTACCTTTTAGAGAATATTATGCAGCCTTGCATGTGGATGAATCAAAACCTTTTATTTACATCATGTTGTTTCTTTGGCTTCAGGGTTCTGTTTGCCTATAGCTTTGATTCTTCAAGCCAGCTAGAATCAAAGCTGATGAGTTATTCTTTGTTACCACTTGAGTAAAATCCTGTGTTTTCTTTGATAGGCTAAGTATCAATATACTGCCAACAGCCTTTGTTATTGCCAATTACAAGGATGTTTGGAGTTATGAATTCATTAAAAAAAAAGTGTGGTTTGTAATTTTTGATAATACTTTGTTTGAAGGTATTTGTATAACTTGGACTCTCGCATGTTATATATACTTTGCTTGTATTGGTACTTTAAGAAAGGATGAGACCATCTAGCTGTGGATAAAGCTGTCATGATACCTCAGCAAGTAATTCCCCCATGAACTTGTTTGGCATCAGAGACCTCAGAGGTGATATGACTATTCACTGTATGATGTCTTGTTGCTCCATGTTGGGTGGGAAACATTTTAGTATTTTATTTTATTAATCTGTTTAATGTTCCAATGGCATTGTTCATCAGTTTTATAGCATATCTCTGTGTCTAGTCTATCCATTGTTTTCTTTCTATCTGTGCCACTAGTGACTAAACTTTTTTTTTTTAATTGACCAGCCTTGTCCAGTCATTAGCTGTCACTAACATACTCCTCCAAGAATTTTTCGTTATTAATATAGAACAGCACATTGTGATCTGACCTGCTACTACACCCATCATGTACTGATGATTTCGCAGGTGTATATAAGTACCACCTGATCATCTTCTGTTTTTATATATTACTTAGAGGTTGCTAAGAAGAATGTTTTTTCTGGGTGTCTTCATTTTGTCTGGTCTTTTGTGATGCTGGTCTGCTCCACTCATTCTTTCATAAATGCAGTTCATTGACCCTAATAGTTCAGCCTTGCTTGATTGCATTTATTGTGGTCTTTGTTGTAATTTACCTGTGTAAGAATAAAAAATTAGGTGATCCACTGGTGTCATATCCCTCCTCAATCTCAGAGTGAATATTTTGGTTTTTCTTGTTTAAAAGTACTGTAAGAGTGTCTGTTTTGAATTTTACACTTCTAGAATTAAAATGCATTTCAAATCTTTTATTAAATTTATTGCTCCCCACTTTTCAAACATGATGAAATATGTGGTTTCCACCACAAAATGTGAATTATGGTGGAAATACAGAGCTTATAAATATTTTGCTGATATAAGTACAATATATCTCAGAGTGGAGAACTATGCACAAGTTTTTGTATGTTCTGCACTATATCCAGACCATTTAAAGTTTGTCATATTTGGTGACAACATGAGAGCAACTCAAAAAGGAAAGATATTTTGTATTTCCAAAATTAAGTTTAAATATGTAATGTAAAATTTAACAAAATGCAGTAATGCATATTAAATGACATAACAAAATTAACACAAGAATTATTAGAATTCAACAGTAATTGTCAAATTACTTGATGCTCCAAGGCTGTGAATGCTTTATATAGTAGATCTTAATTTTCATTGATCATACACTTCTGAATTAAAGTCAGTTTGTTTTTGAACTGTTAAGTTTGAATTGTAACTAAAATCTATTTGATCATTTGACTTTTCATTGTTTATAAAATATTTATCTGAAACTAACTTAAAAATTTCATTTCTATGATATTTTCACGAAATGGTTTTGTCATTCTCCTTGTGTATATTTAAAAATTGTTAAATTATTTCCATTGTATCTTGTTTTAGTAAAGTTCAATGTTACATGTACAACTGAAGCAATGAAAAGCTTGCAATACATTCTGTTGTATATGAACTATACTTTGCTAATGTGTATGTTAGTTAAGAATAATATCCATATAAAAGGCCCCCAGTGGCTCAGCAGTATGTCTGTGGACCTACAACGCTAAAAACCGGGTTTCGATACCCATGGTGGGCAGAGCACAGATAGCCCATTGTGCAGCTTTTTGCTTATTCAAAACAACAGCATATAAAAATGGCAATATCCTTTCACAACATAAAAAATTGGCTTGTGTTTATTTAAATAAATTTTCTCAAAATCTCAGTACAGGTTGTGAATGATGCTTAATGCATACTTTAGGATCTTTCACGTGGTCAACAACAGTATGGGCGATAACCTCACTTAACAAAATTATCCTTTTAGGACATGCTCACATATATCACTTTGCCTTAATGTATGGATAGGCATACATGTATATTGAAAATACAGTCAACTTCTGTACGTAGTCAGTGTACTAGATAAATTAATATTCCTTTTGTATCTGTGTCCCTAGTGACTACCTCCACTTAACAAGAATTTACCTTTTTCCTTTTTGAGAGTGAGATGTTTCTTGACAATGTGGAGGCATTCTGGGGAGCATAGCAGAGCTTGAGCTTAAATGTAGACTAACTGATGAGAGTAATTTTTGTTTTGTCACGTTGTTGAAATCTATGAAAGGTAACCATTTTAAACAACACTCAGAACACTTTATTTTTGTGTTGAAAAAGCTATGTCAAGCCTTTTTCTTTGGCTACATTTTTTTAAAATCAGACTCTTAGTATACTTCCTTCAAAGCTCTCAGCCTCTTATTTGATATATGAATCATCTATGTTGAGAACGAATATATATTTTTTTCTCGTTCGTTTTTAGCATAGATGATTCATCTTCAGCATATTGAATAACTGTTAAGACAAAAATAGACTAATAGTGAAAAAAACAAATTTATAAACTGTGTACTTTAGCTTAGAAAAACAAACAGCTTACATCAGGACTTTGCAAATTTATTTCCAATCAGAGCAGACAACTTAATTACAACAAATTTAAAAATCAATTTGGTAATGAATGTAGTTACTTAAATACACTTTTCTTACACACTTTCATAAAAAAATTAGAATGAATCATTTCATAATTTGGGTAACGTTGCTGATAATAACATTTCTGGTTGTAAATCTAATTTTCTACAATTAAAATGGATGATGTTAAAGAATGAACAACCAAGAATTATGATGACAAGCTTAAAGGTTGTTTTAAGGAGATTAAGAGTGAAAGAAATAAATTGAAATATTGATTGTTTTCTTTTGAAGCTAATTTTTTTAAGTAAGTTATAAAATATTTTTTCCTTTGTTGAAAAAAAAATCCAGTCAAAATATATATAGTTGTACTGATCGGTCTTTAGAATCAAAATTTTAATTACTGTTTAGGAAAATTTAATTCTATTTTAAACACAACCGTAAAGAAATTTCTTAGAAAATCAATTTATTTTGTCAATTAGATGGAAAATTATTTTAAAGCCAGTTGCTTGAAAACTAAGGTTTCAAGAATTTTTTGGTTTTTCATGTTACTTATAACATCAATTATTTTAAAAAAAAGTTCTCAATATTTATTGTATTAGTCCAGTGGGTAGGTAATTAACATAGCTAAAATTTTTGGGTCATAATAAACTGTATATTTGTTTTATTGAATTTCAGATGGATATGTTATCTCTAGTGCTTGAGCAGGAAAGAGATCTCTCACGTACTATTGTCCATATTGATATGGATGCTTTTTATGCATCAGTGGAAATGAGAGATGATCCTAGTTTGAGAGAGGTACCTGTGGCTGTTGGATCATTGTCAATGTTGGTCAGTTGCTTATATTAAATATACTTTGTTACATAGAATTCTTGTAACTGACCTGTGTCTAACCGCTTTATTTATAACTGTTAAAGCACATGCAAAAATCAGAGAAATCTCACAAAAGTACTGTATTGTGATTTGCTGATTTCAATGCTATTAAGTATGGGTGTTTATTTTCTTTTTTTAACAAGTCAAAATTACAGTCATAAAAATGGATTACATGTTTGATAACTATTGCCGTCACACAAGATAAGCTTTATAAAAATACTGGGGGCAGTAATGAGAGATGGGGCTTTAATTAGGAGCAGTATGCTAGTTACAATATACATACACTTATGAACCTGGATTTACTACAGACTGCACTATTATAAATGATTTTGCAAATGAAATTAGCCAATTCCTATAAGTTGAAAAGAGATAATAATAATAATAATATTGGAAAATATTTAGTTCTTATAATTTTAATATTTGGTTATGTGATTAGTGGAATTTGCTAATTGAATAAACAGATCCAACAAGGTGGGAGTGCAAGGCATGTGGTATGCATGAAGCAAAATGTTTGCATGTAAGGGCAATACTGAATGAAAATATCTTTTGAGCAGTTGTAAATACCTATTGATAATACATTTTCTTTATAGGAAAGTTAAAACTTGTGATGAATCATTTATTTTACATAGCCAAATCATAGTTCCTAGGTAATTGATAAATCACATTAACTGCTTGGATCTAGCCATACATGGATGTCTTCATTGGATTCTTAGCATCAAACAATTTCTGGATTATTTATGAGTATTTTGTGGGCATTACAAGCTTAATACTGAATTCAAAAATAAAATTGAATTAAAATAAAATCACAGTCACAAACTTGTCCGTAGCTACCAAGCTCAGTCAATTCTAGTGAAAACTAGTCACAGAAGTGACTTGTACTTTTAGGAAAGCTGAAACCAAAATAATTTATAGTATAGCATATATAGTATATATAACAAACCAGCAAAAAAAAACATTTAAAACTTGCATTGCTTAATCAGTTATGTAATATCTCTTAATCATGTAAACATGCATACTAATGATATTCAAAATTATTTCCCTAATATTCTGTCTCATAGACTTTTATGCCTATTATCAAAAGGAAAGACCAATTTAAAAAAAAAAATTTAAATAAAATATTTTGGTATGATATAAAAACATAAAACTGCTACTGTTTTTCTTTTCCAGTCAACATCTAATTATCGTGCAAGAATGTTTGGAGTTCGACCTGGGATGCCAGGTTTTATTGCCAAGAAACTATGCCCAAATTTAATTATTGTTCCCTGTAATTTTAAGAAGTACACTGAGGTAAGCAAGCAGGTAAGAGAAATCATGAGAGACTATGATTGTGACTTTCTTCCTATAAGTCTAGATGAAGCTTATCTAGATATAACAGACTGTCTTCAACAAAGAAAGCAGCAACTTGTGAAACAGAATCTAGCTGATGGTAAAATTGAAGATTCAACTACTAAAGTTTCAAAAAGTGGACATCTTGAATCAAGTACAAATAACATGATAGAAATGGTTGTGAAAGAACTCAGACATAGGATTTTTCAAAAGACTGAACTGACTGCAAGTGCTGGTAAGTGTTCAATTTTTTGAGAGACTGAATATGAATTTACTGATTATTATGTTCAGCAAAAATGTCTTGTTTGTTTCTCAGCTGCAAATAAATTAATATTGCAACTATTGTGAATATGGGTGTTTTTCATCTCCACAGCTTTCAACTCAAGTTTTGAGTGGTCAGGTTAAGGTTTTGCACAAGTAATATTTTTTACTTCTTTTTTTGATTTTGTTAGAATGCACTTTTTTAGCTGAATAGTATTTTGTACTACTAACATGCGTTTATACTATGATGGCTATCCCATCTTGTAATGTCTGGCCTGTTTTAATGCTTTCAAACATGATGGGGTTGTATTAATATTCATGGCAAATTCTTATGCATTTGAATTCTTATGTTTATATATTTTAATTTAATTTTTTTGTGATTAACCTTTTCATGATGGGACATATGATCATGTTTGTTGACTTGCATTCAAAATTTTACTGAACTACTATTTTATGAATTTATGTCAGTAAGTTTAGAATCAAATTGTAATTACAATTCAAAGTTTTATATCACATATGAGTTAATTTCTTAATTTAAAACTAAATATTAAAAAAACACAAATCTAGAGTTTAATGAGTCACATGGTATGTTGAATGCATCACTATTTAAAATTAGTCAAAATACTAAGTTTGCAGTTTCATACAAATTAGGAACTCAAATTACTAATATTAACAAGCTAGAATATAAAATAAGAACTTAATATCTTTCTGTTTTGCTGAGATATGGCTTATGTACTGAACTGAATTAAACACAGTGGCCCTGTTCACCACTTCACATTTTTGGAAGTGGTCCCTTGTATACATGTACTTCAATATATGACATGTTAATAACTAATCAACAGCTTAGAATGACTCCTAAGAGGCTTTTTCAGCCACTTTAATCAGTGAAAAGGCTACCACATTCTTTCAAACCAAAATTTTAAGAAGGTAGGTTTCAAGTTACTAAGTTTGATAAATTATAGTAGAATTTTATAGTATTGATATGGTAATTTATAATTGTTTGGTTACTCAGCTATTTATATATAACATAAATTATGTTTTATGTCCTCCTCTTGCAAAATTTTAAAAGGCTCAGCAACCTATGTTCAGCAGTAACATATCACAGCTAGAAGAAACAATTGTTTGCTTCTTTATTTATTGTTCTATATTTTAAGAAAAATAAGTTTCATAACTTTTTTCTAAATGGTGATAATTTTTGTATGTACGTAATGTATAATATTTGAAATGTGACTATATTATAAAATACTAGTGCACAAAAACACAGCCAACGCAGAGAAGACTAAAGGTCAGTTTTTGTATTATTGGATACTGTAACATGCAATGTGTCAGTGCAAGTTATCTAATGTTAGTTAGGCATGACTGGAAAGTCGGTATAATAACACATATAAAGCATTATGAGACTTAAGCTATTTAGACTGAACATTTGTATTTTTATGTTATAATATGTAGTCATTCTAGCATGAAAAAAAGCATAATTTGTATTTATTTCCTGATGTTTTTATGGTGATTATGAGGTTGATCAATTGATAAACTCCACGTAGTTACGATATAGAAAATAACACGAAATTTGAAGTTTCACTGAAAACAAATGTTTGAAATCTATTTGGGTGGTTTTAGAGATTACACAAATAATATTTCAGATTTTTAGGATAAAGAATAGTTTTTTAATCATAACACTTTGCACTCAGAAGAGTAATGAAACAGACTTGATATTTTCACAAACAAATCTTTAGTAAATATATTTCATTAAAATATCTGATTTTTTTATGTACAAAAACTTGTAATCTTTACAAAAAGTCTACCAGATTTTGTGAAGATACACATCCTCTTCTAAAAGCTATATTGCAAATACTTAATGTGCAAATGTGTAGATGAACTCGTACCAAACTCATTGTGAAAAGGTTAAACCATTTCAAAATGTAAGGTTATCTCAAGACTCTTCTTGTTGGCCAAATTTTTTAGCAATAAGTAAGTGACCTATCACATACTCAAGAGGTTGTAGTACATATAAATGGAATATTAGTGAAGTTTCTAGATTCATGGAAGACTGAAGTCCTGATTTTAAAGTTTTATAACCCTCCAGCTGAGTCTTAAAGTCTTGTGGATATGTATGTTCTTGTATGGATACTGGGGTTTCTGTTGTTATATTATTGTTATTCAGAGATATATGAGGTATTGGTATATAGTTTTGCATTTGCATCCCAGAAGGTTTCTTTACCTACCTTGTTTTAAAATGAAATACGACTTACAGTTGCTTGGGCATTTTTGTAAGATCAGTGGGTGTCCAAAATGAGCATTTGTGTTTGTGTCTTATCTTCATGTTTTCATATAATTTGTTTTCTAAATATTATATATAAACATATACAATTAAACAATTGGTAATTGAATTTCTCTCTACTGGACTTTCACAAATTGATTTTATTCTTTCTAGAGCATTGTCAGTATTAGATATTTATTCAAATAGTAACAAATGATTGTTTTTTTACTCAGCCATGAGTTTGATTTTTACATTCATTGAAGATTTTATTTCATTATAAGAATGGAATAAATCATGAAAAACTTCAGGTCATGTTGTCATTCAGTTATTTTGTTCATACAACTAGGAGTATTCATTGGTTTATCTTAAAAGTTTGCAGATTCTGTCTCAGTGTTTGGTCATTTTGAAATTATTACTTCAGATTAGAGCTCAGTATACATTTATTTACATGTCCCTTGTCTGCTCATAAATGTATTACCATGACACTGGGAACAGTTTCAGAAAATTACATGCTGCAGAGTGTGTGGTCTTTACTAGAACTGATACCAAAATTAGTGTTTTGGAGCTCTTACCTGTTCAGAAGACTGTTTTGGAATTTTCTAAAAACTGATGAAATCAATATGTAAGAATCATGTCAACAGTGGTACTGACACGACTAATATAAATGTAATAGATCACTCTGGCTTGCATGTGCTGGGTTTTAAAGCTTGAGGTCCCCTTATATGTATCTTTAATTATAATGCCAGCTTATCACGTATGAAACGTAATGAGTTTTGTGGCAGAAACAAAGTAAATGTCATAACCAGAAGAGCACATTTTTGCTAATGCATAACAGATATTACTGTTGAGTGATTTTTGTGACACTGATGCAACCTCTCTTTGTTTTCAGGTATTGCACCAAACATGATGCTTGCAAAGATGTGTTCTGACAAGAATAAACCAGATGGACAGTTTTGCCTTCAATCTACCAAAGAAGCTATAAAGGATTTTATAAATACCTTACCAGTGAAAAAAGTAAGTTATTGTATGGATATCTGTGTGTATGTTAACTTATTTTTCAAATCAGGTAGTTTTCTTCTGAAATAACTGAAAGCTTTTTGTTGTTGATTTTTCTCTCATCCTCTCAATAAACACATAATTCAAAGCTCTGAGCATTCTGGAAGCAGTTCATGGTATGTATAGCTAGCCAACATCACTTATTGCACTTTTGTCAATATGTCTTACATAAGTTCAATTTTTCCCTCAGTAATTCAGATTTTTTTTTGTTAAAAGTCAAGGTTTTTCACATTTTGCAATCTTTTTATAATAAATTTTGAAGCTAATACTACAATCAGTTTTTTTTTGTAATGCTTCTATAAGTGATAGAAATCTTTCAGTTTCTTTTAGTGTTTTTGTTTTCCTATGGATTTCTGTGGAAGTCCCTGTTGAGTATCAGGACCTAATGGATTCTGGTTTGATGGATCATCAACCCTTTTATTTTTTTTTTATTAATGTAATCTTTATTTTTTCCACTTTCTTCTGACATTCAAGTTGTAGCTGATGCTTTTAGAAATTGTGCAATTCCAAAGTATAGCCTTTTGCCCCTGTATTTAATTCCTCTGACCTTTCAGCAGTGTCTTTGTTTGATAACCAAAACTTCTTGTACTTCAGTTTAAATAAATAGATATTCTTGTTCAGTACTGCCCTCTGTATGCAAAACATTTTTTTGCATTCCACTAATATGAAGATCCCACCCATCTTTGAACTGACTCATTTAGCTGCATCTCACATGCAAATCATCATGTAACAGCCCTTCACTTGTAAGAATGCAATGTACTTTCTTGACACATGTGGATCCCTTCTTTCAGTTTGGCTGCACTGTCTCTTCTCATTTAACAGTACTCGTGTTATAATGTTTAGTATGTGTTCTCTTCAAGTTTCTTTTTTTCTGTATCTTTGTGTTAATTTCTCTCAACAAGTTTACTCATTATTATGCAGTTGTGGTGTTTGTAAGTTGTTTGGTTGTGAGGAAACTTAATACTTCATTGCAAATATTTTTTATTTCTATATGCAAACTCAGTTGTGTTTGGTTATTTATTTTGCATAATGAATTCTGTGTTACCACTTTGAAGGTTGTATACTCAGTCAAAACATTTACACATACATAGTATATTTTGTGGGAAGAGTTTTGGCTTTACTTCATCAGGAGATTGATCATCCAGTGAGCTGACCTTCTTTAGGTCTTGCCTTAAGTTAGGGACCCACATATCGTGGCATACAGCATGACAACTTTGGATGGATAAGATGTTATACTGTTATGGTTTTTGAATAATTTTATTTTTGATATTAGTTTCTGTAGTTTCTTAAACTGTAACTTAAGTTTCATTAGATTAGTCCATGCTTATATTGAGGTTCAAGTTAGGAATTAGTCTTAGTTGTAACTATTCTCTTATACTGTTTGCTTGGGCTTATTGTGGCCTTTTTTATTTCAAGATTACCTCTAAATAGTGTAATTCATCTTAAGGGTATACCAGTGATAAGATTAACTATATTGTTTTTTTGTCCATACATCAAATCTTATATATATGTTATTGCTACAACACATTTATTTAATTTTATACAAACATGTCTATTTACTTTCCTGCTACATACCTCATATTTTAGTCTTTTTAAGATTGTGTATTTTTAAACACCTCATCCATTGGAACCATCCATTCTCTTTTTCAAATACATTTGGAGGAGTTTTCTACTATCCTAACCTTTACTTTGGATTTTTCTCTTAATTTTCATCCTTCCATTTTCTTTTTATGTGTTAATTGTTGAACATATCCTTCACAATGTCAGGTTTAATGATTTCTCCCTCTCTTTTGGATTCTTTTTCTTGATGCTCATCTCCAGATCAGAAGGAGGATTCAGGTAACTGACATACAGATGAAAGGTTTTTATACCCTTCACACCCTGCAACTTCTGCTAATCCAAGTTGCTTTAATTCATTTTCTTCCTCTTGTCCAGATTTGATTAATTCTGTTTCATTTTAATATTTTGATGGTGAGGGCTTATCACTTGTCAAGGGGTCACTCATTTGTGTTCCCTTTGTTGTAAACAATGGATTTATTTTTTTTAACTCACACTTGACATACCTACCTTGAAGGGTCATGTTCCAGGTGTTTTATCTTTGTTGCAGTTGATTTTCCATTTCCAATATACTTTCTCCCTAGGAGTGACCTCTTGATCCTCCTAATTTTTGCTGGCTTTGTCTCTCTTGGGCTCTTCCTCCAAAGGAATTTTTTGAATCTTTTATCACTTCTCAGTTAGTTACCTCTTTTGTTTTAGTTCTCTGTTCATCATCCACTTACCCTGGCTGTGGTTAAGTTCAGAAAGGCTTACATCTAGTTTGTAATGTTAGTTTTTTTCTCATTCCTTCAGCCTTCAACACTATCCCTGCCGTGTCTTGTATTAAATGTAACAGTGGAATGAGTCATCAATACTTGAATGGAGCCCCTCATTTGATATCAATATGATGTCGATTTCAAGTAACTGAGTTTTGGATTTAGAACTGAACTAATTTGTATAAGTTCTCACACATCTATTATAGACGTCTCTGTTCCTTCACCTTTTTGTTGTTGTTTCATCATCTGTTTTGCGAATCATGGTGGAAGTACAGATTACTACTTTTCTTCCTTTTGTACTATCCCCCAATGTTGTTGCTATTTGTAGTTTTGGATTATAGTTGACTTACAGATGGTATGATCTTCTCCCTACCCCTGCATGGATGTTGGTTCCCAGCAGTATGGGTTTTGGATGTAGTTGACTTACAGTTGATCTGTTAAGCCCTAGCTACTTTACATTTAGAGGCAAATCCTTTTCATCATATCCACTTTTATGTTTTCAGGGATTGAGTTTAATAAATATTATATAATCTGAATCTTTATCCTGACATAATATTCTCCCATTTGTAAACAGTGCTCATATATGCAACATCTTTCCACATAGGGCAAAGAGTACAAAAGTGCAGCCTCCCAGGTGTGATCGTCTACTACAAGGATCTAGTCTTTACAAATCTCCTTCAGATGCTTTCAGAGGTTGCTTTTTCTCTTTCCTTCACACCAGTCCATCCACCTTTTCAGTGTAGGATTCTTGCTATTCATATAAGCACAAGTAATGTTCTGTATCAGATGCTATAATTTTCATGTAATTGAAATGTATTTCTAGTCAATACCTATCTCTTCCCACCTTTCCTTTACACTGAAAAAAGATCAGAAAGTTTCAAACCTTTTACATAAAGGAGTTACATAAATAGTACTGCAAGCTTTCTTCAAGTTTTTTTGTATTCTTTTCTGCTTGTATTATACAGGTAACTGGGAAATTCCCATCTCAATCTTTATTTGGAAATTCCTTTATTGTAGTTTTTTTTATGCATAATAAGATTGGATATCGGATGTGCTGACTTGCACATCCTGGCCTTTCTCCAGAGTTTACCCTTTATCTTTTAGTATTTCAGTGGTTGTGCTATCATCTTTGGTATCTTAGGATGGATGAATTTACACTTCATTGGTCTTCAGTTCCAGACTGCTCAATATGTACAAGTTTGTAATTGTAGTAACATTTAATTTAGATAAGTGTGTGTCTTTGTGTGTAGTGTATACCATATAAAGGTAACAAAATTTTATCCAAAGTTAAGCTTTAAATAGATGTATTAATCTTAAGAGTAGAATTACATCTTTATTTTTCATTACTATTTTTATAAAATTAATCATATTACAGAAGTGTAATTAAAATCACAAAAAATAGAGACAGTACCAAGAAAATCATATTACTGGTTTAGTTTGTTTTGGATAGTTGGACAAAGATGCATCATTGTTTCTTGCACTAGCTTATTTTAAGTTTGAACTTATAGACTATGGAGAGGAGATAGATAGTCAATTTTTTTTAAGTTTGTTAATTTTTGTAAGAACTTAAATAACATCACTAATAACTATTTGTTTATATTCAAGTTTTAAAAACAGTACTATTTTATTATTACATAATAAAAAAAAGTGTAGAAATCAGGCATGCATGCAGTCATTTAGGGTTTGTGTTAATGAAAAAGTTCTACTCCTCTTTGTTTTTTTATATTTAGATGATGTGAAAAGCTAAAATATTCCCAATATTTCTGCTACCCAGGTTATTAGAATATTTTTACAGCTTTCTTAGATAGTTGTGCCATCCTTATATTTTAGCTGTTCTATAGTATTTTATGAAAAATTTGTTGTACACCATCTGTTTCATTAATCCAGTGACATGACGTGAAGGCTAGGCATATAAACTGACTATTGCTATGGACTTAGATATCTTGCTAAATAGAAATTCAGTGTAATCCAACGCTATGAGCAAAAGTGGTCATTTTGGACTGCTTAATCTGCAATTTTTTGCTCTTTCACATCAAATATTTGGAAAGAATCTTAAGTTTCAATAAAACTTATAACATGGAGTCTATAACTAATAACTATTTGGCTGGAAAAACTCAACTGCAGGTCAATTTGAATGAAAAAAATTAGTGGATTAAACAAGTTGTAATATGTTGGTAACTTCAGGTAGATTTCTCTAGATTTAATGTGCTGTTTTCTTCTGTGTTTGGGAATATTAATGTTTAAAAAAGATCTCTTTCTGTTTAAAAGAAAAATTCTTAAATGTTTCTATCATGTAGTAATCTTTGTACAAGACAGTTTTCCACCTCCTTGAGGTGGATTCCTGTATGTGGTGAGGGAACTTCTCAGAGAAGATTCTGTATTTTCAGTTAACCTCCTCTGGGATCTGAACATCCACCCACTTGTTTGCTGTGCGTGGCAGCCTGTGAAGAGGAGGAGGAGATATTAGTGATTAAGGGATCCAACCCTAACATACCACTTTGGCCTAAAAGTCCTGTAAATGAGTGGCCTTGGGGTGCCATCCGAGTCAGTTGGCTGGTCCACTTGTGCTAAGGTCAACCGAATACCAGTGTTGGATGTTCTCAATGGGTATTGTAAACATGGTGTTTGATGGTAGTGTTTGGGTATAGTGCTCGATTTCTCATTCTTTATTTATTATCTCAGAAATCCTTAGGGCAGATATCTCTTTATCATTAAAAAGGAATTAGAGGGGCTTCTTGGGTCCCCTAAGTAAGTCAGAAAGTTTAGCTCTGGCAACATTTTAATGGAAACATCTCCACCACAGCACACCAAACTCCTGAATTTGAAGGTCATTAAGGATATTCCCATTGAGGTTACTCTCCATTTTACTTTGAATTTCTCAAGAGGAGTTATTGTTGAGAAGGATTTAAAGAATATTCCAGAGTCAGAAATCCTTGTTGGTTTCTCCAACCAAGGTGTTCTGCAGTATTACTGTATCTTCACTCATAAGGACAGAATAATGCTGCTTATAAATGTTTTTTTGACATTTGCATTGCCACTATCAAGGCAGGTTATTTGAACTGTAAGATATGACTACATATTCCTACCCTCTCCAATGTTTTCATTGTCAGTGGTCCAGTCATTCCATTCAAAAGCATCTTGTCATGGTTTTTTGGTGTGTGCTTGTTGTGGTGGCAAAGACCATGATGCCTGTGAATGCAAACTGTGTTAACTGTAGTGGTTCTCACCACTCTTTGTCCTAAATGGTTGGAGGAGAAAGAAATCCAACATTTGATAACTGTGAATAATATTTCCTACCCTGAGGTTTGAAAGTTAGTCACCCATTCCATCTTGTACATATGCCACTGCACCATGTTCCATTGCTACAGTGGAAGTGCAGACAGATATTTCCATGCTGCCTCTGACAGAGTCATTCTGTAACCACGTGAAGAGTCTTTTGCCCTCTATGGTTAAAAAGAGTTAAAAGAGGTTCCCACCATTCCTTCCAGTAGCTGGCCAAATTCATTTCCTTTGTCTCCAGCTTATGACATCTGCTTAGGTTCATATTCTTCTTTGGCCTCAAGACACAGAACAGTTATTCATTCATGCCCCCAATCACTGGAATCTACATCCACCAAAAGATCCACTCAACCCAGGGCATGATCCACGTAGGTTGGCAGACCTCCTTTTACTAAAGAAAAATGGTGTGGTCAAAAACAGAAGGATTATCCACCCATTTCTCCTCCACCTAAATAAAAATGACCACATTTATACAATAGAACTATCAAGGTTTCCATTCTAATCTTGATGGCATTACATTAAGCCTTGATTGATTCCTGTTATCCTGGGTGTCTTTCCTTACAGGAAACCTGTTGATACAGCCACCTTTTAATAGTTTTCTTTATACCGGAATGACAGGTTGTGTGATAGACAAGTGCGTGGAGGGGTGGCACTAATGGTTGACAAGCACATGCCAGCTGTCTTTGTCACTCGATACACCCTTGGGGGCCATCACCATCTGTGTCTCCATGGGTTATATCATCACTGCTTGCTCTCTCTACCTGTCTGCTGGAGAGACTTGTGATCAGTCAGACCTAGATGCTCTCACTGAACATGAGCCATGTCTCTTTTTAATTCTTTCATGATGGGCTCAGTATAATGAACACGAGTTTGTCTACACAGGTTAAATATTTGCACTATAACTTTTGATACAGTATGTTTATCACTGCATAATTTGGTAGACCTTTAGTAAAGATAACATGTATTTGTACACAACAAATCATATGTTTTTAATGTAATATTTTTACTAAAGATTTCTTTGTGAAAATTAAGTTTGTTTCTGTACTATTCTAAGTGCAAAGTGATTTCATGTTATGATTTTAAAAAAATCTATTCTTTGTTCCAAAAGTCTCAAATATTATTTGTATTACCTCTAAAACTTTCTAATTGCATTTTAATTGTTTGTTTTCACTGAGATTTTATGTACTTTTCTACAGTCTTAACTATAGGGGGCCTGTCACTTAACTAACCTCGTAACCAGTATAAAAAAAATGAAATATCTATAAATTATGCTTTTTATTTGCTAGAATGACTGCATATTATAACACAAAAATACAAATGTTTAGTCTAAGTAGCTAAAGTCTTATAACACTATATATTTATTATTATATTGACCTTCCAGTCATGTCTAGCTAACATTACATAATTTGCATTGACACAGTGCATGTTGCTGTATCCAATGATATGAAACTGACCTTTATTGTTCCCTGTCTTGGCTGTGTTTTAGTGGACTAGTATTTCTTATATATATATATATATTATTATTACTGTCTAGAAGTAAATTATTAAACTTATTTTTCTTAAAGCATAAAACAATAAATCATGCAATTATATCTTGTTGCTATGACCTTTGAACTAGGTTGCTGGTCCTTTTAAAATTTTGCATGTGGAGTATATTAAACAATTTTTTTAGGTTATATATATACACACACACTGTTGAATAACTAAAAATCATAAATAGCTATATTGATACCATAAAATTCCATTATAATTTATTAAGCTTAGTAACTAAGATATTAAAAAAATATGAAACTTTAAACAGACTCAAGACACAACCTACCTTCTTAAAATTTTGGTTTGAAAGTGCGTAATAGCCTTTTCACAGATTAAGATGGCTGAGAAAACCCCTAGGAAGACATTATAAGCTGTTGATTGGTTATTCATTTGTTACATATTGAAGTTAGTGTATATAATGGATCATTTTCAAAACTGGGAAAAGGTGAATGGGTCCACTGTGTTTGATTCAGTACGTAAGCCATATCTCAGCAAAATAAAAATATATTAGCTTCTTATTTTATATTCTAGTTTCTTAATGATAGTAATTCGAGTTCCTAATTTGTATGAAACTATAGACTTAGATGTTTGTGATTTCAAAATACTAATTTTAAACAATTGTGCACTCAACATACCATGTGACTTATTAAAATCTATATTTAGATGTGTTCTTTTAATATTCAAGTTTGATTTATAATCTACAATGTTATTCCAAACTTGTTGACATAAATTCATAAAATAGTAGTTCAATAAAATTTTGAAATACCACTCAAAAATGCAATGACTTTTGACCCATGACTCGTTGCAAAAGGGTTAATGGGCATAATTCCCTCTGAAGTGGTGCTGATATTGATGGGAATGGTCATTCCATTTTGAGTATGCTCTCATATCACCATCTTTTTCTCTTCATGCTTATTTTCATCTACCTTTTCTTTTCATTCTTTTACTGCAGTTGATCTTTCTATCTGCTCCCCCTTAACTTTTATCTCACTTTTCTTGGAGGGTTGACATTGAGCATCAGCATGAGCAAAAGCTTTTCTTGTGCATTTAGCACTTCTGTTTCATTCCCCACCTTCTTGGCCATCTAGTCTCGAGCAGAGTGATTATGTCTTTCCCTATGGACCATTCATCTCTGACTATAATTATCTCTTTACCCTGGTAGAACTCAAGCTTGTTCTTCATCAGTCTGGCAATGCAACAGTTGGATTTTATGACATTTATTATAAGATGCTGTACCATCTTTCTCCTACTTCTGTTGTTATTCTTGTTGTTTTTAACTGAATCTGTCAGGAAAATGTTTTTCCAGATGCTTGGCACCAGGCTGATGTCCTCCCTTTACTTAAGTCTCGGAAGGATCCCAAGATTCCTTCAACCTAGAGTCCAATTGCTTTGATCAACTGTCTCTGTAAGTTCTTAGAGAGGATGGTTAATGCTTGTTTTGTTTGGTTCCTCAAATCAAACAACCTATTGCCCACCTGGTGTTAGCTCTAATGACAGCTCTCCATCGTGGACCACCTGATTTTACTTAACTTCAATCAGAGAACAGCATCTTGTTTCCATATTCTTGGACCTTGAGAAGGCTTATGAGACTTTCATTCATATGGGTATATGGGTTGTGTGGTCTTTTACCAACTTTTGCCCAAAACATTTTTAATGGACAAGCAGTTCCAAGTTCGTGTAGGTTCAACTGTCTCCTATTCTTTTCCATAGGAACTTGGAGTCCTCAGGGCTATCTCTTGAGCGTTACACTTGTCAGTTTCAAGATTAATGCTATCACTTCACAATTTCCTCCTACTGTTGCAAACTGGCTGTATGTCGATGACTTTCACATCTCATGTCAGTCGTTCAGCATGAGGTTTATTGAGTAGCAGCTTTGAACTGCCCTAATTCATTTGTTGAAGTTGGTCACATCAACTGGTTTTTACCTATTCTTTTTCTAAAACCATTTGCATGCACTTTTGCTGCCATTGGGGTATTCACCCCAATCCCGAGCTCCTTCTCAGTGATGTTGTTTTTCCTGTGGTTCCTGAAGCAAAATTCTTGGAGATTGTCTTTGATCATAAGATGACCTTCATTCCACACATCAAGCAGCTATGTGTCAAGTGTACAAAGGAACCGAGTATTCTCTATGTCCTCTCTCACATTTCTTGGGGAGCTGAATGATGTGTTATGCTAAAGATCTATTGCATCCTTATTCATTCGAAGCTGGACTATGGGTTTCTGCCAGTACCTCAGCCTTGAAGATGTTTGGTCCCATTCATCATCTGGTGCTTTGGCTCTGCATGAGGGGTTTCTTCACTTCTCAAGTCCATAGTTGATACACCATGTCTCATTAACTTCCTCTTCACCTCCACTGCTTGCAATTGTCTTTACTATATATTTCAAAACTTCATTCTTCACTTCAGCTTCCTACCTGGAATTGTGTCTCCTTCCTCATTGGGCTATGCTTTTTCAGAATAGATAGTCTTCCATTCTTCCTGTTTTCCTTCGTGGCAGCACTTATCTCAATATTCTTAACACTCTCACTTTATTTGAAGTTTTACACAAAATTACAATTACTGTCAATGATTTAACCATACACAGCCATTCTTTTCATCCTGAACAACACTGAGTCCAAGGTCTTTCATGCAGAATTTTTCCTTCAGTGCTTCCTTTATAGTGATTATTTCATCATCGCTATCAGCAACCAAAATAATATCATGCACATATGCTGCAACTATTGCTAGATTTTCACCCTTCCATATGTAAACACATGGATCTGCTGAACTCTGAACAAATTCCAGCTCCATCATCTGTTCATGAAATGATTTGTTCCAACAGCATGGTGACTGTTTTAATTCATACAGTGATTTTTTCAGTTTACACACAAGGTTTTCCTTCCTTGGAATAGCGTAGCCTTCCGGTTGTTCCATGTATATCTCTTCATCCAGATTTCCATTCAGAAATGCAGTTATGACATCTATCTGGTGAATTTTCAAGTTGTTCTGCACAGCAAATGCAATCAAGGAGCAAATTAATGCATAGCACACCACTGGGGAGAAGGTTTCCTCGTAATCTAGACCATAATTCTGCGAGCAACCTTTGGCCACCAGCCTACTCTCGAACCTCTGTACATTTCCAGTATTTCCATACTTAACTTTGAACACCCACTTACAACCTATAGGTTTTCTTCCAGCTGGTAATTCCACCAGATCCCAGGTGTCATTTTCTTGTAAATACTCAAATTCCAGATCTGTGGCTGACTTCCACTTCTTTGCATTGTCATTTGGCATTACTTCACTTAATGTGCTTGGCTGTAACATACTGCATAAGTTTTCAGTGTGACAAACTGATTCATTTGCTGCTGCCATATCAGGATACTCATCATATCCATAGCAGATGGGGAGTTTCCTGTTTCTTGCTGGTCGTTCAGCTTTATCTTTAGCTTTAACTTCTGTTTCTTGGTCCACTATCTGTTCACTTGATGAGATATACTCATTTGTCACAGGCTCTTGACCAAATTCTGTTTCATTAAGGATAACATCTCGCCGTATGAAAATCTTCCTGGATTTTTCATCATACAGTCGATATCCCTTGGTGCAGTTATCATATTCAATGAAACGTACCTTCATAGACTTCATGTCTAATTTCTGTCTTGACGCATCTGGCACATGTGCATATGCAAGACATCCGAACACTTCTACATCTGATTTCTTCCCATACCATCTCTCATATGGCGTACTACCATCTTTTATTGCTGGTGCGGATACTCTGTTACCCACATACGCTGCAGTAGCTACAGCTTCTGCCCAGTACTTTCTTGGTAACTTAGCATGTGACAGCATGCTTCTTGCTGATACCACAAGAGTTCTGTTCCTTCTCTCAGCAACACCATTTTGTTCTGGGCAATACGCCACTGACATCTCATGATGAATGCCTCTTGACTTCAAACATTGCTTTAATAATGCTTAAACAGATGAAACTGTTTTAAAATTGTTAGCACAAGTAATCCAGGATATACTGAGGATTACTGTAGAACAGTTTTTTGTTGGATTGCACAGGATTTACATGGATACTTTATCACAAGTGCTGGGTGATTTGTTTCCTTTGTCTGGAAGCCATTGTGAAATACCAAGATAAACTGTAAGTAAAATATTGATTGACACACTATTTTCTCAAGTCATATAAAGGGAGAAATAGATCTAAATCAAATAAAGGAATATTACAGTTGTGGTTGAAATAGTTTGACAATGGAAGATAAAATATCACTTGATAAGTTGGGAGAAAATAACTGGGCCCATAACCTGTTGATACATGTTTATTCATTGAGAGCACATGTACAGAAAAAAATATTCCTAACTATAGGTGGCAGCACTTATCTCAATATTGTTAACAATAATTCACAAAAACAAAAATGCATATAAACGTATATCTACAAAGATATACACACAACTATTAAGCAATAGAAGTTCCTGTGATTTACGATAATAGTTTGTAATACACCTCAGGTCAAGTTGTCCTGAGATCTTTGCATTGTGAGGTTAGTTGGCCCAAATCAAAATACAAGTATGTTAGCCCTATAGCAACAAGTTTGTCTATACATTTGCACATGTTAAGTATTTGAACTATAACTTTTGATACAGCATGTGTATCTCCACAAAATGTAGAAGACTTTTATTAAAGATTACAATATTTTGTATACAAAAAAAATCATATTTTTTAATGACGGTTTTACTAAAGATTTGTTTATGAAAATAGAGTTTGTTTCATTACCAGTCTTGACTTCTGAAATATTTAACTGTTTTCATATTATGATTATAAAGCTTTTATTCATCCCAAAAATCTCAAATATTATTTGTGTAATATCTAAAACCTCCTAAATACATTTCAAACACTTGTTTTTGGTGAGACTTTATATTTTGTTATTTTCTATACTCTTAACTATGGAGAGAAAGTCACTTGACCAACTTTTAAAATTAAGAAATTAAAGTTTGAATTATAATTTACAATTTGGTTCCAGACTTATTAACTTGTAAAGTAGTAGCTCAATAACATTTTGAATGCAAATCAATAAATGTGATGACATGCTCTTTGACCTGTTACTGTTCAAGAAAGGGTTAATCTCCATTGTTTTACAGATAAATAAATGCATGCTACCACATCCATTCTGTTTTCTTTATACCAATGTATGACAGGAACACTGTCTGAGGAAATAAATAACCAAAGCATGTGTTAAGCTTGCTTGTAGATATAGTTGCTATCCTGACATTTTGGTATATGATAAATTAGCTAAAACTTGCTTTTAGATGACAAAATCATTTTATTACACACAAACTTGTTATACCTGTGATGGTAAATCTTATGTTACCTATATATCATTTTCATATGTGCTAAATTGTAGTGTGACTATCATCACATTACTGTGATATTAGAACTGATATGATAATCTCTTCTCAATTAAATGGTAATATTACTGATTTGGATTTAAAAATTTTAATGTTAAAATGAATTTTAAACAGATATTTAAATCAGAAGTACTTTCAAACCCACTCTATCACAACTTGTATATATTTTGGTTTTCCCTCACAACTGCAACTTTTGATTATGCAGGAAATTAGAGCTTATGTAAGTTTAGTACATAGCTGTAAGACTGATTTTATCAAAATTTATTAGTGCAATTAAAATGTTAACTTTCAGCTACTTGTAATAATGAAGAAATAGTTCTTGATTTTTACAACAGGTCCCTGGAATTGGTCCAGTTCAAGAACAGTTGCTCCGAGCTCTAGGAATAATAACTTGTTGGGATCTCTGGAAGCAAAAGGCAATTGTTTCTCTTCTTTTTTGTCCAAGCTCAGTAAAATTCTACATGAGAGTTGCTATGGGACTAGGCAGTATTGAAGTGAAAAAGTAAGTTAGAATCACTTTGCACATGCATGTGTGTGTGTGTGTGTGTGTGTGTATATATATATCTGTTTGTTTTCGGTTATGTTCCTACAAGTTTTTAAGAGTTATGTAATAAGGTAAAAAGGCCCATGAAGAAAGTAACAGTAAGAAAAATGCAATGTTTTTGAACCTATATTCAGATTAAGAAATTGTTATATTTTGTAGGAATGACCAAAACCATTTTAATTTGATTAAAAAAAAAAAAAGCCTGTAATACGTGTCATATTTTTCATCTCTAAAAATCAGATTGTTAAGTGAAATTTTTCTTGACCTCTAAGATATTTAACTGTTTTCAACATATTTCAGAAGACTTCCAGTTGTAGTGTTTGAGTTTGTGAAACTATTATCAATAACTTTCAATTTTTGTAGATGAGTATTTCATCTAGTCAGAATACTATCAATAGTTTGTTTCTTAATGTGTAAAGGAAGTATTTTATTTATTTAAACTCATATCTGCAATTTTTGTTTCATAATTTTCAAAGATAGTATACAAGCTAATCAAAATGCTCAGCTATTCAAATGATTAAGAAGCCTCACCTCACCACATCTCATTCCTGTTGCATTGTTTCTGACATTCATCTTGACAATAATCCTGCAGCGTAGTTTCCATTGCAAAACACTGCATCAAAAGGCTGTTATGTCAAAAATACATTACAACTGTTTGCTGGCTTTCCATAATCTGTGTAGTGTACAGTTATGGCTGTCTCCCAGTACCCACTTCAACAGCCTGATCACATGGAAAATTCCATAGGTGATGTATGTATTTTTATGGAATAACATAGATACCTCTTTCATTCTCCAAATGCTTGAAGTATGTGACAGCTGAAAATAAAAAGGTTGTGGAAACAACTTGAGTGCATGCAGGTTTTGTTGGGTTATTTCATGATTATGTTATATACTGTTATTTGAAATAAATGGAGAGGTTTTACCAGTGACTTCTGTATTTGTGGATTCTCACCTGTTACAAGACACTGCATTTTGCTTACCATAGTTGGTGTACAACTTGTTGCAGGTCTCTTTTTGGATGTTCCTGATGCCATAGAATTATCCATATATTCCTTTGTTTTCCAGTGTCATTAAATACATATTTTTTATACAGAAATCCTATATGAACATGTGTATGATCTCAGGGTATGAATATATACTGTGTTGGAAAGGACTGTTGATATCCTTTCCAAAAATAATCAGTTTTTGAAGGCATCACACTACCTACCTATGTGGAAATTCTGATAAATGCCATTCCATGACAACTTTATATTGACTTTATAATTTGCATATTCAAATTTGTTTTTGTATGACATACTCAACCCTTGATATTATCAGTAGGTCTTATTTCTTTACTTTCGAAGGTTGTATGTGATCTGATAAAACTAAGTAGACTATTTCTTAACTTTTAGTTACTTAACATGTTCACTGCTTTGGATGCACTTGAGCATGTTTAGCATGTGTTCAAAGTGCTCATGATGCATTATCTATCCTTAATTGTTTACTTTTTTGCATATTATTAGTCTATGTTCTTTGTGCATTATTTAATTAAATAAAAATTTAGTGAATTACAACCATTAGTATAAAAATAGAAAGTAGGGTTAACTGCCAGCAAGAAAAAAGATTGAATAAGTAGTACTTGATTCCTTGTTTTTCCTATTTATTCTTTAGTTATTATTATAAAAAATAACTAAAACATAAAAATTAGGGATCTTTTAAGGTTATTTATAATTGAAGTATGTAAAATAAGTAGTAATAATAATATAATAATGTTTCACAAGGCACACACATAAGTAGCTTGTGGGTAATGTAATTCGATAGTGTATTGCGAGTTGCTCATTCCCTGAGTGATTTACAACATATGATGGCATGAACAATAGTTGGACACATTTCATAAGGCAATAAAGTTTAGTTATAAATAGATGTATACTGATGTTACAAGCTTAAAATTGTTTTAAGTTACAATTTTAAGTCATTCTAGAAAGAAAAAAATGATAGTTTAGATTTTTTGTTCTTGTTGTGGTGGTGACAGTGGTTACGAGTTCAGTCAAATTGAACAATCCAATATAGAGTTAATGTAGAAAAAATAACAGATAAAATATAGTTTTATTGAAAACATGTTTGAAATGTATTTAGAAGGTTGTAGAGATTACATGAAGGAAATTTCAGAGTTTTGAGATGAATAACATGTTTTTAATCATAACAAGAACATTACTTTGCAAATGGAAAATTTAAAACAAGTACTTAATATATTCATGGACAAATCTTTATTTTAGTTTATTAAAAGTACTTTACTAAAGAATATGATGTTCTATTGTATGTGAAAGACTTGTATGTTAATTGAAAGACTCAAATTTTGTGAAGATATACACACTGTGTTAAATGTTAGAAGTGCTAAATCTGTAAAGACTTTAAACAAGTACAAAGAGGTCACATGGTAGGTAAAATTGGCCAAGTCCATGTTGAGAGAGTTAAATTGTTGTTCTTTTCTCTTCATTAAGTAAGATATTTATTATTATTTGACAAAATCTAATTTTCCATATATGTGTCATGGAAAGAAATGACCATCACAAAACTTTGATTCCTTAAGATCAGTTAACATATTTTACAATTTTTTGTTCTGTAATATGCAAGTACTACACTTTTCTCTCTATAGTATACATTTCCTGTGTACGAAGTTTAAGAATTTTTGAAGTTCTAATTTTAGAGCATGCTAAATTCAGTTGAGGTTGTGCAGTACTCCATAAAGACTTTTGATGTAAATAAACTGCAATTACTGAAAATGAAAATTATACCAGTTTAACTGTAAGTTTAATCACTTATCATACTGAAATTGTATTCCACTCAGATGGTCCTTAATAGGACATTCATATTAAGAAAAGCAAGCACTTAGTAAATGCAGCAAAACACCACCAAAATAAGTAAATTTTTAGCAGTAAGTTTTCATTTCAGTAGTAGTTGTAACTTTCAGATAGTTACTGTAGAAATGATCAATAAAGTTCTTTTAAGAATTGTCTCTCATACTTTTTGCACCTATATAGGTTTTTTTTTGTCTTTAAATCTTGTGAATATGCAAATACATAATATATATAAATACTGGCAAATACTGTATTTATTTTGTAAACACAACTTTTATATATGATTACATTTTCATGTATAAATGGATATGCATCTCATATGGATTGTTTATATGCTGAATTTAGCTTAATGTGTTATTTTTGGAGGTGGACCAGTCAAGGATCTTACCTATTATATATAGCATATTTGAACTGACCTTGTATTATGAGGATGTTTTGCAACTGTTATATAACATAGATATTTCCAATACAATATTTTACCCACTTCTTATAGAATAGCTTTTCTCAATTAGTATTGTCCTCTGTAGAAACAAATGTTCAACATTTGCTACTAGCCTTTCATATTCTGCTTCTGCATATCCACATGTAAGTAATTAAGCAGCAACTCTCCCCCAAAGAGGTGTTTGACACAACTACCATGACCAACACCCTCTCCATATTAACTTATTAACCACTTCTCATTTGGCAGTACAGATATACTTGTTTTTGCTCACAAATTGGTCAGTGTTTTCCTTAGTTTTTCTTTATTATGTTTTTCTTATTTTTTTGATTACAGGGTTTTTTTACTAATGTATTGTGGATCCCACTGTGGTGGGTGGATGACTGACCAGGTATGTTGTTTTGTTTTTTTTAACATCTGCACTGTTCTTCTTGTGACCATGCTTCATGTTAATAATGTTGTACATTTTTTTAATGCAAATCTGACATACACTTCCAGATATCACCAGGTTTTTTTTGTTTTTTTTTGTTCAAATACCATCTATGCCATAACAGTTACATAGCAGGATTAGGTTATGCACATCATAGAGATGGTTTGTTACATAAATATGTTTATCCCAGACAGTACACTCATGTGACACAGATTCTTATTACTGTGTACCTGCTATACATTTCCATGTATTGCCAGGTGTTGCTCAATTGACTCTGTCAGCATGGTAGTTCTGCTTTTCTAAATAGGATATAGTGGTTACCTACAGCACTGCCTCCGGGAATACAGTCTTCCAGACTCTTCAGTTCCTTTTTTCTCCTTTCTTTCAGTGTAGTATGGGAGTCCTTGCAACTTGCCAGTTCCTAACCACTGTAAATCTTGTGCTTCTGAAGGCCTGTTTTCCTGTGTGATACATTTGCCATTCAGTTGAGAGTTGGGTAGTGACACTGTGCTGGTGCTAATAGCATACAGCACTTCCTTCCACAGGTGTGATGTACAATTCGATGTGCTGCCAGATTTTGATTGTAGCACTTTACTGTGTTAAGATATGTCTGACAGGTTGCTTTTTCCCACAGTAGTATTCCTCCCTCCACCATCCTCTAGATGTGCACTCTAAAATCTGTGTAAAGCAGTTTAGTTCTTGAGAGAGAAAGCGTTTTATGCAAATCCCATCTTTTTCACTATTAATGCTTTCTAGGTGTGTGTATGTTATTTTTACTTTGCATTTAAATAGTAATTTACTATTTTTATTTATTTACATATAACTGACTATTTGCAACAGTCCTACCACTATATAGTCAGTAAACAGATACTTTGCTGAAGTGACTTATTTCACCTGCAATAAATTGTTTTACCTGTTCGTTTGAATATTAGATCTACAAATCTCTTGTTTTCATGTGTGTAAGCTAAGTGAATCATCTGTTACCATAGTTACAATAAAATATCCTTTTATAGTGACTCAACCAGAAAAAGTAAGAGTGTTGAAGAAACATTTGGTGAAGTTTGTGTGCCCAAGAAACTTTACAGTAAATGTGAAGAACTGTGCAGAGAACTAGCTGAAGGTCTCCAGTCAGAGGGCATGATGGTACTGAATATTGTGATGTTGACGGAAAGCAATTTATTTCAGACAGTAAAGTATAATACTGCATATATTTTGCAAATGATAAAATCTCTATCAGTTAATTAAATTGGAATTCAATGGGTGCTTATATATTAATTGCAAATAAGCTCTAATACCTTTATTCCATGTAAAATATGAGTTATACTGTTATTCATTATAATTATTGGTAAGTATATTTAAATTATATCAAATTACAAAAATTAAATTTTAAAAGAAGTCACCAAAGTTCAAGGGTGCATGGAATTTTTCATATAGTCTCTAAACATGGTGTTTAATAAGTTATATGTAATATGACTGTTGCATAGATAAATAGCTCTTTCCTGAACAAGTGAACTGTTAAAGAAATATTTTACTGATCTCTCCCCTCAGATACATTATGGTACCATATTAAGAATAAAATTTAAAAATGACATTTTTCAGCAAAGGATAAAAATCTATATTGGATATTTTAGTCAATTAGTCTTGGTAAATAAGTTATCATTGTTGTAATAACTAGCCCTGATGATTAATCAGCCGAATATTTAATAAAGATTTTGTCTTTCATTGTGCTAAAAATCTTTTTACAATTAATTGAATAACTCAGTTTAAAGTGTTACCAGAATAAAATTTTGATCTAAGCATCTGTGATTTTTTTGATAAACTCATTAGTGTTATACGTTTTTCATATTATTGATTAATTGAATTTTGTATTTTAATTTGCTAAAGTTTAATAGATTGTAGCAGTATTTTTGTATCTTTTTACGTGAGTGCCTCACAATTGACAAGGTGTTTAACCCTAATGAAATGGGTTCAATATAATATACACAAGTTCCTATAAATTATTGCACGTATTAAGTATGTATACTGTAACTTTTAATGCAATATGTGTATCTTTACAAAATTTGTTAAACTTTTAATAAACATTACAAGTCAGTTGTAGATAGAAAATTAATTTTTTTAATGAAGTGTTTTTACTAAAGAGTTATTTGGGAATATATAGAGTCTGTTTTGTTACTACTCCAAGTGTGAAGAGGTTATCATGTTGTCATTAAAAATACTATTTTGTCCCAAAAATTTTAAATTTTATATATGAAATCTCTAGAACTTCCTAAATACATTTCAAATGTTTGTTTTCAGTAAAACTTTATATCTTATCAGTTATTTAATGATGTACTTGATTGTTCAACTTGTAGACAAATCCTCAAAGTATAATGAAAAGACAAGTTGTAAAATTAGAAATAAAATATGCAGCTCTGCCCCTTTTTTATTATTATTGGTTATAAAGTTTTAGTGCACTTCTGTAAAGAGTACTGCTAAACATTTCATATTTATTTTCTGTATTTATTTTACTGTCAACAAAGTAGACATTAAGCAATAAATCCCTGCTTGTGTCAATAGGTTGTTCATGAGACACCACTCTAATACAATACCCTTGAAAGCAATAAAGCATGCTGACAACAGGAACAACAGGATTTGTAATTTAGTAGTTTGTGTGTGAATCCTACAGTATTTACAACAAGACTTTTCCAAAATTACAACACTGCATTTTGAATCTGTCAAAACATCTACCATGTGATTCAGTGCCAATACAATAAATATTGCAAAAGGAGTGTTTAGAATTCTGCAATATAAGTGCATAAAGGTGTTATTTGAGCACATGCTTACAAATTCCTGTTTCCATTTTCAGTACTTAATTATCAACCCATAAAAATTCATCACACTTGTTTAGTTTTGCAAGCGTTTTTGTTATTGACCCTTACCTTTAAGCAAGTAAGTAATCATTTATAACATATATTTACAGAATCTTTATTCGGTAAGTTCAGCGTACAGTTGTTGATCTAGTTTAGCTGTTTCTGTATCATGTACTGCTTCTGGAAGTATGATGCACATTGCAGAATGTATATACATGTAATGTTTTTTTTTCTTTTAGAAGTGGATAAACATTCAATAAAGAAGAAAGGTGGAAGAGCTGAAAAAGAAGAAAAATCTCTTTCTCAGAAAGAGATTGAGCTTCTTTTGAAACTTTCTTCCTCATCAGAGGAAGAAGCAATTCAGTCAGAGGAATCATTTGTTGAAGTACCTAATGCTTCAACTTTAATGCCTCTAACTGAATGTTTACAAGCTCAAATGGTCACTAATTATAAAACCAGCTCTTTTTGACTCTGCCTTATGGACAAATTAAGGTGTAGCTGGTGAAAATCATTTGGATAAGGATGTTATGGACTTGTCATAGTCTGGTGCATTACAACAAACACCACCACAAGAAAGAGGCAGAGCTAAGAGGAGTAGGGGAAGGGTAGAACTCCAGTGAATGTTAGCATTGATTCTTCCACACAGTAGAAGCCTTTTTTATGTAATAATAATAATAGTTGGAAATTGGTGAAGATCACAAGAGGAAAACACCAGATATCTCCATTCAGCAGAGGTGAACCTGTTTCTCAATGGGTAACCTCTTTGAATAAACCAATTGAATTTTTCAAACTTCTTTTTACAGTAGAAGCTCTGAACTTAATTGCAGTTAAAATGAACAGATATGCACATGAAAAAGAAGTACACGAAGGTGAACCTATTTGGATAAAAGAAAATTGTAAAGTGGTCAGATGTTAGTGTTCAGTATAGCTTACTTTGGTCTAGTTACAGTTATGGGTCTTAAGTCTCATGCTTCTATTTATGATTATTGGTCTACCTATCTTCCCTTTCATAATGATATATTAGGAGTATATTTTCTAGGGATATGTTTTAGTTATCCATGAATATTTATGTTTTAATTACTATTAATACTGGCCCAAACCATGATAAACGTTTTAAGGTAAGACCTGTCATAGACCTTTTTTCTAAAATCCTTCATTTCCTGCTATTCTCCTAACAGTGAACTGTGTAGAGGAGCAAATGTTGAGTACAAAATGGTGGATTGATTTCCTCCATTACCTGCCAAAAAAAAACAGTCAAGTGGGATGTCAAGTTCTGGGTCCTGGCAGATGCTGTAGGTGGATACTGTTTGAAATTCAAGATTTACACAGGCAAGGAAGGAAGAATATCAGCCAGAGGTTTAGCAAACAACATTGTCATGTATAGCTAGGGAAGCACAATTTTTTAAATGTGGAAGTTTGACAGAAGTAAAGCAGATGGACAAACACATCTACTCCCTTTCTACTTTATACTTCAGTGCTACGAAAGGAGTAGACATCATTGACCAGTTCCTCAGCTATTATTCAACTGGATAAAGGTCAATGAAATAGTACAAAAACTGTTTTTTCTGGGTTTTCAATTTAATCAGAGTCAATGCTTTTATTCTATACAAGACAAAGACCAGTCAGTCTGAATTATCACAGAAATCTCGTTGAGTCTCTACTTAAGAGCAGACCATTTCTTCTGGTATTCTGCTTGCAAAAATTGCACAGGACTCTTCTCCTCTTAGGCTCACTCTTGACATTCATTATCCACATTTGACAAACATGGTAAAAAAGAAAAAATAAAGACTGCCTTACAGGCAACAGGATACTCAAAGTGTACACTGTGTGCTGAATTATCAAAGCTGATTTATTTTGCATGTTATAATAACATAATAATTCTTAATGGGCCTTACTACATAACCGTACAAAGTGGAGGGTGAAGAAATGTAATTTTTGGGGGCTTTAAATGCATGTTTTGGAAAGACATATATATTAAATTACTCTACTAGTATACCCAAAACATCTACAACTTGTGTGGATTTATAAATAAAGTATGTATGTGTTTAAAAGTATCACAGCTTGGTTATCACCATTTAATAGTCTTGGCAAAAGTATTCTTTTGTCTTTCAAGCTCTTTACAAACAACTTTCAGAATCATGTGAAGTGCAACCTGTCCTTTTTATTGATTATAAACAGACCCTTAATAAAAGTAGGTGGAACTAAAGAAGGGGCTTGGAAAGAATGGAGGATGAGGAGTCACTCTAGCTGATTTGCCAAAAAATTCAATGTAGAAGTCTAGTGGAAATCCTACAGTACCTTAAGATCCATTCTGGTAAAAAACAAACAGCAACCTACCAGAGAGAATCTCAAAAATGTCACCTATGAAATTCCATGTTCCTGCAATGTTACATACATTGGAGAAACAAGAAAAAAAACTCATGACAAGAATAAAAGAACATAAAGATAGCAGAAGACTCATGAAAACACAAAATTCAGCCATTACAGAGCACGCCATGTCAACTTGACACAGAATAAACTGGAAGAAAATTAGATTCATCGACAAATTCTGGAAGATAAGAAAAATCAAAGAATCATTTTATATTAACATTATTAAATCTTCACTTAATAGAGATTCCAGACTAGAGGTGAGTAACCTGTGGCTGCCATTGGTTGAATCTATAGGAAATCTCTCCTCCAATCAGAAACACGCTTTCCACAATCCACCAGGACACTAAAAGATCATCAGCACCTACACACACACTAACTTGAAGACAAAAAGCTGAAGGCTTTCAAAATGTCGTCCTCTATGCTTGTGTCTCCACAACAGGCAGTTGCCGTCCATTCTACGAAGTTTCATTGTGAATACTCTGCCTAAACAATCTATGAAAGAAGTCCTCTGTTTATTTCAATTCTCATGTCTATCAACCTAATAAGAGCAACTTTTAAGTAACTTAACTCTTTAAAACACTGCTATTTTAAAATCTGAAAATAGATAGCTGCAATTCTAAATGAAGAGCATGCTTCAGAATTTTATTTTTTGTTACTATCCCATGTGTAACTTTTACAGTGTTTTTAGAAATCTTATAGTATGTTTCATGTTTGTTGATTCGTAATATAATGTCTTTTTATAGTCTTTAAAGGTTACATTTCTTGGTGATTAAATACTCAGTGTTATGAGTAATGCTTCCAGACTGACAGGCTCATACAGCACTCATCCAGTATTTGTGGTATGGTTCAAGCAATCATCTATCAGTGTCATATTTGGTAGTCTGTACAGTCACCTAAGTTTAATTGTTAATTAAGTGAAAGTGCAAGTTGCTAACTATTACAGTTACACCTTTCACTGTTTATGTTTTTTAAGATTTCATTTATTAGTCCATTGTTTTGGTTTAAAATAAAATGTGCATTAAAAAAGTGGTTCTCAAACGTTTTCCAACTAAAGACCAGCTAATTCTAGTCCCAAAATTTTACAGACTGCTTCTTGCAATATTAGCTTTGTAAATTACTTGTTTATTACATTATAAAACAATATAGTTTAGTAGCTGTATTTTAAAACTTTTTTTCAACCATTTTGCAGACCAGCTGTATCCTTGTGAACTGTTACCAGTTTAGGACTGGCAGTTGGGGATTGCTGCATTATGAGATGTGTCATGAGGATACTGACATTTGTTCTTTTTTCATGCAATTTGAAAGCAACCCCCAGCTAGTCCTGATCCATCTCCTAGGCCTATGTCCACTACCAGAGCCAGAGCAATGATTGGGTTGAGGTAGATCTGCAAGATGGGTCAGTCACAAGTAATCACTTTGTGTTTTTGCCAAACAACAGCTAATATTCTGATGTACAAAATAACATCAATGATAACTTAGTACCCCTAAATTATTAAGAGCTATGTTTACAGAAGATATAAGTAATACTCTCATCACTATCAGTGAGTACAGTAAAGCATAAATTGAAAGAAAATGGCTGCTCAGAAATGGTTGAGCATTTGTACAGGAATCCCTTTACTCATTACGAGCTTCTGAAATTTCTTGTGATGTCAGTGAACATCAGTAAGTGATCAACATTTGATACTACTTTGTCATATTCCAGTCTCTCTACACACCCTTCTGTCACCAAACGTTAAACAGGAAAAAGTTTGAGGCTACTTATATTCAACAATGCTTCATGTGGGTACCATTGATGATAAAGGGAAAAACAAAATTAAGAAAATTGAAATTTTGTAAGATATGGTGATAATTATTAGGACATCATTAAAATAATTTTGGCAGAAAGTGCAAAAACTGTAAGTTTAAAGAGTTGTTGTATCTTTTTTTTTTTCTGTTATGACCTCTTTACTAACATAGCTGGCTACTGTATTCCATTCAATTGTTCTTGTGTTATTAGAAACCTTATGTTATCATGTATTTCTCTCAGGAAAATATGAAATTTGATAATAACTGTTCGATACCAATTGTTGCACTTTTAAACTCTGCAATGGTGTGATCCAAATAATGCTTTTTACATCATTTTTATAGGGTGTGCTTTGCCTGGATAGTTATCACCCTGGTTCCAGTGTCACTCAGTATAACAGTGTCTGATAATGACTCATTAGTCATCACAGTTTTTCAAAATTTATTTGTTGGCTGTACCATAGATATTTCACCTCATGATATTCCAAATAAATATGGATATTGAAAGCTCTTGCCTTATTTGCATTATGTGTAACTGGATGGCTTTGAGTCAGCAGTAACTCTTTTATAACCTCTTTGGTTGTTTGATAGCTTTCCTGACTGTTGAACTGAGACTTCCTCATAGGTACAGAAGTTCTCAGTGATAGCATTCATCTTTGGGTGTAGTTTTGTCTCAAAAGTATGTAAGCCCTTTATTCTTGTTTCACAGTTGCAAACAAAGTCCCTACTACTGTTGAGTCATGTTTCTTTCCAGAGATAATATTGAACAGAAAATTTATCTTTTGCAACTAAAATGTTACTCTGGCAAAAACTTATCTTTAAATTCATTTATTTGTTCAAAGCACTGATACTTACTGATAAGAAGGGATTAGTGGACAAGGGAACAAAACAGACATGCTACAAGGTATGAATTATATTTCTAAAGAGAAAGGGAAGAGTATCATTGATGTGTTGTTAACAGCAATTAAAGAAATTTTCTGAGTGAGTTTCATTTTGCTTTTAAAAAATAATTAATAGTGAATCATTTCCAAACATAACAGTTATGTTTATATTTTAGGGAAAAGTTGTTGGGTTGAAGATAAAAACAGTGAAGTTTGACCTCCGTACAAGAAGTATGTCTCTTCAGTATCCTACATCAGACTGGAAAAACATTTTTCATGTTGCTAAGCATTTACTCTCAATAGAACTAACTCTAGCTCATCCAAAACCACTTAAGCTGCGTCTTATGGGTAAGTTAAAATGATAAATATGTCAAGTTGGTTTTCATGTCTGGTAAAACTTTTCTGTTTGGTAACATTGTTACAAAAGTTTTAATTTTTTAAGCAATTTGTGATATGATTATAGTTAAGGTATAAAACATTCTATTTACTAGTACAAGAAATGTTAAGTATTGTATGGATATGGATATTTTAAGTAACATACATGTTTTATTGTATGAAGACATTAAAACTATATTTGCATGCATAAATGTATTAAATATTATTTGACTGTTTCTTACATGTATGAAAGTATTGATTTTGATAAGTACAGTTTGATTTTTAGTAATATGTATTAAAATGCCTCATTGAATGTACATGTTTGTAAGTTTTAATGAAAGTGTTATTTCTGAGACATTACATCACCTCCTTACACAGAATAGCTTGGTCTCGTGTACATCTGTCTTTCTGACTTGTAGGCCATTTTGATTGAGCTAACTTGCACCTAAAAGTAATGTTTAATGTGAACTGTGTTAATACATAATAAGGTCATCATGCAACAGTAACCTTCCACCAGTAGGAGAGTGATACATCCTGCTTATCCAAAACTTTTCAACAAGTGCTTACACTCAAAAGAACTTCATTCTTATTCTAGGCATTATTTGGAACAGTCATATTTTTAACTTGTTAATTAACTATGCATGATTTGGGGGTATCATTTTGATTTTGTTTAAGGTTACTGTGCACCAGGATTTCTTTTTAAGTTTTGTCATAACTTTAAGAAATAATGGTTAAGTCCTTGAAGAGAGATTTAATTATGATAGGGTCTTTAGAAAGTATTGCATAATTCTTTAGTACATGTTTGTTCTCTCTGTTAGTATAACTCACTATTAACTACTACTTCCACTTTCAATATTTCAAAAATTAATTAAAGCATTCAGGGTGTTACAATTCTGTAGTGCTGATACTACTGCTCTATACATAGTTCATCTGCTTCTGGAATTTGTTGGGTCAGGGTACTTTATGAAGTAATGTATGTCTGCCTCAGTTTTATCTCCATGATCTTCATTGGGCTTCTTTCTTTGTACAGAAATTTTCAGTAATGTTCCCAATTTTCTGGAAAAATGAAATCAATCTTCAGTTTCTCATCATTTCTCACCCTCATCCTTCTGTCTCTCTTCTTAGGCCTACTCAATACAGATCTTCCCTTTTTATTATTCTTCTTCCTAGCCTTCTATTTTGTGACATTAAGGTTGTTGCTTATCTCATTGGTGACTTTCCTGTTCCCACTGGATGTCCCACTGTCTTTCTTTGCCAGATTTTAGTCTCCATATTTGGCCAACAGCAGATGGGTTCTTCAGGTTCTCACCCATTGCATATTTGTCCACTTCTTTTACTCCTCTTTCTCTTTTTCATGTTTCTTTTCCTCCTACTTCCAACTGTATTTATCTTCAGCATCTTAAGAATGTCACAGAGAGAGTATGTAACCCTACTCTGGGATATCACTCTCATTTCTTTACAATTCTTAAGAAAAAAGCTGGTGTCCAGTTATTGACTTGTTATCTTTGAACTGGTTTTTCATCATCCTGCAGTTTCAATAGTATTTCTTTCACCTAGGCTGTGGATGACCAAGGTTGACGTTTAAGGCACTTTTTTTTTATACATTGTGATTGCCATCCTCCAGACAGTTTCTGTGTTTCATCCATCAGAATTAAATTTTCAAGTTTTGTGCTCTTCCCTTTGATGTTGTTCATGCTTCTTACATCTTCAATCAAGTTGTGGAGGTATTTGCCAACCATCTTTGCAAATTGAGGCTGAGGTTCCATTATTATTTGGGGAATTGGTTTTTCTTGCCCCCTTCTTGAGAGGACTCCTCTTGTCCCTCCATTTTTCATCAGGCACTGCTCAGCTTGTTTGATTAGTCTGGCATTTCAAATCTTTTTCTCACACCTACTAAATATTTGGTACATATAGGTGTACTGTCTTTTTAACTCTTCATCTCTTTGCTTGTGTGAAATAGATTGTCTTATCATCAAGATTTACACTTTGGGTGTTAGACACTTTTGCTTTTGGGGACTCTGGTTTCACTAAAACCATTCATTTCTTCAGGCCACACACAAAAATGCTCTTCCTCCAGTGGAATTTTATCAAGATTCATTGTCTTCACTAATGCACCTCCTCTCCCCTCTTTTCAAGGACTTGTCTCAGTGGCTCAACCATGTCAATACTTCAGTGAGTATCCCCTTACTGCCCACCTGAACCAGATCTCCATGTTTTACAGATGCTTCTTTGTTTGGCTGTTGTGCATCTTTGAACAATAACATAATTTTGGGTATGTAGATTTCAGAGGATTGTTTACTTCACATCAGTATACATGAACTTATAGTTAATTAGGCATGTTCCCATTTTCTCTTTTTTCTTAAACCTTGTCAAGTCCAATTAAATGTGCCTAGTTGGCTTACAAAATCCTGATTTTCTCTGCTTTGTTTGTTGTGCATGCTAACCTGTGAAGGGAGTAAATGACCCTCGTGGTTAAGAGATCCAACCCTATCACATCACTTTGGCCTTGAATTCCTGTGGACGGGTGGCCTTGGAGTGCCCCCACCCCAGGGCCAGTCGGCTAGTCCGCTTGGGCTAGGTCAACCAAGTTCTGGTGTTGGATGTTTTCAGCAGGTATTTTGGCATTGTATCTGATGCTTGAATATAGTGCTCATGAAACCCTGGCATTGCTGCAGTGTCCTTGTTTGGCACTGTAGTGAATCACCTCATAGAGCTTCATGGTGGGTGAGGTCAGTGAGCACCCAAATATTTGTTCTTTATTATGGATTCCCCAAATAAAAATAAAAGAGTGAAAAGCAGTCCATAGGTAAATGACCACATCTTGAAGATTCTGAGCAGCAATTTTCAACCTCTATAACACCTGTACCTCATTTTCTTACAGTACATTCTCTTTCAGACAAATCTTTAGGGAAATGTCTCCCTTTTTTATTCAGAAGGGACTAGTGGGACTTGCTGGCCCCTCTAAGTCATTAAAAACTTTGCTCGGGTAACACATTGGTGGAAACATCCACTTATAAACACTGTGAACTCCTTTTGCAAGGTCATTGGGAACACTCCTCATGCTACTTTGAATTTACCACGAGGAGTTATTGTTGAGAGGTATTTGAAGAACATTCCCAAGTCAAAAATCTTGGTGTCTCCACCAAAGGAATTTCTGCAGTGAGGCATATCTCCACTCACAATGGAATTATGATGCTGACCAGTGTCCTAATTTTGATGTTTACATCACTGCATCCAACTGCCACCATTTGCTAGAATCTTCTTCCAACAACAGAGACCTGCCCAATTGACCCAGGGCAGGATCCATAGAGGTGAATAGACCTCCCTCAAATAAAGGAAAAAGACATGGTTGAAAACAGAAGGGATTTCCATGCAATTTGCTTACGTATAAGTATAAATGGCCACTTCGATACAGTAGGACTATCTAAGTTTACGTTCTAATCTCAATGACACCAAAGCACTGATTGTTTCTTACCATCCCGTATGTCTTTCCTTACTAGAAACATTTCTGAAACCTGCCTATACTGTCATATTTCAGCAGATTTCTTTGTACAGAAATGATAGGTTGTGTGATGGATGAGTGCATGGAGGAGTGGCACTGTTGGTTGATCAGCATGTACCCATCCTGTTTTTACCACTCGACGCACCCTTGAAGGCTGTAGCCATCCATGTTTCCTTGGGTTGTACCATCACTGTCTGCTCTCTCTCCTTGTCTCATGCAGAGTCCTATGATCAGTCAGACCTTGATGCTCTCATTGAACAGTTGCCATCTCCCTTTTCACTCCTGGGGAACTTTAATAGACATAATCCCCTCTGAAGAGGTGCTAATACTGATGGGAGGGATCCCTCCATAGAGCATCTCTTCTCATAACACAACCTTTCTCTCTTCAATACTGGTTCTTATTACTTTCATGCACCTAGTCAGTCTTTTACTACTGTTGATTTCTCAGTTTGCTCCCCTTCACTATTCTCTTACTTTCCATGGAGGGTTGACAGTTACCCACAAGACAATGATCATTTTCCTATCATTTTGGAAGAGATTGGCTGTGGTCAAAGCTACTTGACCCATGTTCCCCAGTAGAAGCTGAATTAAGCCAACTGGCCCTCTTTCACAGTTCTTGTGAAATATGATCCTATCATCATCTGTAAGCCATCAATAGACAACTACGTGACAGCAGTGACTGACTGTATTATCCAGGCAGCTGCTCAGTGTATTCCTACAACCTCGACACACTTTCCACAATATCCTCATACATGGTGGAATCCTGCATGCCACATGGCATGGAAGGCTCAGAAATGGACCTGGGATACCTTTCATAGGTATCTTACACTCTTGAACCACATTGCTTTTCAGCAGGCACCCATGTACATGATAAGCTTAAAAGCCAGAAGAAATCTTGGATTAAATTCATGACCAGCATATCTTTTTACCACCAGCTCGAAACTCATATGACAAGATTTAAAAGGTCAATAGACAGTATAATTCCGTCATCCTTTCGATCTTTCTCTCTTATTGCCAGGAAGTAGCTGATTCCCGGAGCATCACCAGTACTATTGGTGAAAGCTTATGACAGGTATCTAGCACTTCTGCTTCATCCTTCACCTTCTTAGCCATCAAGACTCAGGCAGAGTGACAACCTCTTTCCTATCGATCTGATCATCTCTATGACTATAATCGTTCTTTTACACTGGTGGAACTCAAGCTTTCTCTTCGTAGGTCTGGCAGTTCATCAGTTGAACCTGATAATATACACTATGTGATAATGCACCATTTATCTCCTGCTTCTCTTGCTATTCTTCTGGTTGCTTTTAACTGGATCTGGCATGAGAATGTTTTTCCTGATGCATGGTGCCAGACTTATTGTCCTACCTTTCTCTAAGCCTGGGAAGGATCCCAAGATTCTTTTAAACTACAGTTTAATTGCTTTGATGAGCTGTCTCTGTGAGACCTTAGAGAGGATTGTTAATGCTTGTCTTGTTTGGTTTCTCGAGTCAAACCTCCTCTTGCCCACACAGTGTAGGTTACAATGACAGCGCTCAACCATGGACCACCTGAATTTACTTGAAACATTGATCAGAGGAGCCTTTCTCTTCTTGTATCAATATTCTTTGATCTTGAGAAGGCATATGATACTACATGGAGGTATGGCATTTTACGAGACCTCCACTTATATGGGTTATTTGGCCATTTGCCATTTTTATTGAAAAAATTTTAACGGGCAGGCGATTACAAGTTCATATGGGTTTGACACTTTCCCATTTTTTCCTTTAGGAACTTGGAGTCCCTCGGGGCTATGTTTTGAGCACACCACTTTTCAGTATAAAGATTAATGTCATCACCCTCTTACTGTTGCAAATGGGGTCCTGTGTGAACAATTTCCACATCTCATGCCAGTCATTAATCATAAGGTTATTGAGTGGCAGCTATAGACTGCCCTCAATCGTGTAGTGAAGTGGACCACAGCAAACGGTTTTAACTTCTCTCTCTCTAAAACCGTTTACCTGCACTTTTATCACCAACGGGGTATTGACCCCGATCCTGAACTCAGTGTCGGTGAGGTTGTGCTTCTTGTATTCTCTAAGACAAAGTTCTTGTGGCTTATCTTTGACTCTAAACTGACCTTTATGCAACAGGTCTAGTAGCTATGGGTCAAATGTACAAGAGCACTGAACATTCTCTGTGTCCTCACCTCCACCACTTTGGGAGCAGATCGATGTTTTGTGCTAAAAACATATTATGCTCTTATTTGATCAAAACTGGACTATGGGTCTCTAGTCTTTGGCTCTACCAAGACTTCAGCCTTGAAGATGTTGGACCCCATTCATCATCAGGGGCTGTGGCTCTGCACTAGAACGTTCTACACTTCCCCAGTCCAGAGGTGTACACAGAGTTTTGTGAACCTCCTTTACACCTCCGCTGTCTGCGACTGTCTTTACTGTATGCATGATCCCTTTTTAATAATTTTGCTTTACTTTTAATTTTTTTACTGGTTGTTTGGCACAAATAGCCTGGTTTCTTTACTCCATAAAATGGCAAACAACCAACCAATCAACCAATGTTCCAACCTCACATATCTCTTTTTTTTTTTTTTTGTTTCACCAAGTAGTGTTGCCCTTTCTTTCATATCTGATGGACCAGACTCACTGATAATGTAGCATTATTTTTTTTGTTCCTGTTATCCCTCACACTTTGAAACTGTCAGAAATAATGGTAAGTTTTACTACATTGGTTCATATGGCATACTCTTCCCCTAAGCTGTCCAACTGTGGTTCACTCACCTTTCATCCTTTTTTTAGATGGTGTTTGACCATGGATTGTCAGCATTTTATATAACTTGTTATTAACCAGCTTTGTTAGCTGCATTTTGCCATTCCCATTACTACTAGATGTTTTCTTCCACTGTTTGCTCACTTTTTCTGATCCTTCTGTCTTCACCAACCCTCTTGTCTGATTTCTGTGTTTGACTGGGACCTTGAGTTGTTTTAAAAGCTTTCATACATGTTTCACTTTAGCCATTGGCTTTTTTTTATCATCTTTCTTTTAAGATATACTTCCTTCTTCTCACCTGTAGTCAGTGTTGTTCAGATACATGCAACATCTTTGCTTCATGCACTCTTTCTCATCATAGGTGTTTATTTCTCCACCCAATGTCTTTTCTTCCCAAGACTTTGGCTTAGTGGAAGGGTGATTGCACTTTCTCTTCCTATCTCTCTCACTTCTTTGCTCGTTCAGAACTTCTATGTTTGATTCAGGCCGTGCAGTGTTATTTGGCACAGATGTCTCCTTTTCAGGGTTCCTGTCATCATCTGTTGGGACTTCTTTGTCTAGGTATCTCTTATCCTTACTGGGTGAGACCACTAACTCTTCAGTCGGTGCATTATCCCTTAGATATTGAAGCTTGCGGGCTTTTTCACATTTCATTACATCAAAGTCATCATGTGTGTCACTCTCTTGTGTCTCATCTTTGCCAATCTTTGGACAAGATCTTTCAGGTTATCACTTGGATTAGTCTGTTCATGTTTATGTCCCACTGTCTTCATCACTGGTTTTATATCTCCTGCATGATTTCAACTCCAACTCCATTCTGTCTCCCATGAGAAGGGTAAGTACTTCTTTTTTATCACTCTCTTCCCTCTTATAGGATCTTCCCATGTGACTGGTGTTGCCTTACAGGATATACTTATATCCTGCTTCAAATTAGGGAAAGTAAGTAATGATAATACTGTCTGTGGAGTGTGTGTCACTCCTAAAAAACTTGTGCTCTCCTTTTGCAGCAGGATGGATTCATCACCTTCACCTCTATCTTTTGAGGTTAATGCATTACACTTTTTTGGCTTGATGATCACTTGTTGTTTGGTGTTTGGTTAGTCTTGCTAAAATTCACCCATCCCTGTAACACTTTTTCACAATTTCCTTCTAGGTGAAGAGTATGTTCTGAATAAGACAAGGTACAATCTCTCAAGGGCTTGCTGCTATTGTGCCCTGACCATCATATGTTCGACTCCCTGGGCTTTCTCTTCACACACTTCCTGAAGGGAGATCATCTATGTTTAATGTTTGCACTGGCACTTTCTGGTGAGGTGTCTCCTCAGATGTTTTCCTTACCTCAAAGTATATTTCTGATAAATAACCATCCCACCCATCCTTCTCACTTCCTGAGCACTGCCTTCTTGTCTTGTCTAAGAACGTGGTAAATGGGAATTACTGCACTAGGAAGTTATGTTGTTCTCCTATTGATGAAGGGCTATAGCTGTGCAATTGGTCATCATGCAGTAGTGATTTTGAAGTTAAAAACATGATATTTAGATGGGAGGTAGTTCAAGGTTACAGGTATGCAAGTTTCATGGGCAGATGTGCAAGGGATGAAGCTGTTCTGTGTTTAGAGGTATCTATTGGATATGAAGAATGTTAACTTTTGCTTTAGAGTTTTGAGGAATCTTAAAGAATATACAGTTTTTTTTCTTCAAAACATAAAAGTTTAAAAGCATGTACAATTGTTGGGCTACCTGTTTAATAATTCAAAAAAATATTGTTTTTTAATCTCTTTGTCTTGTACTAGCATTTAATATGTTTGAAGGGTAAAGATGTTTCTGAAAAAGAAACTAAACTTGTTTTTGTTTTGGACACCAGAATTTAAATTGTTAATAAAATATTAACAGGAAATAATCTCTATATGGATAATAATTATAATACTTATTGGTTTTACTTGAAAGGTGTGAGGATTGCTAACCTAACACATGAGATTCCGGGAGAGAGCCAACAAAGCCTTATAACTGGCTTTTTTTATCAGAAGAATCAAGAAAAATACAACATTCAAAATAAAAATCAGGAATCTGAGTTTTCTACTAAAATACAACCTCAGTCATCTTTTTACAATTTGAATTTGCCAATATCGTTACAACTCAATGAACATCAATCTATCCAGAACAATAGAAATGTTTGTTTGCACTGTCCAGTTTGTCACCATCCCTCACAAGACCTTTACGAATTAAATGTTCACTTGGATGAATGTCTAACACTGCAGTCCTTACCCTTAATGAATATACATACAGGATCTAAAAGTATAGTTGACAAAATGGAATTTTCTGGGTGTTTTCATGCAGAAACCACTGAAAATCTGCACACTTGGAGTTCAACTGGCTTAGACATATTTAATGAAAATTGCAATACATATTCTTCTAGCAGTTTTGAAACTCCTAAACACAAGACAGCATTTTCAGATAAAACTAATACTTTCCTGAATAAACCTGTGTCTTCTGAATCTTTAAAAACATTAAATATGGCTGTAACAAATAGAACATTGTTTTCAAAACATCTCAAAAAATTGAACACTGCAAAAACTAAAAATCTCGTTAAATCAAAGCAATGTAGATTGGAATCTTTTCAAAACACAAGCACTGTAATAGCTAACACATTTAATGATAATTTAAAGTCATCTGAAAATGTAAGTACTGCAGTAAGTAAAGGCATGGAATATGCAAGATTTATGAACACACCAAGTACAGAATCTGAAAGTAAAATTGAGGCTTTTATACCATGGTCAAAAACTGCAAAAAATTTGACTGGCTTGTCTAATAAAATTGAATGTGGTTGTTTTTTAAGAAATAAAAACAATGAGATGGAAATTTCTAATAAGTTGAGAATGCCCCACAATGAACCTTCAGTTTCAATGGCTTCAAACAGTCTTCATAATCAAGGATTTCCTACAAGTAATTCTATGTGTCAAGAGTTTGGAAGTATGACAGAGAGTTTGATTTGTCCTGTCTGTGACATCCAATTTAAATCTTGGTCACTTGTATTGTTGAATAAACATATAGATAACTGTTTGAACAAAGATGCAATTAAAGAGATCCTGTCCTGTGAATCTCCTGATTATAGCAAGTTTGTCAAAAGGTAAACTAATCATTCCAATATAAATCTTATTTTTTACCATCTTTCTTGTACTTTTTTTGGAAAAAAAAATTTTAAGTTGTTCATAAATATTGAATAGGCTCAACATTCAATACATATAACAGATATAACTGAAAAAACTGGTTCAGTTTCTAGTGTGCAGATTCTTAAAAAAAACTAATACATTAGCGTAATGATGCACTGATTAAATAATGAAAAATATAAAACTAACTGGCTTTGACACGCTAAGCTTGTACTTCTCATGGGATGGAGTAAAACTGTTCCCAGGTTCCTTTGTGTAAGTAACTATGACTAATGTTATGTATGATCTACTTTACATTGATTCAGAAGAGTCAACATTCACTTTAATTTGAAAAGAAAGAAAATATATCAGGTGTCTTCTTAATGGGCTATACTCAAAACCCATTGCATTATTGAGCTTGGTTTCTCATTTTTTTAATAATTATAATGATTCTCGTATGTTAAGTTAGTGGAAGCTTTATATTCAGCAATAAATAAATTTTAAGAAAGTAAAATAGAAATTCACTATAAACACCATAGTTTATTCCATTCTTTTCTTATGATTATACTTACTTTGGTCAAGCAAAATGCTCTTTCAATTAGAGTAAAAGAAAATGAAGGCTATTGTTCTTGAAAAAAATAACATTTAGTATCAGTGGTCATATAACTAAGCTCATTTTGTTAAATCAGAAATCACTGTTGAATTAAAATTTTTCCATCAATGCAACACAAATATTGTTAGAAATATTTTAAAAAAAGTTTGTTATTATTTATGTTGATATATTATTGTTTTCTTTTACCAGTATTTGATATTTCTATTTTCATTGTTTTTCTAACATCTGCTGAATTAAAGTTCTCATATGGTACTTCCCTCTTAATAAGGTTAATACTGTTATATTCTTATTCATTGCTGCCATTTATATGAAAGTTCTTTTATCATGTGTGCAACAAGCCTACTGCACCCTCTATTGGAATGAAATGATTCCAACATGTTTGTCATGTAAATTATCATGTGTCACTTCTCTAACAGTAAAAAAGGTACACTCACATGACTTCTTTTATGTGTCTCCACTAACCATCACTTCTTGTTTGGCAGCACTTGCACTCAACCATCTTTTTTTCTTGAATGGTCTTTCAGATTCAGTTAGTTCTCAAAATGGTTTAATTTAACATACTTTGTTTTTTTTGTGTGTGTTTTTTAAGGCATTCAGTTATTTTAGTCACATTTACTTCTTACTTCAAACACTTTTGCTGAGTGATACAACATGAATTCTGAAGTTAATGTCACCACTTTGGGTGTCTCACATATAACAGGCACTTTATCACAGGCTTCAAATGCTGTTGAAAATTTTGCCTATATTTGTTTGCAGGTCAACTTCTATCTTCACACATAGTCCCACTTCCTCCTGACCAGGTTTTATTTAATTCTAAATCCTCACTGTATCTTGCTTTCTTTGAGATGGGGTGTTTCACAAGATCACTTTTAGGTGAGTAACCTTGCAATATTTGCTTCATAAATTGGCCCACCCATACTGTAACACCCATGGACTTTAGGGGTAAAACAAGAGGAGACCTGTCCATCTCTGCCATGTCTTACTTGAATAAATTGATATGGTCTGCTTTTCAAAATAGGGTTTTGTGACCACCCATTGCACTGTATCAGGTGTCAAAATTCTTCTGAGCTCTTCAGTGTATTCTCTGCTCCCATGTTCTTCTTGTGGAGTATGAAAGTCCTTACTGCATACAAGTTTCAAGCTGTTAGAGAGGTTGACCATGGAGGGACCCTGCTGGATAGTGGATAGGTTCCACATAAGATGACTGTAACCATTCAGTAAGGAGATTTCTTACACATTTGATAAATCAATAAAGAGTATACCTTGGTCAGATGTGGTGCAGTTCCTCTTTTCAAAGTTAACTCTCGTCTACAGAGATATCTTTCTGGTGCTTTCAGGGGTACATTTGTTCTTCTGTTGAACTAGCCCCTTCTCCTAATCATTATGAGATTCTAGCTAATCTTGTAAGAAGAGGGAAGTGCTGTATCAGAAGTTATTATTTTTCTATACTGAAAATATATTCCTGATAGGTACTTCCCTCCCTTTTCTTTTGGTGCTTCTGTTATCTGCCAAACTTCAAAGTGATGTTTTGGTAGAGGTAAATAGAGGGAGTCATTTGCATCACTTGAGTGTACTGTGTTGTTATTGGTTGATGATTTGCAAAAGAAAGTTGTTGGAATCATTGGAATGATTTAATTCCAATAGGGGAATATGGGAGGCTGTAGCATGCATGATAAAAAGTTCACACACAGAGGGCAGCAATGAATGAGAATAGCTAATCTTATGATATGAGCCAAGTACCTATTGGAAGTAATTTTTTTTTTCTTTCAAATTATGTTAGCTACAAAATATTCCCATTACAGATGTAAGTGAAACACAATAGGAATTATATCAGCTTATTACTGAAGTGTGTAAATCATTTCACAGCATATTTTATATGAATACTGTTATTATTATTATTATTGCCAAATTTTCATATTTTAAGGTACAAGATTAAATGAAAAAATGTATGAATTTCAAACTTTTGTGATAATAATCTGTAATTGGTTGTTGATTTACATATGTTTATAAAATTATATACAGTTCATGAACATCACAGTTATTTTGATATTTTTTCTAAGTATTTTTATTTCTTTAAAAACTGTGGGAAGAGAATTCAGGTACTTAAGATTTTTTTTTCTTCTTCTTCCAGGAAAACTAGCAGGTCAGGTGAAAGACCTAGAAAAAAGATTAAAACACAAGATATTGTATTTAGACATATAGATGAATATTTCTGCAAAAAGCCACTGAAAATCAAGGAAAGTTACTGTGAATAATTCTGTGGTGTTTAGGATAAAAAACACAATAGTTACTCCTGCTGAAAACTAAAGATAATATTGTAATATATGCAGTTCTACAAAGCATTTCTGTTTGATGTTTAAAACTTTGTTCTTTCTTGTTGAACATGATTTTTAGATTTAAAATGAAAGTTAGTTTTTAGTAATATCTCTTTGTGTTGAGTAAAAAAGGAACATGAATAGTATGTATGACCAGCAACAAACAAAACTCACTTTTCTTTCCATTTCTTAAGGAAAATAATCCATATATGTCATGCACCTTTCCTACTCTACCATTCCTTTCTGAAGAAGCTACAAATGGCTTGTGAGTTCTTCATGTACTGTAGGCTAGAAAATGACATCTTTTATGTATGAAGATTCCCCAGAGTATATGCCTGTGCATTTTGTGTAAATGCCAATACAAATGATGTATAGAGTAAATATATAATAGCCCATTAAAATATAAATCTTGAATTGTTGTAATAAAGTATTGAAATTTTTGATATTGCTATGCTTATTATTTGGGGTAGAATGTAAAATCAGGAAAATTTATTAATAACACTAAGTAACACAAATTTTGTTCCTGGATAGTATGTTATTTCTTAATTGCTTATGTTGTAAAAGTACAGAAAATAGCCATTATTCCCTTCAAACTTTGCTTTTATGACCTGGATAATGAAATTTAGAAATTAACCTATTTTCTATGTAAAAATGGGCAGATTTGCACATTTTCATTTACATAATCCTGAATAAAACAATATATGAATCAAGATTTACATGTATTTATACTAAAGTTATACTAAAACGAACAAAAATGTTTAGAAGTGAGTAGTTTTTCGAGATTTGCGACTGTAATGTAAATCACTATTACGCATCAGCCCCCAAATACAGTCTCCCATCATGTTTTCGTTATACGCTCCTTGGTAGCAGCGTTCAAAGTCCAGTATATCTTGGTGGAAGTGCTCACCTTGCTCCTCTGAGTATGCTCCCATGTTCTCCTTGAATTTATCAAAATGAGTGTCAAGGATATGGATTTTCAGGGACATCCTGCAGCCCATTTTGTCTTAGTTCTTCACCAGAGCCTCAACCAGTTCCACATAATTTTCAGCCTTGTGATTGCCCAAGAATCCCCAAACCACTATGACAAAACTGCCCCAAGCTTTTTCTCCTTTCCTACTGAGCTTCTTGGGGGAATTCTATGCACTCCAAGATCTTTATTTGTAGTCTAACAAAGACCCAGTTTTGACCTTTGCCTCAGACATCTTGGGGAAGAAGTCTCGAAGATAATTGAAGTCTGCAGACTCCTTATCAAGAGCTGTGACAGATTGTTTCATAAGACCCAATTTTATGTGCAGTGGTGGAAACACCTTCTGGAGGTCCACTTGTGGCTCACACTTGACATTGTGCCTCCCCACGGAGAACTCGGTCCATTGTGGCCAGTGCTTTCTGTTGTAGTGTGCTGTGGTGTCCCTGCTGTCCCAAAGGCAAAGAAAACAGGGAAATTTGGTAAAACCTCCTTGGAGACCAATCTGGAATGCCACTCGTTCGGAATCTCTGATAACCTGCCAGCCATACTCATCATACTTCAAGGCTTCTAGCAAGGTCTTGACACTGTTGTATTCCTCCTCTTTGAGGTGCACCAAATGTGCCAGGGAAAGAGACTTTACTTATTCCCTTTATGAAGCAGCACAGCTTTAAGGCTGCTGGATGAGCTCTCAATATAGAGGTGCCACTCGTTCGGGTTACTGGCAATTCAAATTGCCTTGCACAGACCAGATACATTGTGGCAGAAGCAGTACCAATCTTGTCGAGTGAAGAAACTCGAAAAAATGTCAATGACACTTCCTCTGACTTGCAACTTTCACACTTTCATCTAACATATCCCACTCCTTGAGCCTAGATGTCAAAAGCTTTGCATTTGACCTTGTTAGACCAAGATCTCTGATAAAGTCATTGAGGTCTCATTAGTTGGGGTAGTATGAGTTTCTCTCTCTAGCTGCACTTCTTAAAATGTAATCTAGTTCTTTAACGTCTACCTCCTGTTCTACAACATTCTAGAAAGTTCTTGAAAATTCTCTTTCAGCTACTTAGCACTGAATCTACCTGGAATGTTCTGGAAAATGGGTGTAAATTTGAAAATTTCATTACCCAGGTCACAAAAGCAAAGTTTGAAGAGAAAAATAGGTCTTTTTCCATTTACTTTAGGCATAAGCAGTTGTGAAATAGTACTTTCTGCCCAGGAACAAGAAAGAGTAAATATTTTGTTACATAGTGTAATTAAATGAAATTTAGAAGTAATTTTAGAAACTGACTGAAATTTAAGTTTTAACAGATTATTCTTTTGTGGGAGGTTTGTTATATTTTCATTGTTTAATTTTAGATTTAAATGAAGCAAAATGTATGAAATTACACTTGTGGAACATACAACATGAAAACAGAAAGGAGAAAAAAATATTAGTTTATATGACAGTGCCAAACTAAAAAAATTAAGAAGCCTAAGTTAGAGATTTGAATTAAGGCCTGTTGCATGCTAGTCATATAAATTCTAGAATGTTGGTATGCCATTTACTGATCATTCATATGAAATGAAATTTTGAAAAGGAGTTAGTTTTTCTCTTTTCAGGCCCACTTTACCTCAAGACCCATAAAATATCTTAGGTTACCAACCACATTACCTACATACTATAATGCACCATGTCAATTTCACAGTGAACCAGCTGAAATTAATTTGCATAGTGAAAAAAACAATGAATACATTAAACAAATGTAGGGGAACTTTAAGGCAGTGCTTCCCTAACATTTTCAACTCGTAGCATATTAATTGTTTTTAAAATAATCGGCACTAATATTGCAAGAAATAGCATTTATTATTAACTAAAAAACAAATAGATTGCAATTTTAATGAGAAATACTTTATTTTTTGACTAAAAATTAAGTGTGAAATATGAGCTGCTTTCAGTGAACTTAACTGTTGAATATGTAGTTCAGCATTGGAAAGAACTACACAAAGTTCTTGATCCACATTTTTCAAACATGATATTTTCTGTTTCTTGATAAATGAAAAGAAAGAGAAACTAAGTTCACAAAGGCTGGTAGGTGAAAATGACAGCAGAACAATTAATGCTCAATTTGAGATCAATATTCATTTCCCACTTGCAGCTAAAACCGATCCAGTGAAATATCTGAATTTTAGCTAAATGCTGCAATCACTTTTTTACATCCAGATTTCTTCTTTTTTTCCTTCAAAAAGAAACTCGTTAATTCTTGCATAACAAAAGTTTGTATTTCAGTTAAGCTGAGGAATGTGATATTAATTTTCATTGTAAAGCAAAAAAGCTTGATTTATATTATGGAAGTACTACTAACACATATACATTTTCCAAATAAGTGTGTTACTCAGTGACAGATTATTTATTTTTTTATTGCTACACTTTCACATTCTAAAAATACATTTTTTAATTTTGTGAATGTTTAACTGCATAGCATCAGAATGCTGTTATGGTTAAATCGCAGTTGAATTTTTTTAATTTTCATCTTTCTAATATTATAAGTATATTATCTCAAACCAAGTATATTGTGTAAACTGAACCATAATTACAGTTTCTTTTTACTCAAGTTTACAAGGAAAGAGCCCACTGTAGATGGATTATATTACAACTGTTGCATGAAATAGCAAAAACTTTTAATGTGATTGTAAGTAGTTTTGTTTCAATGAATTAGATAAATATGTACATCAGTTTTAAAATTAGTATATAGATGTTCAAAATGGCTAATTATGTCATCTTATTTTCATCTATAAGATAATTTTAGAACTAGTGTACATATTTATTGTTAGACAGTTTTAAACTTTTTAATGACTTAGTAATGTATGCATTCTGTTTACTAGACTATTGGAGAAAAACTGAGAAGCCTTTGTACCTTATCCTTTGTAGTTGTTACAGTATTCTAATTTTAATTTTGTAATTTCATCATATAAACTTTTTCATTGTGGAACTTTAATGTTTTTATAATATTCAGCTGAACCAGTTAGTAAAATCCAGTAATGAACTGCTAAATGCAAGCCTAGAATAATGATAATGAACTCTTTACTTTGAGCAGTAAAGTTCAGATTTATTAAGAAATCTTTTTTATTTGTATCTGAAGAACTTCATGGTTTGAGGTAATATAAAAAAAATGTGTAGTTAAAAACTTGAACATTTTTTATTCATCTCTGTCCTCTCTTTTTTGTTCATTTTTATATTAACTTTTATCTGCTACTTCTTAAAACTTGGTTTATTAAACTATCACACATATTGTATTGGACATTATACATCATAAAATGCAAGATAATATACATGTAACTTCTTAAAGAGTTTTCTTCAGAATAACACAATTTTTAAATTGGATAATATCTACGTGGTATATAATGAGATTTCAAGAGACCTGAAAGTAGGTCTTTCTCTCTCTCTCTGGATTGCACAGTTCTTATTTTTTTTATTAGTTACTTTCTCTTTCATTTTAGATTATCATGAAATAAATTGTTCATGAATAAGATGTGAAGCGAGTTGTAAATGGGAATTTTATCACCAAGACAAATTATTAGTGAATTACACATTTTAGATTTTACTGATGTTATTTGCTCCAGCTTGTAATACAAAGTACAAAATAAATAGTTGCTCATCACTATATTTGCATGTTAATGTCTCTTGTATAACTCACAAATAGGCTTATGTTTGCACTATATAATATGTAAATGAAGAAATAAATTCTTTTTAAGGGGGGTTCTGGTATTTGAAACACTTGTATTCTCAGATGAAAGTGGAAACAAGTAAGCAGTTTAAAAAGTACAATGTGAGCATGGGAGCAATAGAATATGCTTTTTACAATTAATATATTTAATAAACCTGCAAATTTAAGAAATGGAACAGGTATTTTAGGTAAAAATAACAAAAACATTATTGATTACTAAATAAGATGTATTCAACTTTATTCTCTAGAAACTTTTTGTGGACATAGTTCTTTTGAACAATTCTCAACTTGCCAATTTTTACAGTTACCATGTTTGTAAACAGAGGAGACAACAATTAAACCAAGACATTTTGCAGAAACAAACACATGAAATCTATCTGGTCAAATTGTACTAAAATAGCACAGTTTAACTACCATGATTCCTAGTTGCACATACTATGAATCAGTCTTAGCGCTAACTTGGGGAGGACAAATCATCTTTATCTAGAACAACCTTTCAACAAATCAAACGCACACATTAGTGTTACTTAGTCAAGTGAAGCAAACTCATCTAGCAGCTATAGTATGTATACTTAATTGAGCATTTTATGCAAAGGCAACTGAAGTATTTGAGAAAACAAATGTTCAAACTGGATGGATTCCACACGTTTGCACAGTACTGTTGTTTGAATTTCTTTGTTACTCTTATCTTGTCCACAAAAATCAAGTACCTGTTGAATATGTTAAGGTCGGCTGAAACATTCTCTTCTCTCATCGATATTTATGGAAATGACTTCACTGGAGCTTTGATACCTTAGAGGTACATAATCATATTTACTTAATTTCAAAAAGTTTCAAAATTTGAATTAAACCCTTTACTTTCATCTGTGTGTTTCTTAACAGTAATGTTCTTTGTGTAATTGACCCACTTATGTCACGAAACACTCAATAATGGCTTAAATAATGTTCATACACATGTATTTATTTATAAAAGTATATTTCTATATAAATATATCACCATTACACATTATCACAGGATGCCTCTGGCAAATAACTGAATAGTTGATTTTGGTTACATTATACAAGTTACCTCTTAATAACTGTGAACATAATGTGGTGCTATCTAAGAGCCATTAAATTGAACAGTCTGGCTATAACAATCATTAGTCAGAATTATAGTTATGTTACTATAGTATATATATTATAACCATAAATTTTTCAGCCAAAACACATTAAAATTAAACCAAATATGCTGCATATTTTTAAAAAGATCCTTGGGTACAAGCTACAATGTGGGATTATAAAATTTATCCTAGGTTTTGGAAGTGACTGAAGTAGTAGGACCCACATTGTGGTGGGGATACACCATCTGTCAGTCTTAACCTCCAATTTGCTAGTTTCACATAAGAAGATTAGAAATTAGGAGAGTGAGATGTGGGTGCCCAAGTACACAATGTCCAACATCTATATCACCCTTCACTGCCTGCAGACAGTTGTGGAAAGGTAACTGCTCTCCCAAGTTAAAATAAGAAAAAGATGAAAATAAAAAAATAAGATACTATCATTTGGGGGTAAGTAAAATGAAACTAACCTTTTGAAGTTAGCATTCCTGCTTCTAGTATGGTAGAGGCTTTTGAATTTATTGGACAAGATATCAGCACAAAAAAAAAGACACTAAGTATGTCAAAAATGAGATCAAACATGGTGGGTAACTAAATTTCAAAAACAAATAAAAATACAAAATATACAACTATGTAAATTAACATTATAAGTTGAAGATACAAATTTTAATTTAAACCAAAAAGACAGTACAAATGAATCTGTACATGAAAGTATGTACAAGTAATTAAATAAAAAGTTACAAAAAATATATACAATTACAAAAAGAAATGTAACAAAGTTTAAAGTAAAATAAAAAAATACAAAAAACAATTATTTTAAATCTAATTACAGCAAAACAACTGCACAAATCTCTAATCTTATGTGAGACTAATGAATTGGAGAATATGACTGGTAGACGGTGTATCCCCACCGGTGGGTCCAATATCTCAGTCACCTCCAAAAGCTAGGATACATTTTATAATCTCACCCTAGGATCGTTTTTAAAAAATGCAGCCTATTTTGTTTAATTCTAATGTGTTTTATTTTGGCTTAAAAATTTATAGTTGTAATATAATTAATCATGCATTGGTATTTGCTGTTTTTAATGCAGTCCTTCCTCATGATTTTGTTAACTTAATTAACTCCATTTAAATGTAATTATTTAATTTCACTGTATGTATATATATATACATAATCAGATGAAGCATAACTCTCTCACTGCATGCAAAGAAACTATACATGCGTTTAAGTGTGTTGCTAATGAATATATGACAAGAATCATGTGAATTGCTCCATTAGCTTATGCTTTATTCAGTTCCTCAGAAAGGGCAACGATCTACTTTCAGCCATACATTTTCAACCACATTACTGTCCTAGCTTGTGATAATCAAGCAAGTATCACTTAATATCTGGCAGATATGTCTCATTGAAATTCTGCTAAATAGCTTAAAAAAAGCAAGAGTCAATAACTTTGGTGAACCTCTTGTATTCAATTATTGAATACAATAATTCAACCATGCAAACTGTTAATGTAATAAATAATACAACTACTCATAACAATTGTACAAGCTTGGGATACTCATTCAGCTATTACCCTATATCTCCTGGATATCTTTCACTGTGAAAGTTCTCAACAGCTTGGAAAGCAAAAGTTATTAAATCCTACAATCAGTAAACTGTTCCCCTGTAACAAACAGCAATCATTTACCATCTAATGAATATTTCTCATTGTGAAATTGTTTGATAGTGCAGAAATCAATGACTACAAACTTCATTTGTTCCTATTAACCTCATTATCAACAAACTATCCTCGCTTACAATAATCAAGCAGCCATCATTCAATATCTCATAAACATCTCTTATTCTGAAACTACTCAATAGCCCAGAAACCAAAGGTTATTAAGCCATTTTTGTCCCATTAATCTCAAGATAAGTAAAATGTCCTAATAATCAAGCAACACAAGCTATTTTAGTTTATGATAAACTGTCAACTCCAATCATATCAGTCGCTATTATTGTATTTAGATCTGGTGTTTCCTCATTAAGTCCATTGGAAACAGCCAGATAAATACTTTCATCTTGTTGCTCCTCATTCTCTGGGATAGGGTGAAGCATAGTGGTAATATACCTACATACGCAGTTAGTCATTTTATCATGCCTCTTTAATGCCATCATTTGTACATCAATGAAATTAACTTGTTGTAGCACAAGAAAATGCCCTGTCCATCTGAATATGAACTGATTTTATGCAACTGGCACATACTAAAGCCATACCCAGCTTCCATGCTATTATATTTATTCACTGTTTCATGACAGTACCTTTTATATTTTATTCTGACCACTTCTAGCTGTTTTGTTCCTCTGTACACTATCATCATAATCTTAGTGCTTGTTCAAGTTTGGATGGTTAGGATGAACAAACTTAGCAAGCATACACTAGATAAGTTTTTATTATCCACTGTATTAAACCATCAAACTGGTGTTTTAAGGTGAAGTACACAGACAACCACATCTTACACTTTGCACAATTCAGAGAACAGCTGAGTATTTAAATTAGCTCCCTGATACATGTGGATGTTTTCAAATACTGTTAGTGATTATCCAGTTCTCTTCTAATGCATGAGCCATGAATTTTGCCAGCATATATGTTAAGAGATAAATTGTGACTAACTTATTAATGAATACAAGTGCATACAAATAATTTTATTTCTTCTTTGAAAGTAAACAAGTGATATTCAGGGCTGTTATCTGTAAAGTAGAACCAGTAACTCTCTGTCTAAGATTACTTTTTTCTCTTGTCTATTGTGCTGAATATCATATCTCTGATGTATGAAGTATAACTACAATTAAATGTTAGCACATTGGTACCCTCAAGCCTTTGTATTATGCAAAATTTGGAAAATTTCATGCCTTAAAGAATTGGAAATTGCTATCTGCAACAAAAGCTGAGAACCATGGTTCAATAGCTGATAGTAGCACTACAAAAATAGTACTACATTTGTAAATCAACATAAAAGTGTCACAGATTAGATATTGCAGATTATTAATTAAAGTATTCAGTCACTGGTGTAATCACCTACTATATGGTTTTTTTGTTAGGGTAAATATGAGTTAAACTTCCACATGATTTTGAGAGTCAGGATACTCGGTGAATAGACAGAATTTCATTGTATAGCATTTCTCTGTTTTAGGCCCAGATGATCTTGCATGTCTAAATCACACCCTGCAATACTGTTATATAGCATGTAATTGTCTCTTACTGGCTCACAATGTTCATCAGTTATCTCAGTGATGCATATCCCACCTGAATGGTGAATTATACACCATACAAATTGTTTCAGTAGTGTTTTATGAAGACTACAACTTCTAGTAGTTCCTTTTTCGTTGAATGATATCTATACTAAGAAGCTGTGAACAAGTGACTAGGGTGCATCATTATACATTGTACTCTATTTTGTAATTGCGATAATATTGCTCTGATTTCAATATAAATGGCTTTGGTAGATATAAATAATTTACAATCTTGTCGTGAATATGCCAACACTAAAACATCTTTGCTTCAGTAATTTCTGATAATAGTGAGGAAACTTTGAAGACATTGATCCCAAATTGTCAATAGTATGATAAAAAAATCAAGGAAACTGCTGATTTTTAACTTGGTAATGGGTTGAGACCAGTTTCATCACTGTTACCTTAGTATTCATGATCACAGCATGACTGATACATTTCATTTTGTGCACATTAGTGCATATTTTTCTAGTTTCAAATTTAAGCCTGCTTTTTTTATTCATTATCAGGTTCTCAGCCACAGAATCAAATGCTAAATCAAATCACAATGACACTGAGATAGAAGAAGTATCTACCATTTTAGACCTTTAATGTAAGCTTTCCTAGCCTCTCAAAAGTTACAGGTGTGTTTCACAGGCTGAATGGCACAATATAAAATTTATACAAACTCTCTATGTTAAATATAGTCTTAGATCTAGTCTCATCATTCACTTTTACGTGCTAGTATCTGGATTCCAAACCCAAAATACTGAATCAATGGGAAGCTTCCACTGCATCCAAATATTTATGATATGGGAAAACATTTAAAATTAGTTGAATGTGTAACCTGTCTTTAGAAAAACCAAATAACTTAGACATACCTTCCTTCTTTCTGACAATCACTATTGAAGGTGACAAGGCATTATTTGAAGATTGTATGTTCCCATCCTTTAACACTGTATTTCAATACTAGCTGCATCTTTAATGCTCCATGAATTCCTGCATGGGAGACGTTTGATTGAATGCACATTATATAAATTTATGTTATTAGGGTATTGTTATTGTTGTCTGACCCAATTAATCGTCTGGTCCCTCAAATACAATGGCATATTCAACCAACATATTATCAAGACGCTGCCACTGAAATGAGTCAAACTATTTGCAAGATTCATAGATAATGGTTTTATGTGTGTTGACAAACAGTGGCTTGCTCTTGGTTTTGTTTTGATAGACTCAACCCTAGCATTACTACTAGTTTTAATTTCTCAAACTTTGTTTACCATGCCCATGCTGAGTTAAGGCTGGAAAAACGATCATTCATAATAACAGAACACCATCCATCCTTGAACAGGTAAGCACCCAAGCTAGTGCTGCTTGCTTTTTTGAACAGTAAACAGTCTCATTTGTGTGTGGACTCTATAAACATATTAGACAGCATCAAAACACTACATTCCGTCCTTTTGTGCTGCTCACGATTGTGACTTAAGATTGGAGTTAATTTTCTTGAAACATGTAGCTATGGCTTTGAAATCATTAATAGCAGGACAACAATTTCTACCACAAGTACTGGTATACAAAATGTAGTTAAGCATATTCTGCAATGGCGTTTCTTGGGAGTGACTAAACAGCACAGCAGGAAAAACCTTATTTACTAAAATCAAATTGAAAAGAGTATGCTTCCTGAGTCTATGAATTAGTTCAGTGTATATAAGGGTCTGTCAACTTCTTGTTTCAACTAAGCACACTTAATTAATGGCTGTAAACTCTGGCTAAAAAGGCTACAATCAAGCTTACAAGCGACAATAAAATCAGATAAAGGGGGTTTTCATTTAGGGTCTTCCTGCCTGGAACAGGAAGCCACAAGTAGAATTTCATAGAATGGCCATTCATTCAATTTTTACAATACTATTAAGCCACTTAAACGACTTATATTTTAAAAAGTAGCTAATTAAGACATTGTGGCATCGGAAGTCTCCTTTAATCAGTCTGTTTCAAGAACAGGATGGCTTAGACACTGAACCAATGCAACATCTAATAATCCCATGAAATTCATCCACCAAGAAAATGCTGTTACTAGTATTTACTACACTTTTGTTGGGATCGGTCTTACTTTAAACATCAAATACAGGAAGCTTGAGATGTACTACATAAGGGCAAAAACAAATAGATAAGTAAGGTTGGCATTAACAATTTTGACAGGGATAAATATTCTTCTAAATATGTATTCAAAAGGTACAGAAATAATTTTGAGAGTTGTAAAATTTGGAGCGAAGTTTGGAACATTGGCAAAAAGGGCAAAATTTAGGAAAGAAAAGGAGAATAATAAAATAAAGAAGCATGAAGAAAGAGAAAATAAAAGTAGGAAAACAGGGAAAATAAAAATTTATATTGAAAACCTCATTTTGACACCGAAGTCATACCACTCTGACACTGTTGTCAAGTGGAAAGTAGGGAATAATTAAGGAAGAATTTAGTAACTTTGGTTGAGGGTATAAAAAATCAGTGGTGTTTATAAGAGCATTTACCTTGGATAATAGAATTCTAAAACTGACATTTATGGTTGATATACAAGTATCTAAGTGGGGTGTAGGAATACGATGCTTTTTCTACCTTCTTGTTTCAAGTACAATTCAATAATTTTTCATTTGTGTATAATATGTGAAGTTTGATGGCCATAATTTCCTTTGGCAGTCGAGTAATATCTGAGACTGTAACACTTTTAATGTTTTAACGTGAATAACCAGTCAAATGGTAACACAAATCGTTCTGGTTAAGTTTGGCATTACATGATGTTATTCAGTCTGGTACAAAATTTCAACACAGTAAGTCTAAAACAAATCTCCGATAGAGCTCTCCCGTAAAGGCAGGTTTGTGAAGTTAATAAATATTATTTATTATAGTTCTATATTTGTGTCTAGTGCTATGTCCACCAAAGAGGGCAAAATCCGATTTTTAGCATTATAATCCCTGAGAAATTTATTTATAGAATGTATTAAATATGCACATAATTCTATATTCTGCACAGTTTCTTAACACTATGGTCATTTGCTCATCCTTCAAACCAAGTGGTGAATTTTAGATTGATAGATAATTCAAGGATTTTTTTAGCTATACAATTATGTTTTAAATCTACTTCCTCTAAGCCTTTGCGTTCAACAAGAAAATTAGTTTTAAATTTTTTTCTGGTTAATTAAAAAGTAATATTTCCTCTCCCAGCCATAATATTTGGCCCGACATGGCTAGGTGGGTTAAGGTGTTCGACTCGTAATCCGAGGGTAGGCTTCGAATTCCCATCGCACCAAACGTGCGTAGGGGCGTTATAAAGTGACAGTCAATCCCACTATTCGTTGGTAAAAGAGTAGCCCAAGAGTTGGAGGTGGGTGGTGATGACTAGCTACCTTCCCTCTAGTCTTACACTGTAAAATTAGGGACGGCTAGCGCAGATAGTCCTTGAGTAGTTTTGCGCGAAATTCGAAAACCAAACCATAATATTTCAACCTGGATTTTTTTCACATTAATTACATAAAGACCAAGGTGTAAAACAACATTTATTATCATTGCTGCTACTGTTATTAAACTATAACTGAAACAACTTCATTACTTGCTATTTATTCAATCGAAATACAGTACTGCATGAAAACATGGTATTAACCCTATATAAATTAAGAAAATTTATTTGTAATTATTCTTTACTAGACATCAACCAGCTCAGTGTAAGTTACATGTAGTTTTATCATACTGTACGCTTTTCTTTCTTTTAGTTTAATTGTTGCTTAAATTCCTCCGTACTTTTTAAGTTTTCAAACGTCATAAAATTACAATAGGCTGAACGTACAGGAGCCATTGATTTCATAGTTGTGTGAGTGAGTATCAAGGTTCCTTTTACACTACTTAGCAGTAATAAAGGTTATACGTATTTATATGAACGTTTGTACACATGATACATCGGAGGAGTATAATTAATTAAAAGGTAAGATGTTGATACATACATAATTGTAGAAATGATTTGGTGTTTTAACTAATAGTATATACACTTTGCTTGAAATACAGTTTAATCATCCTAATGGATGCTGCTGCGCATACGTGGTTTAAATAAGTTTTCTAAAAAAAAATTACTCGCTGACCTTGAAATTCAAAGTTGAAAAGTAGTAAGAGTTATAACTGTGCCGAAGTCGTTTAGTTAAAGACAGTGAATTATGGTAAACTTACAGGGTATGCGAAATATCAGGTTGTAGCCATGTGCTTGTTCAACAGTGTTGTATGAGTAAAATGTGGCTATACAAGCCTAAGAATTACAAGTCCTGACCGATCGTACAGAAATACCAATTAATATTTTATATGCGTATAAATAATTGATAAAAGTAATTCAGGGTTATTAAGAGATGAGGATCCTACTGGATGAAACTTGATATGATAAAGTTTACAGTAAAAATGTTTAAGCATTTAAAATTACGACGTTTCAGCCCACAGGACAGGCCATCTTCAGGCGAAGTATGATTAACGATAATTACATATTCAAAGTAGAAAGTAGCACTATTACTTTTGACATAGCATATGTTGAATTATAAGTATAAGGAGAAAGTCGCAAAAGTTATACTAACCAGACCATTACAACATTCTATAAACAAGTATCTCGGAATTTCTTTACCTCTACTAATTATAAATATAATGCATATAATTACGCACTATTGTATTTATTTTCACATGATCTAATTACCATCTATCGAAAAAAAATCCTCCTACGAAACCTACGTTAATCGTGCCAACAACTATGCATACATAAAAAACGACCTACTAACTGAACTGAAATACTTAAAGAACATAGCATTATCTAGAAGTCTTACACCCAACACCATAGAGAGGACAATCCGAGGGTCGCGAGTTCACACCAAACATGCTCGCCCTTTCAGTCGTGGGGGCATATAATGTTTCGATCAATCCCACTATTCGTTGGTAAAAGAGTAGTCCAAAAGTTGGCAGTGGGTGGTGATGACTAAGCTGCCTTCCCTCTAGACTTACACTGCTAATTTATGGACGGCTAGCACAGATAGCCCTCGTGTATCTTTGCGCGAAATTGAAAACAAACGAACATTCGCTGAACTTATAAACAGTAGAGAATATTCACACAAATTACAATATTTTACCTATCAATAACAAAAAACGCAACAAATTTGTTTCATTCCCTTTTGTTCCAAAAATTACAAACGAAATCACTAGACTTTTAAATAATTTGAGCATTTACCTTAAAACTGTATACAAACCTTCATATAAAATTAACACGTTACTATCTAACACAAGAGAACCTCTACCCAAAGAACAAAAGCAGGACATTTATAGCATTCCTTGCGAATGTGGCAAGAAATGCATAAGACAAATGTCACGCTATTTAAAAACAAGAGGCGAAGAACACCAGGGTCTTATGTGTAGAGGTGAATTTCAGACATTTGCTTTAACATATCAACAGGCCGGGCATGGCCAGGAGTGTATTACGTTCAACTCGTAATCTGAGGGTCGCGGGTTCTAATCCCTGTCACACCAAACATGCTTGTTCTTTCAGCCATGGAGGTGTTATAATGTTACGCACAAATATCACTATTTGTTGGTAAAAGAGTAGCACAAGAGTTGATAATTTAGGGAAGGCTAGCGCAGATAGCTCTCGGGTAGCTTTGCGCGAAATTAAAAAACAAACATATCAATATTAAATAGGTCTCAAAATACTACGGAATGAAATCCTCCTACAACACCAACCCAAGACCTAAAAATAAAGGAGACTATTTAGAAACAATAGAAATAATCAAAGCTTACGATCTCTCGCTAAAACCGTGAGAATGGACACAGCGACATCAACCATATTTGGCAAATTGTATTCACTAAGCGCATAACTGACCAGACTTGTCTTTAACTGTATCCGGACACCTGCTGACATCAGTTCTGTTATATAAACTGTGTATAGCTTAATACTGATCACACCTGAAGAAGCCAGACCAGTGTTCTGTTGAAACATGTAGTATATTCCAACATGAATAAAAAAAATTCCTTATGCATATAAATCGTTGCGTGCTTACTTACTGACTTGTAGACAATACTTGGCTGAAAATAAATTATAGTTTCACTAATCAGTGATGTCGAGAAACCCACGTGTTGAGAAATTTATATGCAAAAACGGCTCGTTTGGGTTGAGAAAATATTTTACATAGAAGAGCGAACAACGTTTCGACCTTCTTCAGTCATCGTAAGGTTCACAAAGAAAGAGGTAACTGACCGGAAGCTGACCACATGTTTGAAAGGGGTTGTGTAACTGTGTGTCGAAATGTATGTAGAGGGCGGTATTAGATGTTGGAATATATAATTTTATTTATTTTATTATATTAATATAGGTTTAAAGGCGTTCCTTTATATTGGTTTATTTTGGGTTTAAGTTGTTGTATAAGTAAGGCTTCTTTAATTTTGCGTTTGTTTATGTTTGTTTCTTTATTTAGTATTTGAGTGTTTTCTATAGTTATGTTGTGTTTATTTGACTTGCAGTGTTCGAAAACGTGTGAAGGTGACTTTTTATGTTCTTTGAATCTGGTTTCCATTTTTCTACTTGTTTCTCCAATATAGAAGTCGTGGCAGTTATCACATTGTATTTTATAAATAATGTTGGTGTGGTGTTTGTCAGTATAGTTTTTACATAGTATAGACCTCAATTTTGTGCCTGGTTTTTGAATAAACTTGGTATTAACTGGAATGTCGTATTTTGTTACTAGTTTTTGCCAAATGTTGGTTATTTTACTGTTGATGTTAGGAATATATGGTATGCAGCAGTATATGGTTTCAAGATTTTTTAATTTGTGGGATATATTTACTTTTGTTGGTTGATTTTGCTTTCTGTCTTGGTGTGTGCGTATAATGTTTTATACGGTTTGTGGAGGAAACTTATTGATGTTGATGAAGTATTGTTTTATTTTGTCTAATTCATCGTTAATTTTATCTGGTGAGCATAGTTTTATGGCTGTTTATTTGGTTCCTTAGTATGTTGAGTTTTTGTTTTGTTTCATGTGCTGAGTCCCAAGGAATGTATAGTCCAGTATGGGTGATTTTTCGGTGGATTTCTGTTTTGTAAAAACATAAACCTATGCTCACCAGATAAAATTAACAATAAATTAGACAAAATAAAACAATACTTCATCAACATCAATAAGTTTCCTCCACAAACCGTAGAAAACATTATACGCACACACCTAGACAGAAAGCAAAATCAACCAACTAAAGTAAATACAGCTCACGAATAAAAAAACCACGAAACCATATACTGCTGTATACCATATATTCCTGACATCAGCAAACAAATAACCAACATTTGGCAAAAATTAGTAACAAAATATGACATTCCAGTTAATACCAAATTTATTCAAAAACCAGGCACAAAACTGAGGTCTATACTATGTAAAAACTACACTGGCAAACACCACACCAACATTATTTATAAAATACAATGTGATAACTGCCACGACTTCTATATTGGAGAAACAAGTAGAAAATGGAAACCAGATTCAAAGAACATAAAAAAGTCACCTTCACACGTTTTCGAACACTGCAAGTCAAATAAACACAACATAACCATAGAAAACACTCAAATACTAAATAAAGAAACAAACATAAACAAACGCAAAATTAAAGAAGCCTTACTTATACAACAACTTAAACCCAAAATAAACCAATATAAAGGAACTCCTTTATACCTATATTAATATAATAAAATAAATAAAATTATATATTCAAACATCTAATACCGCCCTCTACATACATTTCGACACACAGTTACACAACCCCTTTCAAACATGTGGTCAGCTTCCGGTCAGTTACCTCTTTCTTTGTGAACCTTACGATGACTGAAGAAGGTCGAAACGTTGTTCGCTCTTCTATGTAAAATATTTTCTCAACCCAAACGAGCCGTTTTTGCATATAGTTTCACTAAACTTAAAAAACTTAATAGATCCATATGATGCTTCGTACCCTTAAAGTTGCAGGCACAACTGGCTGAAATAAACTATAGCTATAGCTCCATTTTTAAAACAGAAAATAACCTAATAATGCAACATTTCTATTTATTATTTTTTACGTAGCACTCTAATCTGTCAAAGTAGATCTGTGTATTTTCCTTATAGCAAAGCCACATCGGGCTATTTGCAGTGTCAATAGTGGGGAATCGAGCACCTGATTTTAGTGTTGTAAATCCGTATTGTTATCGCTGTGCCAGCGGAGGACAAAGTAAAAAGTAGATAACTTCAGTAAATAGGAAATAACAAAGCTCTACTCATATAGATTTAAAAGGAAACGTGAGAGGGATGACCTAAAAATAATTAGTTGTATAAAACATAAAACGACTTTATAAGGTCTCTTATATTATCTTTCACCCTACACTTAATTAACATGTAATACACCAGATAGTTTCATTGAATACCGAATTACTTTGTAGGCTTCTTTCTCTAATAGAAATGAGCTGCAATTAGTTTCAATAAATTACCACCATGCAAATAAGGCTCCACGCCTATAGTTGTGTGAACTGCTTTACATTAAGCCTAATCCTTTAGGATTTTTATCAGAACACACTTTCACCAAACGCTGTTGAATTGCAACTACTTCGTTTTACAAAATATTAAGTAATTATAAGACTTGTCCACATTTGCTAACATTTACGATTTCGCTCTAAAATGCTTCATCTTGGCCATTATGTTACGATAACTCGTTGAGTGATATATTGTTTACTAGTTGATTTTTATTTCGATAGTGTTAACTGAATCGTGATTTTGTAACTTATTTGTACTTGTAAGCTACTTTCTTTTGGTATTAAAAAACAGACTATAATTATTGTGTGGACTGTATTGTGTACATCTGTTAACCTGCATTTTGATCATGTATCGGATTGATTTTAAGTAATTAGTAACGGAAGAAGAAATACATAACTGGTACTGGATATTTTTAAACTCGTAAATACAGAGCTAGCTAAGTGAGTAAGCAAAGTAGACATTTGCCACAAAATGTGGGAACGGCAAAAATATTGTAGTGAGGAGACGAAAAAAGGGAGATTTTGAATAAAATGAAGAAGAGATATGAAAGGAACGGCACAAGAGAGAATTAAATAAGAGAAAAATAACATTGCACAGCCAACGTTATCAAAACAGTTGTTTGTTTCTATAGAATTTTCGAGTAAAGCTACAAAAGAGAAAAAAAAACAAGTGCTGTCAGCTCATTCTCCTCCTTACGTTTGAATGTTTGAATTGATATAAATAGGTGGAAGACAACGCTCAACATCAATTGTTATACTTCTCATGTCTAATTTACTCGTAGGCTTTAACTGTTACTCATAGCTGATGTACGGCTCTGAAGTGCCGAGTGTGTTTGTCTGGCAACGGGATGTGAACAACGAACCTTAGATTCGTAATCGAGGCACATTAACTAATACACTACACCAGGGCCCAAACAGTAGAAAGGCATTGTTTTAGACTTCAGTGTTCCTGAATCAAGGCCAGCGTTTTGTTGTTGTAGGAACTTCAAAAGTTTAGACTTGCCTGGCTGCTTGTGGCTTTATGGTCAACATGCTTGAACTGTTATATAAAAGGTGTGACTTCGATAGAAGAAAGTTTTGTTTAATCACGAAATGTTGAATGACATTAGTCACATCACTGAAGTTTTACGAGATTCCGTGTAAGTGGCTAAGATCAAACGTATTGAAAAGGTCTACTGCGTGTGATTTAAAGCTTTCACAAATTAAATGGAAACTGGCATTTTATTAACGGAGGAGACGCAGGAGTCTTGAGTAGTTTGTTCATTCAATCAGTAAAACAAATTTCTGGGTATATGCAGCAAGCCCTTTGCTTCGGCCTGGCATGGCCTAGCGCGTTAAGGCATGCGCTTCGTAATCTGAGGGTCGCGGGTTCGCGCCTGAGTCGCGCCAAACATGCTCGCCCTCCCAGCCGTGTGGGCGTTATAATGTTACGGTCAATCCCACTTTTCGTTGGTAAAAGAGTAGCCCAAGAGTTGGCGGTGGGTGGTGATGACTAGCTGCCTTCCCTCTAGTCTTACACTGCTAAATTAGGGACGGCTAGCACAGATAGCCCTCGAGTAGCTTTGTGCGAAATTCCAAAACAAACAAACAAACCCTTTGCTTCAACACGATTTGACTGATTATTACGAATGGCTGAAGAACATACAATAAATATTTAGTGTGTTTTTTATTTTTGTTACTAAAAGCAAAGCGACATTGCTGTGTCCACCGAGAGGAATCGAACCCCTGATTTTAACGTTGTAAATCCTATGATGTAATTACCGTTGTCCATCCGAAAGAAAGTCGACTGGAAGCATTTGAAAATGTAGAGTCAGAAAGAAAGGAACTATAAATTCAACATTGTGATTTAATAAGGGAAGGTATTTTAGAGAGACTTAAATCTGTCATTAAGTATTTATCACAACAGTATTTTTCACTTCAAGGAAAGTCAGACTGTTTAGTATGTGGAATTACTTACACATTGGTGGGCAACCCCCTTTCAAGAGAAACAAATGAGGAATCGAAATATAACCAATGCAGAACCTTACGAGGCCAACTTCATCCCTCAAATTTTAAAAATAACCTTTGAATTGTCGTGAGGTCTTGCTTCTATAATTGTGGGTAATGATGTATCTTATTGACTGATATTTTCAATGCAAGAAAACAGATTGTATTAATTGTAAAGTGCCCAGAGGATTAGTAATAAGCAATAATTATGGTAATTAAAAGAGGCTTATAACAGTAATGTGCGATTTTTTTAATTTCAATCGGCACAATGGACTATCTAAGCTCTGTTCACTGCCGAGAATCGAAATCCATTAGAAGTCTGTAATCTTACCATTGACTCGCTAGGAACCCACAAAAATAATAGTTTTAGAAATAAATTATTTTGAATATTTTTACATTTGTTGGTGTTTTCAATTTTGTTTATATAATGAGTCTCGTCAACACTGCCGAGACAGGTCTGACGGGTTTTCTCATATTCTGGGATCAAAAAGCAAATTATCGCAACTGTATATTAAAATTCAAACTTTTATTGAATTATTTTATGAATCTCTATCAATACGTTTGATATCAAATTGTAAGTTATAATTTATATTTTAGTATTATACATTAGTTAGTTTCTTAATTTAAAAGTAAATATTTTAAACAATAGTAAATTTCGATTTTTGTGTTTCGTGGTATGTTGAATGCAGCATTGGTTCAAATTAGATGTTTCCAAGTACAGAGTTTATAGTTTAGTACGAATTAGAGACTAAATTAGTAATATTGACAAGTTACATTATAAGATAAGAACTTACAATATTTTCTATTATTTTTAGTTATTATATGTAGTTAATCAATCATGGTGGCCCGCCAGCCTTTTCCGTTTTGAAAACACTTGCTCGCATACATCTACTTCGTCCTGTGAAGTGTAAAAAAAAATTTGAAAGCTCAGAATATTCTGCATGTATTTTGCTAAGTATTTGTAAAGTATTTAGATGAAAATACTTCTTTATTCTCATGGTAGATTCCAAGTGGTAAAGTAAGACATTATTGATCTGGAAAAATGATATTTTTAGACCCAAATACAGCTTAGTTACTAAACCTGATCGATTATAGTAAAATTCTGTGGTATTGGTTTAGTAATTTATCATTTTTGTTATTTAAAAATATATATATGAAACTTTAAAACGTGGAAAAGTTGTTAAAGCTTACCAAATTACGGCAAACAGCAAACGAGCACAACGTTCGTAACTAAAGACGTAAATGTTTTCTATACTTTTGAATTTACTGTTCCATAGTTTAAGAAAACGATTGAAATACAATAACTTATTTGCAATAGCACATATACGTATGTAATGTATTATAACCGAAATGTGATTGTATTTTACAAATTACTGGTCATTCATTAGAACACAGCCAAGGTAGGTCAGTTTGTAAAGGCAAGTTTTATATTATTGGAAACGGGAACATGAGTGCACGTGCGCCGCGTCATTCAACTTCTGTAATGTTAGACCAGGGGTGTGCAACAGGCGGCCCGCGGGCCACAACCCGGCCCGCCAAGCCATTTAGTGTGGCCCTAGTTGTTGTAATCTAACCATGTGGCCTGATCTGTAATCCAACGCAAATGGAATATTTTTAAAAGCATCGATCCTACGGGATTCCCAGGCTTCGACTCGACAAACTTCTAAAATTATCTTTGCTAGAGAGGAGCAGGCCGAATTCGATTGGTCGGCCTCCTTAGGGCATGATGACGTGCACTAGCACTATTGTCTACGACTCAACGTCATGTCCTGAACCTCGCCTTCGCCCGCTGGCGACAATTTTCCCTAACCTCTGCTGTCCGTCATTCATTATTGGTGAAAATTTTATTACCTTTTACAGTTACTACAAGAGATTGAAGGTAAATTGATTATTATTTAGCATATTGTTGTGACTTTACTGAATTTATTAAAATTTTTGCTTTCAGATGCATCTGATTCTATGTACAGTGTGACCTCGTTATTCGCGGGGGTTACGTTCTTTACCCTCCCGCGAATAGCGAAAACCGCGAATATTGGACGCAGTTTTAAAACGTATATGTATGCGATTATATACTATATGAAATGCTTCCCAAACACTAATGATACTTATACTCATTGATGCAGTAATAATGTAGCAATATTGCATACTGTTATGTATTTCACTAAATTGTACCGTGCGTTACCGGGCTGTGCTTTGCCGTTTGCGTTGTTGGGGAAGCTGAGGCAGTCAGCCAATAGCAGTCCAATCTTGTTTGGTGAAGACGACAATTGATAAAACGGCTTGATTGAGTAAATACAACAGAAATCTCCTCGAAAAGCCCTTTCAGTCTCTGTGACCTACAAAAAACGCAGTTCGCGCATAACCCGCGAATATGCGGGGCCGCGAATGGCGAACCGCGAATAGGCGAGGTCACACTGTATTTTGCTATTCTCAATTAATTTAAGTACCAGAAGGCTATGATCGGATGCCAATTTAGAAACATGTGTTTCTGTCCATAAGAGGTTCCATGTGTAAATAAATTCTATGTTTTTTCTACTTTGCTATTTTCGTGAGAATAATTTTTGTTTTGATTTCAGGGCTAGTAAAATGTCAGCAGTTAAGAAACGAAAATTGATGATGAGGGAAGGTTATTCAACAGTGAATGGTGCACAAAATATCTTGTTGTCCCACATAATCAAGGTGTTGTCTGCCTCGTCTGTCAAACTACAATTGCAGTCATGAAAGAGTACAATATTAAGCGACATTACGCAACTAAGCACTCCTCCCAGTTTGATGAAATTGTTGGTCAGGCACGAAAGGACAAAATTGAACATTTAAAAACATCCATTGAAAAGCAACAAGGTGTTTTTACCACTTTCAAGAAAAATTCAGAACTGGTGACAAAACTGAGTTTTAAGCTTTGTGAATGTATGGCAGAAAAGGGAAAGCCTTTCAGTGATGGAGAATTTATTAAAAATTGTTTAACAATATTCACAGAATATGCATGTCCAGAGAAAAAATATTTGGTGGAGCAAACTGGCCTTTCCCGCTTTACTGTCTCACGCAGGACAAAAGATCTTTCAGAGGACATCAAAGAAACTTTGAAAGAGAGATTGAATTCGTGTGAAGCTTTCAGTCTGGCTTTGGATGAAAGCACTGATATCAATGACACATCCCAACTTGTCATTTTCATCAGAGCTGTTACTGCAGGCTTTGATGTTTTCGAAGAGTTTTTAGATATGGCAAGCCTTTCCTCCACAACCACAGGACAGGATATTTGTGAACAAGTGCTTAAGGTTGTAGAAAAGTTTGAACTGAATCCTTATAAATTATGTGGTGTTACAACAGATGGTGCTCCTTCCATGACAGGTAGGACAAATGGATTCACCAAGAAATATCTAACTGCAATTGGAGCACAAGACGTAGTTGTAAGCCATTGCATTATTCACCAAGAGAGCTTGTGCACCAAAGTTCTGTATTTTGCAGAAGTCATGAAAAATGTCGTCCAATGCGTAAATTATATTCGAACACGAGGATTAAATCATCGACAATTTAAAACTTTTTTAGATGAGCTGTACGGTGAGTATTCAGATGTTTTGTACTTCTCTGCTGTACGTTGGCTTAGTAGAGCTGCTACTTTGAAGAGATTCTGGAATCTGCGAGAGGAGATTAAGTTCTTCATGGAGAGCAAACGTCAGAATGTGGACTTCTTGAGCAATGAGAACTGGCTGAATGACTTAGCATTCCTCACAGACATTACACAGCATCTGTCTGATTTAAACTTAAAACTACAAGGGAAAAGTCAACTTGTGAACAAGTTGTTTGAGCATATTTGTGCTTTTGAGAAGAAATTGGAACTTTTCCAGGTTCAGTTGAGAAGAGCCATATTGACCCATTTTACATGTCTTGCAACCAGGAAACTGGAATTTCCTAATCTGGATTGCACCAAATATGGAACCAGTGTACAAAAGCTGCGTGATGAGTTTGCAAACAGATTTCCAGATTTCAGACAAACTGAAATTAGATTGAAATTGTTCGCTCAACCTTTTGATTTGGCAGTGGAAGACAGTCCTGATGATTGCCAAATGGAACTCATTGAACTGCAGGCTGACATGGACACTAAAAGGAAATTCTCTGAAAACAGTTTGCTAGACTTTTACAAACTCTGTGTACGTGAAAAGTTTCCCAATTTGTCCCGTCATGCACAAAGAATTGCCTCCCTTTTTGGTAGCACCTACTGCTGTGAGCAATTTTTCTCCAAAATGAAGCTCATCAAAACCAAATGTAGAAGTCAGCTGACTGATGAACATTTGACCAGTCAGTTAAGAGTGGCAACCACTTCTGTCAAAGCTGATATTGACAAGCTCTGCAAGGACTCTAAATTTCAAGTGTCGCACTAAAATGATCACTCATGCAAAAATATAAAATATTATTGCTTGCATTTTGAGAATTTTTTTTAATTTATTGTGCATGTACACGAATAAGCTTGTTTTTTAAGTGGCCCCGCTTGATTGATGAAGTTGGTTATATGGCCCAATAATATTTTGAGATTTAATAATTTTAGTTTAACTATTTGTTACAACCTGTAGTAGTTCTAGAACTTAGAAAGCGTAATTTATATATTGTGGTTACGAGGTTGGTCGACCAACCCTTTTAGAGATACAGTTGTAAAAATGATAGATAATATATAATTGTTTCTGAAAAAAAAGATTGATAAATATCAGGAAATTGTAAAGATTTTGCATGTGAAATTTGACAATTTTCTGATGCATTAACTGCTTAGAAAGTGATGATTCGCTTTTCCCTTCTAGTCAGCTACCGTGTTTCTCCGAAAATAAGACAGGGCTTATATTAATTTTCACTCCAAAATATGACACTAGGGCTTATTTTCGGGGGATGTCTTATTTTGATATATTAAAAAAATGAAGTTACAAAGTAAAAATTATAAGACCTCTAAATAAATAGAAATTACGAAAAACATTCAGAAACTCATTAACAGGAATTTATTCAAAAACAATCATATCATCATCCTCTGGAATGTCTTGCAAATCATCTGTTTTTTAAAATTCCTGCTGAGTTTTCACTTAACTCAATTTCTTGTAGAATTTTCGCACCTACTCTCTTATGTTGAGCATGAGCATTAAACTATTAAACTAACTGATTAATACTTAAACAAACTAATTAACTAACTATTAAACTAATTAATAAATTAATTTTTTCTTATTTCTTTCCTCTTCCTGCCACTCTTAACTAGGGCTTATTTTAAGGGTAGGGCTTATATTAAAACTATCCCCAAAAATCACACTAGGTCTTATTTTATGGGTAGGTCTATTATCGGAGAAACACGGTATTTGAAATTTGGGGATAGTTATGCCTTATCCACAGGAGTTCCAACTAGCGTTAACGTTTTGTACGCATTCGCATGAGTCTCCGTTGAGGTTGAATATACCAAATAATTGTAAAGAAACTATAGTTGTAAAAATACATACATTTTATCGGTAAATTCGTTATGTGATAGTTTAATCAGCCTAACAACTTGATTGGTTATTACTTCTTCTCTTTATAAAATATGATTAGGATGTTTCAAGTAAAGTTTATGAGTAAATGTTGACTGTTTGTTTGTTTGTTTGTTTGTTTTGGAATTTCGCACAAAGCTACTCGAGGGCTATCTGTGCTAGCCGTCCCTAATTTAGCAGTGTAAGACTAGAGGGAAGGCAGCTAGTCATCACCACCCACCGCCAACTCTTGTTGACTCACCTTGTTTTAGATATTCACAATGCTTGTCTGCTGTTTTTGATGTTTTATGAATTTTTGTAGACCTAAATCCTTTGGTATATATGCATTGTAAATGCTCTGTTAAAAACATATCATGTTCACCAAAATTAGGATTAACCAGGAATTTACTTTCATTGTCTAGTGCAAGCAGTTCACTTTAGCGTTGCGCTAAGAGCTAGCTTTTATTGCCGGAAACTTTCTTAAACTATAAGAATAATATAAATAGCGAGGAAGATTGGATTTTGTAAATTATCCTTAAGGTTTTTAGTTAATAATACAGAAAGAGTAGTTTGAATGTTGTTACAAAGCATTTACCTTTAATTAATAAATATGTTCATTTAGTTTATTCGCTATTGCATAGTGCTTCGAGTATTGACAAGAGAATATGTAAAAATGGCAAAGTATGCTTTCAGAATACCTCATCGAAATACATAAATCATCTACCATTATTTCTTCAGTTGTAATAAGGAAACGGGCATGACATAAAGATTATTAAGGTTAGCGGATTCATACACTGTATTTATTTTCAACTTCAAAAGTATTTCAATAGACTAACAGTCAAACTGGGACTGTTAGTTGCGCTTTGAGAATAATGCCCGTGTTTTTTCCGTATTTTTAATTTTTTGAAAATGATTATCCTTTGAAACGTTACAAGAGTATTATTGGTTGTTATATGTAGTTTCTAACCGTTATTCTGTCGAGAATGCTTTCTTTTTCCGTTTTTGGTAACGATCAATGATATACATCGAAATCGTAAATAAAAATTTAAAGTTGCTGTACAAATGTTACAGCTATTAAGTAATATAGTAACAAATAACAAGGGGATGTGACATTTATACCATGTATTTAAATACGTTAGTTTGTGGTGCTGAGGGCTATAAATTGAAGAAGTGAAGGCTAATTCCATGCTAAAAATAAATACACAACAGAAATGTTATGCATTTCACTCTCTTTCTTTTCACTTTTCAGCATTGAATTTCATAAATACAGATAGTTTTATATTCGAATAGTTATGTACAAATGAGCATATCTCACTCTAGGCATAAGAAATTTAAAACACTTTTTCTTTTCTTTTTTTCTGGTTGATAGGTATTAACTGCCCCAAAACATTACATCTCCCTGCTTACTGGCAATAATTTGAATTTTGTATATTATTAAACGAAGTTGTTGCTTTTGAAACTAATGATTGTTTTGTCTTATTTTATAGGTAATATTAATCAGTCAACCCTGTTTCTTTCTTCTGAATTTTGTGCAAAACAACTCGGGGGCTATCTACGCTAGCCTCCCTGATTTTGAAGTGATAGTTCAGAGGGGAAGCCCGCTCTACGACATTTACAGTCAACTGTTAACTTACTCTTTTATCAACGAAAATAGGTTTTGATTGTTACATTATTTCGCCCCCGCGGCTGAAAAGTGATGACATTTTTAGATTTAAAAAAGATATTTTATTAATTCAGCATAAAATAGCCGTATACGCTATTTATACAACACAAGTGTGACGTTTTAAAAACTAATTTTATTACAATAATTCAAAAACCAGGGAATCAATACCCCTCTCTTAGTTAGAATGCAGAGATGTGTTAGATACCGTAAACTGTAAGACCTTATTATCATATGATAATATTTATAAGCCAATAATGTGCGTAAGTAGCCTGTTGTTCCAGGTTTTGGAGATTTTCGTACTTTTACTAATTTGTCAAAAATGGATAAGGAAGTATTACATATCGGTAAAAACAAAACAGCAAAAATAAACGATCTAGTGACAGTCAGGAAGTAAACAACAACAAAAACAAACTATCATGTATTTCTTCTGGTGACAGCTAGAAGGTAAACAAACAGATGTAATCGTGATAATGAATAACACCAAACTAAAACTTAAATGCATAAGTACCAGTAGCTCGACAGTAAGTCAGAAGACTTACAACGCTGAGCATCAAATTTTGATACTCGTGGTGTACTCAGATAGCCACTGTGTAACTTTGCGCTTGACAACAAACATAAAAACTGAACTTGATGGTATGTATCTAGAACAGTCTGAAATTGGCCACACAATTTGATAAAACCACGGATGTTGCAAACTTGCTTCAATTTCTGGTGCTTATATGAAACTGTCGTAAAGGGGAAGTATGTGAAAAGTAACTAACTTCTTTCCTGTTGACAAGTTTTTATCATTATAAACAGTCTTTCTTGAAGTACACACTGATGGGGAGTCAAATTTATGGAAAACAAAAAAAATAGGCTAGAACCAAAGTAAGTTCTCTTGCTCCAGGTGTAATATTTGCGTATTACATCATAGACAAATACTAGATTGAAAGAAATTGCAACTCAAAGGAAACAGAATGTTACAAGATGCTGTAATCTTTGTGTAATCAAGACCTTTGAACAGCAGATTGTCTTCTATTCTTTATGGAGACATTGAATCCACGCTCAAGAAGTCCCTGGTGCATACAGAGGTGTGCTGGTTGTCTCGAGGGGAGGTATTTATTTTGAAGCTGAAAGACGAACTTTATATATCTTTAGTTGAGGTATTGGCGACTTATAAAATGGCTCTGAATTCATTTTAAAGTGAAAATATTTAGCTTATAGGTCTACATTTCTTGACGTATTTGAAATCTAATTACAGTTTTGGACTTGGGAGGTCAAATCGTTTGGAGTGGTGTATCTGACAACACCCAAGGTCTCAAAGATTAATTTACTTTAAACCTACCTAAAAAAATCACTTTTAAACTACTAGAGATTCTGGTGAGTAATAAAATAGAATCAAGTTAAGACGTGCCCCATTCTAAGTAATAGTTAATAAAAAGTATATCTTATAGATTAATTTATTGCGTAAAAGCATTTCATGTGTCTCGGCTACTGAAAATAGCCACAGTTTACAGTGTATTTTATGAATGAAAACCTTAACTTACCATTACACGGTCGGAATGCCAATATTTTGTAGTTGATTCGTCAGCTTATTTGCTCCAAGGAATTTCTGAATGCTGGTTCGTATAAAATCCTGTTGAACGTGTTTTTGCCTTTCAGTTTCACACTAACATACCAGTGCAAGTCAGCGGCCAATATTTTCTGTTCTGGCAACAATTAAAACGAAACGGGGTCCGGCATTGCTAGGTGGTTAGGGCATTCGACGCGTAATCTGAGTATCTCGAGTGCGAATCACCGTCGCACCACACATGCTCGCTGTTTCAGCTGTGGGGGCGTTATAATGTAGGTCAGTTCTACGTTTGTTCGTAAAAGAGTAACCAAATAGTGAAGACTAGTTATCTTCCCTGTAGTCTTACACTGCTAAATTAGGGACGGCTAGCTTTGCGCGAGCTTAAAAGAAAGAAACAAAAGAAAAGAGCAATCTCGTCTACAGGTAGAGTAGAACTTCTGAATTACTTTGTCAACAATTCCGGCCTAGTAGTGGCTCAGCAAAGAGCCTGAGGGCTTTCATCGCTAAAAACTTGGTTTCAATACACGTTTTGATCACACTACATTGTGTAGTTTTGCGCTTAACAACAATCGAGAAATTGGCCAAGAATGGACCTCATTCCAAACTCAAGCCTATCATTCGCACTAAATTGGCGAGTGAACTGAATCTGTTTGCCTTATGCCATGTACTAAACGCACGTTTAGCTTTTGGATACTATTAAAAAGTTTGTGGATAATGTATTACACTAAATCTAGCTTTCCACGAATAATTACACAGTATATCGAGCGAATCTAGCAGCATACTCGTGTAAGTATTGTACGGGCACTAACTTCACTCGAGTTAGTAGCTAAAAATAAATCATTGTTCAGGTTGATGATTCAAAGATTGGAATTGGAGCAGTATTCTTACAAGAAAGTGAATATGGACAGTGTCCGGTAACGTCTGTTAGTAAAAGCTGTTGAGTAGTGAGAACTAGTCCATGACTGAACGAGAGTGTCTAGTCATCATATTTGCCATTCATAAGACCCAGAACTACCTATACGGTGCAAAACCTGCAATGCAAGGATCATGAAGTGAGAATTATACCTTCAAATCTATCAACTTTGATTGAAGCCACCAACAGTACTGCAAATGTTGGTGCAGACTATATGAGTAGACTTTGCGCACAAAATGAAAACAGTCATTGTGAACTGAAAAGGTATTTGTATATAGTGTGAAAAATATATTTTAAATATTTTTCCTGAAGATGGGCTTATATGAGACTGCTTAGTCTAATAGTTATTATTAATTTATTTGGAGAAGTAATATTTAGTGGTTATATAATTTATCTGCAAAGAGAATTAAAAGTAATTATTTTAAAGGTAATAGTTATAACTAGTTTGATTGCGTAACTCAATAAGAGTCATACATTGTGTGTGTAGTTTAATTGTTACAGTATTATTGACGCCAAATTACTCAAGTATTCGGTTTGATCTCGTTTCTTTAAACGCGTATTATTTCATTATGGCATCATATAGTTTATATAAAGTTCGAGGCCTCAGTGAACAAAATATAAATATAGGCAACCATATGAGTACATATTAAAGTTCAGTCAGAGAAAAGTTATGAAACTTGAAGTTAACCAGCATGTAATTGATTAGCAGGGGCGTAAATCCTGATGGGATGGGGGGATACATCCCCCTTCATTTTAGGTGGGGGTATGGTGCATACAATCATCCCCCCTACAGTTTGGTCTGTTGAATTGTTTTATTGCATCACAGGCCTACAAATTGTGTGTTTGTTCTTGTATTTCTCGTGTTCTCACCAATCGAATTAGGCCTAGATGTAGGCTTTTTCAGTAATAGAAATGTACATTTTCAATAAAGGCGTGCTTCTAAGCTTTCGATCTAAGCGATAGTTCGTAAGTATCAATCAGTAGGCCTAAGTATACATGCAAGTATCGTGACAACAAGATTACTCTGTGACTGCATGTTTACAGCTTTCAGGTTCACGTAATCAGAGATTACCAATTTGCAAATTGAACAGTCCACATAAGTGGTTGCAAAAATCATCCCCCCATCGGGTGTAAAAATTCTACGCTCCTATTGATTAACCATAACGGGCGATATTTTAAAGTGTTTGTTTGTTTTTGGAATTTCGCACAAAGCTACTCGAGGGCTATCTGTGCTAGCCGTCCCTAATTTAGCAGTGTAAGACTAGAGGGAAGGCAGCTAGTCATCACCACCTACCGCCAACTCTTGGGGTACTCTTGTACCAATGAATAGTGGGATTGACCGTAACTTTATAACGTCCCCACGGCTGGGATGGCGAGCATGTTTAGCGTGACGCGGGCGCGATCCCGCGACCCTCGAATTATGAGTCGCACGCCTTACGCGCTTGGCCATGCCAGGCCATTTTAAAGTGAGTTTCAGAGTTTAATACAAATAAGAAGAATAAGTTGTCTCGTCACAGAGTGTTTTTACTTTAGTAATTGAATTACTTTGACGAAAATGAGACAATTTTTTAAAGTTCGTGAAATGACGTCAAGCAAATCTTTTGCGAATTAATTTAATCACGGTAAGTGGTATAGAAAACAGCAGAAACAATCAAGTATTCACTGTAGAATTATTTCAGTTTTGGCCCGTGTTGAAAAAAAAAAAGAGTTTATTCACAAAGATTAATGTCCATAGAGTTTAGTTAACAAAAATCTAACAAGTTATATTACACGTTACGTATTTCTTTTATCCTGTGAAACAACTATTTTGATTCTTTTTTTTAATTGTACATCTTATTAGTTGGTTGTTAGTCACAAAACTGTACAATGAGTATCGAAACCCATTTTTTAGCCTTTTTAAGTCCTCAGACCTTCTGTTATGTCAATGAGTAGCTATATGTCTAGAATTTATGAAATGTGTGTCAGACTGTACAGTTTTCATTGGCACAATTAACCAGTTAAAAACACAACAAAGTTCTGAGTGCTGATTAAGGTTGAAGGAAAGTCATTTTAAGCTGCTTTTTGAAACTTATCTTAACACATTCAAATAATACGTTTAGTACCCCAACTCTACTTCTGGAATATTAAGTTATTTTGTTATTAGATGAAAAGGCACAGTCTTTGCATCTCACTGTTTATATACAATATATAAAAGTTGTGTAAAAATTCACACGTCCCTACGATCACTGTACTCGATCACTGTAACTACACATGTAGAGTGATGTTATCTAATATTTTTGAACCCACGTTCCATTATTACATTTTTCCAAGATTGTTACATACATTCGTAACAGTGATGTAGTGGTAAAGGCAGAAGCGAATACACTAACTTTTTTGGTGGTTGGTGTCCAGCCCAGGAAAGTAGCATGTCAGGAACTAAAGGTGTGCAGCTATTTCTCATTTGGCAAATAATGCATTTACCACTGACTATAACACTTTAATTATATTAACTAGCAAGATACTCTGCTAGCACTTGTCTTAGCATCTCACTATTCCATGTTTTACAGTGTTTCTGTCTAAGGGTTTTAAATATGATTGAACTGGGTTTCTTCTACAGTAGGTGTCTGTGACTTATTGGCTATAAATTTGAACATTAAAAGGTCAGTAGTCAATCCACTTTATTTAAAATAATATATTCAAAACAAGCTAAACATATGTGCAAAAATTATTTTTCACTGTAGAATTTCACAGTTGTGTCTAAGATTCTTAATACTTCTCTTTTCTTGTCAAAACTTCATACAGGCTGATTCAATTACTTTAGAATTCAATTGACAATAATAATTATTTTTGTCTACTTTGTTTCTTACTGTACAATGTGGGATACATTCACTTGCGTTACTCTGTGGGTTAAGGCACTCGACTCGTAATCTGAGGGTCGCGGGTTCGAATTCCCGTCACATCAAACTTGCTCGCCCTTTCAGCCATGGGGGCGTTATAATACGACGGTCAATCCCACTATTCGTTGGTAAAAGAGTGACCAAATGGTGGCTACTAGTTGCCTTTCCTCTAGTCTTACACTGCTAAATTAGGGACGGCTAGCACAGATAGCCCTCGTGTAGCTGTGCGCGAAATTCAAGACAAACCAAACAAAACCTTTTCAGTGCTTAGTACCAGAACTCATCAGAGAGGCTAGTTTTACAACACACAAAGCTTCATTTATATTGTTCACAGTGGAAACTCTTACAAAGTCAGTTAAGAAATTATCCTGAAAATTATGATCAGATTTATTAAGATAATGTATTTATTGCTAGTGTACACATCACATTTCGCCATTTTAATCGTTTAACTAGTTAAAGCCTATCATTAGTTATAAATATGAAGTTCCAATTAGCCCATTATTAGTTACAGTAATTTTAAAAATCTTTCAGCTTATTTAAATGTAAATTAAGTATGTTTGTTTTCGAATTTCGCGGAAAGCTACATGAGGGACATAAATTAATAACTTACTCTGTGAGTGTGAAAATAGTTTATTTATTTATACTTTTCATAATCATATTATTACTGGTAACTTGGAAATAATAAAGATAAACTATTATGTGAAATGCTTAAAAAAAGGATAACCACAAAATGCAATAAGTAAAATATTCTAAAATCTATGGAAAACAATAGCCGTGAATATACAGTGGAGCGCCATTAAGCCGCAGACCAGTAAACCGCGAAATCGCTTAAGCCGCTGTAACAAGTCTTACACCAAAATTTTTGATGTACTAAATCTACTACCTAGCTTTTTAAAGTTTCTCACACTCTCCTTGTCTTTATAACTTTAAGGGGATATTTAAAAAGGATTTGCTTTAATTTGGGAAATAAATAAAATATATTGCAATGGAAATCGACCGTTAATCTACCTTATCCGTTCTCTATGTCAGCTTTATGGAGACCGCCATTGTTACCGAATCACACCTCTCCATACATTAAAGTTAATCCGCGGTAAATCCGTGGAAAAAGTGATCAATAATTAAAGTATTATTTTTAATTCGATAATCCGATATTTTTATGGAATTGTATAAATATTGGCCACAAACCCAATAGAAATCACTCCAGTTTCTGAATTAATAGTGAGCATATCATACTGACATGGCGGCCCGCATGTAACACGGGAAGACGAAATTTTACAGGGAAAAGCGAACCATCGCAATGCATTGGTCGTTTGTGTTAAAACGGCACTTGTCAATTGTATCTGAATAGTCTATACATTAATATTATAATGATCACGCAATGGCCCGGATGAGGCTCCTCGGCGGAGCTGTTGGCAACTTCGGCTTTTCAGTCACAAAGGTTTAAGCCGCGGTTAAGCAGGTTGACCCCCCAAATACCGCGGCTTAACGGCGCTCCACTGTATTTTGTAACTTAACTATATCAAATCTAATCCACCAAGATGTTTACTGGAATGGAAGTTTTAGGTACTCAAAAAATAATATTTAAATTATCCCGTATAAAATTAGAGAAATACCATGTAGATTTATCGTTTCATCAGTTAAAAAATAAGATTCAAGAATTACAAGAAAAATGTATTTTTGTTCCCATTGATAGAGCTAACTGTAATTTTCATTTGTAAAAAGCTTTATACATTAATTATGATAAACGAATTCAAACTCAATGACCAATCTAAAGATACAGTAATTAATTATTTCAATAAAGCTTATAAAAAACTTTATCTTTAACCAAACTATTATTTATATTTACCTTTTCTATACGATATTCCTAAACTATAAATCTCCAATTGAATTTAGATTTATTTCTAGCTCAATGAAAACAATTATTAAAGAACCGACCATTTTATCAAACATAAGTCTCAATAATAAGAAGCATACGTTTTGAATAATAAAAAATAATTGACCCATTCTAGAATATTTAAGAAATTGTGAAGAAGTAATAAATATTCAAACATTTGACTTCACCTTAACTGCACACCACAATTCCAGTAAAAGATTTAATTTTTGTTATAAATTATGTAATAGAGCAGTTCTCTTATGCTTTCATATTGGAAGAAAGAAAATATATATTAAATTTCTGTATTTATAATAATTATATATTTTTCAATAACCAGGTTTTTAAGCACGTAAAAGGAGTTCCAATGGGACCGAATTATTCTACTGATATTGCAAATTTATATATATATATATATTTACTTTCATGAAAATAGGTTTATTAAAATTACATAAATCCAAATGTTTTTGCTTTAACTCAGATGACTTAATTAGTATACATAACCCTGAAATAACTAATCCTATCAACACTATTTATCCGATAGAATTAGAAATAATTCAACATCTAATTTAGAGGCAAATTATTTAGAAACTAAAATAATTGATAACGGTATAAATGTAAATATTTTGGTAAAAGAAAATATTTTGCGTTTCCAATATGTATATGGTTTACCCTCTTTTAGCAGTAAAACACTATACTCTTTTGTTATAAGCATTATAACTTCACAGTTATTTAGATTTTCTAAAATTTGTAATAAATTACAATATGTTATTATTAATGTCGGAATATTGATGCAAAAATTAGTATTTATTTTAATGAATTTAATAAAAAACTATAAATAAAATTATTAAAATATCCTGTGATAAACATAAGAATGTATTATATAAATATAACGAAGTAAAACTTAAGGAAATTCTACTGAACGTTTCTGATGACCATTCGCTTCGTTTCTTCTTTGTGGGTATTTAGGTGTGATGAAGTTTGAATACCCAAGAGGATTAGAAGCACAAGATCTCTTCCTCCGTCCATAACTTTCATGCCGGTTACTATTATGTTGTTGTTACAGTGCTTTTGGACCAGAGTAACCCTCAGTACTCCGGCCTTTTTCTGCCCACCACGGGTATCGAAAGCGGGTTTTTAGCGTTATAAGTCCGCAGACATACCGCTGAGCCATTTGGGGCATTTTCATATGAGAGAGGTACTTAGGACTATGTTCATAATGTACATAGTATCTGTCGAGATCATTTAATAAATAATTTTTATGCCAATTTTTATTATAATAATTTAGTGCATTATGCAAGAGTCTTTCAGATACTGTCTCTATGTTTGCATACTTGTGCATGAATGTGGATGAAGTACTGCGTGGTACTTTATAAGCTGAAGTTAAGAATCAATTTTGTATTTTTTGTAGTTTGTGTAACTGTTTTTGCGTTATGTTTTTCCAGGCTGGACATGCGTATTCTATTATAGGTCTAATATATGTTTTGTAGATTTTTATTATATTATCAGGTAATGTGCCTTCATTTTTACCTGAAAGACTTAATGCATAATTTGCTCTTTTCCAGATTCTTGTCAGGATATTGTTAGTGTGCTATATCCACGTTAATTTGGTATCGTAAGTTAATCCTAAAAATTTAGCCGAAGAAGCAGTCTGTGAAAGTGATCTGTTCATGTATAACTTTGGTGGATCTTTTTTCAGTTTATTTCATTTGGTGAATAGTATAACTTGGTTTTTCGGAATATTTATTTTTATTCCATATTTCTGGCAGTATTCTTCTAAATTATTTAGGACTGGTTGGAGGTTTGTTGCTGCTATTGAAGAAGTGGGGGTACTTTTCCAGACCGCTACATCGTCAGCAAATTGTGATGCAAAGTCTAAGTTTTGGTCCGACAGTGGCATATTACTCACATGCGTGATAAATAATATAGGGCTAACTACTCCTCTCTGTGGGACTCCTGCCTCAGGTGAAAAGGACCCTGAGTGGGCTCCCTTCACATCTACTTTACACGTTCTATTGTCCAGAAAGTTAGATAGCCAGCGAATAATTCTCTTGGGTAAATCCATTTCTGTTAACCGGTGACCGTGTCAAATGCTTTCTCAATGTAAGCAAGCTACAGTGCATTCGTTTTTGTTAAAAGCTGTCTGTAATTGTTTCAGTTAATCTGATTAAGTGGTCTGCAGTTTGTCTATATTTTCTAAATTCGTTTTAAATTTCGGGTAATTTTGAATTTGCGTCTAAGTATATAGATAATCGGTTACTAATTATTCTTTCTAAATATTTGCCGATGCAATTGGTCAGACTGATTGGGCGGTAATTGTTTGGTTTATCTGCTAGCTTTCCTTCTTTCTGGAACATTAAAATTACTGCTTCCTTCCAAGAAACAGGGATATATCCATTTGAAGTTAAAATGAGCTGTTAGGTGTTTATATAATCTCTGAGTACCATATTTTAGGAGAATGGCTTGTATACCATCATCTCCAGGAGTTTTGTTTTTTGTGTTTTTGATGACTATTAATACTTCTGTTACTGTTATATCTTTTATTAGTTGATGAGTGCTGCAGTCTATTGTTTTCTCTGGTTTTATTGATGTGTTTACTGGGAACTTTGGCATGTATATGGTTTTGTTCTGTTCAATGAAGTTATTAACTTTATTATAGAAGTATCTGTTCATGCCTGGTTCATGGTGTGTTTTGAACGTGTGTTTAGGTGGTCTTTAAACATCTCTGCTTTTTCTCGGTTAGTGTAAGCTGTTTTGCCATGTGATTCGAGTGATGGGTACTCTTTGTTTTCCTGCGTTGGTATATCTTTTCAGGTGTGTCCATAATTGTTTTGGATCTGTTTTACGATTTAATTGTGAGCAGAAGGTGTCCTAACTGTCTTGTTTTTGTTGTCGGATTTGATGTCTTAGTTTATTTCGTTTTGTGTTTATTTGTGTTTTTAGTGTCAGATTCCGATTTTGTATGTACTGTCTTCGTAGTTTTCTTCTTTCTTTTATTAGGTGTATTATTTCTTGATGTGGTTGCCATATGTGTGTTGTTGTGAAGTCTTTTTGTTTCGGTATTGAGCTGTTGGCTACATGTTTTAGGCACTCAGATTATATGACTATATGCATCTATATCTGATGCGTCCATGGCAAAGTTTAGTACTTCAGGTGGTAAAGTTTGGTCTATGATTGATTGAAATTGTGGCCAGTTAGCTTTCTTATAACTTAATTTATCATTTACTTTAATTTTGTTTAAGTGAAGGGTGAGATTGAAGATACACCAGACTGGAAGGTGGTCACTAGCTATATCGTGACCAACAGAAAGTTTACGAATTTGCGACACATATTATACGAACACAGGCATAAATCCAGTATTTCACTGGTGCCATGTGCGTACGAGATGTGTTGGTGTTCATCATTTAACAAAATCATATTAGTTTCAGTTAGAAATTTATAAAGTATTTTTACCATTGAGTTTGTACATATACAGTTAAAGGTGGTATGTTTACTATTTAAATCTCCTATAATTACAAAATTGGGGTTGTGGTTATGTATGGAATGTAATATATTGGCATCTAATACTTTGCTAGGCGAGCAGTAAATGCCCGCCACTTTTACTTCAATGTTATCTTGATCTCTTACGTCTGTTGCTATTGATTCATTGAAGGATGGTATTCTTAGTTCCTGAACTATAAGTTCAGTTTTATACAGTAATAAAATTCCTCTGTTTGAATCTCTCTTATACTTTCTATCCTGTCTTATAATAGAATATCCTTTTATTTTAAATCTGTGGTAGTTATAGAAGGCTGTTTCACTAATTACAAAGACATCTGGTTTTATGGTGGTGGTTATATCTTCAATCTCATGTTTCTTGAAAGCAATAGCACTCTGGATATTGATGTGTAGTACTGTGAATTTATCCATGGTTGATAGAGTTCATGATATATGTTGAGATTTGTGGTAGGTATTTTTGGATGTTTTTCATAATTATTTTAATGACTATGTCCATCAAACTGTTTTCATTATTTGGATTAGTGTATTCGGCCATTATTTCAAAGAAAGTGGAAGTAATGGCATCGGTCAATGTATTTTCAATATTCACAGATGTGATTTTATGTGTGACTTCAGTTGTTTTTGGTAAATCTTCACTAATTATTGGTGTGTTTTTTTCTGACTGTGTAATGTTTTTTTGACTGTTGCAGCATGTGAGTTTAGTTGTATGTTTGTAATGCAGGTTATGCTTTCTGGTTTCTGAGTGGTAGTTGGTTTTGATTGTTCTTGGATTGTGTGTGTCTTTGACTTGTGCGTGTCTGGATTTTTAATTTAGTATATATGTGTCTTAATTGATTTATATTTTTGGCATCCTTTATAGTTTGCCATGTGTTCTTCCCCACAGTTACAGCATTTTGGTTTGGGGTTTTGTTTAGTGCATTGTGATATGTGATGATTATCTCCACAGTCTACACAACGCGCAGTTGCTTGGCATGCTGCTGCTACATCTCCAAACCTTTGGCATTGGTAACACTGTGTTACTACCACTGACGGTGTTTTAGTTTGTTCTACAGTGTATCTTTGATACCATTATTTATTAGTTGTGTTATGTCCTGAGTGTTGTCTGTTACTACTTTAATTAAGTTTGTTGGTTTTTTGTTATGTTTGAAATTATGCGTTCAACTGAAATGAATTTTTTATTTTGTTCTGTTAATGCTTCTTTTATGTCGATGGAGTAGTGCAATCCCCGGATTACGAAAGATCTGGGTGTTGATCTCGCTCCAGGCAAGTGTATGGTAATGTGACCTGTTTTGAAAGCGTCTGAAAGCCATTCTTTAAACAATCTATTTAGGTCAGCGAGTTTCTGTCCTTGAACCAAAACGTTACTGTTTGACTTTGGTTTACACCTGTAAATTTCATTAGCTTGTTGAGGCTGGTTGTAAGTCCCTGGAATGCCGAAAATGGCATATTTCGGTTGTTTTGTTTCAAATTTTGAATGTGTTTGTTTATGCTTGTTTTTCTTGTTTTTTCTGACTTCTAGTCTTCACAAGTGTGAATCCTTCGTCGTCAGAAGTAGCTTCCTCACGGTCTGAGTGTGTGTTTATTTCAATATCCAGGGTGGGTTTGTATGTGTTTGTGTTTGTTTCAATATCTAGGGTGGGTTTCTTATTACCTATGCTACTACTCGTTATGTTTTCATTTTCTATTACATTGTCGATCGGTGTAGCCTCAGCTCCACTGTCAATAGAAGTTGTATTAACATTTTCTTTGCTCATTTTACATATTTTTCTTTTTTCCTTACTTTACTAGTTGTATCTTTAACTGGAGTTGTTTTTATCTTTAGATTTTCTTTTGCCAGCTGTATTAAAGTTTTCAGTTGAAGACTGTCGTTCAAGTTTGTGCCACCTACACTAGACTTACTTATTTCTCTCTTTTTCTTCTGTAGTGTCGTCTGCTTCAAGAAGCTTTGCACTGTAGCCCTGCCGCTCTTCTTTTTTAGTTTTTATGTTGATAGGGTTTTCTTTATATGTTTTTCTCTCTCCTCCTGTATTTCACGCAACAGAGTAATGTTACTTCTCAGTTTTTTATTTTTATTTTTTTTCCTCGCCTTCCAGTATACTATGCCACTGCCTGGGCCCGTTCGAGACCTACTACTATAAATCACACCACACAATACGTTCACTCTTCTTAAGAGTCCACAAAATCGCTGCTTATCTCTTCTCTTGCCAATAACGCAATCTCTTGATTGACTATTTTTAGTTGTTAATAAGGCTATTCAAACAATTTTGCACTACTTTATACGGATGAACACCTTATCACATGTATAGGTCTAGTTAGAGTCTGAAAATTGATAGTTACTGTAGGTGGTGGTTGGGAGTTATACTAGTCAGTTTAGATAACTGGTTGGGTAGGGCCCGGCATGGCCAAGTGGGTTAAGTCGTTCGACTCGTAATCCGAGGGTCGCGGGTTGGAATCCCGGTCGCACTAGACATGCTCGCCCTTTCAGCCGTGGGGGCATTATAATGTGACGTTCAATCCCACTATTCGTTGGTAAAAGAGTAGTCCAAGAGTTGGCGGTGGGTGGTGATGACTAGCTGCCTTCCCTCTAGTCTTACACTGCTAAATTAGGGACGGCTAGCACAGATAGCCCTCGAGTAGCTTTGTGCGTAATTCCAAAACAAACAAACAAACCCTTTGCTTCAACACGATTTGACTGACTGGTACGAATGGCTGAAGAACATACAATAAATATTTAGTGTTTTTTTATTTTTGTTACTAAAAGCAAAGCGACATTGCTGTGTCCACCGAGAGGAATCGAACCCCTGATTCGCGGGTTGGAATCCCGGTCGCACTAGACATGCTCGCCCTTTCAGCCATGGGGGCATTATAATGTGACGTTCAATCCCACTATTCGTTGGTAAAAGAGTAGTCCAAGAGTAGTAGGGTGGTGATGACAAGCTGCCTTCCCTCTAGTCTTACACTGCTAAATTAGGGACGGGTAGCACAGATAGCTCTCGAGTAGCTTTGTGCGAAATTCACAAAACATAGATAACTGGTTGGGACCCTTTATGCTAATGTAATTTGTTTTCTGGGCTAGTAATTAATGCCTTACCACCATAATGAGGGCTCGAATGTCAACTTTAAGAGGTAAGTTTATTTAACTTACTTATTCCCAAATGGTAAGACCTTCTTATTGGCCAGGTAGTTAAATCACTAGACTTGTAATCCAAGGGTCTCGAGTTCGAATCTCTGTCGTACCAAATATGCTCATCGTTTCAACCGTGTGGGCGTCGTTGGTAAAAGAGTAGCCTAAGAGTTGGCGGTGGGTGGTGATGACTAACTGCCTTTCCTCTTGTTTTACACTGCTAAAGTAAGGGTGGCTAGGGCAGATAGCCGTCGTGTAGCTTTGCGCGAAATTCAAAGCAAAACCAACCTCATTATTTATTTATTTTGTATTCTTTTTTACTTTAGAGAGCAGTCACTTTCCCACAACTGTTTGCAGGCAGTGAAGGGTGATATAAGTGTGGGACATTGTGGGCTTGAGCACCCACATCCCGCTCTCCATATTTTTATGTCTGTTCCTATCATTATTTTATTATTCTTGATGTGAGACTGGCGAATGGAGATTAAGACTAATAGACGATGTATCCCCATCACAATGTGGGTCCAACTTATTCTGCTACCTTATGGTTTTATTTTCTTCTTTTTTATAATGAGATTGAGTTATTAGTTCTATTTCTTTTTTTTGTGTGTGTAAATATTGGCTCCAAAATGAGACGTCAGTGCTGATACACAGAAATGAGTTTAATTTTATATTTTGAAATTATTTTGTTGAGTTGGGTTAATGGCTTTCTGCACACATATCTTGTGGAATTTCACATTTTAGAGCGAACTGATTTTATATTTAAATTGACCAAACAATTGGCTCTCCCTCCCCCTCGTGAAAGCCCATGGACCGTGCGTGTCCCAGTAATTAGCTGTGTAGGTTCCATTGTTCTTCTGTTACCAAAAACAATATACATTTCACATTTTGGAACCGTGGTGACGGTCGACTCCTAATGTTTGTTCTGGTAAGAGTATATCAAGAGTCAGTGGTGTCGGCTACCTGTGATCCCTCTAATCTTTCACTTCAAGGGACAGCTAGCGCAGATACCTGTTGTGTACGCATGCGTAAAACTAAATAGAAGAAACTGACTTTATATTATAGACTTAATTTTCTAAAGTCAAGCGAATGTATTTCATTAGTGTTTTTCATTCCATTAGTTGTTTTTTTTAACCATCTAACTAAATTTTGAAAATACATCAGTTACACAGAACAAGTTTTTCCTGTTGTCATTAAGAGTATCGAAAGTTTTTATATTACGAAAATTCGTCAGCAGCTGATCGTAAAATCCTACTGCTTTGGTAATATTACGCGGATCATTTCTCTTTGCTTTTGTCTGTTTTCTCTTTTAATGAGTATGAGTTTTGAGAGTTTAATCACTGTTTTACTTGAACTACTGTAAGATTTTGGTAATGATAGACACCTTGCACGCCATGCACTAAAACTTTCTGAATGTTAAAGATTGAAAGAGACGTGGCGTACTTGATCCATCTTAGCCATAGAAATTTTATCTCTATTTGGATTGTACAGTATATTTTTCAAGTTTTTTTGTTGTTTTTCTTTCACTGAGTGTAAAGAACTATGAAGATTAGATATCATTCACTGGGTAGAGGAGGCTTGCATTTATGAAAAATGCATCTAACGTTTCATGATATCGTTCAAACTTATACTCTTGATGCTCAGTAATAGGTCTAAAACGTTAATCTGTAATTGAACACTAACTGCATCCAGTCTATATAAGTTTTGTTGCTTTCTGAAATAAACGTCCTTATTATTTAAAAAAAAAAAACTATTCAACTTTGCAAAATGTGTCAAATCATTCTTTTGTACTTGTTCCGCAAGGAGGTTTAGCTTTAACTGAAATTCATGAATAGTTGTTGTTGTTTTGGATTAAACGCAATGCTACACAATAGGCTATCTGTGCTCTGCCCACCACGGGTATCGAAACCCGGTTTCTAGCGTTGAAAGTCCGCAGACATACCGCTGAGCCACTGGGGGCTTCATGAATAGACTGTGATTGCTTGCAGATTATTTTATTTCTTCCCTGAAGCTTCGTATTCAAATTATTCAAGTGAGCCATCATGTTGCGCAGAAAGTGCAAATCACACTGCGATAACAAAGTTTCAATTTCAGGGAAATTTTCAATTTAACCTTTTTTCAACAAGATACTCTTTTATTTGAGGAAATAAGACTTCCAAGACTTTTCCTCTACTTAACCATCTTACATTTGCAAAATCAGTAAGATCATTAAAAGTACAGTCACCGATTTTCTTTCAAAGACTCAACAAACTAATATAATTAACAATTTTTACAACAATGTCCATTACATTTTCCTGATACAAAATGCAATGGAGAGATGGCAGCTTGGTCTTCACATTATTTTCAATTAAATGCTGCTTCAAAAGAGAAACTAATACTAATTTCGCCATAGTCATGGCGGGAGCACCGTCTGTTGTGACAGAAATCAGTTTTTTTAAAATCCAGATTGAATTTGTTTGACATTTCAAGAAACTTTCAAAGATCTTTTTTCCACATGCTCGATCTCGTAATCCACAAAGGCCAAGAAGATCTGAAGTTACATGTCGAACCCAAAATATCGCTTTGCAGTGTCATTAACATCTGTTGACTCATCTTGTGCTAAAGAAAAATACAAACAGTCTTTTAGTTGTTCAAGCAATTGATTTTCTATGTCTTTCGCTAACTCTAGAATTCTGCGGACAGTTGTTCTTCGACTTAATTGCAAATTATTTACCTTTTGAGAATATCGTCTTTTATTTTTAAATCATAATTCCCCAACAGAGTTTCAATGACCACAATCAATATTTCTTTTACAAGTTCAGCATCAGAAAATGATTTCTTTTTTGAGCTAAAATCCAAGCTACTTTATAGTTAGCTAATGTAATTAGTTCTATCGATGATAAAAATCATTTTAGGCCTCCCTTTCGTTTATGAAATTGCGCTTTCAGACGGCTAATTTCATTCATACGATTTTTGCTATCAACTGGAAAATTTTATATCAAATTCGTTGTGAAAATTGTTAAAGTGTTGCTTAAGGTCGTATACTTTATTATTTCTAAGAACTTTGTTATACAAAAGATACGCTGGCTTATTATTTGCTTTGATCACTGCAAATTTCAATTTCCAACTGTCATTAAATTCTTGTTTCACGTTTTTCCAGTCACGCGCCATTCTCTTTTCGGCAGTAATGTCAGAATCAATTAAATTGTCTTCATTTTTTGAGTGTTACCATCATCTGAATTCTTTCATTTTCGAATTATCTGTTTATCCATATTATGGGATTAAAAACAAAATATATTTAAACACTTGAAAAGTTGCACACTAAAAATATGTTTGCAAGCGCATGCAAAACAACGAACACTCGATAACAAACATCTGTTTGTTTGTTTGTTTGTTTGTTTGTTTTTTGAATTTCGCACAAAGCTACTCGAGGGCTATCTGTGCTAGCCGTCCCTAATTTAGCAGTGTAAGACTAGAGGGAAGGCAGCTAGTCATCACCACCCACCGCCAACTCTTGGGCTACTCTTTTACCAACGAATAGTGGGATTGACCGTCACATTATAACGCCCCCACAGCTGGGAGGGCGAGCATGTTTGGCGCGACTCGGGCGCGAACCCGCGACCCTCAGATTACGAAGCGCACGCCTTAACGCGCTAGGCCATGCCAGGCCTGCACAAACATCTAAACTAGACTGACGTTACAAAATGGGCTGAGTCTGTGGCAGTGATGAAGCGCGCGACATTAGCAATGACGTGTGGCAGTGCAGTTGCTGATTACCAAATTTGCGATAAGAAAAATAAATAATGGAAAAAGTTGATTCCTAAACTCAAGCTGGCTAAAACTGTGCTATCCACTGGCGACATGTGGCTTTTGGCCATGAAGTTCCCCACCCCTATTCCAGAGACTTTCTTTCATTCAGTAAGGTTTATCGTTACCTTCAAAGTATCCTCTAGCGTCGTCGAAATCCTCTTCTGTTAAGATTAACATTAGTTACTCAAAAAATGGCGTTTCTGTTTGCAATGGGTAACATAAGTTAGAAAGGAGAATAAAAAAATCATTTGATGATTATCTGATCTCACTAACTCAGAAAAGCAGCTCTGACCTATCACGTGATAGTTCAGTAAACAGGTTTTTATGATAAACACAGAATAGTAAAACACAGCTTGCTTGTTGGACGTTAGCGGACTTCTATACCGCATTATAATTCACTAAAACGTCTGCCATCCTCATGTGCATGTCTGTGTGTGCTGACACGACGATGACCAAACTGTTTTCTCTATGGACTAAGAGTCAGTTTCTCTGGTATAGTCAGAGACAGCACTCGCTAGCCGCTCCATATTGGATGGCATTTGAAATATTCGTATGCAATGGGAAACCTAGCTCTATGTGACATATTACATCCTTGGTTCCTGGCAAGTTAGCGACTTCACAAATTTTCGACTGCTGTCTTGACCCTCGCATGCGCAGCAGTGGTCAGAACCTAATTCCTATTAAGTACTGTCACACTTCTACATGTACAGGACAACAAGAAGGGAAAGAGAGAGAACTAAGAGATGAATCTGCAAGCATGGAACTCGTCTTTCCTGTGTTCACTATACTTTATAGATTAACTGGTTGAAGTTTATTTCTCTAAGAGTGCCTGATTTCCCTCAACCAATAATTTTATATTCAAGTAAACATGTGTATTCTATGTAATGTTTGCCATACATATGCGCAACGTTCATATTAATATAGATTTAAGATAAGAAAACAGACCCAGCAAAACATGCGTCTCTACAACCAGTAACACAGTGGTATGTCTGCGGACTCACATCGCTAAAATACAGGTTTAGATACTCGTGGCGGGCAGAGCACAGATAGCCCATTGTGTAGCTTTGTGCTTAATTCCAAATTACCAACCAAGAACTGTCTAGTAGCTTTCTATGAGCTTAAACACTAAACTGTACTTACACAAAATAAACAATTCAACACGCCAAAAATATTAGAGATGATAAGAACAGCAAATCAGTGCTGACACTTTGTTCCTTTTTGGTGGAAATCACAATTTGTAAACAACACAATCATGAAAAATATTAATATCTTATGGGCTTTTTTTCTATCTCTTTACTATATATGAATAACCAGTTTTATATATACATGAATCATTCCTTAGTTTTTTTTCATAGTAGAAACATTGGTAATTATTATGTAAAATCATGTACGTTCCCTGTGTTATAACACCTAAATATATATACATATGGAATTTGTTTTTTACGTATTCTCTATAGAATGATGTTCTTTGTATCCTAAACAGCTTGCCAGCCACGGATGTTTTGGGCTCTCTAGCTGTCGTCACTCGTTATCTTGTTGATATTTCACTTTGAAACTCCAGTGGATGACTCCATTTCAAGTGATTAGTTCAGCTTGAGTAACAGATCCAAACGAGCAGTTTTTGAATCTTTTTATAAGGTGATCCTGGACGTTCTTGGTATTAAAGCGGAAAAAGTCGCGAATGTCACCATCTTTATGGACCATTTCAAGGTGGTAATGAGAACAACAGATGTGCTGTGTTTAACGCAAGAGTGACTGCTATGTTGTAATGCTAACTTGCTTATCGATAATTATCATTCTTCGCAACAACGACCATGTGGTCGCGAAGTCGTTCAAGTGATCGGCGCTCATTTATCAACCATGTTACCTGACATTCATCTTTTTTTTCAACTCTATGGAAGTGACGTCAAGGGGCGGTTAGATTTTCATGCCGTAAGATAAAGTATTTTCCTTTATCATACAGTATGCTGGATTTCCCAAGATTTCATATACTATTATTCTCCACAATATGAACATGCAGAATTATTTATAAATTAACTCGGAAAAGTTCATCTGTTACTTCCTCGATCTTAAACCAACTCAAATCTCGTTCACGGGTACTATAATTATTAGTAGCTTTACACTGTACTTTAGATATAAGAAAAAAAAGGCACGTGATCTACATTTTCTGATAAACCACAAGTGTCTGTGATCTGTGTGGCAGCCTTAGAGCAACCTAACATAAACAAACACGCTACAAAACTCTTATGAAACAGTTTTCTTGCCCGAATCATGATGAAAAAAGTAACACCTAATATGTATTTAACGTAAGACCTCGGCCGTATTTAGCACTCTACGAATTATAATTCAATAAATTTTGAATTTTTTGTGATGTGAATTACAGATTACACGTCTGGCAACTTAAAAATATAAAATTTCAGGTGCAGACCTTAATTAAACATTTTATGTCGCAGTAACAATGCACACACATTGAAAATGTCAGTGGGTTACTTGTATATATATAAATTATACATTGCTTTACGGTTCTATGTCATGTATATCACAGAACTAAATCTTTAAGAAACGTTATAAACTTGTTTTCGAGCAACATGTCTGAACAAAACTAAGACCAGTTTACAATTCTCATAAAATAGTTAAGTCATGTTCATACTTTTAAAGAAAAGTTAATGAACGCATGTTGGAGCAAAAAATAGTGATTTATGAAATTGATTTAATAAGTTTTAACATTTTATAACAAGAATTAGTTTCAAGTTTTAAGCTGCAAAAGTCAAACTAGAAGTAAACACTAACGTCTGCTAATCTTAATCAGAAAAGTATAAGCAGCAGTTTTACGTATACGTTGGGATTTGATAGACAGATATTTTGTTCTTATTTGTAATGGCATCTTTGAGAATTAATAGAAAAAAGAAGTAAAATCATCTAAATTAACTTCAGTGTAAAGTTATTATGTATTTGTTTTAATTAGTAACCTATATAATCATCTAACTGTAACATTAATAACTAATTTGTTTATAGGCTTCAGTGATGTCGAGAAAACCCACATACATATGTTTATAGAATTATCCTAAGTTTCTACTGTTAATCAGCTTCAGTCATCAGGGAAGTTCAGTGAAAGACTATTTCTATGTTGGTATTCCATCCTGAAGGGCAGAGGGTCTGGTGTGTTATCTATTCAACTATAATGTTTTCCATTATTATTTTAATCAGTTATGTGAATATTTTCTGGAGAGGGATAGTCTAGGTTTTTTGTGACTTTTGTGATAGGTTAACGGAGTGTTTTGTTAGTTTTGTGGATGGACAACGTATCTTTTAACTTTCCTCTTCTTGTGTGTGGTTTATATCGTATTATTTTAGTATTACTTCAATTTTTGGTGTGGTCTTTCCTGGAATGATATGCTATTGCAGATAAATCAGTAGCTTACTCTTTTATAAATATTATGTTCCTGAATTTTAACTTTTGTTTATCATTTTCTTTCGCCAGTGTATTGGAATCCACATTCACAGTGGATGTTATATGTGTTGTATATTAAGTCTTCAGATGTCTTCGATTGTATTGTTCGATTAAATACTGGTCTCACTTTATTCTGTTTACATAACTCTTTTTGTTTTCAAATAAATAACTGAAAAAGGTAATACAACTGCATGTGTATAGTTCTTTTCCCGTTTATTATTAATATTTATGTTCTATATTTTCTTCTTTATTAAATATTCCAGGTATCCAGTGTTACGGGTGGAGTTTGTAGTGGTGTGTATTTCATCCCTTTTCTTCCACCTGATTGCATTCGTTATAGGTGTTTCGGATATGTGAACACTTCCGACTGACAAGTTACTTGTCAGTTGGTTCTATCTATTTGCTAAGAGGGCCTAGCATGGTATGATGGCTAGGGCGCTCGACTTGCAATCTGCGGGTGTGGGATCGAAATCCGAAGCTTGATATACTTACTCTTTTAGTTGTGTGAACATTATAATGTAACGGCCAATTCTACTATTCATTGGTAAAAGCGTAGCCTCAGCGTTCGTGGTGGTTGCTTGAATCGATTGCTACATGTTATTCGTAGCTTTTTCAATAAACACCTCAAACTGTTTGTGAAAGGTGGCTCATCCTTCTCCTTTGCCACAGTTATGCAAGAGAGCATTAAACATTTCACTATTTCTGTTTCCTAGAGTAAATAATTTTTTCTGTATCTTAAGTGAATTTGTGAAGTGTTAGAGAAAATTAGCTTTTGTTAGTTTCAGTTTTGTTAATAGTATAAATTTACTTAGTATTTATAATATTAACTTAAAAAACGATAACTCGGCAGTAGTGCGTATTGTTGGGATTAGTATATCGTTGTTATCTTCAAACAATATTTTGGTTCTGCACCATGTCTGTACTGATGGCTTCCATTTTGGCTCAGTTAAGTACGAAAGCCAAAACGTCGAGTGTTACTCACGCTGATTAGTCAGTAGGTGATAGCTTATCTTTCTTGTGTTTTTTTCTAATTACTAGAATTACAAATTTCAGTGAAATGAAAACATGAAACCAAGTTTAACATTCAATTTGCCACTTGTCACTAAACCAGGTTTACTCATTTATCTGAAATAAACATCAAATCAAATAATTTTTTAGAATTAAACCTTTCATCAGTAATTGAAAACAAAAGTATACCTCTTGCAGTGGTTTGTATTTAAGTGTATAATGTAGGACTATCGTGCAATCAAAGCTGTGTGTTATAATGCATGTATATAAATTTTAGTGGCTTCTTCTTTCCTTCTTCCCAAATATTTTAGCCTTGCAACATTCTGATGTTTATATTCACTCTTCTGCAGAGCCTGTAATTGTGTATACAGACCATAACCCGCTGCCATTTTTAAGTTTAGGAACAAAAACAAAACAAAAAATCATTAAATTAGAGCTTGGTGTTCTCGGAGTATAATTTGGATGTTAAACATATTAAACGTAAATATAACGTAATTGCTGATGCTTTGCCTGGACATGTAATTATAATGATAGTAGTGTGTTTGTGTGTATATATATATTGTATAAATTTTTATTCATTGACGTAGAATAATGACATGTAAATGTTCAATGTTACATTATGTGCACTTGAATCTTGAATGAGAAGTGTACAAGGTTTGCCATTATATGCCATTATTTTGTTATGAGTGGAGATATTACATTTATATATATTTTAGTAGTTAGTAGCTCTCTCCCCTCCATCTTGGGCATTGATTTATTTTAGAGCACATAAATAAGTGGGCCTACTAATTACTCTTTATAATTTGATTAAAATAAGTAAATGTGGACCACAGGCTCATGGATTCACTAGTTTACTAATAATCATTACATCGTTACATTCGGAATGTTCCAGTGTATGCAACAACACAGGCAACAAATGAAAAGGTAAAGTTATGTTTCTTTTGAATAAATTTTAACGAGTAACAACAAATAAAAATACGCTTAATTTACAACACACTAGTGTACAAATGAGATATTTATACTAAATAAGCTCCATTAATTCGCCTGTTTTACTATATTTGTGTCATTGTATGTTCAATCATTGCTGGAGTTTAGTGGCTCCAGTCCTCAATTAAATGTTGTATGTTATAGTGATTCCTTTCCACTTTTCCCATTAATCCAATTTATTCTTGGTTCTTTTTCCCTTTTGTTTAGATCGTGAAAATCTTTATCACCATCCAATACCAACTAATCAACCGAATAGTCACCAACTGTCAGAAATGTCTGTTGTACAGCAGCATTATCCAAATATTAATGTAGCTTTTCAGATGTCTCGGTATACAATGCAGAACTTTACTATAGCTCGCAAGAAAACACGCCTGTATATAATGCAACCTTGCTATTTCTAGACATTCTTAGAATACCAGCACATTCTAGAATTTATGATAAACCTTACGTAATTGCTATAACTAATTATTATTGTCAAACCCCAGTGACATAAATAAAACTCGATCATTACAATACACAACACTCAGCAAAGAGAAGGGGCACTAAAAGTTATATACATGCAACATCTTCGCACCTAATTTAAAGTTAGCATATAATGGTAAATTTTATATAATTTTTATTCGAATTCACACAATGTAACATGGTAAATACTGAACCTTTTCTTGTCACTGTTCTACTTCAATAAGTAAAACTTTACGCATGTATATATCACATGTACTCCAAACACATATAAATATACTCATATTGATATATTACTACTATTATTATAATTACACGTCTAGTCAAAGCATCAACAATTACATTATATTTACCTTTAATATGTCTAGTCTACAAATTATAATACTACAACACCAAGCTTCAACTTAAGTCTTACGTTTTTGTTCCTAAGCTTACTCAATCATGTCAAGGGATTATGGTCCGTATACACAATAACTGGCTCTGCAGAAGAGTGAACATAAACACATAAGAATTTTACAAAGCTAAATTAACGTTAGCAACTCTTTCTAAATAATGGAATAAATCTTTTTAATGACAAATGAACTTTTTAGAATGATAAACAGTATATTCAATACCATCATCACTATCTTGCCACAGAATGATACCCATACTACAATTACTGACATTGATAGCCAACTTGGACAGTTTGCGAAAATGTGGTACCTTCAACACTAGAGCATTCCATTCTATACTCCAAGCAAACTTTGTTTCTTTTTCGTCAAGTTAGTGAGTGGAACTGCAATCTTAGAAAATATCTTATAAAATTTTCGATAATAACTGGCCATGCCAAAATATCTTTTAAGTGATCTTACAGTTTTCGTGTTTAAAAATTTATAATAGCTACAATTTTAGTTCTCACCTCGACCAAGAACATCACTCAAATGCACCATACTAAATAAGTATATATTGTCAGTTCTGTGAAGGTGTTATTATAAGTTGTTAATATATATACAGATATAAAATCAGGTCATCTATGTAAGCTTGCAAATCCTGAATACATTAACTCATTTATCACACAAATGTGGCTGGTGCATATTCATGTCAGAAAGCATAACCTTGTATTCATAAAAACCATCTGGTGTTACAAATGTATATCCACCTCCTTTTCAGTCAATAGAATGCTAATAATATGCTAATGCCATTTCAATAAACTACATTTGCTCACGGACTTGGATTTACCAATCTTGCCAATAAAATTATCGATCCTGAGGATTGAAAAGAAATCACCCTTGGGTGTAGAATTAACACTTAAAATATCTCTGCAAAATGTAACAAATATATGATTTGGGCAACAGAACACAAGGTGATCTCCAGTAACTTTGACTTGGTTGTATCATGCCAAATTTTATTATGTCCCCAATTTCACTTTTAATTTGTTGTGCTTTTTCAGGTGTGACCCTGTATGAATGATGCTTTGTAAATTTGGAATCAACATCATGAAACAATATATTTAGAAATCTAGAAACAAATGTTTATACATGACAAATAAACTTAATAACTGTTCTTTCTCAACTCGACTCAAGTGTCCCAATTTTATATCAATTTTTGATAAGACTATGACATTTTCAGTGACACTAACATCATTTGTTCAGTTATTGGTGTCATACATATCACTGGCACTTGCCACAACAGATGACTCATTGCAATCATGGTATGGTTGATTGATTATTTGAAATCAAGCACAAAACTACACAATGGATTTTAACACGGATTTCTCGTGGTGAGAGTCTGCAGACATACGGCTGTGCCACTGGGGGCTCGTGGTATGGTTTCATCATGTTAATAGGGCAGAGTGTATTTTCTATGAAGAGATATTTCAATCACATAATCAAGATCACTCACTTTTTTTATCGCCTGATATGGGCCATGAAACATAGGGTAACCTCTTGAGGTTTTCATGAGCTAACTCACATCCCCGACTGAACCTGGTTTTAAACTTGGAGATATAATACAGCAAATTCAGACTCTCTGACTCCTCATTGAACTAGTTCCCTAATCAACTTCAGAGGACTCCTCCTGTACAATTAACTCAAATGGACTGATATTAAGGGATGTCTGGATACAACTAGCAACAACAATAAAGGAGTACCATCATCCCATTCTTTCTCATTATCATAATCTTCAAAGTGAAGTGAAATCATTTTTGAGCTCTCCGAGAGTCTGGGTGATATTCACTAAACTTTTTCTGTTTGGTTCCCATTTGGTGTACAACCTGCTGTAAAAGTCCAGGCATAAACTTCAACCCTTGATTAGACTGGATCTCTTTGTTTTCTTTGCTTTCAGAGTCCAACAATCTAAAATTACTAACATTAATGTCAGACAGAACCACTATAACTCGACTGACATGCACTTGTAGGTGGACTTGATTTGTAGCTTTTACCAGACTACTATTTTCAGCCTTAGCAGAGGACAAATTGGTAATGCTAACCGAATGACCAGTGGAACTAGTACTATCTCCATTTCTGTGAGGGGGAGGACTAGAACGTTTGGGCCTATTGAACCAGACTTTAAAGCAAATTTATCAGCCAGTGTGGCAGCTTGTTGCAAGGTTTTTATTTCCATCTAGTCAATAAGTATGCAACACAACTTTGAAGTTATTTCACCAAAATCAGTTACTTAAGATTTTCAAAGTTGTCATTCACTTTTTTAGATGTGTATCACCTTCCAAAATATACCTCATTTTCATGGGCAAATTTTATTTGGGTTTTGTTGTTATTTTTTTTATATAAGCTTCAGGAACTATCTTATGTATTTTAATAATGGCTGCATATACAACATAGAATCATCATTAGGGAGTGTACTATAATCTTTTTGAACTTTATCTCCAATGACACTTTGCAGTAAAAGAGGTCATGAACTTTATGATCATTCTAAACTTTTGGCTACTTTCTCAAAATGTTGAAAGTATTTATCTACCGCATGATAATTGAATAGTCGTACCATTTGGACATGACGACTGTGGTTAAGTTGTAGTGGTGACTTTATACTAGAACTCTGTTTATATTTTCAACCTCTTTTAGTCTGATCCTTTTTTTCTTTTCAGTTTCTAATTTTAATTTTTCCACTATTTATAATATTTTTAATTATATTTTCTTTTGTCTTTTTTCTCTTCCTCTTTGCAATTTCAGATCTTTTAACCTCCAATCATATTCTAAACGTTTGGATTCAGGACAAACTGTTTTTTGTATAATTCTGTCAATTATATACGAGTCTGTCCCTAATAAAGAATTAAAGCTCAGCATTTTCTCAGTGACTGTTAAATTCTAGTTCCAACAGTTTACACGCCTTCAACAACTCAATAATCATAGAATAAAGTACTTCTTTTTGAGGTTTCTCCAACTTTAACCAATCAGTCTTCCTTTCCTTTTTGTTGCCTGTAGTCAACAATTTAAAGAACTGTTTAGACCTATTCCGGATGAGTCACCAATTAATTATGTTACATACAGAACTGTTAAACAGATGCAACGACACAGGCAACAAATGAAGGCAGTTATTTTACTTTTGAATAAAGTTTGATGGATAATAACGAAGAAAGTTACACGTACTGTACAATACACTAATGTAAAAATAAAATATTTGTACAAAGCCAAAAACACTTAATTCGTCAACTTAACTGTATGCGTGTCAATGGATGTTGAACCCTACTTGAATGAATGTTATAGTAACTCATTTCCGTGATCCTTTTTGTTACTCCCATTAATCCAATTTGTCCTTGGTTGTCCTTCCCTTTTGTATAGATCATGAGATTCTTTATTACCATCCAATGCCAACTAGCCAGTTAAATAGCTAGCAAATGTCAAAAATGTATGTGGTATGGCAATATTATTCAAGTATTAATGTAGTTTTTCGTATGTGTCGGCATACATTGTACAGTATTACTATAACTCGTCGAAAGAAACAAAAACCCAACAACAAACAAACCTAGTTATCTACAATATAACCTGGCTATTTATTGGTATCCAAAATAATATTAGCACGTTCTACAATTTACTATATGCCTTGCCTTATTGTTCATAACTGATTATTATTGGCAAACCTCAGTGACATAAACAAACCTCGATCATTTTGCAAAACGCCCGGTTTCCCTAAGGGGTTGGATGAAATTCTTACCTTTGTGTAAACCTCGAAGCCTAGACGATTTGTTTGCCACTGTCTAGCGAAACAGTGTACCTATGGCCTACATTTATAGGGCTGCTATAATATAAGTTTAATTTCTTTAACTGACATACAAACATTCATTAGTAGGTCTACTTATTTACACACTATAATGTAAATCGATGCGAAATTTGGGGCCTACTTTTGGGGAATCCCCTTAAAGTGTTTTTGCGAAATACCAGGGTTCTTTAAAGGGTTTGGTGAAAAGCTGTACTTTTGTGCAAACCTCAGAACAGAAATGAATTATTTGGTAACATTTATAACTCGTTTAGCAGGAATTACGTGACACACAAACACTAAATCTTATTATATAGACTAGCAGAAATAATTTATTTGGTACCATTTATAACTCGTTTAGCAGGAATTACGTGACACACAGACACTAAATCTTATTATATAGACTAGCAGAAACTGTTTATGCTAGTAATTACTAATTATAATATTCATACCTTATTAAAAATTAAGAAAATGTGAATATTTTCTGAAGAAAAGAATTTTTCTGGGAAGTATTCGGACTGTGCTGATATAAACTGTAATGTTTGTATATGTTAATAGTGATACTCTTTATTGAAAAGTAACAGTTTAAGTATTCCACGTTTTAGTACTATATTTGCAAATTACACCAACAAAAAATACGACAAACCTTCACTACAGTCCCTGCGAAAGTCGCGTTCTTGTGAGGAAAGTACTTTTATTTAAAATTTTGTTTAAATGAGTGGTTGTTACACACATTGTAGTTATTTTTTTCGTTTTCTGAATCCTGAATACCAAAGGCGTGAAGATTTTTATAAATTTTGGTTTGTGGTGCCATTCAATAAATGACGGCACATTGTATTTATTATTTTCGTTACATACATTGATACATGTATACACTATATGTCCATTATAGTATGAAGATTAAAAAGTTTGAAAACCTTTAGGAAATGAATACAACTAAAACTAAAGATTTATTCAGATAATCTGTATAATTGAAAGAGTAATTGTGTGCGTGTGTGCATTGGAAACTTTTTAAACTTCATTTATTAAACTATGCAAAAATGAATCTAACAGTAGGGAAGTATGGACGACGTCACCATATGAGTAAGGAAAATGTGGGTTTAGATAGTACTGTTTATTGCAAAAGGAAAGGTACTTAAGGAATAGATCTTACACCCCAATTATCTCCATTTCAGATAGCAGCGTTTATGTGTTAAGGTTTTGTGTGTGAATTTGCTTCTTTGTTTGTGGACATTTAGCGTAAAGAGTAATATTTGCTCCCGATATACAGGTTTGAAAGTGTTGATAGATTTAGTGTCTCACTAGATAGGTTTATCGTTTGTCATTTTTATCAGACCGTTTGGCTCAGTATGTTTTGTACTAGGGATGTTTGATGAGTATCACGTGATATGAATTGCTTAATCCACTTAGGTTTAACCTCACAATCACTGAAATACCCCAAACAGCCATTAGATTTGTGCAGAACTCTACATACCTACACATGTAAGTACTCTAGGCAGGTTACCTAACTGAAGGGCAACGAAAGAGGTTTTGATTGGTTGTACATTTTATAAACTTTGTGCATTCGAGTACAAAGTACAACAACTGAAAAAACAAAATTTTTTGTACATGAAGCACGAGATTTCTTTCTAATATTGGTGTTAACAAGCAACGATGCTGTTTAGCTTATAATTAGCTGCAGTATGATATAATAAATCTAATATAATGTCTTACGATAATTAATTATAACTCTGCTTCGTCAACTTATATAAAACTTCCACGTGTTGTTATAACAAATGTCATATATGAATAGTTATTCCAACCAATACTGTACTTGTTGTGCCCCAGCTGGTCTGATTAGCTCCTAATTGAGTGAAATGCGTTGTTGACAATAGATATGACAAATATAGTGTGGTTGTAATACAGTTATTGCAAATGGAGACATATTGTAAAAGAATTGAAATTATAGGAATTGGTACATCAGAAAGTGTGTATGTGTGTAATTTTCTTATATCAAAGCCACATCAGGCTATCAGCTGGGTCCACCGAAGGGAATTGATCCCCTGATTTTAGCGTTGTAAATCTGTATCAAGTGGGGGACCTGAAAGTAAGGAAACAAAGTAGGAATAGTCATGATATAATAAAGCTTTCCCTATACAACCTCATAAACAGGCATGTCCAGGATCCTATTCATGCCAACTGCATTTATTTATATTTTATCCTGTATACAATAGGCCAGGTGGACTAAACTTATCAAGCCTATACTTTTCATACATTGATTATAAGTTTTTGTGAGTCGAATTATTGCAGGCAATACATCTACTGTAGTCTATTTATATGACACCAAAATAATCAGATATTTGCGTAGATCCGTAATTTGTGTTTTTTATACTTTACAACTTGCTATTGTTTTTGCAATTGCATGAGAAAGAAACGGGATTTCGTAAAATTAGCTATATAGTAGCACAGTGTTTACGGACTTGCAACGATATAATCTAAGTATAAATTAGACAAAAACGTGTTTAGTGTCGAGTATATATAGCTTCGTGCTTAACTTCAATCAAATCGAATAGAGATGGATTAAAAAACAAAAATAAAAATCCTAAGAAGTTTCTATGTATCGACGTCATGGATTCATTGCTTTCTACAAAAGTAGAAGAATTTATTAGGTTCTACAGAAAAAAGGATTTAGTACTCCATGTCCATTTCTACCTTGTTTCCTCACTTTTGGTGAATTCATTCCTACACTTCCAATTTTTATTTATTTTTTACTTGTCCATGCACTTTTTCACAACAAGGTGTCATGATCTCATGCATTATGTATTCATGTTGATATTTTATATACAAATCACTAAATGTATATAAATAATGGTGTACAGTGCGCATCATAATATAGTAGTATTTGTAAATAATGGTGTGTGGTATGCGCTTTCTTCACTTATTGTATGCATACACATTGTGAGTGTGTATGTGTGATGTACATGTGGTAGCACACACTATAGCGTATAATGCCATTTGGGTGATATAGTGCGAGTTTTGTCTAAAGTTTAATAAATTAAGTAATTAACTGCTTCACGCCAGCACTAGCGCTATAGTTAAGTTTGTTTACACAGCGATAAGCGATCAATAGCGTCAATCAATCAATGAGATTGAAAAGTTTATGGTTTTGCGAATTTTTGTATCTTCTCTGCTGATTTTCTGAAGTGGTTCTAAGAGTTGTAGTTTTGTATGTGCTTTATCTTCAAAGGGTGTCTCTCATGTACTTTTATATATTTGTTATTGGTTGTTAATTGTTAAAGGTGTATATGTGTAAATAGTTTGTATTGAAAGTGTTATGTATTCGCCATACCGGCCTTTTTCTAGTTTTCTAATTATTGAAAATTCTTAAAGAGACTAGATTACAAAGGTAAGTTTGAAAATCGAATAGGTTTAACATATATTATCTTGTGGCAAGTATAATTAATTATAATATATTTTCCTCCCAGTGGCACATAGTTATGTCTGCGGAACACGCCACTAAAAACCTGGTTTCGATACTCGCGGTTGGCAGAGCACAGATAGCCCATTGTGTAACTTTGTGCTTAATTCTAAATGAACAAACAAACCAAACGTTTTATTTGTAAACAAAGAAAAATCTATTCTGCAACAAGTCTGTTTTATAAAGATCGTATATTTGCTAAACAATGTTAACTGTGATAAAAATAAGTATCTAAAATCTAGACATAAATTAGTGCATGGAAAAAACCTAATACATGAAAATTTACCATTGCAGCGTTTAATTGATGCTCACATTGTTGTATTAATATAAATATAATTAGTTATAAGCCGAGCTGTATCAGTTTCAGAAATGACATATTATGTCTATTGTTTTATATTATAAGTGGGTGTAAGGGCGTTTGGCTTTGGTTTAGTGATTTATGAAAAATAAGTGAGTGTGGCGTTCGGACATCCCTTATACTATATATCTGCTTATACAACATTAAAAAATAGTTGTTATTTCCTGAGAACAAAATAGGATGTTCGGCCCGGCATGGCCAGGTGGGTTAAGGCGTTCGACTCGTAATCTGAGGGTCTTGGATTCGAATCTCGGTCGCACCAAAACATGCTCGCCCCTTCAGCGGTGGGGCGTTATAATGTGACAGCAGTCCCACTACTCGTTGGTAAAAGAGTAGCCCAAGAGTTGGCGGTGGGTGGTGATGACTAGATACCTTCCCTCTAGTCTTATACTGCTAAACTTATGACGGCTAGCGCAGATAGCCCTCGAGTAGCTTCGCGCAAAATTAAAAAAAACAAACAAACAAGATATTCGGATCTTCTGAACTCCCTCCATTTAGTTCTGTGCCTGTTTATACAACATTACATAGTATACTTTCTCATTGTGAAACTTTGTAGAATGGACAGCAACTGCCTGTTGTGGAGACACAAGTGTAGAAGACGAAGGCGGAAGACTTTCGAAATGTCATCCTCTACACTCGTGTTTCCACAACAGGCAGTTGCTGTACATTCTACAAAGTTTCATCATGAATACTCTGCCTGAACAGTCTATAAAGGAATACTTACTCATTGTAAATTACAAACAAAACACACAATGTAAAAAAAACAGTAATTTTACACTGTATTCAACGTTTAAGAAGCCAGAACTTTGACATTGGGTGTTGCCAACTATTTAAATTAATCGATTATTTCAACAATCAGAAACAATAACATCGATTCGTTGATAACTTTTGTAACATTAATTGATTAATAATAATTATCGATTAACTGAATAGCTTACGAGACACTAATCAGTGTATTCGCTGGTTATAAGTGATTGATTATATCGATTAATTGACTAAATAACTTACCTCTACATTGCCAACTCTTTAGGTATTCTTTACTAACAAATAATGTAGTTTGTTTTTCGTTATAACGCGCCCACGGCTAAAAGGGCGAGTATGTTTATAATGGAACTTGATCCAGATACACAGAAACTGCGAGTTGAGTGCTGTAACTACAACGCCATGTCAAGCCTTCATTTAATGCTGCTTGATAACTGTGGTGATTTTTTTTTCTCATCACTATGATTATAGATTTCGATGAGAAAGAATAAAAAGACAATACCGAGGATTGACTAGAGGTATCTAGCTTCTCTTTAATCATGATACTGCCAACTGTAAGTTTGGTTGGTTGATTTGGTGTTTTATGGCACAAAGCAGCTAGGCTGTCTGCGCCAAACATTAAAACGTTAAAAGAAAAACTATAGTAATACAAGTTGTAAAGGACTTTCTGTAGCATAATTGTAATTATCATAACTCGCCAGGTTGACTAACAGGTAAGTACATAAACCACCGTCAGTCACCTGAAGTTGGTCTTTCCAGTTCTGAATCTGAGTTATTTGACGTTATGGCCATTTTTGAAAAGAAAAGTAATAAAGAGGTTTTAAAAGACATGTAGCAAAATTTTAAAAATAACTCGCCAGGATAACTAACGGATAGTTCAAACAGCAGCGTTAGTCACCTGAAGTTGGCCTTTCCAGTCCTGGTTTCGAGTTATTTGATGTTATAGTCACTTTGTAATTTCAAATCGAACTAGACGGACTTTGATTCATAAAAGGGAATCACATTAAAAAAGGTCTAATTTATAAATTAACAAAACTTAAATGGCATTAAAAATATTAATGACCTTTAAAAAACTAAAAACATTACTAAGATAGACAGTGTCACCATCACCAATAACATTGTCTAACGTTATGGACAAATCTTGGGACAGAACATGTTTAAAATTATGTCGTCGTTGAGAGTCGTAACGACGGCAAGAAAGTAAAATATGGCTTATTGTGACATGAGTGTAACACAGACTGCACATTATTGCATCAGATAAAATAAAACAAGGAGTTAAAAAAACTGTGACCAATGCATAGTCTAGTTAGAACAACTTCCTCTTTCCGACCCTTACGGAAGCAAGATGGCCAAAGTCCAGTATAGGGTTTTATTTGGGAAAACTTGTTTTTGCGTTGCTCACTCTAAGGAGCCGAACCTTGAATACAGGGTCGTAGTCCATGTGTGGAACAGGCACAGTGGTGATAGTGCCAGAGCAGATAAATTTAGTTGAGGTGTCGGCGAGCTCGTTTCCGTGAATTCCAACGTGGCCCGGTATCCAGAAAAACTGGATGGAAATAGATGTTAAAGAGAAATGGGCAAGTCGGTTTTGAATATCGGCGAGAACAGGGTGTGAACTAACGTCAAGCGATTCTAGGGCCAGTAGAGAACTAAACGAGGCAATATAAATAGTTCAGTTTGAGTACTACTTAGCTTCTATGTGATCCAGGGCAAGAGAAATGATGTATAGTACAGCACTAAACACAGAAGCTGTAGAGGGGATTCTGCACACAACCACCGAATCACAACAAACCATGGCAGAGCTCACACAGTCAACTGATTTCGAACCATTTGTATAAATAGGAATGGAAGGATGGTTCGAAAGATGTTCAGCAAATAGCAGGCAGCATTTCCAATCGGGAGTGTCTGCTTTTCTCAGATGACTTAAAGACAGGCTACATTTGGGGACTGTTAGAAGCCATGGTGGTATGGGCTGACCAGTTGATACAGCAATGTTATCCAAGGACTGACCCAATTCATCCAACTGTACCTGGGTACGAAGGCACAAAAGAGCAATGGCAGATCATCTGTTGTGAAAAAGTATGGCTAACCAAAGGAGGAATACACAGCCCCAGGTGGGATGCTTTGGTAAGGAACGAAGTTTCGAAGCATAGAGTAAAGACAGATGCATATGGCGGAGGTGCAAAGAAGGTTCACGAGACTATGTATATGTTCTGAATTGGGGAGGTGCAAAAAGCCCCAGTGCAGAGCCGAAGTCCTTGATGGTGAATAGGGTCCAGCATCTTTAAGGCCGAGGTTCTGGCAAAGCCATAGACTAGTGATCCATGGTCGAGTTTTTATCGAATAAGAACACGATATATCTTTAGCATAGAACATTGATCTTCTCCCCAAGTGGTGGAAAAGAGGACATGGAGGATGTCCAGTGCTCTTGTACATTTGACCCGCGGCTGTTTGATGTGTGGTATAAAGTTCAGCTTACAGTCAAAGATAAGCCCCAAGAATTTTGTCTCAAGGACGACAGGCAGCACAATTTCACCAATACGGAGTTCAGGATCAAGGTGAATACCCTGTTAGCAGCAAAAGTGTATGCAGACGGTTTTAGAGAGAGAGAGAAGTTAAAGCTGTTTGCTGTGGTCCACTTCAGTAAACGATTGAGGGCAGTATTTCAATTTCGTGTCAGTCGTCGACACAGAGACAATTTGCAACAGTGAAAAGAAGTTGTTCAGTGATGGCATTAATTTTTGTACTGAAAAGTGCGACACTCAAAAGACAGCTCTGAGGTACTCCAAGTTCCTGTTGAAAAGAACGGGAAAGTGTCGAACCCACATGAACTTGTAATCTCCTGTCCATTGAAAAATTAATAAAAAGGTCAAATGGCCACGTAACCCATGTATATGAAGGTCTCGCAAAATACCATACTTGCATGTTGTATTATAAGTCTTATTCAGTGTCAAAGAATACTGATACAAGATGTTGTCGTTTGAGAAAGGCTTCTCTGATTGATGTTAAGTCGAATAAGGTGGTCCACAGTGGAGTGCTGTTGTTAGAACCCACACTGGGTCGACTAAAGGATGTTGTTTTATTCGAGAAACCAAAAAGACGAGCATTAACCATCCTCTCTAAGGTCTTACAGAGACAGCTCGTCAAAGCAATTGGATGGTACTTTGAAGGAATCTTGGGATCCTTCCCATGCTTAGAGAAAGGTAGGACAATAGCCTGGAGCCAGACATCAGGAGAAACATTCTCCTGCTAGATCCAATTAAAAACAATCAGAAGAATAGCAAGAGAAGCAGGATATAGATGTTGCAGCATTTCATAGTGTGCATCATCAAGTCCAACAGATGTACTGCTAGACTGACGTAGACCCAGTATGAGTTCCACCAGTGTAAAGGGACAATTATAGTCACATAGACAATTAGCTTGAACGGAAAGAGGTGATTGCTCTGCCCGAGTCTTGATGGCCAAGAAGATGAAGGAAGAGGCAGAAGTGCTAGATATCCTGGAAAAGGTTTTACCTAGAGTTTTGGCAATGCTCTCGGTATCAGCTACTTCTTAGCAATTGGAAAGCAAGATCGAGAGGGGGACAGAATTATATTGCCTACTGACCTTTCGAATCTTGTCCCATGTGACTTTGGAACTGGTGGAACAAGATCTGCTGGTTGTGAACTTAATCCAAGATTCCTTCTGGCTTTGGCATCTTACCCACCGAGCATGTGGAGTGCTGTTGTTGGAACCCACACTGAGCCGACGAGAGGAGGTTGTTTTATTCGAGAAACCAAACAAGACGAGCATTAACAATTCTCTCTAAGGTCTTACAGAGACAGCTCATCAAAGCTATTGGATGGTACTTTCAAGGAATCTTGGAATCCTTCCCAGGCTTAGAGAAAGGTAGGACAATAGCCAGGTGCTAGGTATCAGAAGAAACATTCTCCTACCAGATCCAGTTAAAAAATAATCAGAATAATAGCAAGAGAAGCAGGAGATAGATGGTGCAGCATTTCATAGTGTACATCATCAGGACCAAATGATGTACTGCCAGACCGATGAAGGGCCAGTTTGAGTTCCACCAGTGTAAAGAGACGATTAGTGTCATAGAGAGAATCAGCTCGAAAGGACGAGGATATAGTGGAAAACGTGTCGAGGATTTAGGATTATATTGAGCAGCTGCTTGTATAATACAGTCAATTACTACTGAACACAATCTGGTCAGTGCAGGATGGCAGGATAAAGTTCTGCGAGAGCAGTGAAAGAAGGCCAGTTTGCATGATCCAGCTTCTGCCGGGGCACGCGAGTCGGGTGGCATCGACCACGGCCAGTCTTTTAGAAGTATAAGAAAATGATCACTGTCTCTTGGATTATTGTTAATCCCCCACGAAAAATGGGATAATAATGAAGGGGAGCAAATTGAGAGATCAATAGTAGTAAAGGACTGACTAGGTGCATGAAAATAAGTATAAAAACCAGTGCTGAAAAGAGAAAAGTTGTGATCAGAGAGCACACGCTCTACGGAGCGACCCCTCCTATCAACATCAGTACTTCCCCAGAAGGGATAATGTCCATTAAAGTCCCCCAGGGTTAAAAATGGAGATGGCAACTGTTCAATGAGAATATCAAGGTCTGATTGATCATATGTCTCTCCAGGCAACAGGTAGAGAGAACAAACAGTGATGGTATGACCCAAGGAAACACAGATGGCTACGGCCTCCAAAAGTGTGTCGAGTGGCAAAGACAGGTTGGGCACATGCTGATAAACCAACAGTGCCACCCATCCATGCACTTGTCCATCACACAGCCTGTCATTTCTGTACAAAGAAAACCATCGAAAGGTGACTGTATCGGCAGGTTTCAAAAATGTTTCCTGTAAGGAAAGACATACAGGATAGTAGGAAGTAGCGTTTTGATGTCATCCAGTTTGGAATGTAAACCTCGACAGTTCCATTGTAATCAAGGTGGCCACTTTTATTTATGTGAAGGCGAATTTGGTACAGAACCCTTCTGTTTATGACTATGTCTCTTTTCCTTACTGTCCTTATTCGAGGGAGGTCTATAGACCTCCATGGATCCTGGCCTGGGTCATTTGGACAGGTCTTCGCTGTTGGAAGGGGACGTGAACGAATGATCGTTTTGCATCTTGAGGAAGGAGAAGATGCATTCGAGGAAATGCATGTACCAACAACCAAAGGAAGTGGATCTTGGGATTTGTTAGAATGTATGTAAGGGACAGAGATGGGTGTTGAAGTTGATTCATCAAGTTTTTTAACCATGGAGGTCAAAAGACTTTTCATTTGTTTTGGAGGCACAGAGAGATCTATAGTAGTGGAATGAAGTGCAGCAGCATATGTCCGAGATGAAGTGGTGGACAGCAACTTTCGATTCTCAGGATAAGTCATGTTATGAATCGTTTTCAAACGCTGCACCTCTTTTTCTTCCAACCATTTAGGGCAAGAACGAAAGTAGGACTGGGAAAAGCCATTGCAATTGACGCAATGAGAGTTTGTTTCACACTCATAGACATCGTGGTCCTTGCCACCTCAACGAACACATGTCAAAGAACCATGACATGACTTCTTTGAGTGACCAAACCACTGACATTGGAAACATCTGACAGGGTTTGGAATGTATGGTTATACACTGCAATTAAGATAACCTACCTTCATGGTGGCAGTGGACGTGGTGATGTAAATGTCAGAACGAGGATATTAATCGGCATCATAATTCCATCTTTGCGAGTGGAGATACACTTCACTGCAGAAACTCCTTGGGTGGAGAAACCAGCGAGAATCTCTGACTCAAATCCCTCGCAACAATAACACCTCATGATGAATTCAAAGTAGCATGAGGTGTAACATCAATAGGTATATCCCCAATCACCTTTGAATGCAAGAGGAGTTCACTGTGTTGAGATGTGGATGTTTCCACCAATATGTCACCAGATCGAAGCAAATTTACTGACTTTGGAGAGCCAGGAAGTCTCTCTAGTCCCTTCTGAATAAAAAAAGGGAAACATTTGACCTAAAGGTTTGTCTGAAAGAGAATATAGTATAAGAAAATGAGGTACAAGTGTTACAGAAGTTGAAGATTGCTACTTAGAATCTTCAAGACATGGTTGTTTACCTATGGACTGTTTTCCACTATTTTATTTTTTATTTGTAGGATCCATAATAAAAAAGGAACATGTCAGTGCACACTGAACCCTCTACCATGGAGTCCTACGAGGGGACGCACTACAATGCCAAACAAGGACGTTTCAGCAATATGATGTCCACAACACCTGTTGAGAACATCCAACACTGGTACTTGGTTGACCCTAGCCAAAATGGACCAGCCAATTGACCCCAGGGGGCCACCCCAAGGCCACCCGTCTACAGGAATTCAAGGCCAAAGTTGTGTGTTAGGGTTGGAACCCTCAACCACCAGGATCCTTTCCTCCCTTTCACGGGTCGCCACGTACGGTAAACACGTGGGTGGATGTTTAGATCCCAGAGGAGGTAAACTGAAAAAAATAGAACCTTCTCTGAGAGGTCCCCTCACCACGTACTAGAATCAACACGGAGGGGCCAACTATAAGAACAGTGACTACCCATGAAATTGTTCCCCGAATTATTAAACCTACTCCAAGAAAAATGTATTATTTTCGAGGAAAACTTATGAAAGTATTGGCTGAGGAATTTAAGAAGTCAGGAGCACTGAAGTTTCTTATCAAAGAACTAGAATTTTACTTTTTAACTGGTGAATCATACTGTGCTTTTGATTTGTTTATTTCGAAACAATATTAGTAAATATATTCTCTCAAATAAACCCCCTAATGGCACAGGAGACTCATACTGCTAAAAACCGGATTTTGATAACCGTGATGAGCAGAGCTCTTTGTGTAGCTTTGAGCTTAATTACAAATTATCAATCAATCAATCCTCAAAGAAACTGAGAACAGTGAATAATACAGAGGGCTGATTACGTTACATTGAGACGATTTTGAATATACAGATTGACAAATCATAACAAAAGTGGTGTTGCAACGCCATGTTTCAGAACTAAATTTTGACATTTTTGGCATTCTTAAATTGTGTGATGCCACCAAAAATTTATTTCTTTTGGCAAGAGTATGCGACAACCCCTTTATATGAAAATTATTAATACACTCTGATAATATAGACTTATTCAGATAAGAAATTTAAATTTTCCTACAATAGTATATTGTGTGTGCTCAATGATATTGAAAAATGAATCATCTTGAGCCATGCAGAAAGAAACTTTCATTATTTCTAAATCAGACAGGTAAATAGTATGGCGTATTGTAGCAGGTGAAAATAAATAAATACAAAGGTCAGTAGAAAAATTCGTCCACGTGCCCCAGTTATAGTACGTAGTATAATTAAGAATCTTCATCTGAAAATGGAACACAAGATACTTGTTCACAAGTCGCTTGTATGACGTATTCGATAAACTCGTACTCTACCTGAACAGCATGAAATGGGTATTCACACTATTTCATAAGAAAATATGCCAAAAGTTGTTGGACACAGCATCTATGGATTTGTGTATGATCATACTGTTGAACAAGATGCCAGAAAACTTTCGTTCTCGTACACTGTGAGGTGTGTGGGAGGATTGCAGGGAACAGTGATATCTTTTTGACATGAAAGCTTAATGATGGAGACTTACAATGGAAACTACCCTGCAGGACTTATGACAAGATACATGGTCATCAGCTAGAACGTGACTGAATGTGGTGTCGTGGACTGTTTTATATAACTTCTACATTTGAGAGTGTGTGGACCGTGAATCTTAAGATTCGTGGTTCACAACATAATGTCACACTGAAGACCATGGGTGTGATACAAGAGTGACATTCAAATCACTGTTTAGACAAACAAGAGTATCTTTAAGTAGCTTCACGTAAAAATACGAAACAAAAAAACAAAAGAAAAATACATCATTTTCATTTTAGTAGTCTATAGAATCACCAAAGTCGAATGCAACTTATTAACTAACTTATGTATGTCAAACATTTTGGTTATAATTTTTCCCTATCTTAGTGCTTGCAGTGACACAAAGTAGCTACAAGCTAGCTGCTTTTTACGTCAAGTCAAATATATGAAATATATTGTTGAAACGAGGGTAACTAAAACTAGGGCTTGACTTTGGCCTAGTGATTAGCATACTGAGGGTCTCAACTCGCGTTTTTACCAAATACACTCAGTAATTTCAACTGGGCGCCGTTATTATTTTTACAGTATCCCGCTATTGTGTTAAGAACGGCTGCTTCAGGTGGTGGGTATTACGACAGATTACCGTCCGACAAGTCATCAGTTCACAATGAGGAATAATTATGACAGAACATCATGGATTTTTCACCTGGCTTTTTAGCTCATTCTGTGTAAAAGGTCTTCAATAGCACAGACCAATGCAGAAGAATAAAATATGGCAAGTTAACAAAATTTCCTAACTCTCAACCTTTGCACTTCTATTGGCCCAGTAATTAAACTTTGTGATCATCACTGACTTTTCCATTGTTCTTAAAGAAACATTTGCATACCAAGATTTATCTGAAGCTATTCTAAAGTGGGCTTTACGTGTTGTATAATATCCTTTATCGATTACCTGAATTAACAACATACAAGTGTAGAGCATCAATAATTCTAGAGTTATCTTTCTTTAAATCAATTTATGGGACGTTCAAGTCCTATTGGTCAGTATACCCGCTAAATCCAATGATTCATGACCTTGTGAACTTTTGTCACAAAAAGCGCGATTTACACTTAGGGATCATGGGTATGAGACAAGGTCAAATCTTATTATTCAAACGTTGGCTGTGAGTACTTTCCATCTAATCTACCACTACAAAATTGGGGAAGGGGGGCTTCATCCGTATAGCCTTTTGTAAAGTTTTGAGCGGAAACTTTGTAGAATGGACGGCAACTGCCTGTTGTGGAGACAAGTGTAGAGGACAACGTTCGAAAGTCTTCCGCCTTTCGTGTTCAGTTAGCAGTTGCCATCCATTCTATACAGGTTCATCATGAATACTTTCCCTAAACAATATATCAAAGAATGGATACTCAAAAGCTTTTAAATATAACTAATGTACTGTAAACCACATTTATAGTCAATTTCAAATTTTCATTAAGAAGGAGTGTTTCCAAACTAGTGACCACACGTACTAACTACCTATGTTATTCCCTTTATAATAAGAATGTCTGAGAGACAACTGTGAAGACAAGTTACTGTTTCTAAAAATAAAACTTTTCTAATGCTATCTTAGAGACACGTTTACTATAATTTTATAATTTTTCAGGAAACATGGAGCTTCGTGGTAATGCTAGTACAGAAGACTTGTCATTTGAGAGTGGTGTTTACTGAGCTGAGGTAAACCAGGCAACCGTTAGCAGCATGAGGTCTCTTGCGAGTGAAGCTACTTCTGTACCAGCAGAATCCTTATCTCAGACTCTTGAAGCTGCTAGAAGGCTTTCCTCTCTTCATTTCAATGTTTGGAAAAATTCTGAAAAGCTAAAGAAATCTCCATCTAGTGGACAAGTGAGAAAAAACATTCCAAACAAAGTATGTATCGTATGTTCATATTATTTTATTTGTAATGCTGTAAGTATTTAGATAATAAGAAAATAGAAAAAAAACAACAAATTATACATTTTGAAAGTGTTGGAAGTTTTTGCTATTGTATCAAAACGCAATTATAACAGAATAAATTCAAACCTCGATTAAAAGATGCTCATGGGAACATTACCACAAAACAAGACTACAAGAACACTACCCTCGTTTACAATAATAAATATGAAATAAGTAGGTGTTACTGAAGCAAATATTTTAGTGTCTCTCTAACAGGAGAATTAATTAACATTTCAAGCTATCAATAGAAGGTAAAGTTTATACGGAGGGTGACCAATTTTTAAATGTGGAAACTAAAGTACATTCAGTTTTTCAGGTCTTGAGTATGAGAAATTATAAACGACTAATTATGCAAGTAATAAATGTAATCATATGAATGTAATACTTCTACTGAAGATATTGCTACAAGAAATGCCCCTCTTACGAGTGATTTTTTCTAAGTACTTTCTTATTCTGTAGCAGTTTGTCAACTGGGTAACTTTTATTCATGTTCATTCTTGTGTAACTTTGTATAAATGCATTACGACTTGAAAATCGAACATCAGTTGTGAACAACACTTGCCATTTGTATTCAAAATATTTCTCTTTTGCTTTGTTGAGTGTAAAATTACATACTCGATGTATCGTATGTGCTAAAGTGATATATCATCTGCTGCTTCCTACCTTTTAGCTAACTTCAGAGGCTACGACGTAGGATCTGCTGAGTCATACCAAGCTGTGTGATAATTTCCTCACTAATTAAAAAATAAACCTGTTGATTACTAATAGTTGAGAGCCGTATTTCCGAAGAAATAACAAAGCTATAAGTTGCTGAAAAAGAAACCTAGAAAATTTAGGCATCCCGAAAGACATCAAGACATCTGGTCACCATTAGTTATCGGGAATGTTTAGACGCGCGCACTCATTGACTGCCTCGGGAGGGGTAGAGACGATGACACCAACGAAGTGATACTGGAGAGCGCATTGCTAGGGGCATGCTGCTACTAGAAGTTCCTTTCTCGGTCGCTTATCTCCTTGTTGGTGTTCAGGTGATGGTTATACCCTGGAGGGTCAGGGTCATTCGACCCATTTCTCCTTCCTTAACTTTTGTTAACACTTCTCTTAAATGTAACTGTAGACACTACACGAGAGCCAGAGTAACCCGCACTTACTCCAGCCCCTTTCAAGACAATGTCCTTGCACTGTCAACAGGCACATTTGTACAAGTATATCATTTCTCTTTTGAACGTTTCACAAGTATCTGCAATTTCATTTGGTAGGCCTGATTAGGAAGCATTTACATTAATACTCTTATAATGTTAATTAATTAGGTCCTACACTAATGTGGGTAAAGACTATATCCGTGATGACGAGAAAACCCACTTGTAGAGAAAATTATATCAGTAAATTCGGCTGGTATGGGTAGAGAAAGCAAACAACGTTTCGACCTTTCTCGGTCATTGTCAGGTTCGCAAAGAAAGAAAGAGATAGCTGACCACATGAGAAACAAACATAAACAAACGCAAAATTAAAGAAGCATTACTGATACAACAACTCAAGCCTAAAATAAATCAATACAAAGGAACACCTATATACCTATATTAATAAATATATTCAACATCTAAGCACGCCCTCTGCATTCCTACACTCAATTACGCAACCCTCTTCAAACATGTGGTCAGCTATCAGTCAGTTACCGCTTTCTTTCTTTGTAAACCTGACGATGACCGAAGATGGTTGAAACGTTGTTCGCTCCTTTACATAGTGCTTACTCTGTCCATACTAGCCGTTTTTACTTATATAAAGACTATAGATATATGTTTGTATATATATATAGTAGTCCAGTAGTCGGTGGCCTGGTTATTTTCTATTTCTGTGGTAATCTTTACCGGTACTTAGTTTAAAATAAATATTCACGGGCATGTGTGTTTTTCTTATAGCAAAGCCACATCGGGCTCTCTTCTGAGCCCAACCCAGTGGAATAGACCCCCTGATTTTAACGTTGTAAATCCGTAGACTTACCGATGTACTAACGGGGTACGAAATATTCATGGGAGAGAGGAACTTAGGTTTATTTGCATAATGTATGTAGTATCTATCGAGGTCACATAAATCATTTTTATGCCAATTTTTTATGGAAATTATATAAAGAATTATGCAAGAGTCTATTGGATAATGTCTATGTTTGTGTACTTGTGTATGAATACTGATGATGTGCTGCGTGGTATTTTGTATGCTGTGGGTTAATTGAATTTTGAATTTTCTGTAGTTTACTTATTTGTTTCTAAGATATGTTTATCGATGCTGGACATGCGTATTCTATAATAGGTCTCTTTATAAAATTTAATTACGTTATCTGGAGAGGTTCCTTGATTTTTACTGGTTAGACTTCTTGCATAATTACGCGTTTCCAAGTTCTGGTCAGTATACTGTTGGTGCGTTTAACCCATGATAATTTGGTATGGTAGGTCTAACCCAAGAATTTTGCCGAAGTAATGGTCTGTTCACGTAAAGTTTGGGGAGGGGGGAATCTTTTTCAGCTTGTTTGATCTTGTGAATAAAATTACTTGGTTTTTGGGTGCATTTATTTGTATTCTATATTTTTGGCAGTATTCTTTTAGGTTTTTAGTACTGGTTGGAGATTAGTCAATGCTTTTTATAAGGTCGGGGCACTTTTCCAGACCGCTACATCGGCAGCGAATTTTGACGCGTAGCCATAATTTAGGTCTTTTAGTGGCCAATTACTCACATAATAAACAAGATAGGACTAACCACCTCTCCTTGTGGGACGCCAGCCTCAGGTGTGAATGTCCCCGAGTAGGCTCTATTACATTTATTTTACAGGTTCTATATTTCAAAAACTTGGGAGCAGTAAATAATTCCCTGGGATATTTTCATTTATGTCAACCGATGTATTAACCCATTGTGCCAAAATGAGTCGAATGCTTTCTCAATATCGAGAAAGCAGGCGACCATGCATTCGTTTTTATCAGATGTAAAACTATCTGTCATTCTTTGATAGATTGTTTAGGCAAAGTATTCACGATGAAACTTTGTAGAATGGACGGCAACTGCCTGTTGTGGAGACATGTATAGAGAACGACGTTTCGAAAGTATTTCGCCTTTCGTCTTCAGGTCAACGTGTTTAACGAAAATGAAACCTTGGCAGGGGTTTACTTTAGAGAGAGAGAGAAGTCTGAAGAGTTCTTCCCCCAACAGAAGTGTTCAGGAACATTGCACTTCCTCTTCGTCCCCGCTCGTGGAAGATTATGTATCTGTACGTGGGAGTTTTCATGTATTTTAATTTGACTTGTTTGGGGCAATGAAGTGAGTTGGGGCAGTATGAAAATGTCGGGTAAGAAGGCAGAGAGAGGCAAAAGCGGCTAAAAGGAAGTGAACAAGTCCGGAGCCCGACGGCAGAAAAGAAGCAAGACGCAGACCAGTTCCACATTAATCAGTGGAACGTCCCGTGATAATGGCCACTGTCCCCATAAAACCCACTTTCACAGGACAGGCGCCGAAAGTTCTACCTGTCTTGTGCCCGTATCTGAATAGAAATACATATAAGTATCAAAATATTCACCTTATCGGCTTCGGCGTATGTGCGTGTTGTTTGTGGTTGAGTTAGTGGTCTGTGAGACTGTTGGAGTTTCTAGCAGTGGTTTTGTGGTATGAGTTGAGGGAATGTTGAGAGGCTGTGTGTTGGTGTTCATGGTTTTAAATATGATAATATTTCTGATCTGTGTATATTTGGGGCAGCCTTTGTAACTGGCGACATGTGGGCCTTGACAGTTTGCGCATGTAACTTGGTTGCGCTCATTTGAGCAATGAGCGACCTTGTGAGGCCCGCTACATCTCACACATCTGTCTTTGGCCATACAATTAACTTTAGTGTGTCCGAACCTTTGGCATTTGTAGCATTGTTTACTGATGTGGTTTCACCGGTTCTGTTGCGTGTTTTTTTAAGAATGTGAAGCAACCACCTTTTAGTAATTTATTTTGATCGTATTTCGTGTTTACGGTTACCTTAACAGGGTGGAGATTTTTTATTTCCTTCTGAATAATATTATTCGTTTTGTTTTTGTTATGTTGTAGCCTTGTGTTTTATGTTCCTCCGTGATTTCATTATCTTCGATGTCAAAATCGACACCTCTGATAACTACAGTTGTTTGAGTGGTGTTGTTTTTGGGTGTCTGGATCGTGGCTTTGACTCCTAAGGCATTCGTGGGCCAATGGGCCAAAATGTGGGCGAAGTCGTGTGCATTTAATCATAACTCTTCCGTTGGGAAGTCGTCTGATATCCGTAAATTGGATGCCTGGGAAATATAATCTCAGTTGTATAACAATCTGAGGAATGTGTGTTGTGTTCTGTATGCCTTCAATAAACAAAGTTAAGATTCTGTATTGAGGATACGTGTGTGCTTGAGTGTTTGAAATCCTGGGGATGTTGTTAGTTTTAACATTATCTGTGTTAGTGGTTGTATTGTTTATTTCGTGGTTCTTAGAGCTAGTAGAGTTATTCAAAACCTTACTTATCATAGCCTTTTTCTTCTTTTGTCTTCGTTTCTCCATGGTTGGTTCTCCTTTTTTTAGTCGGCTGGCTGGTTGGTTGTTCTGGTTCCGAGTCCGAATTATCACTGTCTGATACGTCTGTGGGAGAGCTCGAGATTTCCGAGGCTGGTCCTTCGATCGCCTTGTTCAGCATTTTAATGATCTCTTCGTTAGACATGGCTTCTCCAGTGGATCTAGTCATAACCTTGTTCATAGATCTGCTCTTCATTGCTTTTACTAGTGTTTATAAGGACTAAGGGGTTGCTTTTTTTAGTAAAACTAATATGCACACAAATTCAAATGAACGCTCGTTCGCTATACTATACTCGCTGCTGCTCACTGAACATCCTCTCTCCTCGACGTCGCCCTTGAAACACCTAGTTTGTCGAAAAACACAAACGAACTTGGCAAGGGTTTAGTTTAGAGAGAGAGAAGTCTAATTAATTCTCTTCCCAGAAGGGGTGGTCAGAAACGCTGTAGTTCCTCTTCCTCCCCCTTACGTGAAAGATTATTTAACTTTGCGTGGGAGTTTACCTGTATTTTTGCTTTGACTTATTTAAGATGATGAAGTGAGGCTGGTCAATATGAAAATGATGCGTGAGAAAGGAGAGTGAGACAAAGGCGGCATAAGGGAAGTAAGTCAGGTCAGAGCTCGTGGTCAGAATCGCCTGACGCCCGACAATACGATACATTAACTTAAACGGCTCCATTCAGGGCCAGGCAAGAATGTTGCCTTGGCTGGGATCTAGAGATCCAATGCCAGAGATTTAGGTTTACCCCGAGGAAACCCACTTTCACGGCCTGGGCGCCGAGAGAGAAAAGTCTGAGGAATTCTCTCCCCGACAGGGGTGGCCAGGAACGTTGTGGTTCTTCTTCGTCCCTCCTCATGGAAGTTTGGAAGTTTATTTACTTTTACGTGGAAGTTTTCTTGTAATTTTATTTGGCTTGTTTAAGTTGATGAAGTGAGGTGGGGCATTATAAAAAGGAAAGGTGGAGCGAGACAAAAGCGGCACAAGGGAAGTAAGCCAGACAGGAACCTGCAATCCGAAAAGCGGACGAGATATCAACTTAACTTACAACGGCCGGATTCAGGGCCGGGCAAGAATATTGCTTTGGCTAGGATCTAAAAATCCAATGCCTGAGATTTGGATGTGGAGGGAAACGGGAGTGCCCCGAGAAAACCCACTTTCACAGGACAGGCGCCGAAAGTTTACCTGTCCTGTGCCCGGATCTGAAAAGAAATAGATATAAATATAAACATATATTCACCTTATCTGTGATTATGTGTTTTGTTGAGTGATTTGTAATTGTTGAAATGTTACGGTGAAATGTATTTTGTAGGTGCACTGACTAATTTACATAATGACGCAGTTAGTTCGTTTCTGTGTTTTGCTTTTATGTAATATTTTTATGATATTTCTGTGAACTTGTTTCTGAGGGTGGGGAGGTCACTGATTTGGTGTATGTAGTTTACAGGTGTGTATGATGGTAATCTGGTTGCTGCTCTTAATATTTTATTTTGTTGTATTTGGATCTTCTGTAATGTGTTGTTAGACATATTGTATGTGACCTGACATCCATATTCTATTAACGGACGGATGTAAACCTTGTATATTTGGATTATATTTTCTGGTGAGCAGTTTGAATGTTTTCTAGATATGGTCATCAAATGTGAAATGCGTTTTTTGATGGATAAATGTATGTTGTTAACATGTTTTTTCATGTTAAGCTGGAGTCGAAAGTGATGCCAAGGAATGTGATGTGCTTGATGCCGAGTGAGAGGTTTACTTTTTCTAGAGTTTTTCTGTGTCTTTTTAATTTCCTATAAAAAGTGACTGCTTGAGTTTTTGTTGGAGTTAAAACCACTCTTCACTTGTTACTCCAGCTCGCGACAGTATTTAGTGTTTCCTGAACGCGAGACATGGCTATTAGCGGGTTTCTAGAAATACCCTAGATAGCATTGTCATCTGCGTATTGTGAACTGTAAGTTAGACTAGGAAAACGTATAATACTAACGAAAATAATGTAGAGGAGTGGCAAGAGGACGGATCCTTGGGACACACCTGCAGTTATTTGAAAGATTTTGATAAGGTTTTGTTGATTCTTACTTGAGCTGTTCTATCTGTTAGGAAGTTTGATATCCATTTGATAATAGTTAGATTTACTTTCAAATTAGTTAATTTATACTTAAAGGCGTTATACCAAACACTGTCAAATGCTTTTTTAATGTCTTAAAATACGCCTATGATTACCTGATTGTTATTGAATGCTTTGTAAACTGATTCAGTGAGTCGTGTGAGGTGATCTATTGTTTGTCTTGTTTTCCTGGAAGCGTTTTGAGGTTCGGGGAAGATGTTATTTATTTCGCAGAAATTAAGAAGGCGATTTTAAATTATTTTCTCCATCAGTTTGCCAAGACAACTTAATAGACTGATGAGACGGAAGTTGTCAGGATTAGACCTGTTTGTTTGTTTCTTTGGAATCGTGGTGGTAAAGGCTTTTTTCCAAGTGTCGGGGTAATAACCTGTTAGTGAGAGATTCATGATATTTGTGAGATGTTGTGATAGGAGATTGAAGCCTTTTTTGAGAATAATATTAGGTATGTGATCATGTTCGGGGAAAGTATTTTTGAGTTTTCAGTGTTAATTTTGAGTTCAGTGGTGGTGATTTTTCTATTAATTGAACTGGAATGGTTGTTTAGAGTGTTACCAGGGAATTGTGGCGTGAAAGAAGATTGATTTGTATTATGTAGTTGTTAACTTGTTGTTGGTGTTGCGTGTCAAAATCAGCAGAGTTTAGGTCGCTGAAGGAGGATTCGCAATAGTCGTCTTTCTCAGAGTCCATCCTCGCGATTGTGTTGTTGTGTGTGATGTATTGAAGTAAGTAATTTGTGTTTGTCCGAGGAAATGCTCTTAAATTTTTTCCAAAATTCTTTTGGGTTATTCTAAGTTTTTCCAATTTTTTTTTTTACAAAAGTTTATTTATTTTATTTTAAACTTGGTAGTAGTTTAGGTTTTAAAGACCTTAGGGGAGACCCCTAAGGCAAACCTGGGGCTCTCAGAAACTTCTGTTTCTCTTCAGCCCTGCACATGAACGAAGGATAAAGTCATTAAGAAGAGTAAGGTAAACATTTGGGTGATTTGAGTCTGCCCCCCGATAGTACAGCGGTATGTCTCCGGATTTACAACGCTAAAATCGGGGGTTCGATTCTCCTCAGTGGGCTGAGCAGATAGCCCTTTTTGGCTTTGCTATACAAAAAAGAAGAAAGAAAGAAGAAGATTTGAGTCTCGATAGATTTCTGATGTTTGACTCAGGGTTATTGGGATGTTGCTGTAATGGAGACCAGATGAACTGGAGGGGAAAAGGAGGAACGAGCTGTATTGTGAAGGGGAGAAATCGAGCAGAGTAAGGAAACAGATAGATGTAGATGCAGCATGAGTGAAAGTAATACAGGGTAACGGACCTCTTGTCAGGGCCTGGGTACATAAGTACCCAAAATTTTTGCGGTGGGAGAAACGGGAGTACCCGCGAAAACCCTCTTTCACGTTCAGGGCGCCGAATAATCTACCTTGAACGTGCCCTGGATAGCCAGGGAAGTTTGAGCAAGGATATCTCATAATGCTGAGGTCCAGGCTCTGTAGTAGCTGGGATGTACATATAAACAGAGCTGGAAGAAACAAAGAGAGTAAACAGTGGATCAGTAATCAAGGGGGTGAGGGTTCCTTAATATTGCCCTGGTGAAAGGTGAAAATTCCTCATCCTTGGGCCACCATGGTGGAGAATGTTCAGAAGGCTGACACTGAGGGTTATCGAAGGTAGTTAATCGTGGCAGCGGTGATACAGGGTTCAGTTGCGGAGGGGGGGAGTGGGAGCTGATCTTGTACAGGTAAGTTATCCAGGTGTTCCTCAGTTGTCTGGGAAAATTTATGTCTTCTGGGTATTCTGGTTTGAGTGGCTTGGGATATGGTGGGATGCTTGTCTTTATAGTTGACTTATCTGAACAGGTAGCTTGTGATGTTAGCAGCTGGGAAGGCGTATTAGAGCAAAATGAAGTAAATTTGCTGAGATTCTGAGACTTGTTCGGTCCAGGATTGGAGGTCGTATTGTCACTTGACTGAGAATGGTTGTCGTGCACCTTGATGGAAGTTTGTGCTGACTTTACGGGATACGATTTCTCTGTAGACTGTGAGGGGCGGTTAATAGGATAAGATGATATGAAAGGTGGCCAAACAGAATCTGTTTGCTTGGGTGTCAAAGGTTTAGTTGAGCGACGGCGGGGGCGTTCGGCACTAAAATGAAAAATATGGTAGTAGCAGCCATTCCGTAGAATGGTATCGGTAATATACTTCGAGGTTGTTACTACCTTCATGAAGTTGGTAGCTTGTCTGGAGGATTTCGAGAAGATACGATGTACGGCAAATACCTCGGACTTTGTTTGACTTTCAATGGCGCATTTGATTTTGTAAGGGTGAATGGAAGGGTGTATCCCTTTCAGGAAGACAGATAAGAGGCTAGCTGGGCTCTTGGTGGGTGAACATCTGACATTAATTGGGGTATTCCATGGCTCGCAAAAGTAAGATAGGTCTGCAGGCGTTGACGGCTGGAGGAGAAAAGAAGGAGCGAGCTAACTTCAAGTGAGAAAAAAAAAAGAATAAAGCTAATGTAACGAGCAGGGGTAGGCAAATCGGGTAGAGTAGGGAAGTGTATTAACTTAGATTCAGCATGCAATGAAGAGAAGTCACAGGGTAACGGAACACCTTTTCAGGGTTTGGGTAAAGAAATACTCAAAATTTTGCTGTGGGGGGCAAACGGGAGTACCCCGAGAAAACCCACTTTCACGATCAGGGCGCCAATTACAAAAATTATAATAAATAATAATAATAAAAAACTTGGTAGGCGTTTTGGTTTTAAAGACCTTTGGGGAGACCCCAAAGGCAAACCAGGGGCGCTCAGAAACTTCTGTTTCTCTTCAATCCCGCGCATGAAAAAGGCTAAAGTCATCAGGAATTGAAGGATAAGCACTTGGTAGTTTGGTGACTTGGTATATTTCTGCAGGTCGACTTGGGGTTGTTCGGGGGGAAGTTGCAGTGAAGGCCAGAGAGTCGGAGGAGAAAAGGAGGAACGGGCTAACTTGAAGTGAGGAAAAAAGTAACAAGACTAACGTAACGAGCAGGGGTAGAGAAAGAGGGTAGAGTAGGGAAGTGTGTTAACTGAGATTCAGCATGCAATGAAGATAAGTCACAGGATAACGGATCACCTTTTCAGGGCCTAGGTAAGGAAATACCCAAAATTTTGCTGTGGGGGAAACGGGAGTACCCCGAGAAAACCTACTTTCACGATCAGGGCGCCGAATAATCTACCCTGATCGTACCCTGGATAGCTGGAGAATTTACATCAAATAATTATGGGGGGGGGGGGTAGACATGGCCAATCCTCATAGGAGAGAGACTGTGCTTGTTGGAGCTCCAGTGCTTGTTGGACCTCAGATATAACTTACTAAGTGCCAGCGAGAGACTTTGGTTCTCTAGTCTTTATATTTTGGCGAGTTTCGATTGTAGCCTTATTGTCGAGGGGGTCAGTCGTAATGATTCACGTGTTGAATCGTTGTCTTGGTCAATTGTACTGGCGTGTGATAATCTTAGTTTCGGTGGGTGTGGTGTTTGAACTAGTATAGGTAAGTTTCCTAGAGTTCCTCAACTGTCTGGGAAAATTTATTTCTTTTGGGCAATCTAGTTTGAATAGCTTGAGAGATGGTAGACAGCTTGTCTGTTATGGTTGATTTGTCCGCATAGGTAACGTAAATAGTTTGCATCTGGGAAAACGTTTTCGGGCGAAGTGGAATAGATAACGTCTGCGTTTGTTGAGATACTTTGCCAAGTAAACGCAAACACAAACTAACGTGGCAGGGGTTTAGTTTAGAGAGAGAGAAGTAAGAAGAAGAATTCTCTCTCCAACTGGGGTGTTCAGGAACGTTGTGGTTCCTCTTCGTCCCCTTTCGTGGAAGGTTATTGAATTTAGCTGGTTTTTTTTTTAACTTTTTTGGGTGAAGGAGTGGATAATATTATTCATGAACAAGGCAAAGGTAGCACCGGAGAAAACAGCCAGAACTCGTCCCGATAGGCAGATGCCATAGTAAATGTGAACACAAACGACCCGATTCAGGGCATGGCAATAAAGTTACCTTGGCTGGGATCTAAAGATCCAATGCCTAAGTTTCTGCTGTGGGGGGAAACGGGAGCGCCCCGAGAATAAACCACTTTCACAGGACAGGCGCCGAAAGTTTTACCTGTCCTGTGCCCGAAACCTGAAAAAGAAAATACATAATATTTACGCGAATTTTGCCCTTTAAGTACTTTGTTGTGTAACTTGTGATTCTTGAAATATGTTGTATGGTGAAATAAATTTGGTTGGTGCACTAGTTAATTTACAGAGTGATGCCGTTAGTTTATTTCTGTGTTCTGCTTTAAATCGTATTTGTGTGACATTTCTGTTAGTCTGTTTCTTAGTGTTGGTAAGTTGCTGATTTGATGTATATAATTTACTTGAGTGTATGATGGTAGACTGAATGCAGATTTTAGTATTTTGTTTTGTTGAACTTGGATTTTCAGGAGTGTGTTATTTGACATATTATATGTGACTTGACATCCATATTCTATTAGTGGACGGATGTAAGCCCTGTGCCAAGTTATTATTTATTTAGACTTGGCAGTAATTTTGGTTTTAAAGACCATAGGGAGATCCCTAAGGCAAACCAGGGGCGCTCAGAAACTTTTGTTTCTCTTCAGCCCCACACGTGTGTAAGGTTGGACGTGTCATGAAGGAAGGAAGAACAAATTGACTGTTGTATGACAGAATGTGACAATAAAATATGAAAGTTGAGAGTTGAAGAGCGGGAGAGCTGGACTGGTCGGCTTTGGTCGGAAATCTTCTTGATCATGGGCAGGGAGACCAAGGCTGCAGCAGGTCGCACATTCTTCAGGGGACCAGTGACATAGAGGGAGACGGGAGACATGAGTAGTGAGAGAGAGAAAGAAAGAAATATATATATACACACACACAGAGAGAGAGAAAAGAGAAAAAAAATAAAGAATAATACGTGGAGAGAAAGGAGAGGGAGGGGTGGATAGACATGGGAGTAGAGACAGACGGTCCTTTCAGGGCCAGAGTGCCTGGGATCTATAAATCCAATGGCGAGAAATTAGATGTGGGGGAAATCGGAGTACCCAGAGAAAACCACTTTCACTGGATGGGCGCCGAAAAAAATACCCACCCAGTGCCCAACCTGGAAGGTTAAAAAGAAATATTAATGACATGTAAACACTACATTGTGTGTTCTAACATTACTGGATGGTATTGGTCACTGTGGGTAATGGTCCAATCTAATAGTGAAGTATACTTAGTCCAGGTATGAGGGGTATCTGCTATTTGGAATAATTGACGAGTTTGGAGGTTTCTATCATAAGCATTGGTATAATAGCGTTTGGTGAGTTTGATGAATCAGTCCTTAATTGGTAATAGTGGAGTTAGGGAGTTGAGGTAGCTTGCGGGAGTGTAGTTGGGGAGACGGTAAGCAATTTTAATGATGCGGTTTTGTAATAATGAGTATTTTCTTTCGGTCATGTTACATGTGGCTGAATTACCACATTCAATCAGGGGTCTAATGAATGCTTTATATATAGTGATAATGGTTTTGGGAGAACAGCCTTTGTTGGGGCTACTAATACGTTTCAGAAAGAAGATTCTTTTACTTGCTCGGGTAGCGGTGTTCTGGAAGTGTGGGGTCCAAGAAAGGTTATGGGTTAAGGTAAGGCCTAGGAAGGTTATAGATTTAGTGAAAATAATGTCAGTTTTATTGAGGTTGAGTTTAATGTTTTTGAATTTTTTCCTATACTTGTTAACTTTTCTGTGGAAGGCAATAGCTTGCGATTTAGAGGATTTAAGATGACACGCCATTTATTACACCATTGAGATACTGCATCAAGGGTTGCTTGAACTCGTGAGGCTGCAGTATGGGGGTTACATGAGGTGCTCCAAATAGCGATATCGTCTGCATATTGAGAGATGAGTTTGAGTTTAGTGAGGGAAAAGGTATGTCATTAATATATATATTGTAGAGTATTGGACTGAGTACAGAACCTTGGGTCACGCCTGCGTTAAAGCTGAATGGGTGTGAGATCGAGTTGTTTATCTTAATACTTGCATTACGATTGGTGAGGAAGCTGGATATCCAGCAGACTAAAATATGTGGGATGCAGATGGTTAAATGCTTTTTGAACATCTAGGAAGGTAGCGACGGTTGTTTGTTTTCTGTTAAATCCTTTAAATGTTGATTCTGTGAGACGAGCGATGTGGTCAGTGGTTTGTCTGTTTTTCCTACCAGAGTTTTGGTTTTCGTTAATTAGGTTGTTAGTCTCGAGGTAGCAAGTAATTCTATTGGTGATGGATTTTTCCATAAGTTTTCCTAGGGTGTTTAGAGGGCTAATCGGTCTGTAATTATTCCGATTAGAAAGATCTTTATATTTTTTAGGTATGACTTTAATTAAAGCGGATTTCCATAGGTTTGGGTTGTGCCAAATTATTATTATTATTTAGACATGGCAGTAATTTTGGTTTTAAAGACCTTAGGGAGACCCCTAAGGCAAACCAGGGGCGCTCAGAAACTTTTGTTTCTCTTCAGCCCTGCACATGGTTGAGGGTTAAAGACCTCTCGATGAGCAAATTGGATATTTGGGTAGTTTCTGAAGAATTTCTTGAGGTTGGTTGGATATAGTCGTGTAGGAGACAAACGAAGTCGGAGGAGAAAGGGAGGGACGACGCATGAAGTAGAGGAGTGCAGAAAGATATAAGAGTAGTACGAGACAGGATAACGTGCCGCTTTTCAGGGCCTGGGTATAGACATACCCAATAATTTTGCTGTGGGGGGAAACGGGAGTGCCCCGAGAAAACCCACTTTCACGATCAGGTCGCCGAATAGTCTACCCTATTCTACTGCATCAAATGATTATGGAGGAGTTAGACATGGCCACTCATCGTAGGAAAGGGGCTGCTCTTGTCGGAGCCTAGCAGATAGCTTTCTTTGGTTCTCTCGTCTAACAGCGAGTCTACGACGGCTTCTTATTAAAGCGGCCTGGCGTATTTCTTCATACCATGATCAGAATTCTGGGTCACTTTCTTGGTCGTCTTGATAGGTCTGCGATGGACATGGTTGCGGTTGATGAGGTGTCTGAACTTGTATAGGTAGGTTATCAGGATATACCTCTATTGTTTGGGTAGATTTATGTCTTCTGGGCACTTTGGCTTGACTAGCATGCGAGATGGTAGAGGGCTTGTCTGTTGTGGTTGATTTGTCCTCATAGGTAACTTGAGTAGATTTTATCTGGGACATCGTTTTCGGACGAAGTGGACTGGATAAAGTCTGAGTGAGTTTGTTGAGATATTGTGGCTTGTTCGTTGCTTGGACAGCGGAGATATCATCGGTTGTCTGAGTGAAGTTATGGATCTTATTGGTGGAGATTTGGGTTGAATGGGTAGGCGGTTGTACAGAAAATGAACTGACAATAGTCTGTGGGGGGTGGATACGTAGTTTAGGTGAAACTTTGGGCGGCAAAACAGGTTCTGGTTGCTTGGGTAGTCTAGGATTAACTGAGCGTCGATGGGGACGTTCAGCACTAAAATGGAATATGTGGTAATAGCACCCATTACGCAGGATGGTATCGGCATACTGTTTGGTGGTCGTAACAGTTTTCATGTAGTCTCTAGCTTGCTTGGAGTTTTTCGATAATATCCGGTGCACGGCGTAGATCTCGGATTGTGTTTGGCTCTCAATGGCGTGTTTAATTTCACTTGGTTGGATTGAATGGTGAATTCCTCTCAGGAAGACAGTGAAAAGGTTAGTAGGGCTCTTGGTAGGTGAACATTTAATATTATATTGTGAATTCCAAGGTTCGCAGAAATAGGATAGATCAGCAGGCGTTGACGGTTGGAGGAGAATTCCCCCTCAGCGAAGAATTCGCGTTCTGGAAGGGTCTAGGGAGGCGCCAGGTTTAGCCTGCGTGATGAACGTGGTGATGTGGAGAGGCGATAGGTGGAGTGGCAGGCCGTCGACGATTACCGGCGGGACCGTTGGCGAGTTCGGCACAGCAGGACCAGGCAGTGAGAACGTCATTCTGGTGTAGCAAGAGGAGAAAAAACACGTCTGACTAGCTCGTCTGGGGTTGTGCCAAGTTCAAACGCAAACTAACGTGGCAGGGGTTTAGTTTAGAGAGAGAGAAATCAGAAGAATTCTTTCTCCAACTCGGGTGTTCAGGAATGTTGTGGTTCCTCTTCGTCCCATTTCGTGAAAGGTTATTAGGTTTAGTTTTATTTATTGGGCCTGGCATGGCCTAGCGCGTTAAGGCGTGCGCTTCGTAATCTGAGGGTCGCGGGTTCGCGCCCGAGTCGCGCCAAACATGCTCGCCCTCCCAGCCGTTGGGGTGTTATAATGTGACGGTCAATCCCACTATTCGTTGGTAAAAGAGTAGCCCAAGAGTTGGCGGTGGGTGGTGATGACTAGCTGCCTTCCCTCTAGTCTTACACTGCAAAATTAGGGACGGCTAGCACAGATAGCCCTCGAGTAGCTTTGTGCGAAATTCCGAAACAACCAACCAATTTTATTTATTTATTTATTAAATAATTTTTGACTCTTTTTTTGGGTGAAGGAGGTCACTCTTAATGTTATCCTAGACCGAGGCAAAGGCGCACCGGAAAGAAAGGCCAGGTCCCGTCCCGACAGGCAAGGCAGAGGTCAAAGTAGATATGAACATGGACTCAAACGACCCAAATCAGGGTCTGGCAATAAAGTTGCCTGGGCTGGGATCTAAAAATCCAATGCCTAAGTTTTTGCTGTGGGGGGAAACGGGAGTGCCCCGAGAAAACCCACTTTCACAGGACAGGAGCCGAAAGTTTTGCCTGTCCTGTGCCCGATATCTGAAAAAGAGAATACATATCATTGACATGAGTTTAGTTCTTTAGATACTTTGTTGTGTAATTTGTGATTCTTGAAATATGTTGTAAGGTGAAATGTATTTTGTTGGTGCACTAGTTAATTTGTATAGTGATGCCGTTAGTTTGTTTCTGTTTTCTGCTTTTAGATAATATTTGTGTGATATTTCCGTTAGTCTATTTCTTAGTGTTGGTAAGTTGCTGATTTGATGTATATAATTTACTGGCGTGAATGACGGTAAACTGAATGCAGATCTTAGTATTCTGTTCTGTCGAACTTGGATTTTCTGGAGTGTGTTGTTTGACATATTGTATGTTACTTGACATCCATACTCTATTAGTGGACGGATGTAAGCCTTGCATATTTGGATAATGGTGTTTGGTGAACATTTTGATTGTCTACTGGTTAGAGTCATTAGGTGTGAAATCCGTTTTCTAATTGATGAGTGTATATTGTTAACATGTTTTTTCCATGTTAGTTTTGTGTCGAAAGTGATGCCAAGGAATGTGATGTTTTTGCTCATGTTAATGGTCGTATTTCCGAGTGATAATTTTATTTTTTCTAGATTTTTTCTTTGTTTTTTTAATTTCCTGTAGAAGGTGATTGCTTGTGTTTTGGTTGGATTTAACACTACTCTCCACTTATTACTCCATGTTGAGACGTTGTTCAGTGATTCTTGTACGCGAGACATGGCCATCACTGGGTTTCTGGAGGTGCTCCAGATAGCGATGTCGTCTGCATATTGTGAATTATGCGTGTATATTAGATTTGGGAAAGGTATGTCACTGACGAAAATAATATATAGAAATGGAGAGAGGACTGGTCCTTGGGGCACTCCTGCGGTTATATTAAATGATTCAGATATGGTATTATTGACTTTTACTTGTGCTGTTCTATCTGTTAAGAAATTTGAAATCCATTTAACTATAGTGGGATTTATTTTCAGGTGTTTTAGTTTGTATTTGATGGCATTGTGCCATACGCTGTCGAATGCTTTTCTGACATCTAGGAATACCCCAATGGTTACTTGGTTGTTGTTGAAAGCTTTATAGATTGATTCGGTGAGTCGTGTGAGGTGATCTGTTGTTTGCCTGTTTTTCCTGGAGGCATTTTGGGATTCTGGAAGGATGTTATTTGATTCACAAAAATGGAGAAGACGGTTGGAGATAACTCTCTCCATCAGTTTGCCAAGGCAGCTTAACAGACTGATGGGACGGAAATTATCTGGATTGGTTCTGTTGGTTTGTTTCTTTGGGATCGTGGTTATGATGGCTTTTTTCGAAGTGTCAGGGTAATATCCAGTTGCTAGTGAAATGTTCATGATGTTTGTGAGGTGTTGTAATAGGAGAGTAGAGCTTTTTTCAGAATAATGTTTGGAATTTGGTCATGTCCGGGGTAAGTATTATTCAAGTTTTGATAATAATTTTAGTTCAGTTATGGTTATTTTTCTATTGATTGAGTTTGAGTATGCTTCTAGTGTCTTGCCATGGAACTGTGGTGAGAATGAAGCTTGGTTTATATTTATGAAGTTGTTGACATGATGTTGGTGTTGTGTGTCAAAGTCTACTGAATTTAGGTCGCTAAAGGAGGATTCGTAGTAGTCAGCTAATAGGTCAGCTTTCTCTACGTCCGTCCTTGCGATTTTATTGTTGTGTGTGATATGTTGGAGCATGTGATTTGTGTTTTTGTCAGAAGCAATACTCTTGAATTTTTCCAAAATTCTTTTGGATTGTTCTTGATTTTTTCTAAGTTTTTATAGAAGTTTTGCCAATTAGTTTTTTTTTGCTGTTTTAATTTCTTGTTTAATTTTTGCATTTGTTTTATTGATTTGTGTTTTGATAGATGGATCACATGTAATATAGTGTGTTCGTCTTAATTGTCTGCGTTTGATTATTAGTGCGTGAATTTCTGGTGTTAGAGTCCATTGATTATGTGATTGCTTTCTTCTTGTTTTAGGGATTGTGTTTTTTTATGGCGTTCTGTAACTTGATTTACATAATTGTTTAGTTCTGTTTTGTTGTTAGCATGTTCAATTGGGTGGGGTAGGTATGAGTCCAGTGTAGCATTGAAAATATATGGCTAGAATCGGAATAGTTAGCCGGTTGTTAAAGTGTATATTACAAAAAATGGTTTCATTTATGTTAGATCTAAAGGAATCTTTAGATTGATTATTGAGATTAAATGCGAAATTTCTGTACTAAAGTAGGCTATTATACCTCTGTTGTTTCCTGAGTAAGGTATGCTGTGCGTGATGAATCCGGGGATTGTGGTATTTTGTTTCTCTGTGCAGAGTGTTTCTGATACGATGATAATGTTGGCATTTATATGTTTGTTTATGTTGTATATTTCTATTCTTTTATCTTTGAGGTTTCCTTGGCAGTTGATGTGTAAAATTTTAATGTGTTGTATCATTGTGTTGTTTTACTTCCCTTGCATGAATTTTAAGTGAAAGATGGTGTGGTTTGAGATGGGGAAGGTGAAAGTAATAACTTGCAAGACTACAAAGAGCCTTGAGTGATTCGTGCCTTGATTCAAATGTAGGGAATTCACTCAATTCTATTAGCATTGCTAATAAATTTGTGGTGAATTCTGTGGGGTTGAATGTATGTGTTGTTTTCGAGCGTGTAACGTCTGCGTATGTACGTGTTGGTTGTGGCTGAGAGTTTGTGATCTGTGTGTCTGTTGGAGTTTGTAGTAATGGTTAGATAAAACAGATGAGAAAAGATGAGTTTTTTACTTTTTCATTTTTTCATTTTAGACTTGGCAGTATTTTTGGTTTTAAAGACCTCAAGGGAGACCCTTAAGGCAAACCAGGGGCGCTCAGAAACTTTTGTTTCTCTTCAGCCCCAGACGCGTGTAATGTTGGACGTGTCATTTAGAAAGGGAGACCGACTTGACTGTAGTGTGCCAGGATGTAACTATGATATATGGTAGTTGAGGTTAGAGGAGCGGGAGAGCTGGACTGATAGGCTTTGGTCGGAAATTTTCTTGATCACGGGCAGGGAGACCAAGGCTGCAGCAGGTCTTTCATTATTCATGGGACCAGTGACATAGAGGGAGACCTAAGTAGTGGGCGAGAGAGAGAGATGTAGGAAGATAGATAGTGAGAGAGATTTAAAATAGATAGTGAGAGAGATTTAAAAGGAGAGCGATATAGAGAGTATAATACGTGTAGAGAAAGGAAATACGAGGGCTGTTCAAAAAATACGCGGACTGTTTGAATTGCGCGGCTCCAGTTGGTTCCAGGGGAATCCGCTTGGTGTCGCTAGGTTCGCACAGATCAGCTGATTGCGACGCCATTTCCCGATTGAAGATATCTTCATTTGTGTATTAGCTACGCGGTTTTAAGTGAAATGCGATTTTTTCGTTTGGCGGATTTCAGAATGAATGACCTGAAGGAGCAACGACTTGCTGTGAAATTTTGTGTTAAACTTGGAAAATCTGCAACTGAAACTTTTGCTATGCTTAACACGGCTTACGGTGATGTTGCTATGAAGCGTACGGCATGTTTCAAGTGGCATGAACGTTTTAAGGATGGTCGACAGTCCATTGAAGATGATGAGCGTCCTGGACGTTCTTCCACGTCAACTGACGACCCACACGTCGACAAAATCAACACCCTGGTGCGGGCAAATCGACGTCTGACTGTCAGGGAGCTTGCTGAAGAGTGTGGGATATCAGTTGGATCTTGTTACGAGATTTTGACCGAAAAATTGAAGATGCACCGCGTTTCTGCGAAATTCAGCCCTCAGAACTCGTGTGTTTTTGGCCAAACACTCGATCACTGTTCTTCCCCACCCCCCCTACTCACCTGACCTTGCTCCTTGCGATTTTTTCTTGTTCCCCAAACTCAAAAGACCTTTGAAAGGAAGAAGATTTGAGACGATTCCCGAGATTAAGGCAAATGCGACGAAGGAGCTGGAGGACATTACAAAAGAAGCGTACCAGGACTGTTTCAACAAGTGGAAACACCATTGGGATAAGTGTGTGCGTTGGGGAGGAGAGTACTTTGAAGGGGTCCCAAACCTGTAACTTCTAAATAAAGTACATTTTGTTTTATGACGTCAGTCCGCGTATTTTTTTAACAGACCTCGTAGGATAACGAAGGGAGTAGAGATAGACGGTCCTTTCAGGGCCAGGGTGCCAGGGATCTATAAATCCAATGGCGAAAAAAATTTGTTGTAGGGGAAACCGGAGTACCCGGAGAAAACCACTTTCACTGGGTGGGCGCCGAAAAAATATACCCACCCAGTGCCCAACCTGGAATGTAAAAAGAAGTATAAATGGCATATATATACTATATAGTTTGTTCTATCATCACTGGTTAGTGTTGGTCACTATGGTTAATGGTCCAATTTAAAGGTGAAGTGTACTTAGTCCAGGTATGAGGGGTATCTTCTATTTGAAATAATTGACGTGTTTGGAGGTTTCCATCATAAACTTTGGTATAATAGCGTTTGAATAGTTTGATGAATCGGTCCTTAATTGGTGATAGTTGAGTTAGGGAAATGAGGTAGCTTGGGGGAGTGTAGTTGGGGAGACGGTAAGCAATTTTAATGACCCGGTTTTGCAGGTTTTGTAGTAATGTATATTGTCTTTCAGTCATGTTACATGTGGTTTGATTACCATATTCGAACAAGGGTCTAATGAATGCTTTAAATATAGTGATAATGGTTTTGGCGGAACATCCTTTGTTGGGTCCACTGATGTGTTTCAAGAAAAAGATTCTTTTACTTGCTCGTTTGGCGGTTTTCTGAAAGTGTGGGGTCCAGGAAAGGTTGTGAGTTAGGTAAGACCTAGAAAAGTTATAGATTTTGTAAAAAGAATGTCTGTGTTATTGAGGTTTTTTTAGTTTTTTACTTTACTTTTCTTCGGTCTCTTATAGTGTTCTGGTGGATTGTGGAGGGCGTGTTATGATTGGTTGGATTATCATTGTTTCTGATTGGAGGAGAGATTTCCTGTAGATTCAACCAATGGTAGCCACAGGTTACTCACTTCTAATCCGGAATCTCTGTTCAGTGAAGGTTTTGTAATCTGTAATTGTTTCGGTTAATTTTTACCAGTTGGTTTGTTGTCTTTCTAAATTTTCTGAATCCGTTTTGGATTTGTGGTACTTTCGAGATAATTTCTAAGTAATTTGTTAGTCTATTGCTAATTATTCTTTCTAAAATTTTTTTCTGTGCAACTAGTTAGGCTGATCAGGCGGTAATTGTTTGGTTTATTTGCTGGCTTTCCTTTTTTATGGAAGAAGTTGCTTTTTGTCGGTTTGTTTGTTTGTTTTTGAATTTCGCGCAAAGCTACACGAAAGCTATCTTCGCTAGCCATTCCTACTTTAGTTGTATAAGACTAGAGTGAAGGCAGCTAGTCATCACCACCCACCGCCAGCTCTTGGAATACACTTTTACCACCGAATAGTGCAATTGACCGTACCATTATAACGCTCCCACAGCTGAAAGGGTGTACATGTTTGGTGCAACGGGGATTCGAACTCCCGACCCTCAGGTTACGAGTCGAGCTCCTTAACCACCTGGCCATGCCGGGCCTTATTTTCTGTTAGAGAACGCATTCGAGTGTTACATAACAGAGAACATGTTGCTAAAACCACAGAGGCGGGTTGGTATGATGAGAGTGGAAATAGATCTGTTAAAATTAACTTTATGGTACTAATCTAAGTCTTAAAATTAATGACATGATTTATACAGTTTCTCTTTAGAAATAAAATATTAAATACGTTTTACAAAGGTAGACTGTGTTTCTCTAGGTAGATTGAGGATACATCTACAGTTGGTGTCTGTGACTAGCTGGTGATAACTTTGAACAACTATCAGACAGCACACAATTCACCCACCGCCAGCTCTTGGACTACACTTTTACCACCGAATAGTGCAATTGACCGTCACATTATATTATTTTAAAACAAATTAAGTTATGTTCATTTTTTACACTGTAGTTATCACTGTTGCATCTCAAACTCTAAAAAAAAATTATATTTTCTCGTCAAAATTCCCTTTAGACTGATTTAATTACTTTAGAACCAGTTCATAAGACGAACTATTTTTCTCTCTTTTATGACAATAATATGAGTGAATAGTTCATATACACCACGTTTTACTAGTTGTATCCTGAACTGCAAATAATTATTTCCTTTTCTTCAATGTTTGTACAGACGGGTTAAATTATTTCAGAACACTTTAAACCGCAAAATGCACTTTAAAATATCGCCCTTTATGATTGATCACTTACATGCCAAATAACTTCATGTTTTCTTTGGCTAACTATTTTCTGACTGCTCTGTACTTGATATGCACACACTTGGTCGCATATGTTTATGTGTCCTTGTATTTTCTCTAAACTACGCGAGCGATGATTCAACAAAACTCCGTTAAGGTAACGATAAAAATTCTAAAGATTCGAATAACGTGACGTCAACAATATTAGTAAAACCTAGACAACAAAGTAATCGCAAACACAATGTACAACTCGTGCAGAATTACGTAACAAGCATTTGTCACAACTAAGAGTTTTAAAACAATCAATCGTCCATATAGCTGTCATGAAAACAAAACAATTGTTAGATATTAAGACATAAAATAAATGAAATATTTACGCCTACACTATAGAAGTCTTTTATATTCAACAGTTGTGTTGCTAAAGGTAATGTTTGTTTGAGTGTATTGTACGAGGTATTACTAAGGTCCTATAGGTTGATAGTTTTGCTATGGGTACTGTGTATGTTTTACAAAGGCGGATAATGCCACTACGTTTCTATAGGAATGCCTATAGATTTCATCTTATGTTCATAGTTTTAATTTATATTATACATTACACGTATTTCTCTAGGAGGATAACGTTACTAACACATTTAACATACTGCCGAAAAGTTTCTATTTAACATATTGGTTAGTTTTCTTCCTGTATTTAAATAATACTTTCACATTTCCAAACATTTTCTGTGTAAAATTATTGTTAAACCATTTCTATAGTTACTTTATATCATCTATTCATACTGAAAACGATGATTATTTAAATATATAAATGCTACAGAATAATTTAACATACAAAGTTACTGTTTATATCGAAACCCAAGCACAGATAATTCATTATGTAGCTTTGTGCTTGATTAGAAATGAACAACTAAAATTTTAAATGTTTTGATACCTTTCGAAGGTTACAAATGTTTTTAACATTTTTATAAGGTATATTCTTAAACAGAAAATATTAATAATGAAAGTAATTAAATCAAACTGGGGAAAGCTCTACGAAAATGAAAATCATGTTGATGATTTTCATACTGTGAGCTGGTGAGGAGCGTCGTTTATCATTTATATTGATGACAAAGCTATTAGGATTGTTTTTTGCTTTCCCTAATTTCAAACTACTGAAGAAAAGAAAGACGGCCAAGGATTAACTGTTATTCTTATGGTGCACTCACAAGTTGAAATGTGGGCAGTATTTTGTAGCATTGTACAAGTATGAACCCAGCTTGCGAGCCTGTTGTTTTGTTGTTGTTTTTGAATTAAGCACAAAGCTACTCAGTGGGCTATCTGTGCTCTGCCCACCACGGGTATCGAAACCCGGTTTTTAGCGTTGTAAGTCCGCAGACATACCGCTGAGCCACTGGGGGGCGCTTGCGAGCCTACGCCTATCTTTCATATAAGAATACACTAGAAAGTGTGTTTAGTGTTGTACAGTTTTTAGAGAACATAAATTATTATTATTATTTGGTATTAAGCACAAAGCTACACCTGTATACGTCTGTTGTTTCAACTCTACTCAGAGTAAGTTTTGCAGCCCCCAAGCAGCATGGACAAGAAGGACTTTCGTCTCATTTTCCTCTACGACTTCAAACTTGGACGAAAAGCTACCGAAACTACATGGAAGATCAACCAGGTATTCATCCGTAAATCTTCTACTGAACGTACAGATTTCAACATGAATATGGAAGTTTTGAAGATCACGAAGGTCGTGGAAGGAAGCCATTTTTAGATGAAAATACGTTAAGGGAAGCAGTTGAGACAGACCCTCGCACAACAATGCGTGAGCTTGCAGAAAAGCTAAGCAGGCACAAGCAAATCAAGCATTGCCAATCACCTGAGTGCGATTAGAAAGACGAAAAGCTGGATAAGTGGGTTCTGCATGAACTGACTGAAGGTCAATAAAATCGGCGTTATGAGACCTGTCAGGATGAACTGTCCAAAAATTAAACGAATTTGGTATCGAGATTCTGCCTCATCCACCTTATTCCCCAGACTTTTCTCCTAAAGAGTTTCAATTTTTCAAACACTTTGATAACGTTTTGAACAATAAACGCTTTCAAAACCAGGCAGCTGCAGAAGAAGCTTTCAGGGAGTTCATTGACCATAGAAACTTTGATTTCTACAGCAGGGGCATAAACAGCATCATTACACGTTGGCAAAAGTGTATTGAAGCAAAAGGTGCTTACTTTGATTAAAACATGTTTTACAACACTAGTTTATACTTTTCCAAACTTCGCAGTTCAAAAACGACATTTATTTCTGGACAACCTAATAATAAAGCGTTCTTTGTTTATTAGAATGTGCTTTACGCTAATATCAAAGTGTTATTGTTGATTACACCAAATTAGTTGTTATGCAAAAGTATTCTGGAAAGTAGCATTATGCGTATTTAATATATTTTTCTTTTCTTTGGCGCTAAGTATCGTCATAGAAAACTTGACAATACTTAGTGCAATTGTATTTAAACTTGATTTAGTTTTAAAGATAAGAATCGTTCTGATGATAGTATACGTTATCAGTATGTTTTTTTTCCTTGTTAACGTCCTAGTTATTTTGTACTTTCTTTTATATTTACAGGTAGCACAATTTTCTGCTGTGATTCGTCGAAGCAAAATATCAGACTTTAAATTCAGGTTCTTCTTAGTGCTATTGCTTTTTAGTATTGTAGGTTTGGTAACATTTACGTGGTTTTTATATAAGCAGAAATTGGTGGAGATCGCATTCGACGACAAGATTTAGTTTCACGAGGCTCAGAGACGGCTTAATCTACAAGACAAAGGCAAAGTACGTCTTACTGGATATTTAGGCTTAAACATTCCTTCTATGCTTGGGCCTTACAACTGCCAAAATGTTAATCATGTTCCAGAACCCAACATCTGTATGGAATGGAAATACAGAGCTCGACTGCAATCGAGTACTGGCATGAAAGAAACTTCAGTTGTTACAATGTTACCCCTCTCTCACAACACTCATTTACGAGACTGTTTCAACCTTCAAGGAGCTTTATGGTATGGAATGGGCGAGGTACAGAATATATCGTGGCCGTTGTCTAACGTTTCCTTAAATATGCAGCCCTATGTAACAGGAGACGTCTCACGTGATGACTTAGGTTCTGTTCTGGACCGCAATTGGTTGTCATCAGAAGGAATTGCTATTCATGTAAATCCTGAAATTCCCCTGTATGTTAGTCTGAATGAAAGTGGAAATGAACAACTATGCTTTGAAACAAAACACCAAAGATTTCCTTACCATGTTTTTGATGATGTTTTGGGTGCCTTAAATTATACTTTATGTATTGGTCCAGATATGAAGTCTGTTTACCTTGACACTATGCATAAGTTTTACAATTTTCCACCCAATATTTCCAGTTCAAAGTTTTTGGAAGGTCCAGTATGGGCTACATGACCGAAATTGGGTACTTCATTGAGTCAAGAATCACTGCAAGTGTATGCCAACCACATTATGGAACACGGGTTTGAGGCTGGAAATATTTTAATAGATACCAGATGGCAGACACAAGAAGGAGATCTCCAATTTCGATCAGACAGTTTTACAAATCCCGAAGAAATACTTAACATTCTTCACCATAAGAGATTTAAGGTGTTGCTAGCAGTTCACTCCTATGTCTGTTTGGATTCTGTAGCCTTTAAGCCTGGTATAGATGAAACATACTTTATTTCTGATGACAAATGGCATGTTCCACAACTAATTCGGTGGTAAAATTCAGTTTGTGCTGTTATTGATGTAACAAGTGAGAGATCAGCCAAATGGTTTATGGAACGTCTACAGGAAGTGAAATTAAAGTACAGAGTTGATGGTTTTGTTTTTTTGGGAGGCCAAACTTCATACTTACCAACATTCTATAATTTCGAAACAATGCTTGTCAATCCTGACATTTATTTAACACGCTACCTAGAGATTTCTTCTAAAGTTGGTTCATTCATGGGAGCAGGAATAGGATTTAACATACAAAGCATCTCTGTCTTTGTTGCCATGACACCAAGAACATCTACCTGGGATGCAATTAGTGGTTTGCGATCTATTTTGACAACAGTTATTACACTTGAATTGCTTGGCTATCCAATTATTAATCCAGGTTCAGTTGGAGGAGACGTCTTAATTGTAGAAAATGCTACTTTACCTGATAAAGAACTGTACCTTCGATGGTTACAGCTTGCTGCATTCATGCCTGTTGATCAGTTTTCTGTACCACCAGGGGATTATGACCTTGATGTTATTAAGGCTGCCAAGGTGTTATTTAAAGTCAGAGAAGAACGTGTTTTACCAGTCATGCAGCGTGGTGTCCAAGAGTACCTCCAAACTGGTGATCCAATTCTTAGACCACTTTGGTGGCTTGAGCCGAAAGAATATGATGCTCATATTTCTGATACACAGTTTTCTATTGGCGAGGAGATCCTTGTTGCCCTAGTACTGGAAGAGGGAAAGCGAAACAGAGATATTTATTTACCTAGAGGATGGTGGCGAGATGAGTTATTGGGTATATCCATCGTGGTGGCAAATGGTTACACAATTATTCTGTACCACTAAACAAAATAGCCTACTTTTCTCGAACTGAGAAGCTAAGCTAACGTAGTGTCCCATATAGTATTACATTGAGGTGTTTAGAATAAGCATAACGTTGTTTAAAGTTAATTTTTAAGGGAATTCGCGGCTTTAACAATTCTGTGATTTTTTATTTAAAAAAAAGCCTCAGTACTCAAAACTGTTTTGGCAAATGCAAAGTGAGTTAATCGATTTTGTAATTCTTAGTTCATCTAAGGTGTTTTGCAAAGCGTAAACTAATTCGGTGGCAAGATTCAGTTTGTGCTGTTATTGATGTAACAAGTGAGAGATCAGCCAAATGGTTTATGGAACGTCTACAGGAAGTGAAATTAAAGTACAGAGTTGATGGTTTTGTTTTTATGGGAGGCCAAACTTCAAACTTATCAACATTCTATAATTTTGAAACAATGTTTGTCAATCCTGACATTTATTTAACACGCTACCTAGAGATTACTTCTAAAGTTGGTTCATTCATGGGAGCAGGAATAGGATTTAACACACAAAAATCCTTGTCTTTGTTGCCATGACCTCAAGAACATCTACCTGGGATGCATTTGTTGAATCATATACCAAAATATACATGGCTGTTGCTCTTTTTTCTTATTAAGAGTATTATTTATGGTGAGCGTATATACTATTTTCAGTTAATGATTTTGTACTGTGGCATATCTAAAAAATTAGTAATAGTGCATTGTAATATTTATTTTTGAGAAATATTTTTAATATTATTAAAACCAGAAAATATTTGTATGTATGGCAAAAGTTTCAAGCTAATTTGTGAATAAAATGACAAACTATGAACATCGAAACACCGTATTTTCTGATTGAAGGAATGTTTTGAAATGTACACTTCCAGCTTCTTGCTAATTAATAAGCAAACAACTTTAGTAAATAAAAGAGATTCCAATGTCACAAACTACAATAATATAAATTCACCTAGGAGTTTTTCAACTTGGTTGCTTTACCATACGTTCCTATAGCGTCGGACTGGAAAGTTCCAGCGAAAATTTATATTTTACACCCCTAGATCTTTTAAAGTTCCCTTAGTGGTTCGGCAGTAAGTTTCCGAAATTATAACATTAAAAAGATACGTTTCTCTATGTGTAAAGCAGTGTTATCTCAACTACAATATTTTTAACGTTAATGAAATAATGATAAAAAAGAGGAGCAATTAAGATTTCGGTTTATGCCCTAAAGCTAAAACAACTTACACAATCTAACCTTTGAAATAAAGTTTCTTGCCCGTTTTAGTTATTCATAAATCTTCTTTAGGAAGAGGAAAGTTTAAAAAAGTTCATAAAACTCTTAGTTGAAGGATAAACGTAGCTCCTAACATTTAGGAATATAGGTAACACTGGCGATGTGCTATATAGCATTATAAGCTTATCGCTGAACACGCGTGATGTATTTTGATGTTTATTACCAGATCCTTAAAGAATATTTTCTTCAGAAGCATTTTTCTTTTTGATATAGTAATCTTGGAAGTGTGATTTCTTAAAACTAAATAGGTTACATTTTGTAGGTGGTGTATTTATCTGTAGGAATGCAAATTATATTTTTAACTTGTTTATTATTTAAATTTGTAACTATAACGTTAATGAACATTTGTAGCATTTATTAAAAACGTTTATGACATATATAATTGTGAGTGAAGTAATGCGTTTTAAATAAATAATCAACCAATCATACGACGGATTTAAAGCTTTGAAGTATAATTAACACTCCTACGAAAATTGGGGCCTAACAGGCCCCAGAGCAACTTGAAAGGTTATTAATATTAGGCTAATAATTTTGTATTTAAATGAAATTGCCATAAACTGACCCTATCCCTTTATATTTTAAGGAGTAATAATATTTTGACTTTTCAGACATTTGCGAAATAATATTTAAAATTTTTTTTTTAAAACATCCAGTAAGGGTATTTTGGGACCTATTAGGCCCCAGATCAAAAAACATAAAAATGACTTTATTTATTTCCTGAATAATTCTAGAACAGGCCTAGGGCAACCGAAAAAAGCAAATTATAGTACAAATATATTAATTTTAGAACTTCTTTACAAAAGATGGATATTTAGGATAAGAACTCTACTCCAACAATAATTTTAGACGGTCCTGATTATTGCCTAGTTTGCCCACGCCTGTTCTAGAACATTCTAGAAACTTTACAGAAGTATTTAGAATAATCTAGAATATTCTAGAAGAATCCACAAATCCTATATGTATAGGAGCTGAAATCTTCAAACCGTGTCAAAAATGATATCTCTTGATGAAGCTGTACATTTACTGACAAAACCATCCGACGATGAAAGTGAACATGATAATGTCGAAGACTACTCTGAAAGTTATGATGATGATCCTTCTGAAGCCGAAAATGATGAACAAATCGCGCCGTACCCTTCTGAAAGTGAAGAAAGTAATCAAGAAGATCTTACTACGATGCCAGTGAACGAACTTTTGTCCAAAGATAAGAATTTTCGTTATTCAACAACACCTTCAAGGATCAACAGGAGAACCGCAGCTCTCAATATTCAATGGGAACCCAGGCATTACAAGGCAAGCTGCTCCAAGAGTCTCTACACCATTCGAAACATTCAAAATTTTCATTTCTGATAATATGATGGAACAGATCATTCACTCAACAAACACCGTCATGAAAGAACCAATTTTTGAAGAAGACCTCTGGAAATGGATTGCAGCTAATCTTTTTCTTGGAATAAGCAAATCCAAAAATGCATCGATAGACGAAATGTTTTCAACCGAATTCGGTTTGCCATTTTTGCGAAAACTGATAACACAAGACAAATTCAAAAAAATGTGCTCAAAAATCAGATTTGACATCCACTCTCAAAGAAATAGAGAAATCAAAGATGCCGCCATCTCTGGAGTCTGGAATTTTTTCATTGAAAATTGCAAAAACAGTTACAACCCAAGCGAATACCTGACAGTGGATGAACAACTATGTAACTTCAAAGGAAGATTTGGCTTGAGAACATACATTCCGACAAAGCCAGGCAAATACGGAATAAAGATTTGGTGCCTAACAGATGCAAAGACAAGTTACCTCCTCAACGCTCAAGTTTATACTGGAAAGGTTGGAAATACGACAGAAACAAATCAAGGAGAAAGAATAGTCAGATAACTGAGTCAGCCATTTCTTGGAAAAGGAAGGACAATAACGACAGATAATTTCTTCACAACGATGACACTTGCCAAGTACCTACGAACAAAAGAACAGGACTTGTTGGAACCATACGGAAATCAAGAACCTTCCTGCCTCCTGAAATAAATGCAAAATCTAGAGAGTTATCACCAAAGTTTTTCTACCATGACGACATCACTCTTCTCAGGCACTCAGACAAACCAGGAAAATATGTGCTACTACTGAGTTCTCAGCATCAGTCTGGTGAAGTAGAAGAGAATGGAAAGCCCGAAATCGTCAATCTTTACAATGCAACGAAGGCAGGTGTCGACACTCTCGATCAACTGGTGAGATATTATACAACAAAGAGGCGATCAAAGCGCTGGTCAGTCTGCATATTCTGTAACATTCTAGATCTTGCTGCGTACAATGCTTTCGTTCTATACTCGACAAAACATCCAGAATTTCTTCGTCAACATAAATCAAGAGCCAGAAGAGAATTTATACGGCAATTGGTGCTTGAAATCAAAGAAATTTACTGCAAAGATAATGACAAAACAACCTCATGTGAACCGCCTGCAAAGAGGGCAAAAAGAGGACGATGCCATTTGTGCGGCAGATCAAAAGATAGACAGTCGAAAATTGTTTGCTCAAATTGTAAAAAAAATGTTTGTCAGAGCCATTCTAAAGTTGTTTGTAATGAATGTTGCTAAATCACTGTGTTTCTATTGGAAAAATATATGGGGCCTGATAGGCTCCAAAATCACTTTAGTGGATGTAAATATTTTTTTCGTAGGAGTGTTAACAAGCAATAAGACAAAAAGCTGAGGAAAATATAGTTAATTATTGTATCTCAGAACGGCTGTTATGAATGTGACCGTTCACGGACACGTCTTAGGGACGAGAGTATAAATGGGTACGGGATTGTAGGTGGATGTTAGGTTATTAATCAGTATACGTATAAAGGTGTTCCTTTATATTGGTTTAATTTTGGTTTTAGTTGCTGTATAAGTAGGGTTTCTTTGAATTTGCGTTTGTTTATATTTGTTTCCCCACTTAAGGGTCACATTCAAATTCTTTCTTAATCTGAAGATGACCAAGGAAGACCGAAACGTTGTTCTCTCCTTACCAATAGAAGTGTTGATACCCATACCAGCCGTTCTGAAATATATTTTTATTTCATGTGGATTTCTCGTCATTAAGGATAGTTAATTATTATTCGTAAGCTTCTTATTGCTCAAAGAATGCCGATTGGCTGTCTCAGTGGAGGGGAAGAGGGTGACGTCATCAAATATGACGAAACCACAGTTCAAAAAGTTGTCACAAGTCGTTAGGGACGCGTTGTTGTGCCGCATTGGTAGACGGCCATGATGAAGAATTACGTTACAGAGTAAATTACCTGTTTCAATGTGATATCATAATATCAAATTTGTCACCATATTTAATTATTACATAACTACCAGAAGTTCAGAACATAGCTTAAAAATTATTAATATTATTATAATAAAAAATATGCAGACAGTAATTATTTTTAATATTTTATTTTCTCACAATAAAAATTTTACAGTCTGATCTACATAAAAGGGCACATCCATTAAGGATGTATTTACATGAAAAACATTTTACAACAAAGTCATGAACAAATATATTATTACTACCTTTATCAGATCGAGCTTGGCTAGATGGTTAAGGCACGCAACTTATAATTTCAGGGTCGCGGGTTCAAATCCCCATTGTACCAAACATGGGACTTTATAATGTTATAGTCAATCCCACTATTCGTTAGTAAAAGAGTAGCCCAAGAGTGGGCGATACCATTCTAGTAACACTTTCCAACAATTCAATGTTGTTCCTAAAGGAGCCAAAGACCAAACACTATTCCAAATGTGGCCTAACCACTGTCCTGTACAATGAAACTATAACCTCTTTGGACTTGTATACAGTGTTTCTGTAGATATAAACTAAATTCCTCTTTGCTCTACTACTAGCAACAGCACACTGCTTGGATGGATTTAGATGCTAATTAACTATTGCATCAAGATCATTTTCCTTCATAACTGTGTTGAAGTTATTTTCAACCAAATTATATTTATAATTCAAATTATGAGAACCACCTTGCATTTTCTTGCACTTATTATAATTAAAACCCATCTACTATTTATCTGTTCAACTCACTAAATGATCTAAATCCTTTTGAAAAGTAGCATCCTCTTCAGAGCCAGCAACATCCAAGACCCAATACTTTAATACCATCACTCATGACATTAATTCAGTTTGACTGAACTCCTTTTATGAAAACTCTACTTTCTTCCATCCAGCCACTCTTCTATCCAGTTTGCTAAACTTATCTCTCCACATCTACATATATTTTTTTTACATGCCTTTTGTGTGGCACCTTGTCAAATGCTTTCTGAAAATAAAGGTAAACCGAATCTACACCATTACCCATAAGCAGTAATCTTTACAAAGAATGTCATAAGATTTGAAAGGCAAGATTAGTGAAATCATACTGATTATCCAATAAAATTCTGAACTGTTAAATAACTTTGTAAAGCATCTTTTAACAGACTTTGAAAAATTTTTCCCACAACTGATGTAAGACTAATAGGTCTATAATTACAGGGACAATTTTCATTACCTCCCTTGAAAAAACAAGTTACATAAGCTAATTTCTAATCCTCTAGTACTTTCCCACTCTTTAAATGCTGACAAAAAGTAGTAGCTAGTGGCTCACATATCCAATCTTTACCCTCCTTTAAAACTCTTGTAGAAATATATATCTGGCTCAAGAGACTTATCAAATTTCTTCTTAACCAGCTCAGAATTAATGCACTCATTTTGTTTGATCTCATTTCCATTTATCAATTGTTCAGGATGTGAAATACTGCTTAAATCTTTGTTAGTAAAAACCAAAGAGGAAGCTAAATTTAATAACCCAGTCATCTCATAAATATCAGATACCAGCCTTCCTTTATCATTCCTCAATGTCCCATTCTAATATTTTGTTTACCTTTAATGTATTTAAAGAAATTCAAACTGTTAATTTTAACATTTTTAGTCAACCCTTTGTGTGAACTCTTTGTGAGCCAACCTGGTTTTTTTACTTGCAGCTACCATTTTTTATGATAAGGAATATGTTTACCTTATATAATTAAAAATTTATCTTTATAAACTTTATGCAACTGATCAATGTTTCAAAATAACTAGTCTGTCCAATCCACAACAGATAATTCTTGTTGTATCCCTTCAAAATTTGTTTTTGAAATTTGTAACCAAAATATCATTATTCCTATCTTCATATACAGCAAAACATTGAAACTAATAGGAAAATGATCACATGCATAAAGATATTCACCAATTTCCTTTATCTTCATCATTTCTATATATGAAGTAAACAATAAATCTAAAATAGCATTGTTTTCATTAGGTTCCTTGGCTAACTGGTGAAGAAAGCTATCCTGAAAATGTTTCCAAAAACCTTTCTCCCTCATGGCCCAACTTTAGCATTTCTTAATCTATATGCTTGAAATTAAAATTACCCATAATTATGACTTTATTAAGAGCTGAAATCTTAATTTTATCAAAAGGTTTTCACTAATTTCATCAATATCATTTGGTGGTCTGTAACATTCTCACTATAAAAGTATTTTCCCTGTATATCCACTAACAGGAACTAAAATGGATTCAATCTCTTTGATATCCTCAGTTTCAGCAGGATGTATCTCACATTTTACATATAAAGCCACTCCTTCCCCTTCCCCCACCTTAATACTCTTTCCCTATTAAGTAACCTGTAACCATACATTTCAAAGAAACTTCTGCCTTCAATATCATCTACATTAACCGTGTTTCCTTTATTCTCATTATATCAAAATCCTTCATTCCTACCAGTGCTCTAAATTAAATTATTTCTTATACTTTTAGCATTACAATAACATAACAATTATGCCTATTCTTATAACTACTATATTAACTTCCTATGCTAAACTTTTTTTTACCTCTTATTTTTTTTTGCATTTAGTTTTTCCTGGCTCTCACCACTGGCTGGTTCTAATTTTAAAACTTTCCTTACAGATGAGTTAATAGCCTTAGCAAACAATTCAGCCATTACTCTATTTAAGTGTAAACCATCCATTCCAACAAAATTCTTTTGTTTCATGAACTGATCCCACAAGTCCAACCAGCCTATCTGCTCATCTTTACATACTGACCTAAGCTGAGCATTTAACCATTGTGACCTACTTATAACTTCAACCCCACAGTTAATACTGGGCAGTATCTCTAACAAACGTAAATTATGGTCTTTTTCTTTAAATGCCTTTACCAACCCTTTGTATTCATTTTCTCTTGTAATTAGCTCCTCTGACCTACCTTTCCCTATATCTTTAACCCATACATGCACCACGAAAACGAAATATCTGCTAACCTCCTCTATTTTATCTCCAGCTCTATCATTTATATCTGCCACTTATGCCCTTAGGTAACATAATCTGATTCTTTTCTCCAACCTACAAACTCTATATAAAAATTGCACATCTTCATTACTACCTTTCTTAACTGTGTGTCGAAATGTAGAGGGCGGTATTAGATGTTTGAATATATAATTTTATTTATTTTATTATATTAATATAGGTATAAAGGTGTTCCTTTATATTGGTTTATTTTGGGTTTAAGTTGTTGTATAAGTAAGGCTTCTTTAATTTTGCATTTGTTTATGTTTGTTTCTTTATTTAGTATTTGAGTGTTTTCTATGGTTATATTGTGTTTATTTGACTTGCAGTGTTCGAAAACGTGTGAAGGTGACTTTTATGTTCTTTGAATCTGGTTTCCATTTTCTACTTGTTTCTCAATATAGAAGTCGTGGCAGTTATCACATTGTATTTTATAAATAATGTTGGTGTGGTGTTTGTCAGTGTAGTTTTACATAGTATAAACCTCAGTTTTGTGCGGGTTTTGAATAAATTTGGTATTAACTGGAATGTCATATTTTGTTACTAATTTTGCCAAATGTTGGTTATTTGTTTGCTGATGTCAGGAATATATGGTATACAGCAGTATATGGTTTCGTGGTTTTTTGATTCGTGAGCTGTATTTACTTTAGTTGGTTGATTTTGCTTTCTGTGTAGGTGTGTGCTTATAATGTTTTCTACGGTTTGTGGAGGAAACTTATTGATGTTGATGAAGTATTGTTTTATTTTGTCTAATTCATCGTTAATTTTATCTGGTGAGCATAGTTTTATGGCTGTGTTTATTTGGTTTCTTAGTATGTTGAGTTTTTGTTTTGTTTCATGTGCTGAGTTCCAAGGAATGTATAGTCCAGTATGGGTGATTTTTCGGTGGATTTCTGTTTTGAATTGTGTGTCAGTTCTTGTAATTTTGAGGTTAAGAAATGATATTTGATTGCTTTCTTCCTGTTCACATGTGAAGTTAATGTTGGGATGTATAGAGTTAATGTGATTGGAAAAATTAAGTATGTGTTCTGTAGATTTGAATCCCGCAACCATGTCATCTACATATCTGTACCAGTATAGTGGTGGATGTAATGCTGTGTTAATTGCTTGTGTTTCAACTTGTGTCATAAAAATATTGGCTAGGACTGGTGATAATGGGTTGCCCATGCTTAGGCCATTTGTTTGTATATAGTTTTGGTTGGTTATTATACATTATATACACACACACACACATTACTATTTAGAAATAATTTATTAAACTTATTTTTCTTAAAATATAAAATAATGAGTCATGAAGTAAAGCAAACATTTATTTCTTCTCATTATGACCTCTGTACTTGGTTCCTGCTGGACATAGGTTGCTAAGCCTTTTGATATTTTGCACAAATATCAAAGATTTTATATACACACACACACATTTGAATAACCAAAAAATCATAAATAACTACAATGATACCATAGAATTTCACTATAATTTATTAAGCTCAGTAATTAAGATACATTTATATTTTAAAAAATATAAAACTTTAAGCAAACTAAAAACACAACCTATTTCCTTGAAATTTTAGATTGAAAATGGGTGAGAAACCACTATGAAGACAGTCTAAGCTGTTGATTGGTTATTCACATGTCATATATTGAAGTAAGTGTATAAGAGACCATTTTCAAAAAAGGGAAAGAAGTGAACAGGGGCATTGTATTTGATTCAGTACATACATCATATCTCAACAAAATAGAAAGATATGAGGTTCTTGTTTTATATTCTCGCTCACCAATATCAGTAATTTGAGTCCCTTACTTGTACAAAACTATAGATTCAGTATTTTGACATCACAAACATATAATTTTAAACAGTGCTGCATTCTACATACCAGTAAAATCTATATTCATGTGCTATTTTAATATTTAGTTTAAAATTAAGAAATTAACTCATATAATATTAAAGTCTGAATTATAATCTACACTTTGATTTTAAACTTATTGACATAAATTCACAAAATAGTAGTTAAATAAAATTTTGGATGCACATCAACAGATATGATGACATGGCCTTTGACCCATGACCTGCTTCAAAATGGTTAATGCATGCAAATATTAGTTGTCCACACGAAAGCAAGTTAGGTAAGTCTAGTTAAATATTTTTATGGAAATTTTTCTTCACAAATATGAGCTTAACTATGTCATGTAAAAACCTTTATTATAATGTGATTAAGATGTAAGTACAGAAAGTGAACAAACAAACTATACTGCATTTTCTTTTTACATATAATATACAGTGTCTGTCATAGTCAAAATTAGATATTTTAACCCTTAATAGCAGCAGTAACTTAAAAACATCCTCTTCCTCCTAAAATTACAGTCTCTATAATGTCAATTCATATCAATATGAAAATACAATTACATTTTATGGAATCGTGTTTTGAAAATATAATTTAGAGGATTTTTCATAAAAATGTTAATGCAGTATAAAGATTATAGAAAAAATTAAATACTTTTTATTCAGTTGTTTGTACTTCAAGTAACAGCTGAACTACAAAAATGTATAAATACATTCAGTTTTATTTGATTTAATGATCTTACCCTTATACATAATAAGTGAAGCACAGAATGTCCTAAATCAAAACTGAAAATTACTATGTAAGATCAACATTGCATCTTTCCATTCCCATTGCTGCAGAAATGATGCATTTTAAGTTTAATTACACTTTTAGTATGGCAAAAGGAAACAAAACTGTTAATTACACAACACCTAGTCTAAATTAAAACATTATCTAAATCCTTATATGCATATATACAAATATAAAATTTTTCTACCTTTTCAGGAACAGAACGAGACAGATCAAATTCTTCAGCATAGCCATAGATAGTAGCATCAGTTGAGGTCTTCATCTCAACAACAATTTCATCTTCGAGACGTTTAAAGTGTTCAAAATTATGACGAAGTTGCTCAAGTACTTCAGCCCACTTTTGACTTAAGAAATATGATACAAAAGTAAAACACCAATTACACAATGGGAAAAAAACTATACAGAACTATACAGAATTTGTTTTAAAGACTATAAAAACTGTGCATACTACTATGCAAGTTCAAAAACCAATGTTAAAACTTTCTTACTCAGAAAATGTATTTCTGACAGGTTCTTACCTTCATTCTGACCCAAAGCTATCTCAATCCTGTCTGTCTGATAAGCATTGCCAAAAATATATTGTGCTACAACACTCCAATCATATATTTCATCAGTTTCCTACCATTTCAAAACGTGCTGATCATGCGACTACTCTCCACCAATCACCCTGCACTTTCTATTCTGGTGCAGCTACCTCCCTCTACTATTGTAGAACAATCCTCACCTTCTTGATTGACTTTCTGTGGTGTAGATGAATGTTTCATCAATGCTATCCAAGTTACTATAAAATTTTAGTGATGCTCAATTTAGAATCCAATAATGCAAATATTCATTAATTTTTATCTTTGGTTCATGGATTATTGTCATTTGTTGTCCCTTTTTGTTAAGTTTTTTCAAACAGAATTTGTTACTGTCATTTTTACCATTCTACTGTGATTCCTGAAATGTTATATTTATTCAATCTTGATAAATTTTTTTAATGGTGTCTATCATAAGAGATCACTTGCTTATATGATGTTGTGCCCTATCATTTATGTTTTCCAGTTTCTCATTTGATGGCATCTTCATTTTTAAATTAAAATGTTCATTCATGCCATGTTTCATATGTGTCTCACTTTTATTCTAACAGGTCTTGCATGAGCTTTATAAAGCTAAATATCTCAGTCCCTGCCACCCAGTAGTTCAGGGTAAGTCTGAGGACTTAAAACAATAAAAATTGGTTTTTGTTACTTGTGGTTGGCACAACACAGATAGTCCATTGGGTGGTTTAATAAAAACAGGCAAAGAAAGACCTTGGCCTCACCAGCATTTTCACCTATAGAACAGAGTGAATATTTGAACTAATTTTGCTTTATTTACATACCATGAAATGCTCTGTTTCTTTAATTTTTTATTTCCATTGTATATTGCTGTAATTTCTTTCATGATGATTAAATGCAATAATAATGTTTTATGTCTAGGAAATAAAAATGTAACCTACTTCAAAAAAAAAATCTGTTAGTTCATTATATCACTGAAATTTTTATTATTGTAACATTTATATTTCTGAAATGTTATTACATATTCTCACCCAAACCTATCTTGATCCTGGCCTGCCCAATAAGAACTGCTAAAAAAAATAATTTTGCTGCATGCACCAGTCTTTACACCTAAAAGTTTTGGGCCATTTTAGAACTGATCATGTGATTACTCTCTCAGTCAAACTGTGTTATCTATGTTGGTGCATCTAACTCCCTGTACTGTTTTAGTACAATCCTCACTTTCTTGATTGTCATTCTGAGGTGTAGACATGGGTTTTAACTTGCTATCCATGTTATTACAAAATTTTGATTTTACTTAATCATAAATTTATATGTTTCAATTATAGGTTTTGATTTCTTGTGTTTGAATTCTGCTGTTTCTTCTCGTTTGTGCTAGAAATATTTTAATTAAAAATTCTAATTCGTCCATACAGATTTGAGATTTAATCTGATGGATGAGGAAATTCTGATGACAATCGACAGTGGTTCTGACACAAGTCCCAAAATTATAGGGTTGACAATATCTGATGGAAAGTATAGACCTTAGTTCAAATTTCTTTCTACAGCACTTTCCACCTGTTATTATGCCTCATATAATCTCCTGGGTTAGTTATTGTTCTTTTTCCCATGAGATCTGGGGTAAGGTTTTCATTTGTATTACTCCCTCCCAGTAGGCATACCCTTCTGGAGGGAGTTTGTGTGGATTGATCTAATTTCCTCACGTGATAATTTAGGTTTTTCATGTCTTCTCAGTATTTGGGGATTAGATTTTTATAATTCTTTTACCATCTAAATTTCTTTTTTTTGTGTTTAGAGTTTGTTTATTTATTTGTTTTTTGAAATATTCATGGGTTTTATACAATAGCTACAGCTTGAGTACTTGTAACTTTGTCAGTTCTTTTTCTTGACTAACAGTCACATCTGATTGGGGATTAGACCTGAGTTAGATTTTGTTGTTGTGGATTGGATGCCTTTTCATTCTCATGCTTTACAGGGTAAGTTTTACTTTCATGTCCTTTGTCTTATCAGTTCTTTGAGCAGTCTTATGAGTTCATTATTTATGTATATTTTTATTTTGTACTTTTTTGTTTTCTTATTGTTTTATGTTTTAGGTCAAATTTAATAATTTTTCAAGTTCATTATTTGTATGTGCTTTGTAGATCTAGCAAACCTTCAGGTTTTTACTAGTTTGTTAATAATGGATAATTGTTGTAAGCTTATTTAGTTTATATGTATTTTTGGCTGCATTTCACAACAGTTCCATGGGTTCTGCAAGTCATGTCTGAAGGTTTCTGCCTTCAGCTCTGCTCTTCCCCCTGTCCACTTCCTGGATCTCCATTTCTTCTCAATAGGATTGACTTCTTCCAGTCACCTTGCCTAGGATATTTAAATCCTACTAAATAAAGAGAAAGTCAAACAGGTGATATTCATTCAACTGGAGTTTCACTCCTATATAACTGTTGTTCCTCAAATTGTTGGAAATTGCAGACCTGTCCTGGAGCCATCTCGCTTCACCATGGAATCCTCTCTCTCACTTCATGTGGTTTTTTGCTGGAAACCTGGATGACCAAATCATTATGAAAGATGCCTATATTCATATGCCAACTGCTCCAGTGCCATATAGTTTTCTTCTGTTTGTCTACAAGAGTTATATCTTCCAGTTCCAGATGCTGCTATTCAGTTCTTTTTAACTTTGTGCATGTTGTTGAGTTGTACACTTTTGATCATCATTTTCAGTTGTTGGGTCTTTTGACTATTTTTTTCTGGATGAGACTTCTGTTCACCTCTTTGCATGCCCAACTGACTAATCATGCCTGCTCACTTCTTTGAGTGGGGTTTTCTGTTCCAGTTGTAGAAGTCCATTCTTACCCCTACTCAATATATTATTCCATTGGGCATTTTTCTCAACATCCATCTTTGTTAGACCCAGTTTTTCCACTTTAGGTCAGGGATATGGAGTAAGCAGTCTCGAGAGCCATACTTTTTCCTTTTCCCATTGTGCAAATGGATCTCTATTTTATTGGAGATGTGGGCCAAGACTATGTTTTAACTTATCCATAAAAGGTTGCCATGTGCATACTATTTTTTAGCACCCAGTTCCTTATCAGATTTTGTCTTTAGCTGATCACCTTTGCCAGTCCTCACAGGAGATTGTTCCAGCTGGAATGTGGACAACTTTTATCTGCACAACCTAGCTGTCCTCCTCTGGCAGGTGTCATCTTCCTTCTGTGGTGAATCTACATACATCTGTTTGGCTCAGCATGGCTGGGTGGATAAGGCCTCATAATCTGAGCATCGTGGGTTTGAATCCCTGTCACACCAAACATGCTTGCCTTTCAGCTGTGGGGGCATTATAATGTGATGGTCAATCCCACTATCTCTTGATAAAAGAGTAGTCCAAAATTTAGCAGTGGATGGTGATGACTAGCTGCCTTCCCTCTAGTCTTACACTACTAAATTAGGGACAAAAACACATCTGTTCATCTTCAACTGGGGTAAGTCAAAATATTACTTTTTGTTTATATCTTTTATTGATATATATTATATTTAAGGGTCCCACCTAGTGATGGGTGTTACCTGGTCAGTTATGCTTCATATTATATTTGTATTAGATATGAATAATTATATAATGATCACTGTTGAGATGGAGGTGTTTCTTTAAGACCACCAGCATTTTGTATGAGAGTATGTATGTCATTTTTCTTTTACTAAAAATTACTAGTTTTATTTATAAAGAACCATCACTTATGGACCTCATGAGTAAAGCAGATGGGTATTTCTGCCCATCTTTACTGACCTATAATTCCTACAATCAGGGTCTATCTTCTTTTCAAAATAAGGAATTGCAGACACTCATTGCACTGTCTCTGATGTGTATTTTTCCTAACTCCCTAGCACATATTAACCCCCCTTCCCCTTTTCTTCCAGTGGAGCATAGAAATTCTTATGACTTGCAGTTCCCAGATGCTGGAATGGTGGACCATGGAAGTTTCTTCCTGAGTAGGTTTTGAAAACAAAATAAAACGTTTTAGCTCATGTGTACCCATTCAGCAAAAAGAGGGCTAAAGTTGTTATTGTTATTACAATAGCAAATTGTACAATAATATTCACTATGTAAGGCACTTCCCCAAGATGTTTTTGCCTGAGCAGACTGCGTTTGTTTTTCATATATTTCTGGTGCAAGAAGCTTCCATTTGATGTTTTTACCCAGATGGACTGCACTTTGCATAATCTAACATAACCCCAAGCAGATCTGAATCCTATGTATCCAAGGCATTTCCACTGGATGTTTTTTGTTTGTACTTTACTTGTTGATTTGAAGTTGTTATGCTAAATTTTGGGTGTTTGTTGCCTAGACATATCCTATGGCACTTCCTCTGCACGTGTTTTTGTCTGGGTGGATCCCACTTGTCCTATTCAAGTACATTTCATTGCCCTTATTAAGCCCAAGCTACATATCATTATTTCATTATTCTTGTTTCTTACAGTAGCTCGTTATGACCTAGATTTGGACAGAGGACTCATTATGATGACTCTCATGATTGCACTCATAACAGCAATTTATATCTGTCATAATCTCCCATATCTCAGGCACTCTTCTGGACGTTTTTGCCCAGGCAGACCACATGTGTTGATTGTTATATGTGATATGAGGCATTTCCATTGGATGGACTGCAGTTAGCATATTCTGATGTAAACTAAGGCAGATCCTTTGGAACATAGATCTAAGAGAAAGTTGTTGCATACACACAAGCCTTTCCATGTTTGTCTGCACCATACTGATTCATGTCAGAGTTATCTGGCATTTTATACATTGATTCAGTGCTGTACATCTCGTTATTGACTTCATGTGTGCATGTCAATTCACCTACTGTATTGATTGCTGGGCAAAGACCATACTTGTTCCAGAAGTAGTACCCCACTGGTGTGCTTTTTTTTTTTATTACAACATAGGTCACTTTCCACTTTGTTTGAGATATGTGCATCAGTCTCAAACCAAGCCCCTCATAACTTCTGAGACAAAAAAAAAAAAGAGCCCTTACTGACAAAGCTGTAAACGAGATCCATGAGGAATAATATAATGTCAATTCAGAACACTACAATAACAGGCCTATAATGGTGTGGAGATATTTGCTGTTGCAAGAGTGGCAAAATTTTGAAAAAATAACAGTATCAAAACATCCTGGATTGTTGCAAAAGTAAGATTACTGTTTCAATGAACACCAGGAAGACAGTGAACTAAAATAGAAAGCTTCTCTCAATATTTAAAAGCTGTATTTGCAGGAGTGGAAAAAGCAACCGATATAAATGTTATTGAAAGCCCAGGATTGGTCTCATGGAAAATATTGATTATTCATGTTTTGCAAATTAATTTCCAATGGGTAATATTGTGATATTGAGTATAAATATAACATGTAAACAAAAACAAGTTTTCAATACTTTTTTTTACCATAGAGAGTCTGTCATGTAAAGGACATGATTTTTCATTTCAAAGCCATCACTAAGTTCAATTTTAGAAAATATGTCAAACTTGCACTTTTACCTACTGCCAATTCTGCCAATTTGGTGAAAAAAGTGAAATTTTATCATCTTTGAAACCTCCCAATCTTTCAGTCTTGCTAAACTGAAAGTGTATTTTAGTTGTATGTTCAATTTTTATGCATCAGTTCAATCTGTTTCTAAATAAAAGCTTTCATAATATATCCTATTATCTTCTTGTTAGAAAATACCAAACCCTGCACCAATAATTAACGATAAAGTATAAGGTACTCATGGATGGCATTAGAAGGGTACTTGTTCTGAACAACATATCTTGCACTTTCTTGATATGTCTACACACCACAAAGAGCTCTCAGCTGTTATGATAAGAAACATTTGGAGGACGTTTTTCAATATGTAAATTGTTAGCATGGTGTCATTTTTAATGTTAAGCTCATACAAATATGAGATGATAGTGCAATCCAACCAGTGAGGGTAACTGTTTATAAATTCAGTAGAATATAAACTTACTGTATTTGATAATCTCTACATCAGGGATTATCTTACAGTGGGCTAATACCTCTTGATACATCTGTCTATACATCTCTGTATATCTTCATATTTCTTAAACTTCAAGTTCAACATGTTAAATGATTGTCCATTATCATTTTGCATCTTAATCTTCTATCTTCAATAGCAAGTGGAGCAACTATACAGTCAACTCTAAATTGTGTTTGTATATCGTACCTGTCATATTGGATAATTAAAGAATAGCAGTATAATCTTTTAATGCCAATAATTCTTTTCTAATAGCTTATTGTTCTCCTTTATGGAACCTGATGTTGTGGTAAAGTGCTTGTATATGCAGTAGCTCAAAAAAATCTGTATTTAACCTAGTCACACATGCTATTACAACAACCATCCAACATGAAAATTAATTTGCTCAAGTATCTTTGCCATAAGGAAAGTTCATCCAGAAAACTGATTCAGTTCACCAACATAAAAGAAAGTCTGAACAAAATTAGACCACTTGTTCAAGAAATATGCCAAGGACAAGTCAAGCACATAAAACTGCCCATACAAATCAGTATTTACTTACAGATATGCAATTATATAAAAAAACACACAATTACAGATTAAGATCAGTCAATATGGCTGTAATACACAAGCAGAATCCAAATTTTTTTACCATGTGATTTTACAAAAACTTTGCTTTGTAACTTTAGTGTTAGTAATGCAAATAATTACATCACACAGTCATCTTCTGTGTATGACTAAGTACAGGAAGAAGTATTGAAAAAAGAACAAGAATTACAAATATTGATGGTACTGTATGTATACAACTATTAAATAACAGAAAAATTAAATATGAAGTAACAGTTCTGGGTCAACTGGGTGATAGCCAACTCAGCGATAACCTATTTGCTGACAATATTATCACTTGCTAACAGACTTGTTGACATATCAATATTTCGAATATACCAGTAGTACTGCTGATAGTAGGTTAGGCAAGTGCTTATAGCTATCAAAGCAAAATAATTAACTCAAGTTTTTGGCAAGACTGTAGCTTTTTTACTGTATAAATTCAATACACAGCAAACTTGTTTCATTTATATCAAATCACTGTATTTTGTATTTATTTATTCAAAATGAACAAATTATTCACATACATTCTAAATCTGATACAGGTACACGTAACCATACGTGCATTCATCTAAGTAGACGTAAATATAATAACAAATCCATCACATGACACAATTGTTGACAGTCTGCTGTCAACAAGTTGATTTTTTGACTAGTTATATTTAGACAACTTGTCTTTTGACATAATTTACTGTTGTCCAATCTGCTGTTGCTGAATTGTACTGTCACTGAGTTGGTTATATTAAAACAAATTGTTTTAACGTAAAACAATAAAACCTTATCTTATTGATGGGAATTAACTTGTGATGGATTAGCATTCCTTCCAGTAGAAATGTGTCGTCTTTCTTATATGATTAATTTACAGGACACAAAAGTTGAGTATCAGCTTTATATGCTTTTCAGATGCAAAAAGACTAAAGTTTAGAACACTAAATATGTATAGAACTCAGAAAAAGATAAAGCAAGTACAGAATAGAGGACAATGGCAAAGAAATATAACATCCAGAATAATATCAACATGTAGAAAATCTATGTCTGATAAGCATATATTCCAGAGTAAAATGATATGGATATAAAAATCTAGAATAATATCATACCTGCATAGATTTTAACAATTTTAAATTAGTATATAATTCAGAACATGTTAGGAAGGTAAAAACATGTGTAGCAATATAATATTCCTATGGAAAATGAATACTTACCTTCTGAAGATACCTCAGAGTTGTGAGTCTCCTTAAGAGTACTTTCCAGCAGAGCTGCACAGACTAAAGAGATAGGAACATGAAAAGATGCACTTAAGTCAGGGAAAGCATACCTGGTGTAAGTTGAATCAATCTGGAAGAAATTTAATTACAGTTATTTTTATGATACTTTTACCTTAATCTGGACTGAATATAATTAATGTAGATAAAAAAAAACATGTTAAACAAGGTAAAACAATGAAAGCATTAAATCACTCAATGATTAACTGGTTGTACATTCTGTAATAGAATATTTACTAATTATGTTGACATGTTTCAAAAACAAGTTCGGTTCAATGTTCCCTAGATTTTTAACAATGTTAAATTCATATATAATTGAGCAATATGTTAGGAAGATAGTAAATACACAGCAACATAATATTCCTCGATAAAATAAATACTTTCTGAAGACACCTCACAGTTGCGACTTTCCATCAAAGTGCTTCAATAATTACAACCTTTTAAACCTATATACATTGTTAAACTTTTCACAAATGCCACCTTTAAGGTGAGAAAAGGCAATAGGCTCAATACCTTAACCATGCCAGATGGGTAGGAAGTACAGTTCACGGCCAGGTTGATTGTCTTGCTGGTTGGCTAGATGCCAGCACATATACTGGAGATTGGCTCATAAACTTTGCCTCAATTAATAAATTCTACATGCATCTTAAGCAGATAAACACCACATACAATGTATATGATGGTTCCCCCAACACACACTCATTGGGGTTATTGATGTGGGAAACCACCACTGTCAGCTTCCCTCATCCCAAACACAAGCACCTGCAGTGTGGAACAATAAAATAATTGAAAGTTATCATCCTGGATGATACAAGGTGGCTGTTAGACAGCAACACAGTTATGATATTTGCTGTTTTTGAAACAAAATAAGCATAATTGGCAAATATGTTAGTTGCCGTATGTCCATAAAGGCCAAAAAGCACAATGAGATTTGGGTACTAGCTGAAGCAAAGCTTAATATGATGGTTGACCACATGTTCATCACCCTGGTTGACAAAATGGTCTCAGGTCAAAAGTTCTGGTTTACCCTGGGCAAGGTAGAGAAGTATCACCAAATGAAAGATCAGATCCAAGTAAAAAAGAACATGGTGCTGCACAGCTAGATGAGGCAACAACAAAAACAGGCTCATTAAACAAGGAAGAGACAAGACCAGAGCATTTTCCACAAAACAATTGGCAAGCTAAATTGACTATCTTTTATTTAAATTTGTTTGATTCATTCCCACAGCTTGACAATGTGTCCCCCCACCAAGTGAATACACTGCCTTGCATGCCACTGTGTGCATGACCCTACCTTTAGTGACTCTATATCTTATGTATGAAAGCAGCTTTTCCTGTAACCAGCTAGAAACACTCAAAAATCATGTTGACAATCTCCAAAAAGGTTTCTACAGTGGGAACCATAGAAGCAGTAAAACTAAGCCCTGGTGAAAGCACAAAAAAATTGGTTCTGTACATCAGTCACTGGTTACCCCTAATACCAAAACTACACAAAGTACCTGCAGCCAGGATGGTGATAGCAATGAATCACACAGGCTCACTTACCCACTGCAAAATACTGAGACAGCACTGGATTGCCAATAACCCCTACCCTGCAAACTTCTAGACCCTCTGAGAATTGATCAGCATAGAAAGGATCTAGTCTTGAATTGTCCAATCCCTTATTTTCTTCATGGGGACCACACAGGCAAGTGGTACAACGTGAGAAGAGAAAAAGGAAGTGGGGCAAAATGTGATGAATGACCAAATGCTCAAGAAAAGTGAGAGGAAAGAGATTCTGATTGACTGGATGTCACAGTTTGAACCTCATCATTCTAAAGAGGAATATGCGAATAGATATAAATCAAGATGAGGATGAGTAAGCAACACTCCCACTGTGATCTGGTCTCTGTCTAACCATCAAGCCAGGATTCTCAGAAGTTACACCAATCTAGAAGTTTCCACTAAAGGGAATGCACATTAGCCCACAAGAGCTTCCAAAAAATTCCACATTCCCAAAGAGATAGAACACTTCAAGGTGTAAGAAATGTGAGATGAGGAACATGTGAACTGTTGCTCTGAACCAAAGAGGAGAAGGATGGGTCCAATTGAGGTTGGAAAGAAGCCTCAACTCTCCCCTAAATGAAAATAAAGGGTATTAAGAAACAGTAATAGTGGACTTACCCACTGTCATCAGAAATCCCACTCACACTGTTTCCTGTAGCAGCAAAGGAGTCTGATTTATGAACTGCAAATGGGAAGCAGCAAGCAGAAGCAAGTCATCTAAAGAAAGAAATGTGCAAAGACTCATAGAATGAAGATGTTGGGCAAAGGTTTGTACCTGCTTGGCAAAACACTTAAAGAGTCAAGGTTAGTCCAAACAGTAGGGTCTTGCACTGGAAACTTGACTTACAACAATACATAACTAACAATGAAGTGGACACTGTGGGGAAGAGCTCTGAATTGTATATAACAGGAGAAAATGAGGTTTTAAGTATCACCAATTTAGGAAAAAAGAGCCAAAGCCAAGTTTTTCATTTCTCATGGAAATGAAAAAAATAAACACTGCAGCAATGTAGAAAAGCAAAATATTTAATTCCTACACTGAAAAAATTGGGATTACAAGACATCTAGATAACAATTACAAAAAAATTAAAATAGAAAGATGAATTACATATATTAATATGTAACATAAAAACTATACCAACATACCAAGTTAACAAAGTATCTAGTCTACAGAATATGTAATCATAACGAATCTATAAACCAATTAAAATTACCTAGAAAAACTAATAACACAGGTCTGTAAATTTAAACTTCATAAATGTTGTTCTGTTTTTAATAACAAATTTTTCCATAATTCAGCTATGTAAATTTCAAAAATAATATTCATTTTTTTTATCCTTTAAGGATTTTTTTACAAGTTTGAAAAGGAAAAAAAAATCTTGCTTAGATTAAATTATTATTTCATTTACCACAATTATATGTGTGTTTCTTGGTTATAGAAGGATCGATAATATTCTCACATTATGATTGATCTAGAAAAAAATAGTTAGTGGTTGTCAAAGTTTTAAGCATAACATAATGTAACCTGAGCAGCAAAACCCCCTACACATAGAATCTATTGTGATTATCAATGTACTTGCTGATGTTGGGGTCAGAACCCATAAACAGGGGATGAACTATGATGCCTGTAGGAGGTGATGACATTCAAGACCCCAACAACAACAGGGAAGAATGTAGCAGCTGAAAACTGAATAAATATGCATGCTAACAATGGATCTAGCTCATTATCAATGAAGTGGGTGATCCTTAAAGTCTTCCAACAAAGTGATGTGAAAAGAAAACAAAATGTTGGATTTTAAAGTTTTAAGTTTGTAGACTTACTCTGTTTCATCTGGGAACATAATCTTTTCAGGTTAATCACAAGCACCACTTTAGAACCCCAAAATTTCAGGAGCAGATATATTATATGAGAATCAGCAAATGTTTCCATTTGGAGACAGTAGGCTAAATTGCAAAGTTCTAACAACATATCAAGTAATGCATAACTGCCTATTCTCGTAACTGAGAAGTAAACCTTTTAGCATGAAACACAATATCTGTGGATAGAAACACAACTAAAACTTTGCTCCCAGACCTTTCATTTGTCAAGTAATGTGCAGACTCAAAATAAAATGGGTAAGAGCCAAAACATCACATTCTTGATGGACCAACAGAAGAAAACAAATCAAAGGCAACTTATTCCAAAGTGATCTCATGTGTGAGTTTGGTAGGTAATTTAAAGACTGTGTCAATTACAGTTGATTGGAACAACAGTTTGTCAAGTAAATTCTTTTACATTAGAGTAAAGCAACATTTGGAATGAATGAAAATAACCCTCAATCTCCAAATGTTATGCAATGAGATGCAAGATAGGAGAGGCTTGATGTACCTCTATGCCAAAAATAATATCGGAATTCATACTGTAAGTTGGCTTGCCAACTGGAAAAAGTTTTTAAATTCTTTTTATGAAAATCAACTAGAAAACACAGATAATGTTCAAAGTATCTCTGAAAGATTTTAATATTGGAAATGGAGAATGCACAGATGTAGGTGGAGAACATCATGAGATAAGTATTGCAAAAGGCAACTGAGTGGAGTATAAAAAACTAGAACAAGCAAGAAATAATCAGACCAATGCTTAGATGGGCAAAAGGAAAAACATGGTAATTGAGTAATAGTTATAAATGAAAGCAGAGGTAAGTATGTTTAGGATTGTTTTCTCACTGATTGTATTCTGATGCAGAAACACTGTCATGTTGAAAAGAAAAAAAAACTGCCAGTCAAACACATGAATCTAGCTCCCTGCAAATTAAGGCCTGTACTTCCTCTGCAAAGACAAACTAGTAGCATTTTTTACTGTAATGGTAATATCCATAGTAGATAAATTGATTGCAAATTCATAGTAAGATCTGTTATAATTTACTAACAAAAATTTAAATGCAAAAAAACTGTTGAAAATAAAAAGTGAAATAGCAAATTTATTCACAACTACATCAATAAGTATGAAATGTAACATAAATTACCCACTATAAAATCATCATCGCTCATAAAAACCATAATTTTTATACCCTTCAATATTATTTGGTTACAGAGCTATCAAATAGTAAATGACATCCCTCTTGTCACATCTTCTCTTTCAGAATTTGGTAATAATTCTCTCTCACATTTGATACCACATTATTTATAACCAATAGAAAGCCAAAGTTTAAATCTATCAAGTGATATATTATATTATGTTTTTTCTAAGCAGATAATTGTCAATTCATCCTTTAGCACACATTTTGTTCCCATGGGAAACATATTGGATGAATTTGTAATGGCTCTTCTTGTATAGTTAGAAAACCAGAAAATTGTGATAGCTATGTGACATTGTGTTTTTTTATGTTATTTTTCTGTGTTATTTGAAAATTAATTTATTAGATAAAAAAAACTATTTAGTGCACTATAACCATTAGCATAAAAATGTAGGAATAAGCAAAACTAACAGCAAAAAAAACCCCTACTAGCTAGTTATTTTATTACGTGTTTTTCATGTGTATATTTTATTTATTATAATAAAAGTAACCAAATGTAAAAATAGGAATCTCTTTAGGTTAGTCTATGTTAAGTTCGGTAAAATAAATAATAACAACATAATAAAAGCAGCTTGAGGATAATGTTATTACATAGCATAACAAGAGCTCCTTGCTTCCCAAATTATTTACAACTTATAAAGGCATGAACAGTACTTAAACATGGTTTGGTAATAAAACAATAAAATTTAAGTATAAATAGATGTATGCTGCATGAGTTTAAAGCTACTTAGAATAACTGTTGTTTCACATAACAATTTGAAGTCACCACAGAAAGAGAAAAAGAGTAATTTAAATTTATTTTGATTTTTTTTTGTATTTACAAGGTTGAACAATTTCATCAACCTTATACAGAATTAGGGTAGAGAAAAAAAACAGGAATAAAATATGAAGTTTTACTAAGAACAAATATTTAAAATGCATTTATGAGGTTTCAGAACAACTCAAATCAAATTTGGGATTTTAAAGAAAAGTATTTTCATTCTTAACATAAAGATCGCTTTGCACTCAGACTAGAAAAAAAATGTCTTGATATATTCACAGACAAATCTTTTGTCAATCTGTTAAAAACCTTCAATAAAAAATCTAATTTTTTGTATGTGAGAAACTTGTCTGACTAAAAATGTAGAAAACTTCAACAAACTTACCAAATGGTATTTTGTCCTTGATAGAAAATAATTATCATTTGCTTTAGTGTTTCTATAATTTCTAAAGTTTTGAAGTTTCCAAGCTATTGTTGCAAAATAAAGTCAACACACTAGACTAGGGGTCACCAAACTTTTTCACAGAGGGCCAGATTACATGGGGAATGAGAAGTAAAGGCTGCATCATGATCATTATGTTCAATACTCATAAACTAGAATGAAAGCTCTGTAAAAACGTTAACACTAAGTTTAGGATGCCACATTAGCCATGTGGGAGTAGCATGCAATACACACATAAAACAACAAACAAACAGAAATACAACCAACATTTTTATTTACCAAAAGGTTATCAAAGAAGGTGACATTAGCAAAAACAATTGTCACATTGCACATAGTAAGTACATATCTGAATTTTACTAAGCCGCAAAAAAGTTAGTGAGATTTATAAAATTGGGAGTTTGGCTTTCAAAATATCTTCAATGTTCAGTTTTGAATTGCTGCATCCAATCATTAGAAATGCTTTCAAATGTTCATCAGTCAACCTTGATCAATGTACCGACTTCACATACTTCATTTTTGAAATTGCTTATTCACAAACATAAATTGTTCCGTACACTGATGCCATGCCAGATGAGAACTGCTTCAGCTTTGGAAAATCATCTTCAGGTATGCAGCTGTAAAATTCAATAAGTTGCCACTCTCTTTTTTTTGCTTTCAACAAGTCATTTCCTTGCAAATCAATGACCTCCAGCTGAAGTTCCACTGGCACATCATCAATGACACAATTAAAAGGATTCTGAAAAAGGAGAATGTCACTTTAGATTCTGTCGAGATCTGAAAATCTCTCTAAAAAATGCTTATTTAAATCACCAATAATCTTTTTCTGAAACTCCAGGTTGACATCTGTGATTCCAGCATGAAACTCATTGAAACACTGAAAATGAGAGAGGTTTCCTCCTTCCAAATATGCTTCAAACAATGACAGCTTTCTCCAAAATCCTTTAATGATTCTATAGAGATCACAGACAAGGTTATTCTTCCCCTGAAGTTTCAAGTTCAATTCATTCATGTGAGATGTGATGTCAACCAAAAATGACAACTTTGACAACCAGGTTGGATCCGACAGAAGTGGATTGACTCTATATTTCTCGATAAGAAATATGTCTATTTTTCTTCTCAGCTTATAAAAACAAGACAAGACTTTATCGCAGCTAAGCTGTGTGATAAGGCAAGTCACAGAAATCCGAATCAATTTCTTCAAGAAATGCCTTGAACTGGCAATGATTAAGTGCATGACCGCAAATGAAATTCACTGCAGAAATGACTGGTTTCAGTGAGCAAGAAATATCTAAGTCTTTTTCCACAGAATGCTTGCTGATGTATGATGCAGTGTATAAACAGAGCGCTTGGGAGTTGAAGATCTTCCAACTGTTTCCTGATAAGCCCCACCAGACCCTTCTTTACTCCAGTCATGTTTTTTCCTCCATCAACTGTTACACTTCTAAGCCGATTCCACTGAAGGTTATAGTCTTGCAAAGTTTTATGCACTTCCATGAAAATGTCTTCTCCAGTTGTTCTTCCATGCATGCTGCAAACTGATGCCAACTCTTCCGTGATCTGAAAGTCCAAATTAACTCCATGAATGAACATGAGAAGTTGTGACGTACTCGAGAGATCAGTAGACTCATCCAGTGCCAGAGAATACCATAGGACATTTCTAGCTTTTTGGCATATCTGTAATGCGATGTTCTCTCCAAGTTCTTCTGCTCTCCGTACAACTGAAGTTGCTGAAAGGCTGATACTTTCAAAGAAATTGGCTTTTTCAGAACACAGCTCATTTGTTGCTTCCATCATACACTCTTTGATAAAGTTGCTGTCAGTAAAAGGTTTTCCTCGCTCTGCCATCCTATGCACTGTTTTGTAACTTGTACAAGTGACAGATTCATTTTCAGCAAACTTTTTCGTGAAGAGATTCTTTTGAGATTCAAAAGCACGTTTCATGGATTCAAATTTCTGAGAACAAAACTTTCCCGAAAATTTCAAATATGTTGATAGATGTTTTGTTTCATAGTGATACCGAAAATTGTACTCTTTCAAAACAGCAACACTTTTGGTGCATATCACACAAGCAGCTTTCTGGGTTTTTGTTTCCACAAAGAAGTACTTTTCTCCTCATTCTTCATTGAAAGCACGATACTCAGAGTCCACTTTTCTTCTTTTAAAAGCAGCCATAACAATGGGTGAAAAAAAAACAGGATCTGAAAATGAAAAACACAGAACGCTGTGAGAAAAGTATTGTACTGGTCCAAGAACACACAAAAAAGTATACTGAAACGTACGTTTGCCATTACACTTACATAAGAATGAATTACGAAAAGCGCATAACCTGTCTACTAAGAGAAAGGAGCTTGCTGAAGCGGTAATCTTTGGCTGCTGAATTTAAAAGACGAGTCGACAGGACAAAGGTTAAGTCTGTATTTGTTTTCAAAATCCTAATGCTTTCATAGATACGTGCCTTGATATGAATAAATGGACAGCAAGGACGAAAGAAGAATTTTCCTTTTGGTTTAAAATGTGTGTGACAGCCTTGTTTCTTTTTATCATAACATCTTGTGTTTGCCAGCTTAAAGCGACCATCGGTGTGATTTATTTTGTTATAACAGTCGGACATTTGATGAAATGTCACTTTTTATTTCCAAGCAGCTAACTGCTGGCAGGCCGGACAAAATGACTTCGAGGGCCGTATCTGGCCCGCAGGCCATAGTTTGGTGGCCCCTGCCCTAGACTACAGTTTATGCACTTAAGTTTAGGAAGTTCTATAAAGTAGATTATTGAATACCTTTTCTTATGTTCTTTATTTGATACAAAATGCATATAGACATTTAACCAATACAATTTCTTGTTTAAACTTCATTGAAAGTTAAGAGAAAGCTCTTAGTACTCAAATTTAATTGCTTACACTCTGGATGCCAAATGACTTTTGTTGCTGGATAATGGTTACACATTTAGAGGAGACCTGATTTAAGCATTCATGAAGTAAATTAACTGCTTTAATAACAAAGCTATTCATGCAGATTCTTAAAGGCTTATCTTAGTTAAATCAGATAAGGAATACAGACAGTTTAATTACATTTGATGAAGAGAAAATGCAACATAAATACATAAACATTTTAGAATACTGGCCAAGATTACAAATGATTACCTGCTATGATGGTAGGATTAGAGCATAGCAATAATCTAACTCATCTCCTTTGGAGGTAATGTATAACACAGGATTAATTTATATGGTAGAAGTTAAGTTCTCTGAATGACCGTATCTCAGCTCATAGGTATTTGACCACACAATCTGGCCAAGTGTATCTTGCAATGCTCTAGTTTTATCCAAATGGTTACTTCAAAGATGATAATTTCACCAATTAAAGTAATTTGTGATTGGTTCATGAAGCATGATACAGATTCTGAACATACACCCTAGCTTGCACAGTATAAATATATAAATATAAAACCCAAGAAAACTCTACAAGATGTTACATAATAAGTTGTCTAGAAACATAGTCCACTACCATTAGCATAATCTGAGTTTGTGAAGATACTGATTAATTGATAGTAAAAGATTGAAGCATGTACCTTCATTGCCACACAGCATCCAAATTGTAATCAAGGTCCATAATAGTAGAATTTTTTTTTTTGTGTGTTTCAAGTTTTCTGGCTAATGAGTATACCTGTAATAACCATTTTTGAACAGTTATATTTTAATATACATAGTATAAAAACATTACAGTTACATATAAATTTTCTTATCTAGTACTTGCTTTAAAAAATTAAGAAAAATCTTTATATACAGTAAATACTTACAAGTCTTAGGTCATAAAAACTTTCATATCTAGTACATGTCCATAAATACTACATTAGGAAAATTTTTACAACTATTAAAAGTCTATAGATATTGAAGAAATTTTCAAATCTAATACATGTCCATAAACATTATATTAAAAATACAGGGTGTTCGGAAAGTCACTGTGCAGTTTTGTAATCATAATTTATTCAGTCTATTTCAAGCCAGCAACTGATAGCGCTGTTTAGAAACAAAATAAGAAGGATCTTGGCCTGTATTGATGCCAACGGGGTTCACTTTCAACATTGTTTATAATTATCATTCATATTTACCTCCTGTATTCTATATTGAAACATGTCTCTTAATAAATATATAAGTTCCGAACACCCTGTACTTTAACATCCAATCTTATATAAAGATTACATTACAGCATTAGATTAGAGATTCTCTCATTCCTAGCATCTGTCTATAAACACTGGAATAAGCAAATTTCAAGCTTGTCTGTGAATATTAGAAAAGTGTTTCGAAACTTTTACATATAGCACTTATATGTACAGTTTAAATTACAATTTTCTCTACCTTTTATTATCTTTTTCAAAAAAACTGATTTTTATGATAAAATTTATGACATTAAACCTTTCAATTCTATCATTTATCTACAAACACATTCATCTTTTACACTGAAACCACAGTAACTATAATCTTAGTATTTAAGTTAGGAAAATCTCAACTTTTTAGTTCAAAAGTACATATATATTCCTTTATCTTAATTAAAAGGTAGTTATAGACCCTAATGATTTCAAAATAAAATCTTTATCAGTTGTTTGATATTTCACATTTTTCTTTTTTTTCCAACAGTTACATTAAAAATGTTTAACAAGTCAAATCAACACCAAAATTACTTTCTTTCAGAACCATAAAAATTATGGGAATAAATACAAAATACATTTACCTTTCCAATATGAACAGTCTTCAAACAGTGAAGCATAGAATGTTGAGGCACACTATTTGTTTAATTCTACAGTGTTAAGTCCAGCATTCAGACCAGCATCAATTTCATCCCCAAAGCTCAAAGAATTAATCCGCCTGTTAAAAAATTTGGCCACTGTTGAAAATTCTAAAAATTTGATTTTTACATATGTTCTGATAAATTTATTTTGCCTTCAGTGAGTCTAATTAAACATAAGATGGTCTAAACATAACTACAGAAAACATTAAAATACCTCTGAATGCTAATGCTTCTAATGAGCAATTTTTTATTCAGGCAAACTATGCGGTAATTAAGTTATAATATTCAACTTGTTGAATTATAACAAATGCTAAACCCAAGGTTAAATAATAAGTTTTTACTGCAACCTAGTCAGCTAATGATAATCATTCTGTCCATATTTTGCATATTCTGTTTCCTGTATTTAACTTTAAATAAACTTTTGTGACAACCACCAGTAACAATGGACATTAAAACATACAGATAAAGTTTCAATTTCACAAATGTGGATTTTTATTCAAAGAAAAAAAAAAGAAGCTACATGGGTAGAAACACTACTAATGTTTGGCAAAGAAAGAAAAAAAGACTGCTGGCTGTTTAGCATCCATTTTAACCCACATGTAAAATAATTTATTTTATTTTCAGATCTAATGCTTTCTGCATCCAATAAGGTTTTAATTCAATGGATCTCTAAAGCTGGTTGTATGAGAAAAGAAGCAATTTGGTATGCTCACATATATGAGCCTCAGTATATCATACATGTACCTAAAAGCATTACAAAAATCTCCTGTATCAATTACACATTATATTTCAAAACACGTTTTTGAATTTGAACAAATATTACATTTTTAAGTTCTTTTCTCACAAATAAGCTCAAAATACATCAAAGAAAAGGTCTTACTTTGTTGTATCTTTCCAATTGAGCATCTGTTACAGAAGAAAACACAGCTTTGGTCGTTTCTGTTCTGGATTGTAAAATTTCCAAGGTGGCTTCATGAGTTTGGTGAAGTGTATTTAAAGTAAAATTTGTTTCACTATTTCTATTTTCATCCTAGGAGCAAGTAGAATGTTTAACAGCAAAAAACATAACAGAACTACTTACATTATAAGAAATATGTTTAATCCTTAATGTTTATCTATAGAATAAGTGCTTTATGTGCAATTTACATTTGCACTTTTAGAAATGCTTACATATATGCATATACTTAATCAAGCACATTCACAACAATAAAGCATGTCATAAGGTGTACAAGTAGTCTTTTGGATTACTGTTCATGATAATTAGGATCAAGGCTCATAAAGTTCTTGCCCTTTTTGCTATAGTATTCAAGTATCTATTGTTCATTTATTAATTGTTTCTTTCATGCAACAACAGAAAGAAATTGTAAATAATCAGAACAGTAAGAGAGGCACTGTTGATCTTGCTTTTTAAGGTAATTACACACAAATTTTCATAGTTTTCAGAGTTAAACAATTTTATTATGTCAAGTGTTTTAATTTCAATTTCATATGAAATCTCTTATAAAATAAAGTCAATGGTAATGACCAAAAAAATCAATGTCCTTTTTCTTCAATAATGTTCCTTGCATGTTTATGTAAGTATGCTTGGATCTACTTTGTATTATCTTTAAGCACAACTAGTTTTAATATGTTTGTAAGTTTTATTCTTTCTTTATTGTTAATGTTGTAAACAGTATTGGTTACCAATAGTTCTAGTTCTAAACACAAAATAAACTCTCACTGTCCTTGTATTTAGACTGGAACTAAATATTTTTAAAAAATGTGAAAAAATTTATCTGTATCTAATCGTAATAAGGCTTTTTTTAAATAAACTTCACAAAATCTGTTTTAAAAAAGTTAAGAATTTGTGAAAATATCTTTATCTGCATATATAATCCTAACTGAACTTTGCTCCATGTACTTTAAAACAACACAATGACAGAAAAAAAGAAAAATAATGTTCTTCTTTGAAGATTAAATTTGTTTTTTTTAATTTGGTCAAATCCACAGCAGCATAAAATATGGCAAAATAAAAGTGAAATTATACACTCCAAAAAAAGTTTTAAGAAATTACAAACATGTACACTTCTGGTTTTAATTATGTCTTTATAGAATAGGAAAAATAATTAATTCAACTTCACATGTAAAGCATGAGAACAAAGTTAAACAGTAACATGATCTTCAAGAATGAGTTTGGCCTTGAAACTGAATGTAAATGGAATATAAACAGTAACATCATTTCATCTGTAAAAACTTCACATAAGACTAAATGAGTATGCATCTGTATCTTTATTGCTTATTATATATATCAACCACAGTTTTGTGACTGTATGCAATATGCAATATATATTGTTTAAAAACAGGAGAGAAGACATTTTTTCATCAGTGTTTACAGTAAAAACCTTTATATCACCAGAATAGAATACACCAATTACATTCACATAATTTGAGCAAATAATAAAGAAAATGTTTTTCCAAGTTTATAATGCTAATTTAGCACAAGCCACAGATAAAGTCACAACATTTTCATAGATCTGTTTAATATAATTCTTAAGCAAAAATTCTTTAACAAACATACAAACCTTAAAGAAACTGTTGTTTCCAAAAATCTAAACTTCAGGCTTGTTTTGATTGAGATGAGATTTAACTTTTGTGTATATCATCTATAAAATTTTCAAAACTCACACTGTATTCTGTATATATTTCTAGTATACAAGCTACTTCTATGCTAGGATTTTCTTCCTTCACACCTCATTTTCAGAAATAGAATTCTCACAATATATTCCATCAAAAGCTGATAAAAGTCAAGCAGCATTAGGTGTTTAATAAGCATGTTATGGGAAACAAAATTGTTAAGCTATATATGTAAAAAACGGCTGAGTATGGGTTGAGAAAATTTTATGTAGAGGAGCTAACAACGTTTCAATCTTCTTCGGTCATCGTTAGGTTCACAAAGAAAGAAAGAGGTAACTGACTGATAGCTGACCACATGTTTGAAGGGGGTTATGTAATTAAGTTTAGAAATGTGGAGGGAATGATTAGATGTTTGATTATATTTATTAATATAGGTATAAAGGTGTTCCTTTGTATTGGTTTATTTTGGTTTACTTATGTTGTATAAGTACGGCTTCTTTAATTTTGTGTTTGTTTATGTTTGTTTCTTTATTTAGTATTTGAGTGTTTTCTATGGTTATGTTGTGTTTATTTGACTTGCAGTGTTCGAAAACGTGTAAAGGTGACTTTTTATGTTCTTTGAATCTGGTTTCCATTTTTCTACTTGTTTCTCCAATATAGAAGTCGTGGCAGTTATCACATTGTATTTTATAAATAATGTTGGTGTGGTGTTTGTCAGTATAGTTTTTACATAGTATAGACCTCAATTTTGTGCCTGGTTTTTGAATAAACTTGGTATTAACTGGAATGTCATATTTTGTTACTAGTTTTTGCCAAATGTTGGTTATTTTTTCTGTTGATGTTAGGAATATATGGTATGCAGCAGTATATGGTTTCAAGATTTTTTAATTTGTGGGATATATTTACTTTTGTTAGATGATTTTGCCTTTTGTCTAGGTGTGTGCATATGATGTTTTCTATGATTTGGGGAGGAAACTTATTGATGTTGATGAAGTATTGTTTTATTTTGTCTAATTTATTGTTAATTTTATCTGGTGAGCATAGTTTTATGGCAGTGTTTATTTGTTTCTTAGTATGTTGAGTTTTTGTTTTGTTTCATGTGCTGAGTCCCAAGGAATGTATAGTTCAGTAAGGGTGATTTTTTGGTGGATTTCTGTTTTGAATTGTGTGTTTGTTCTTGTAATTTTGAGGTTAAGAAATGATATTTGATTAATTTCTTCCTGTTCACATATTTTTATCAATGTTTCTCAATTTTTTTCTAATGTTTAAACTTTTTTTCTTGTGGTAATGAGTTAATTGAATCCAGAGAACTTTATTTTGTTTCAGCCAATGTTTTTGTAGCATGTAGTTTTTTTTCAGTAGTAACAAGCTATAAATTGTTTTAAATAACCATGTACAATTTTGGTTAACAATTTTCCATGATGATGAGAAAACCTACTTGTAGAGAAACATTCATATGTAAAAACGGCTGGTATGGGTTTAGAAATTTTTATGTAGAGGAGTGAACAACGTTTCAACCTTCTTTAGTCATCGTCAGGTTCACAAAGAAAGAAAGAGGTAAGTGACCAATAGCTGACCACATGTTTGAAGGGGGTTGTGTAATTGAGTGTAGGAATGTAGAGGACGTGCTTAGATGTTTGATTATATTTATTAATATAGGTATGAAGGTGTTCCTTTGTATTGGTTTATTTTGGGATTGAGTTGTTGTATAAGTAAGGCTTCCTTAATTTTTTGTTTGTTTGTTTCTTTATTTAGTATTTGGGTATTTTTTATGGTTATGCTATGTTTATTTGATTTGCAGTGTTTGAAATTTCATTTCTGGATAAGCAGTGAGATAGGTAATAAGTTTCCACAGCTATGGGAGAAGGCAAAGCTGTATTTTATTGCTTTTCCCACATCTTATCTGGTTGAACCTCATTTTAGTTGGGTGACTTATTCGCTCTCAAAAAATGTGTAACAGCTTTGCTGTTGTGAAGAGAGGTGATCTTTGATTGTTACTGACCACAGTGCAACTGGACAAAACTTTCAAGTATTCATCAGGCCCAAGAATCGCATTGAATAAAATATCAATGATTAACAATATCTTTTATTTGTATAAGTAAACAGTATGTTATAAACAAAATATTTGAAAACAATATAATATTTTAAAAATAATATTATATTATAAACATATTAACATTACTTTTCCCTAAGTTACAGCATCTATGAAGAGTGGGACCACAGAAATAAATCAAACTAAAAAGGGGGCCACAAGCAAAAAAAAAAAAGGTTGAGTAACACTTATTTGATAGTGATCACTGATCAGGTCATAAAACATACACATTAAAAGTTTTAATTCACTTAACAGCAATGACTTTAAGAACTCAAAGCATGTAGAAACAAGCTTTCAGTTATTTGATAGTGGTAACTGTAAGATCAATTGGTTGGTTGGTGTTTATTGGCACAAAGCAACTAGGTTATCTGTGTCAATTAACTGGTTAAAATCATAAATTAAAATTAACAATTCCAAAAATTCAGATAAAAGATTTAAACAGAATTAAAAAGGCCAATGGCTTACAAAGAGTTAAAAAGACAATCAAGTTGGACAGTGTTACCATCACGAATAACAGTCCAATGCCAGGACTAAATCCAGAGAAAACACATGTCTAAAACAGTGCCATTGCTCAGAGTCATAATGATGGCCCAAGAGTATATGCTGGGCTATTGTGACTTGAGTGTTACAAAGGCCACACATTGATGGATTAGATTTGGTTTGCTTTGTTTTGAATTTTGTGCAAAGCTACACGAGAACTATCTGCACGAGTTGTCCCTAATTTAGCAGTGCAAGACTAAAAGGAAGGCATCACCACCCACCACCAACTCTTTTACCAATGAATACTGGGATTGACCATCACATTATAATACCCCCACAGCTGAAAGGGAGAGCATGTTTAGTATGACAGGGATTTGAACCCACTTGGTGGATCATTTCCAAATAAAAGAAAATAGTGCATTAAAAACTGTGACCAAAGCATAGCCTAGCCAGGATATCTTCATCCTTCTGATCTTTATGCAAACAATACAGCCAAAGTACAACAAAAGGTTTGATCTGAGAAAGCTTGTCATGACACTGCTCACTTCAAGTCTACTGCCAACTGGCACAAACCCAGGACTTCAACAGAGGACCAAAGTCTACTTACGTGACAGGCACAGCTGTAGCAGCACTAGAGCAGACAAACTTAGCTTCAATGTCTGCAAACTTGTTCCAATTAATAGTGATGTGGCCAGGTATACAGAAAAATGGACCAGCTGTTGTTAAATATCAACAAGAACAGAGAATTGACATGAAGCAATTACAGGGCCAGTAGAGAGTGAAAACAGTCACTGTAAATATTACAATTAGTGTACTGCATATTCTACATGTACTACATTCTACATGAGCCAGAGCAAGGGAAATGGCATACAACTTGGCAGTGAACAAAGAAAATGTAGAGGAAATTCTGCATGCAGCTACCAAACCATAATAAACCATGGCAAAGCCTAAAGAATCATCTAATTTCACACCATCTGTGTAAACAGGAATAAAAGGATTGTTTGAAAGACGTTCAGGTGACTTAAGAAAATATCACATCTGGGGATGGTTATAAGCCATAGTAGAATGGGCTGATCACTGGGGACAGCAATGTCATCCAATACCAGACCCAATTCATCCAGTTTAACCTGACTAAAAAGATCAAAAGAAGGAAATAAAGACCATCTAGGAAAAAAAGACACAACTCCAGGTGCAAATGTCAAAAGATGAAGAGATGTTTATGGAACTTGGTATGCAAACTCTGGACAGGAGAAACGTGGACAGCCCCCATGCAGAGCCAAAGCCTAATATAATGAATATGGTCCAGCATTTTTAAGATCGAGAACCTAGCAGAATGATAGACCAGAGACCAAAAGTCCAGTTTGGATCAAAAGAGGGTACAATAAATCCTGAGCATAGAAGAGAGCACACTTAACATGTAGATGCTTGATGTGATAAATGAAAGTGAGCTTCCTGTCAAAAATAAGCACAAAAAACTTTGCTTCAGGGACCACTGGAAGAACAAGATAACAAAGACGAAACTCAGAATCAGGGTGTAGAGACCCCATTGATAACAAAGATGCATACAAATTGTTTTGGAAAAAGAAGAGGTAAAAACTATTTGCTGTAATCCACTTCTACAGTCTGAAGCTGCCTCTCAATAAACCTCAACAATTGACATGAGATGTGAAAGTCATCAACATAAAGCCAGTGTAGTGATAGCATTGATCTTGAAAATGAAAAGTGTGACACTCAACATGCAGTACGAGAGACTTCAAGATTCTGTGCAAGAGAACAGGAAAGAGTCGAATTCACAGGGACTCAGAATCACATCAAGTAAAAAATCCTGAAACAAATGGATAAATGTCCATATAACCATTATGCTATAATCATAATGAACACAAATAAATACATCCAAAAAATGAAGAACATCCTATCAGACACAAAGAAATTTAAACCAATACACACAGATCCCACAAAAGACACACAAAATGCAACTGAACAAAATACTTCTAAAAATGGAAAAAGCCAACACAATTTCAAAAACATTTTATTCCTACCTATGCAAGACCGACTCACACACACCACAAATATTCGGCATCCCCACACCTCATAAACCAGATTGTCCATTACAACCATTAATGTCCACACATGAATCGTTTGATTACAATCTTGGTAAATACATAGCATGGGCATTCTCCAAATATGTAACATCAGCCAGCTCATTCATCGAGGACTCTTAATTTCAAGTCTAACCTTAATCAACTTAATCATAAAGCCTTAACGGCCAGTTTCGATGTTATATCTCTCTTTACAGAAGTCCCAACCGCTAAAGCCTGCAAGATAGCCTTAGAACTCAAAATCCAAGACCATAACCCATCAATTGACATTCCCAGCAACCAATGAGCAATCCTCATAGAATTTATCACGATGAAGACAAACTTCTTGTTCAACAACCACAACTATATATAAACAAATGGTCTAAGCATGGGCAACCCAATATCACCTGTTCTAGCCAATATTTTTATGATACAAGCTGAAACACAAGCAATTAACACAGCATTACATTCCACTACTATATTGGTACAGATATGTAGACAATGCAATTGTGGGATTCAGATCTACAGAACACACACTTAATTTTTTCAATCACATTAACTCTATACATCCCAACATTAACTTCACATCTAAACAGGAAGAAAGCAATCAAATATTATTTCTTAACCTCAAAATTACAAGAACCGATACACAATTTAAAACAGAAATCCACCGAAAAATCACCCACATTGGACTATACATTCCTTGGGACTCAGCACATAAAACAAAACTACAACATACTAAGAAACCAAATAAACACAGCCATAAAACTATGCTCACCAGATAAAATTAATGACGAATTAGACAAAATAAAACAATACTTTATCAACATCAATAAGTTTCCTCTGCAAACTGTAGAAAACATTATATGCACACACCTAGACAAAAAGTAAAATCAACTAACAAAATTAAATGTACCCCATGAATTACAAAATCACGAAACCATATACTGCTGCATACCATATATTCCTGACATCAGCAGAAAAATAACCAACATTTGGCAAAAACTAGTAACAAAATATCACATTCCAGTTAATAGCAAACTTATTCAAAAACCAGGCACAAAACTAAGGTCTATACTATGTAAAAACTACACTGAAAAACACCACATCAACATTATTTATAAAATACAATGTGATAACTGCCACGACTTCTATATTGGAGAAACAGGTAGAAAAATGGAATCCAGATTCAAAGAACACAAAAGTCACATTCACACGTTTCTGAACACTGCAATCAAATAAACACAACATAACCATAAGAAACACCCAAATACTAAATAAAGAAACAAACATAAACAAATAAAAAATTAAAGAAGCCTTACTTATACAACAACTCAAGCTCAAAATAAACCAATACAGAGGAACACCTTTAAATCTATATTAATAAATATAATCAAACATCTAAGCATGCCCTCTACATTCCTACACTCAATTACACAACCCCCTTCAAACATGTGGTCAGCTATCAGTCAGTTACCTCTTTCTTTTTTTGTGAACCTGACGATGACCAAAGAAGGTCGAAACGCTGTTTGCTCCTCTCCATACAAGTTTCTCAACCCATACCAACTGCTTTTTCATATATACAAATCTATATATTCCCAACTCTCTCAGAGTTTTCCAGTGACAAGTGTTTGGTCATTCAGAGGCATCTTGTTGTGGTTCTGTGATGTGTGCTCCTTGTAGTGGTAAAGCCCACGATGCCTATGAGTGTGAACTAGACCCTCACTGCATTAACTGCATTTGTTCCCACTTCTCTTGCTGTCAATATTACAATAAGTGGGTGGAGGAGAAAGAGGTACAACAATTAAAAATGGTTAAGGATATTTATTATCTTGTGCTTCAGAGGTGGCAATGCTGGTTGACCAGCTTGTGCTCCCCTTGTCTGTGCCATTTGCTACACCCTCTAAGGCAGTAGCCATCTGTGTTTCCTTATGTCATACAATCACCGTTTCTTCTCCCTACCTGTCTCCTGGAGATACTTATGATCAGTCAGACTTGATGCTCTCATTGAACAGTTGTCGTCTCCCTTTTTAATCCTTTAAGAAGGTCAAAACATTGTTTGCTCCTCCACATAGAATTTTCTCAATCATACCAGCCATTTTTACATATATATTTTTTTCTCTACAAGTGGGTTTTCTCATCATCACAGAGACTTGTTTTATAGTTCAGATAACCTGCCTTCACAGAAGCAGGTGAATGTGGCAACATAAATGTCAGAATAAGAACACTGATAGCCATCATAATTCCTTCTTTATGAATAGAGATATGTTGGACTGCAGAAACTCCTTGACTGGAGAAACCAGTGAGGGTTTCTGACATGGGGATGTTCTTCAAACCCCTCTTAACAATACTTCTCACAAGGAATTCAAAGAGCATGGGTATATATCCCCAATACTTTTCAAATTCGAGAGGAGTTCACTGTATTTTGGGGTAGATGTTTCCACCAAGATGTCCCCAGAATATAACTTCTTGACTTGACTGACAACCCCTGACAGATGCCATACCTACATTCTATACATGGCCTTTAAATTTACAAGTGAAATGACTTATTTGCTGCTCTTTCATTAGAAAGAGCTCGTTTTACAGCATAATCCAACAAAAGTTATTTTGAAATTGTAATTCAGTTGTTAGTTATAATCAGGAAGAAGTATCTGCTGGTAGTATTGTTGGTTGCTTTATCCATGATAACACAGTTATTTCTCACCTAAATATATATATATATACTAGTTATGAACAATTAAACTGCATTTAGTTGTTACTTTGATGTCTAAGTTAATTACGTATTATTTATGCTTTAAAATGCACAAATGAAAGGTTTAAACATTTTTTTAATGTATCTTAAATTGCCTCAGTTCTTAACATTGTGATCTTTTGTGAGTATAAGATAATTGTGCTGAAAGCTTTGTATCTGTGCCAAAAATATTGTAATATACTGCAAAGGCATCAATGATGTGTTATAAATGGTAAAGGAAAGGAAATAAAATAGTAAAAATTAAACATAAGTGAAAACAAAAATATCACTAAAAGAAGATAGTTTAAAATATTCTAAAAAAATTAAAGGCATGTACATTTTTCTATTTTAAACATTTCATTGCACTATCTGCTGATGATAATTTCTATGATTGAATGACATGATAGGTTGGTTGGTTTGGTGTTTTATGGCATAAAGCAATTAGGCTATCTGAGTCAAACATCTGGTAAAAAGTTAAAATTAAAGTAAAATTATTATTATTCATAAAAAGAAATTAAGGTAAAACAAAACAAAGTTTAATTTTTGAATTAAAAACATAAATAGCATAAAATCCAATTTTTATATCTCATCTACAGCAGTAAGAGAAAACCTACAGTAATACAAGTGATAAATGACTTTCTGTAGCATGATTGTAATTATCATAACTCCCCAGGGTAACTAATGAGTAAGTTCAGAAATCAGCATTAGTCACCTGAAGTTGGCCTTTTCAGTCCTAGTTAAGTTATTTGACGTGATGGACATTTTCTAATTTCAAATAAAACAAGATGTACTTTAATTCTTAAAAGGAAATCACATTAAAAATAGGCCTAATTTATAAATTAAAAACTTAAATATCATTAAAAAGATTAATTGCCTTTAAAAAACTAAAAACGTTTCTATGGTGGACAGCGTCATCATTTCCAATGACATTGTCTAACGTTACTGATAAACCTTGGGATAAAACATGTTTAAAATAGTGCTGTCATTGAGAGATGTAATGGCAGCAAGACAGTAAAATGTGGCTTATTGTGACACAGACAACACATTAGTGCATCAACCCCAGATAAAGAAAACAATGAGTTAAAAAACTGTGACCAATACATAGTCTAGTTAGGACATCTTCCTCTTTCTGATCCTTATGGAAGCAAGATGGCAAAAGTCCAACAAAGGGTTCAATTTGGAAAAACTTGTTTTCATGTTGCTCACTTCAAGTCGACTGCCAACTGACATGGAGCTGAGCCTTCAATACAGGACCATAGTCCATGTGTGGAACAGGTACACCAGTGATAGTGCCAGTGGAGACAGGTTTAGCTGAGGTGTCAGCAAGTTGTTTCCTGTGAATACCAACGTGGCCTGGTATCCAGAAAAACTGGATAGAAGTAGATGTTAAAGAGAAATGAGCCAGCAAGAACAGGGTGAGGACAAATCTGAAGTGATTCCAGGACCAGTATAGAACTGATCAAGTCAGTATAAATAGTGCAATTTGAGTACTGCTTAGCTTCTATGTGATCCAGGGCAAGAGAAATGGTGTACAGTTCAGCATTAAATACAAAAATTGTAGAGGGGATTCTACACACAACCACCAAACCATACCAAACCATGGCAAAGCTCACAGAGTCATCTGATTTCAAACCATCTGAATAAATGGGAATGGAAGGATGGTTTGAAAGATGTTCAGCAAATAACAGACAGTATTTCCAATCAGGAGTATCTGCTTTTCTCAGATGACTTAAAGAAAGATCATATTTGGTGATTGTAATAAACATATGGTAGGATGGGCTGACCAGTGAATACAGCAATGTTATCCAAGAACAGACCCAATTCATCTAACTACTTCTGGAAATGAAGACCAAAACGAGCAATGGCAGATTGTCTGTTCTGAAAAACCACGGCCCACCAAGGAAAGAAAACAATCCCACGTGGGATGCTGTGGTAAGGATCAAAGTTTTGAAACATACAGTAAAGACAGTTGCAAATGGCAGAGGTGTAGAGGAGGTTCATGAGACTCTGTATATAACCTCTGAACCAGGGAAGTGCAGAAAGCCCTGGTGCAGAGCCAAAGTCCCTGATGATGAATGGGGTCCAGTATTCAGACCCAAAGATCCATATTCTAGTTTTAATCAAATAAGAGCACAATATATCTTTAACTCTTATCCTCTTGTACATTTGACTCATAGCTGCTTGATGTGTGGTATAAAGGTCAGCGTAAGGTCAAAGATAAGTCCCAAGAACTTTGTCTCAGGGACCACAGGTAGCACAACTTGACCGATACAGAGTTCAGTATCAGAGTGAATACCCCATTGGTGGCAAAAGTGCATGCAAATGGTTTTAAAAAGAGAGAAGTTAAAACCATTTGTTGTGGTCCACTTCAGTAAACAAATGAGGGCAGTCTATAGCTGCCGCTCAACATACTTCATGTTTGACGACTGACATTAGATGTAAAAGTCGTCGAAATAGAGCTCGTTTGCAACAGTAAGAGGGAGTTGTTCAGTGATGGCATTAATCTTTATACTGAAAACAGTGACACTCAAAACACAGCCCTGAAGGACACCAAGTTCCTGTAGAAAAGATCAGGATAGTGTCAAACCCACACAAACTCATAATCACCTGTCCATTAAAATATTTTTAATAAAAATGGGCAAATGACCACATAACCCACATGAATGGAGGTCTCATAAAATGCCATACTTCCATGTAGTATCATGAGCCTTCTCGATGTCAAAGAACACTGATACAAGATGTTGTACTTTGAGAAAGGCTTCTCTGATTGATGTATCAAGTCAAATCAGGTGGTCCATGGTGGAGCGTTGTTATTGGAATCCACACTGGGTGGGCGAGGGCAGGTTGTTTGATTCGAGAAACCAAACAAGACGAGCATTAACTATCCTCTCTAAGATCTTACAGAGCCAAGTCATCAAAGCAATTGGATGGTACTCTGAATGAATTTTGGGATTCTTTCTAGACTTGGAAAAAGGTGGGACAATAACCCAGCACCAAGCATCAGGAAAAAACATTCTCCTGTCAGATATGGTTAAAAACAATCAGTAGAATAGCAAAAGAAGCAGAAGATAGATGGCACAGCATCTTGTAGTGTACATTATCAGGTCCAACTGATGAAGGGCCAGTTTGAGTTCACCAGTGTAAAGAGACAATTACAGTCAGAGACAATCAGCTCAAAAGGACATAGGTGATTGCTCTGCTTGAGTCTCAATGGCTAAGAAGGTAGAGGATGAAGCAGAAGTGCTAGATACCTGGCAAAAGCTTTCACCTAGAATATCAGAAATGCTCTGGGTATTATCTACTTCCTAACCACCAGAGAGCAAGATCAAGAGGGGGACAGAATTATATTGCCCACTCACCTTTCAAATCTTGTTCCATATGACTTTAGAACTGGTAATAGAAAATATGTTGGTTGTGAACTTAAACCAAGATTTATTCTGGCTTTGACGTCTTACCCACTAAGCAAGCAAGTGCTCAGGCCTGCTGGAAAGCAATGTCATTCAAAAGTGTGGGATACCTACGAAAAGTATCCCAGGCCTGTTTTTTGAGCCTTCAATACCATGTGGCAGGAAGGATTCCACCATAGACGAGGATATTGTAGAAAACATGCCAAGGTTTCAGGAATACATTGAGCAACTGCTTGTATAATACAGTCAGTTACGGCTGCCATACAATCATCTATTGATGGCTTATAGATGATGGAAGGATCAAGTTCTGTGAGAGCAGTGAAAGAGGGACAGTTTGCTTGATCCTGCTTCCAGCGGGGCACACAGGTCGGGTGGCATCGATCAAGGCCAGTCTCTCTCAAAATTATAGGAAAATGACCATTACCTCATGAGTTATTGTCAACCCTCCATGAAAAGTGGGAGAATAGTGAAGGAGAGCAAATTGAGAGATCAATAGCAGTAAAGTACTTACTAGGTGTGTGAAAATAAGTAAAATAACCAGTATTGAAAAGAGAAAGGTTGTGATTGGAAAGCATAGATCTAGGAAGTGATCCCTCCCCATAAATATCAGCACTTCCCTAGAAGGGATTATGGCCATTAAGGTCCCCCAGGATTAAAAAGGGAGACAGCAACTGTTCAACGAGAGCATCAAGGTCTGATTGATCACAGGTCTTTCCAGATGACATGATAGAGAAAATGACAAATAAGATACACACACTTACCTTCAAAACTTTTCATTTAGGAGGTATCAGCTGTTAAGCAAATAAAATTCAAAAATTGGAAGATGAAAAGAAGTGTTTTTATTCTTAAAATGAAAATCACCTGGCACTCAAATTATTCAGAATTTGAGTGCAAATAACTACAAGAGATTAACATATTTTTACCAAAGACTTAAATTACAATAATGTCATTCTCTGTGTAAAAATCCTTATATAATCTTTATCCCTTTTTCAACGACAATATTTTTCTGTGCATGTTAAGCATTTTTAGCGAGTTGCATTCAAAACCTTAAACTATATTTTTGTCATGATATACCAACAAATATAACAAAAACATAGCTAATAATCCATATTTTAAGAGTATACAAGTTTCATGTTCTTACTTTTAAAAAGTAATATTTTTTTAAAAAATCTAAACTTTTTTCTACTGCAAGAATTGTGACATTTGCTCTCCTGGCATCTTCTCTTTAATTTATTTAGCACTCCCTACAAGAATTGCAAAATTTACCATAAATTATCCATTATAATACCATCAATGCTCAGGCAACAAATAATTTTTATAACTTTCAATCTTATTTGGTTATAGACCCATGAAATAGTCAGACCTCTCTTGCAATGACCACCTATCACAGTACTCTCTGTTGTTCAAAACTATATTTACAGCTAACAGGAAGCCAAGGTTTTCATCTGCCAAGTAACATGTTATATTATGTTGTTTTCTACAAAAAGAATTATCAGTTTTACTCTCACTTCAAGCATAATTCCCATGAAAAACTCATTAATGAATTTAGATCAATTTTAAACAGCTATTGTTACACAGTTAGAAAGCTAGGAAAACTTGAGAGTTATAATGCATTGTTTACTTTTTGCATGTTATTTTCCTGTGTTCTTTGGTGCATTATTTAATTAAATAAAAAAAATTATTTGGTGCAGTATTATCATGAGTATAAAAGTTACATGAGGGCCATCTATGTTAGCAATCCCTAATTTAGCAGTGTAACACAAGAGTATCACCACCCACCACCAACTCTTGGATTACTTTTTTACCAATGAACTGTGGGATTGACCATCACATTATAGCACCCCCACAGCTAAAAGGGTAAGCATGTTTGGTGTGACAGGGATTTAAACCTGCAACCCTCAGATCACAAGTTGAGCACCTTAACTATCTGGCCATGCAGGGTTAATGAAAGGTTTCATCTACAGTAAATGACAAAAAAGGAAAAAAAAAAATCCAAGAAAGTACTTCTTTCTTGTTTTTCATGTGCATTCATTTAATTATCATTATGACAGTAATTAGAATGTAAAAATAATTCTGTTATGTAACATTGTATTAGGTGATTTAATAATAAAAACATTTTCATAAGATATGCTCATGAGTTATGTAATTCAATAGTGTAATGTGAGTTGCACATTTGCTAAATTTATTTACAACTTATAATAATGGAAACAGCAGTGAGTCAGGTTTCAAAGGGTAATAAAATAAAATTTAAGTACAGATAGATACATACTGATGGGTTTGCTATCATTAGGTTTCAGGACAAAGGATATTGTTCTCCCTCAGAGCTTTCCATAATCCATCTAATGTACAAGTAATACAGTCCTTCAGTATCTGTTTCAACAGCATGATGTTACAGAAATCTACAGGTGCTTAATCCAAAAACTTGACCATTATTTTCATGTAGAACAGCATTGATACTCCTTTTATTCTCTCCCTTTTAAGATATGTAATGTTTAAACTGATATGTTGTAGAAGCAACCTGTGTCACTTTTCCAGATGAAGATCCTTCTTATGGTATGAACTGTTGCCTATGACATATAAATGGATTTTTGCTTATGGCCTTTGTCACCAAAGAATCTCAGCACAATGATACATTTTGTTTATCATGACTGGGGTACATATTCTTTCATATCTATTTCTGGATGTGCCTAGTTCCCTAAATTACAATAACTGGATTTGTAATAATTTATAAATAGGTTTAAAAAAATTCTGTTATCCGCTCAGAGTTGAACAACATTGATAACATGGAAGGAACCTATGGCTAACTACATATGGGTGCCAAAATGAAAAAAACAGTAATAAGACTAGAGAGGAAAAGTTGTTCAAATTTTTTATTTTCCAACTAAGAAATTAAAATACAGATAATATAAAAATTTGAATTATAAACTACATTTTGATGAAAAAATTTATTGACATACATTAATAATATATAACTCTAAAAAGGATCATGATATGTGCACTTTGATCCTAAATGTAGAGGGTTAAATCTCAAAATATTTTGTTTTGTCTCTTTTTATTTAAAAAACCTTTAACCTAGTCATTTTAAGCCTCTTAAATTCCCATTTGCCAATTAACTGCATTAAAAAATATGACTAGCAAATTATGTATTTACTTTCATCTTATTATTTGTTTTTAAGCTTTAGAAAAAAATATTATTTTTCTTTTTAAAAACTGAACACTTCAATACATATTAAATAGGATTTTACCCTCCCATAGCAAACTGCCATGCCATTTTGTGGCTATTCAAATTCTCTAGAAGAGCAGGCATGATTGGAGATTTTGTAAATGAACCCATCCAGCTCCATAAACCTGCTGAAAAATAGTATAATGCAAACAAGACAATTTTTAATTACACTTACTATCCACAAAGAAACAAGTATTGTTTCATTTATGAAACTAGTAATCTTTCAAAATTAATGTAATGAACTATATTTTAGTGAAAATCATTCAAATTTAATATGAAATTCAGAAAAAAGTGCATTATGAAGAAGAAAAATCTTACATGAATAAATATAAATATTGTTTCTAAAATACCACAATTAAAAAAAAAAATAACAGAAACTTGTGACATAAAACTGCTGTCATTTACAGTTACAACATAAAAGTGATGCACAGCATAAGAACATACAGATTCTGTGATCACATCTGGTCTGACTTCATCATCATTTCATTTTGTAAACATAAGTTATGAGGAACTGATAACAGTTTTTCAAAAGAAAGTTATAAAATTAATTTTTTTTGTAGAAAACAATTTGATAAATATATTTAATGTAAAAATATATTACTAAAGTGTACAGATTAATGACAACAGAAAATCTAGCTTAAAATTAGGTAAATGTCTAATAAATTTGGAAGTAAACAAAAAATCAACACAAAATTTATAGAAAAACTTGTAAAAATATATAAGTGAATGTATGTATAGACAAACAAAAGAAACCATTCAACATATTTTTTTCTTTTTATAACAAATGAAAATGATATTAAACTGGAATATTCCCCTTGACTAACACATGGACTTCAAGTTTATGGTTTTCAACCTTTTCTTGGTTCATGAATTATTTGTAAAAACTGAGAGTCATTCTTGATCCATTTAAAGCTTCAGTGCAAAAAACAATCTGGCTCACAAAATAAATAAACTACTATCCTTTTTACACATTCTTATGACAATTTTGGATCTCAACAGATGGGTTTTAAAATGTTGCTTTTTAACATATTTATATACAGCAAAGATCTGCAATTTAGTGCTGATTATATAAACGAGTTTTACCTCTAATCTGCTTGTCTTCATTCTTATCGTGTCCAGCTTTACCCTATAAATTAAAGATATAAAGTTACTTAAAACAACAGGAATTACATGTATAATTATTATCAATGTACATCTCCAATACAAGCATGTTATCTGGTACTACTCTGTACATTACCTTCTCAGTACCATAACAAACAACCAATTTTAACATTTATTAATTTCTTTCTAATAATAACTTCAAAAACATTATTCACTACAGTGAAGTTAAAGATTATACTTTTATGAAATAAATTTTGTTATTAAACCTCAACTTGTCTCTTTTATACAATTCACCTTTAGTGGAATTCAATGTATCACATTGTATAATTTCTATGTTTTTATGTTGTAATACTTTATGTAAGGAAATCCCCATAGTTTAAGTGAAACCACTTTTTCTACTTACAACAAATAGTAATAACAACTGCAATGTTAATGTTATTAGGGACTTTGTAACCAACAAAGTCAGAGACTCAAAAGTAACTTGTTTAATAAATCATTTAGGAAATTTAAAGGACCCAAAGGGTCAAATTCATCCCCATCAGTAAGTACCACTTTGCTATTCATCATGAGACTGAAGTATATGTATGATTAAAGTGTATTAGTAGAATTTAAAAAGAAATTATATTAATTAATCATAATGGATGATTTTGTATGGATTCAAATGTATGGATTGTTGTTCCTTTGTTTTATGTGTTACTTATTCCACAGGGAATTAATTCACATTCAAATAAAATACTTAACTGTTAATCCATTTAAAATTAATACAGCCTATAGATGACAAATTAGAAATCATGTAAGATACAGTGTTATGAGTTGCAAAATGAAAGCTTGTAATTTTTCAATAATGTATATGTACTGCACCAACAAATACAGCTTCTTAAGAGTTACAATGTCTCCCTACAAGTTACAGATTTTGTTTCTTGATGGTGATGATTCTTGGTCCATAATACTAATATTGCTTTAGGTGGCTTTGATACGTATGTTAAATGTCTCACCGATTAGAAAAAAACAAAAACATTCCAATAACAAATCTATCGTTTATTTCACATATGTAAGTAATAAATTAAAAATTAGTCTTGATGTTCTATTTTTAAATTAACAGCTTAATGGTTAGCATGCTAGAACTTACTTTTTTGAGCACCTGACGACAAAGTTCCTTGGCGGAACACAACAGTCATCATATTATAAAATCAAAATATTTAATAATCTACTTAGTTGCATGTGTAATGTTTGTCTCAAACTCTAAATTTTGTTTTTATTTAAATTTCAGCAGCAGCAAATTTTAAAATATTACCACATAGTACTATTAATATTACTTACTCACAAAATAACTCCAATAATTAAATATCTTACCAATACTTCTGGATCCTGTTACCATTCTGCAAAAATAAGAAGTTCGTATAAAATATCCGATTGCGCATTTTTTAACACTGTTAATAAATTCGATAAATCCATGTTGGCAAATTCGCACGAAAACAAAAGTGTTACGCCACCTTTTGACGAAAGATTGATTATAATCGAGGATGAATTTTTCCAATGCATAATTTTATTAGTTCGTATTTTTGTATGACAGAAGAATTTGTCACAGCGAAAATACGTAAATTGTTCCAAGTATTAACTTTCCTTAATTCTGACCAATAACATCCAAAATAAAACTCGTTTTCCAAATTAATTGAGGAAAATCAAATTAATAACAAGTTTTTTTATTGTTTTCGTGTTTTGATTTAATTTTTATAAATTTGTAATCAAATAAATTTAGTTAAACATTGCAAGTTTGGAGAAATAACTGCATACATGCAATGTTTTCCAAGAAAAACAAACTAAAACAGGCATGATAATAGTATTATTACGTATACCAAAATAGGCGTGGTAAAGAGTATTGCTACCAGTATTAAAATAAGCATTATAATAATACTGCTGCAGGTAATAAAATAACAGAGTACTTTGCTAATAGCTTTTATGGTGTTGTTTAAAACCAAATTTTAAAAAGTAATATGCAAACTATTATATTTGAATATCCTACAACAGTGGTTCCCAACCAGGGGTGCGAGATAACAATTCAGTTTTTTTTTGTTTTTTTTTGTTTATATTCAGGGTACTGTCCTAGATATTCAAAAATTGTGCCACGCTTTGAAAAACTCACATGAAATAAACAGGAACAAAAAAGTCATTAAATTTAAATTGGCTTATGAACATTTCAAATTCAAAGAAATTTCATTTCATGCATGGATGAAAAATTATTTTTTTCGTAGGCCATATGGGGTTTATGCAACTTTTAGTTTGTTTACAATATTTTTTCTTTTCCACATGTTTCGTTTTTGTTTATATATCATTAAAAACTAATTATAAAAATTTGTTTTGGCCACCTTCACCTTTATTCTTAAATAAATAATTACTGTGAGGGGTGCGAGAACATATTAAATTTTTTAGGGGTGCGGGGCATAAAAAAGGTTGGGAACCACTGTCCTACAATGATGAAGTTTTAATTTTAATTGTCAATAAAAAAAACATTTGTAAGTTTTCTTATGTCAAATGTATCAAGTTTACCTTTACTTACTCACTGACATTTTATAAAAACAAGGTCTTTTACAGAAAATCAACTGACAGATTATAATATATTCAAAACAACAACTTCCACTCCGTCCACATTAAATTCCTCCATATAATTACATTTTAAATAAAATATACAGAGGCTTTCAAACAAACATGATACCGAAAGGTTGTAAAAACTCTGGAATTAATAGAAAGATTCAAACGGCTAAGCTAACATCACTGAAAGAGAGAGAAAATTACATTAAATACTCCAGTAATAAATTATCAAACAAAACTAATATTTTTGTAATCTGTTATTTTAGGCTCAAGAATGTTTTATGAACTCTGATAAACATTTAAATTTACTCAAATTCATGAAGGTTTCTTTTTCCTCTCAGACAAACGCAACTTTCAAATATAGCCTGATTCAAAGAAAAACATGATATTTTCTAACACAGAATGGTTGCCATCCTGAAGGTTCACGAAAACAATTGATATTTCCTCTGATGAGCCAATCAAAACCACTGTAGTATTAAGGTTCGCTCTGTTCAACAGATAAGTCTCAAGATCCGCAATAAACCGCAAGTTTTTCAAATATTAAATTATTATTTGTTTTTGAAATTCGCACAAAGCTACTCGAGGGCTATCTGTGCTAGTCGTTCCTAATTTAGCAGTGTAAGATTAGAGGGAAGACAGCTAGTCATCACCACCCACCGCCAACTCTTGGGCTACTCTTTTACCAACAAATAGTGGGACTGACCACGGCTGAAAGGGCGAGCATGTTTGGCGCGACGGAGATGCGAACCCACGACCCGCGACATATTACAAGTCGTACGCCTTAACACGCTTGGTCATGCCGGGCCGATATTAAATTAAACACAAACAGCAAAATAAATAACTGAAATGTCTATATACAATAAAGAATAATAAATATGTTTAGTGAAACTATATTAAACAAATCACCCCTCGTGGCATAGAGGTATCTCTATGATTTTACAACGTTAGAAACCGGTTTTCGATATCTTTGGTGAGTAGGACATAGCTCATTGAGTGGTTTTGTACTTAGCTTAAAACAAACAAATTAGACAAAGTTTCAGTTATAGCTTTCCATTAGTTTGATTACTGGAACAGGTATCGATTAAAAACGTCTTCAATCTGTCAAGAATGCAGAACTGTGTTCATACCCCATTGTTAAAAGATCCTAATCTCCTAGTGTGATTGAAAGGCTAAATTAATTACATAATATAATCGTAGATTTCAGTATAATTCTCTTGACCACTCGCAAAACACCTTAACATGTAAATGTGTAGAGCAAAGGGAAACATTATAAAAATTTCATAACTAGGAGAATTCATAATGATTTTTCTTCTGATATGTTGGTATGTAACAAGCCAGTGGTTTATTTGCTGAACAAGAAATAAATTTTTCAATGATAAGGTAAGTGTTTTATAAAATGATCTAGATTGGTCTAACACCTAAAATTGTCCCTATAAAACATATTTTATCTACTGTGGATAATATATCCTGCAGAAATCATACCCACAACCAATCTCATTAAACGTGATTTCACAGCAGTTAGTAAGCTCTTGAACAGTAAATCCATAATAAGTATACCATTATTATAAACAATAAAAGCTGCACCAAGAAAATTGAGCCGATAATTCCACTACAAAAATAATTAGAAATAATCCGCAACTAGTATAGAGGAAACACGTTCCTCCTTCATTATTTAAATAATTAAATGACAAATAACTGATTCCTTAACCACATTATGATTGACCCATGAATAGTATAGAGGAAACAATTGTCTCCTTAATTAATTAAATCATTACATAACCAATAACTGATTTCTTAATCACAGTTTTGTTCATATATTTGGCTTTTTAGAACAGATTATTTCAAAACAAGTAGATTCTGTACTGTCCCTTTGCTGTTTAAATTATGGCCAACAAATAATAGACGTCTACCGTAAATAATCCGGCCTTTATAAAAACCTGGCACTAATAATAATATTTATAATAGTGGAAGTAGGAAAGCAACAAGAAAAATATTACATATTTTTTTTATTTCTTATTGTATTTGTATTGTACTTTGCCTTTATATTGAAGCTGATATGGCTTCTGCTACCATCCCTAATTTTGAATTGTTGACTAGAAGGAAGGAAGCGAAGCCAAGATGGTCCGTCATACTTAAAATACACCCACAGCTTATAAATATAAAAAAATATATGTTTAGTTTCCTCATGAAAAGCTAAAATTTGATAATGATTTACTAATAACACGTTTTAAGACCTTCCTAGACTCGAATAATATAATTAAATTTTAGAAAACTGGATAAGAAATTAACGAACGAGCTCGTAATTTTCTTTAACCATCATCAGTGACCTCCTTAAACAATATGCACGATGCTATGATAGTTACATAAAAACAACACATAAGATCCATATAAAAACATTCAAAGTTAAATAAACTGAATTCGAAATCAAAGCACATTCAGAGTTCAAGATACAGGTTGAAATCAAATAGAAATGTAAATTGAGTGAAATATAAATGAACAAAGTTCTAGGTTACAATTCTGAACTCAGAAACAATATGTAACGCAGCTAAATCGGAATTTTTTTTGTTAGAAAAAGGAATAAACCCTTTAATGCAGGCTTAAATACAATTATTTGAAAAATTGGCGTGAATCAAAATTTAGGCCCGGCATGGCCAAGCACGTTAAGTCGTGCGACTCGTAATCTGAGGGTCGGCGGGTTCGCATCCGCGTCGCGCCAAACATGCTCGCCTCCCAGCCGTGGGGGTGTTATAATGTTACGGTCAATCCTACTATTCGTTGGTAAAAGAGTAGCCCAAGAGTTGGCGGTGGGTGGTGATGACTAGCTGCCTTCCCTCTAGTCTTACACTGCTAAATTAGGGACGGCTAGCACAGATAGCCCTCGAGTAGCTTTGTGCGAAATTCCAAAAACAAACAAAAAAACAAACTAATCAAAATTTTACGCCACACACACAGAAAAATACTTAAATGTTACGAAAACTATTCATATGTAGATCAACTTTGTCTGGATATGGCTAATTATAGTAAAACAAATGATATATATACAGTATTTAGGTCGAGACTTACTGTACTGTATATTAAACTGATCTGATGAGCTCAATCTGATACTGAGCGAAAGGCCTCGTCGGCAATGCACAAGAGAGATTTGTTAAAAAGTATCTCTCTTGCTGTGGTGTGGCGTACATAAACTAACAGTATAGGTATACTGACAGTTTTTGTTTGCTTGTTTGTAGGTAAGCACAAAATTATTCCAGAGAAAGTATGCTATAGGTGACAGATAATAGTACGTAAAGAATACAGAACAATCTATTTTTGTTAAGCTACACTTATTTTAATACACAGGCATTAAATGAAGTTGTCTATTTTTGTGTTTGAATATCGAATTTAATGATAAATTTGTAATTTCTTAACTTTTTTACCTTCAGGGACTGGCTTGCTGCCTTATATACTGGTGCAGACCATTAAAATGCAAGTACAATAAAAAATACATTTTACATATGAGTATTTTATCTTTTTTTGTTTTTGTAAAATCCCGTGGGCCTGAAGTGGTTTGAGAATGGTGGTTAAGAAACACTGCACACTGCTTATCCAGTTGCTTGTGGTCTTGTATTCATCAGGTTCCACACAAATTAAGCATTTGTAAGCTTTTATGAAACAGTTAAAATATAAACAATGTCACATTTGTTGAAGATTAGTTTTGATAATTAAAACGAAAATGTCCTACAAGTTTTGTATATGTGTATGTATATGATAACCATAAATTCTTAATCCATAAACAAAACATATTAACATTTAAAAACATATATGCTGCATATTAAAACGATCCTAGATTTAAAATTAAGCAAAATATGCTGCATATTTTAAAAAAGATCTGAGGGTACAAATTACAACGTGGGATTATAAAATGTATCCTAGGTTTTAGAGGTGACTGAAAAGTAGAACCCACATTGTGGTGAGAATACACCATCTATCAGTCTTAACCTCCAATTCGCTAGTCTCATATAAGAAAATTAGAAATTAGGAGAACGAGATGTGGATGCTCAAACCCACAACGTCCCACACCTATATCACCCTTCACTACCTGCAGACAGTTATTGGAATGTGACTGCTCTCCCAAGTTAAAATAAGGATAACATAAACATAAAAAGACGAGAAATATATAAATAAAATAAAAATATGGAAAATTTGGGAGTAAGTAAAATAAAACTTATCTCTTGAAGTTAGTATTTCTGCCCCCAATATTGTAGAGGCACTTATCAACACGACATTGAACCATATTAGTGAAGTGACTGTCGTACTACTCGTAATATTAGGGTCGCAGGTTCGAATCCCCGTCACACCAAACATGCTTGCCCTTTCAGCCGTGTGAGCGTTATAATGTTACGATCAATCCCACTATTTGTTGGTAAAAGAATAGCCCAAGAGTTGGCGATGGGTGATGATGACTAGTTGCCTTCCCTCTAGTCTTACACTGCAAAATTAGAGACGGCTAGCGGACTTAGCCTTCGTGTAGCTTTGCACCATCTTCAAAACAAACCAACCTGTCGTGCTCATGGGGCTCAAGGTGTACATCCTCATAAAGTAGCGCCAAGTTCTTAAATGACCTTATTTTTAACTAACTTAATTATTAGTAATTTTAGTAAAAAATTTTCTGATTTTTACTTTCTTTGTATTTATTTAATATATTTTTGTATTTATTAAAGAATAATTTAATTAGCAAATGTTAGTTATTGACATTTAATACACAGAATAATTATGAGACAGTTAGTTTCAGTGAAGTATAATGTTGTAGTTATATCAATTGGTTAGTGGGAAAAATAACTGGTAACTATTAGCTAGTGCCTTCAAAGTGTCATGTGACGGGATCGTGGCCTGGCCTGCGGGCAGACTAAGTGGGTTGAATCGGTTTCGCCGTTGGAGCTTCGACCAATACAATCCGCTGTCACATGCAAAATTTATTTTTTAAGTGAGAATGTCGTGGCGAGTGGAGCTCATAGGCACTAACTCAAGGCTTTACAGTTCAAGCAAAAGAAGCTCGAACCCGAGACGTCCAATAAAACACATTATTTATACTTTCAAACATTTCTACACACTATTCAATTCTATACTAACGAGAAGAGTGAATATTGTTTAAAAATTTGTAAAGCGTTTCTATATAAACCATTATTTGTAATAACAATTATAAATTGTGTTGTTGTTAGTGCATTAAAATATATTTGTTTAAAGAAATAAAATTTTCTGCATCAATCTTGTTAGCAAATATAAATTTGATACATATAGACACTGAATTAACTTGTAAACTCAAATTCAAACTCCTGGCTATTGGAAATCGTAATACATAACATAATAAATCGGAGACTCGTATTATAACACATAGAACTTGCTATTCAGTTTTTCAATTATTTCCGATGTTATTGTATGTCTAATCTCTACCCAATGGTCCTAAATCTAGTAAATCTTCGTCTTCTGTGATAAAATCACTGTGATCTGATCCTACAACTATGACAGCTACATCTCCTATGTTCATTTGTGTCTCAGTAACTGTACCTGTTAGTATTCTTGCACATACTTGTCCCAGTCAGGTGGTCTCTCCTGGCACATCTTCTTCAACATGTCCTTTGAGACTGCTGACACTCTCACAAAGTCCATTTCATCTGGGGTTGTATGGTATGATAATAACTGCCTATAGCTGACGAACAAAGAAAATTAAAACACTGGAGGAAGCAGCTGCTATTTTCATAAAAAAAGAACTTCTCCCATCTCTGAACCTGTTCAGTCCACTAAAGTTGAGAATTTCTCGAAAAATCCTCTTATTAAAACCATAAGTTCCTGTCTATAATTTCTGTAAAAATAAGCAGGTTATGCTATGTCCAATTGTTGGTGTTTCAAAAAAGAAAAAAAAGAGGCAACACCCAGTGCTTTCGTATAAACGTAGTTTCACGACATCACCTGATACTGTTAATTCGGCCACTGATATAAAGGTTGATGTGGACAGTGAGGAATTTATACTTTTTTGTGTCAATTCCGTACTCATTCCTATTATATATATATGTGATACTCAGTCATTGTTGTTACAAGGTATTTTTTCTTCAGGTTCGAGTTCTGCCACTGATGAGTCTGTTATTGCTCAAGGAATTGAAGGGGGTTTGTTAATGCTCCTGTTCATGATTTAGAACGTTTTTCCTCCGTGGACTCATCAGATAACCCAATGAGGCTCTGCTATAGAAATAGACATAATAATATAAATAGTTTTTTTTCTAATATTTTAAGGTGTAGCTTACTCTTGTGAGTTTCTTTCCTTTTTCAAATGTTTTCTTTTTTATCCTGTCTTTGCTATTGACTCATACGGAGTACCGCGTGATTTACATTCAGTTTTCTTTTGTTTCGTGTTACGCGTTTGATATATAATATCACGTCATTCATAAGTGTTAACATTTCTTTTCAAAGTTTCTACTTTTTTTTTTCAAAGTTTTTATACTTTTACGATCTTTTTATCCGTCACTCAATGTTTCACCGTGTTATTTGTGTTTCTCTTCTATAGTATTTTTTCACGAATAATCTTCATGACTGCGGGTAATTCGTGTAATTCTCGATTGCTCTCTTTGTTACTCATTTATGTAACATTGATTTTTGTAGTTTTTACATTTACACGCATACTCTTGTGTCGCGCCAAACATGCTCACCCTCCCAGCCGTGGGGGCGTTATAATGTGCGGTCAATCCCACTATTCGTTGGTAAAAGAGTAGCCCAAGAGTTAGCGGTGGGTGGTGATGACTAGCTGCCTTCCCTCTAGTGTTACACTGCTAAATTAGGGACGGCTAGCACAGATAGCCCTGGAGTAGCTTTGTGCGAAATTCGAAATAAAAAAAAACAATATCTCACCTCTCTGTTCCTCATTGTTTTACAATAATTTCCTGTATTATCAATTTAAGCGTTTCGCAATATTCCTAATACCTTTATATTTTAATAGTTGTTTCTTATTGCTAATTTCACTTTTCTTTGTGTTAGTATCGTGTTACGCACTTCTTACATGATTCATCTTTTTGGTGTCAGTTCTCGTATTTTCAGCACATATATTTACTTTTATAGTTTAATCTGTGTTTTCTTGAAAAACGTATTTTCTTAGTAACTTAGTTTTTTTCTAAAACGTTCGTGTCTTAACCTTTTCTCTGCAGTTTCTTTCGTTTCACATCAGTTGTTGGTTTTCCCTGTTTTCAGTTTCATTTTGTATTGTTTTACGTGTTTTATACGCGATACGACGTCAATCACATGTAATAACGTTTCTTTGTAAAGTTTCTCGTTTTCTTTCGTTATTCATTATTGTCTCAGAGTATTATTTGTGTTTCTGTTCTCCTAATATTGTTTCACGAGTTATCTTTATGACTGTGGGTAATTTTTGAAATTCTCAATTGCTTTCTTCGTTACTCATTTACGTAACACTGATTTTTTCAGTTTTTATATCTACATGCATAATCTTGTTTCCTATACTTTTCTGTTTTATCTCATCTCTCTTTTCGTCATTGTTTTAGTATAATTTCCTCCACTATCGATTTAAGCGTTTTCTACGTGTTTCACGCTATTCAATTCTTCATTGATATTTCATTTTTCGTTGTGTTAGTATGATGTTTCGTGTTTATAACATGAATCGCGTTTTTTGTTTCAGTTCTAGAATTTTCAGTCCATACATTTTTTTATAGTTTGATTTGTGTTTTCTTCGTAACTTAGGTTTTTCTAAAATGTTTATATTTTAACTTTTTCTTTAAAGTTTCTTTCGTTTTCCATTGGTTTGGGCTTTTACTATTGACTCTCGCTGTTTACCGCGGTATTTACTTTGGATTTTTATTTTGGTGCGTTTTACGCATTTTATATATGATACGACGTCACTCGCACATATCAACGTCTCTGAGAAATAATGAAGTGGGAAGAAAACGAGAAACTTAACAAAGAAACTTTAACACCTATCATACTAACAAAGAAAGTGTATGTACTGAGAATACTAGAATTGAAACCAAAAAAGACTTATCACGTCATAAACGCGTAACACCGTAGTAACACAAAGAAAAGTGAAATAACAGTGAAGAATTAAATAGAAAAATATAAAGGAAGTCTGTGAAACACGTAGTGAACGATTAAATGGATAATACAGTAAATGATACTAAAACAATGAGTAACGGAGAGACAGAACCTAAAAGTATAGGAAATAAGATAATGCGAGTAAATACAAAAACTGCAAAATTCAGGGTTAGATAAATGAGTATCGGATAAAGTAATCTAGAATTACACGAATTACCCGCAGTCTTTCCCGTGTGAAATAATACTAAGAGAGCAGAAACATAAATGACACAATGAAACAGTGACTGACGGTTAAAAAAACGGTAAAAGTGTAAACACTTGGAAAAAAAAACAACTAGAAACTTTACAAAGAAACGTTAATATTTATGAATGACGTTATATCATATATAAAACGATTGTTTGTTTTGTTTTTGAATTTCGCACAAAGCTACTCGAGGGCTATCTGTGCTAGCCGTCCCTAATTTAGCAGTGTAAGACTAGAGGGAAGGCAGGTAGTCTTCACCACCCACCGCAAACTCTTGGGCTACTCTTTTACCAACGAACAGTGGGATTGACCGTAACATTATAACGCCCTCACGGCTGAAAGGGCGAGTATGTTTGGCGCGACCGGGATGCGAACCCGCGACCCTCAGATTACAAGTCACACGCCTTAACACGCTTGGCCATGCCGGGCCCATAAAACGATACAAAATGAAAATCAATAGAAATACAGCAGTAAACTGCGTGCGTGAGCCAATCGAAAAAGAAAGGAACTGCAAAGAAAAAGTTAAAAATACAAATATTAGAAAAATCCTCAGTTAGTAAGAAAATGCGAAACGCGTAGAGAACAATTAAATCGATAATACAGGAAATGATACTGAAACAAAGAGATACAGAGAGATATAATCTAAAAGTGTAGGAAACAAGATTAAGCGTGTAAATACAAAAACTGCAAAAATCAATGTTAGTTATGAGTAACGGGGAAAGGAATCTAGAATTACACATAGAATTACGCGTGCAACAATAGTAAGCGAAGAGAAACAATGAATAACGCAAAAAACATCCGTAGAAGTATAATAAACTTGGAAAAAAACGAGAAACCTTAAAAAGAAACGTTAATACATATGCTTGAAGTCAAATATATAAAACGCATAAAACGATACAAATGAAAATCAATATAAATACCGCGGTAAACTGCGTGAATCAATAGTAAAAACAGGGAAGAATAGATAAAGAAAGAAACTGCAAAGAAAAAGTTAAAACGTAAAATATTAGAAAAACCCTAAGTTAGTAAGAAAATTCGTTTTTCATCAAGTCAAACTATAAAAGAAAATGTACGTACTGAGAATACAAGAACAAAAAAAAACACACGAATAATGTCATAAACGCATAACACCATTGTAACACAAAGAAAAGTGAAATAGGAATGAGAAACAAATAGAAAAATATAAAGGTATTAGAAAGACTGTGATATGTAGAGAAAGCTTTCATCAATAATATAGTAAATGAGACTGAAACAGTGAGTAACAGATAATTATGGTTTATCTGATCAATGACGATTTTATATTAAGTAAGTTACATTTAATTTCGTTTTTTCGAAGGGTGGTGGATAATATATGGAAGATGACATGCTGAGAAAAAATTTATCAGCTGTGTCACCCTCGGGTAAATTCCGGATTTTTAAAAATATGTCCTTAAAACGTTTGAATTAGAGACATAACAAAATATAACTGTAAAACTTATTTTAATTTAAATGATTTACAAATAGTGAGTATGTGTGTTTTCTTATAGCAAAACCACAACGGGCTATCTGCTGAATATACCGAGGGGAATCGAATCCCTGCTTTTAGCGTTATTAATCCGTAGACTTACCGCTGTACCAGAGGGGAACTGAATGATATAAATATGCTTACTTAAATATTTTTAATTATACAATAATCAGCTATTCGAAAAATAAACTTATATATCTAGAATAGTTTGTTAACATTTCTTTAAATATTTGCTTTAAGCGTTATGAAATACAATTTAATGTTACAGACACATCATTGTCTTCATGAACAAAACCGTTAATATTATATTGATTTACTTCATTATAACGGATGTGGAAATTTAAGTGCCTGTTTTCTTACGTAAATCGGGCTCGGCATGGCCAGGTGGATTAAGACGTTCAACTCGTAATCTGAGGGTCGCGGGTTTGAATCCCCGTCGCACCAAACATGATCGCCCTTTCAGCCGTGGGGGCGTTATAATGTACAGTTAATCCTACTATTCGTATAAAAGAGTAGTCCAAGAGTTGGAAGTGGGTGGTAATGACTAGCTGCCTTCCCTCTACTCTTATACTGCAAAATTAGGGACGGCTTGCACAGATAGCCCTCGTGCAGCTTTGCGCGAAATTCAAAAAACAAACAAACTTACGTAAATCATATAGTAATCGTAAAGATTAGAAACAAATATCTAATGTGAGCATTTCATTTGGGCCTGTGATCAATCATGGTGTAAAGAAACAGCAGCATTATACCCTAAAATGTGTAATAGAAGACACATTGATTGACATTTTTTACCCTTTTTATCTGTAATTGATAAATTAAGATTTAAAATCTGAAAGATTGTAATTCTAAATTTATAGATGTCGCTTAGTGTGGTTTTGTCGGAAATAACATATTCAAGGATTTGAATAGTTTCATTTATTTCAGATTTCTGGGGAGAAAATATTAGCTTTTGGAAATTTACGTCATAACTTTAAATATAAATTAAAAGTGTAGGTTCAAGTTTTAAAAACAGTCTTGCACAGACGTACGTAATTTTCGCTTTTATAATTCCTGTTAAGAAAAAATCTGTTATGAATTACTTTTACAAGTCTAAACAAATTCATTTGGTACGGACTGCAGTTTAATCTAAACTAATTTCTATTTACCGTCTGTGGTAAAATCTAACTATGTATGTTGAAGAATGCGATGTCAGAGATTTACCTTTTCATGTTATTTTAGTGGTCTTATGGTGTTAGTGTTACTCTTAGAAACAAAATGCAAACTATTACTAAGTTAAAGTAGAATAGGCAGTTTCAGATAACATTTGAAATTGTAGATCAAATTTCTGAAAATCAGTATGAAACTAAAATACAGTAACGATACTTTTGGCTCATTTCAGGCAATAACTAATCATTTATGATATTGACAGTAACTTACCATATCAGTTATCTGGGTAGTAAGAAAGGAACCTATTAAAATGGCACTAAGTGACACATACAATAATCACATAAAATTATTTTCAAATATAGTCTTATGTAACATAAAAGACTCTCAATAAGCATACATTTTCAAGTTCAACACTAAATCAGTAAATGTCTTTTTCTGTGCGTTACTAAATTATTCCATTTTTCTACTACAATACTCAACTTCAGTGTTGTTGTTTTCCTGTAATATCAAACAGAACAAGTGTGAAATGATTTTTTGTTCTTTTTTTTATTTTAATGCTGACTTTCATCCATTTGTGCTTTTTAAGGGCCATCCCAGAATAATTCAATGCACAGTTCCATTAATTTCAACATGGACGTTTTTTTTACTTTGTGACTCAAAGATGCAAGGATAACAGTGGTGAAATTCCATGCTGTTTTGCTTACTTTATGTTTTCACCTTTTAATATTACCAGCTCTTTAACCTCTAGTTAGTCACTAATTGCAGTTGGTTAAATAGATAAAACCATTTTACATAATCAGAAATTTAAAATTTCTATTACAAGTAAACCTGTCATATTTTGTTACTGTTAACAGACATAGCTTATTTTGTATAAATGATACAGAATTACTTTATAATTATTGTTAACCACTAGTAATAATTTAAAAAAAGTCATAACTCTAGTTTCAGTAATATTATCATTACCCATTGATGTTAGCTTTATTACAGTTGCACAGGCAAGAATTGACATTTTGCAATATACACGCACATATGGCTATTCAATCACAATTGAATTTAATTTATTCTGGTGTTTGTTAACATCCTACCACACTATATGTTTGTATATGTGATGCAAATGTCATTCATACTCTCTTGTTTATGTTATTTTTGAATGATTGATATTAACCATCCATACATTCTTCTCTGAAATATTTTTTCTTTACATGTCCATACTATTTGGACAGTATTTTTATAACAGCTGGCTTATTTGTTTTAATAAAACAAATTCCCAACTGTATTGTTGTCTCAAAAATAAGCATTACTCTTTAGTTTTGTTATGCCTTAAGGCCTGGTAGGATTAGCCTCAGAAAAAGATTTCAGCTTTGTTTTATATACCTTATTCACTGCAAGGAAATAAAAATGAGTCAGACCATGTTTATGGTCTAATCTTACCAATAAAAGAATAAACAAATTGTACATTACAAAATTAATGGAAAATCCTCATGAAGCTTTGAAATAAAATTTTCAGTTTTCTCACAGAAGAATTAGTAAGACTTGTTTGTAAAGAGTTATGTGTCAATTTTGTTAATTTTCTAAGCCAGAAAAATTACTTTTTTTTGCAGTAAAATATTTTATGGTGTAGCATATAAACACCTATTATGTAGACATACATATCAAATGAGTAATCATAACTAAATATACTCTTCAAAAAAGAAGGTGATATAACCGGATGTTGCGATCTTGTGCGGGCGTGGTCACACGAGGTCTGCCAGATTGTGGACGGTCACGAGTTGATCCATGTTGTTGGTGATGATTCCATAGCCTTGTGATGGTGCTTGGGTGGACATTCACAGCTCTGGCAACATCTGATCGAGATTTGCCTGCTTCCAAGCGACCAATAGCATTGTTGCATTGTGCTTCAGTCAGTCTTGGCGTAACTGTATTGCGTGTCGGTGGCTTAACACCGACACTGAGCTATGGAAACTGAAAACCTGTCACTTTTATAGGATTTTGCACATGTTGCACTTGCAGAACATGCAGATCTCTCAAACAAAGTTATTGGACACGCATGCGTTTTGGCGAAAAATCCGATGTTTTCCTCTGTTTTCAAAGTGCACAACTTTTATTGTCATTTTGGTCTGACAATCAGTGCCTTAACACGTGTAACATCACATACTCTGAGCTTGTAACGTTATTACATATATTTCTCTTTAAAATAACAAAAATATCCCTTTTGTGTTTCTTTTTTTGAAGAGTATATTTACAACATGGTTTTGCAGACTTGTAATTTTATAATCTACTTTATGGATCTGTTATAAAAAACAAACTTATAGATATAATCACTCTTAAGTATAAATGCCAGTAACCTTGTTTTACATCTGTTATCTGTGTATTTTTCAGCCACAACTGAATTCTCCAAAGTGTATCATAAAAGTTTTACCTTTAAATGGCCAAGTTACTTCAAGCTGCTCCACCCCCCCCAAAACCTGCTCCAAAGCCAGGTCAGTAATAGATACAAATTTTATATAACTTGTAATATGGTGATTAGCAGTTTTAGTGTGGCTTTTAAATTGTTTCAAGTAGACAGACCCTGAGTCAAGAAAGTTTCGTGATAAATAAATGTTAACTTTAACAAATTGAAACCAAAATATTACAGAAGGGTGTAAAAATGTTAACTACTAAGTTTATCTTATGACTATCAGTGTCATTCTCAAAGACATTCCAATAAGGAACATAAATGATAGAATATATATATATAAAGAAAACCTTAACTTGGCTTTTGAAAATTATAAAGACAACATTAGTGATGGTAACGTCATTTCAATTGTGGTTCCATAAATGTCTTATTTAAGGCAATGTACCAACCTCAAAATATTTCTCTGACAGTATTGGAGGCTGTGGTTTCCATAAAAATTTAATTTTTTTGGCTGTTACTTTGTTGACTAAAATTTTATAATTTGTAAACCTAACAAAAAATATCATAGAATTCAAGATAAAATATTAGTTTCTAATGAACTTTTTGCCAAAATTCAGTAACTCTGGAGAGTATACACCACTAATTTTTATCTGTGCAAAAGTGTTATGAGAAAAGAATATTTTGTCATTCTTTTTATTTTATGAAACTAATTCTTCCATGCTATTAAAGTAAATGTAAATTTTATGCTAAATGCTATTATGTAAATTTTAACATTGGTGATAGTTAACCGATCCCTGTTGACAACTGAATGAGTCAGGGTGAAAATACTTATCATTTGTTAGAATTCCCAAGAGCTAATTATAACGACTTTGCTTGAATGAACGTATTAATCAAAGTTATGATCTGAAATGACTGTCATAGTACCCCAAGCAGTGTCTTAACTTTATTAGAAAGAAGCTAGGAAAAGAGTTAGCATATGATACCAGTATATATTTATATAAATCAATGTAATGGCACTCCACAAATAAATGTTGAGAAAAACAGCAATTAATCTTGTATATTAAGTTTTGTTTCATGCCATTGCCCAAAAGACATAGATAATCACCAGTAGAGCAGACAGTTTACATAAAAACTTTACATGATGTTGGTTGGACTCTCTGACAAATTGCTGTAGACTTGAAATACTCTCCAAACATTGTCAGAAACAACCTGAATAAAGAGATCAGGACAGGTAAATTTGAAAATAGGAAAGAAAGAGGCAGAATACTTAAGCTCAATGATACTGATGTTAAGAACCTTTGTTTATGGAGCCTTTGAGGCAGAAGGAAGACTGCCACTGATCTGAAGCATAAGATAAACAGTATGTACCAAATGATAGAAAAGTGACCAGAACTATAATATTGAGAAGACTAAATAAGAATGGAATATTTGGTTGTGTAACAATTTAAAAAAACTTTTACGTCTATATCTAAATGCTGTCAACAAACTGAAATTTACTAAAAAGTACAAAAATGTACTGTTGAGTGGAAAAGGTATCATGGACAGGAATATTTGGTTCAAAGTATAGGTTGTATGTCTGGCAGAAGGAAAGGGTGAAAGACACTTATTCCAATGCATAGTATTTACCATAAAGCATGGGGAGAGCAGTGTAATGGGTTGGGGATGTTTTTCTGCTGAGGTTGAAAGGAGATATTTGCAAAATAAATGGAATAATGGATCAGATACTGATCATGGTATACTTAATGGTTTGTGTATTATTGGTAAAGGATTCTACTATCAAGAAGATAATGATCCCAAATACTTATCTTACCTATGCAGAAATTACTTAGCTAAGAAGGAAAGTGCTGGAGTTATTTAAATGATGCAGTGGCCTCCACAAAGCACTAATCTCAACCCAGTTAGGCAAATTTGGGATTTGATTGTTCAAAAACTTGACAAATCAAAAGTTACTTCCAAACAAACTTTATGGAAGCGTATTAGCAACATTTGGAGTAAAATCCCAAAGGACACTGCAACAATGTGTGAAAGACTGTCTGCAGTTATTAAACCAAAAGGGGACGTAGAAAATCTTAACTGTTTGCTGAACTCAAGCACTTCAATTGAGTTTCTGTTGCATTAAATATGAAGATTAATAAAACTTTGATGTTTCACCAATGTTTTACCTTCCATTGTTTTTTGAAAATAGCCTGAAATCTAATTTTTGACTTTAACACTTTTACACTGTGCTGTGCACATAACTGTAGAAAATTATTTTATCAATACTAAGTGTTCCTGAAATCATAGAAAGTTCTGAATTTTAATTAAATGATATTTAAGTTACTAAGTATATTTTCCAAGTTAAAAAAAATTAAAGCACAATCTTGTGTGTGATCATAAAATAAACTAATGCATTGTCTTTCATTATACTAATCATAGTTTGAGAAAAACATATTTTCAGTAGAGTTCTAATTGAAACTACAGTATAATAACTGAGACTGTCCAACATAGTGCACTTAAGGCTTGTGCTGTATAACCTATGCCTGTTGACCTAAACATCGTGATGCAGTTCTTGAGATGTATATTCTGTGGGTTGCATCTATTTTATCCTCTATGATTACTTTTTTATGAAAATAGTTTCAGCTAAAATATTAATAAACTTATTATTTTTGTCATTCTGATTGTAGAGATACATTAGTTGAATATACAAAGGAGGTGCATCTGCAGCTTTAAGCAACCGTGTTAAATATCTATTTCTTTGTTCTGTAATACACATGTAATGGAATAATGATAGCCTGTTTAATATCTTTGATCTCTTTTATCTGCTCATTTATTCTTTGTAGGCCAAGTGAAAGTTGTACGTGCACGGTATCACTATTCTGCTCAGCAGGTAAGTCTAGATGATACTATTGCATTGAGGTGAGAATATAGTCATCTCAGTATGCTGTGTAACAAGTAACCTTACATTCATGAGAAATATAATTGTATTTTAACTGTATTGTAGTAGTAACAGGGAAGTTTTATTCTATTTGTGTTGCAGTAAAGTAAATTTGTTTATGTTGTTATGACTAGCATGAAAATACTACAGTAATTAATTAACTATAGCTGTATTATTTGTGAAATTTAAGAAACTGAGCATATGAGTTGTATATGAGTCTGTTGACTTTTTCTGAAGCAAAATTTTCTGTTCTAGCCAGATGAGTTATCTTTTGAAGAAGGTGATATTTTATACATCCTGGATATGATCACAAACCCTAACTGGTGGAAGGCAAGTTGTGATGGGAAGGTAGGATTGATACCCAGTAATTACAGTGAGTATTTTTTAAGTTGTAGTACTCTTTAATATTACTGGCAATTACTGAACAGTTTATAGAAGTGGGAAAATTCATACAGTTACATTTTAGCATATTAAAAAAATTGTAAGTGTTTTAGTGTACAAGAAAGATAGATATATATACAGGTTTTTGCCAAAAAAACATTAATTTCAAGGATTAATTTAAGTAGTATAATTTATTTTAGATGATCATGATGCTGAAAATATATTTATATAATTTACATTGAGATTTGTATTTGAATTGAGCATAAGGACAATTGTAATGCCTGTTTGGATCTTTAACAAAAATGTAAGTAATTAATCCAAACTGGTATTTTTTATCTTACCCGGTAAAGTATTGTATTGTTATTGTCATTAGTTTTCTCTATCATCCTAAAAGTAACTCACAATAGGTGTATTATATTTGTGAACATATGTTTCTAATTTATTTGTAGACTAAAGGGCATAATGGACATCTTCATATGGTTGATGTTAATTTTAATGATTTCCATTTATTATTGTTATTGCAAAATTGCAGTTGAAAGAATATATAATTTTAACATGTTTAATTTTCTGTACAGAATTTGCTTTGTTCAATATCAAGTCATTATGGGAGGGAGATGCTGGGTTACAATGTTTAAGATCGAGAGATGATTTTACATAAATGGAACTGTGTGGTATCTAAGACCAGAGCTGGCAAAACATTGCCCCTTTATGGTTTTATGTTTCATATCACATTACAATAAGACTAATAATAATCTCATTTAAGTGATTTTCAACTGGTCCAATACAAATTTTCACTGCAAATAGAACTTAAGTTTCTAAGAAAAAATCATAAAAGAAGCAGTTATATTCACATCAGTTTCAATAATGCAAATCTTGTATATTGTTTTGAATACCAACAGTGTTTTAGTGTTTTAATTAAATGCCTTTATACTTTATATTTTATATAGTTGAAGATAATACAGAAGAAATTTTTCATCCTTTGCATGAAGCTGCCAAACGTGGAAATTTTAGCTTTCTCCTAGATTGTCTTGCTAATAAAGTATGTATGTTACCTGTGCAAAGGTTAGTGTTTGCTCTGTGTCACCTTACCTTTTTTTTTTATTGATAACACTAAAGTGATATCATTCTAAGAAAAAAAAATTGCTTTATAGAATGGATTCACTGTTTCTTTGTAATTTAAGAAATTATAGTACAACATACATCATACTTATAGATTTTTTTTGTCATCAGTGATAACATTTACTTAAATAAAAATTGGCATGGTATGACTTAATGAGTAATATGGCAGACTGTGAACCTGAATGTTCATAGTTTACATTTTACTGCTACAAAAATGTACTTTCCACTTCAGGGCTGTTAGTCAATTAGAAGAGTGATTGTCAAATCCCACTGTTCTATTAGAGTAGCCCAAGACTTAGCAGTTGATGCTGTTGACTAGTTGTCTTCCATCTGGTCTTTCAGTTGAAAATTAAGTGTCAATTTGTTTGAACCTCTCAAACAAACAAGAATTTATATGGTTACTTTTACAGATGTTAAGTGAAATATTTTAACCACACAATATTCTATTGATGGAGAGTATTAAAATGCTATAGCTTATTTTATTTTGAAATTTTTGTTCATATTACTTTTTTTATGTTAAAAAATTTGAAAAAAACTTGTAGAAACTGAATAGTAAAAAAATCCAAAATGAAATAGAAATATTAAATTTCAACAGTAGCCCTTTCAAAAAGTTGTCTGGATGCTAGTTATCGATTTCACTTTTACAGTGAATTAAATATTAATTTTAGAAACACAAAATACTAAAGCTCTTTTCAGGAGTGTTAGTAGATCGTAATGAACTGCAGTGATTTTTGGCTCAATTTTTATATGATTGTTTTTCATTCCTATTAGATTTCAGTAAATGGGTTAGATAAAGCTGGTTGTACCCCCTTACACTGGGCTGCACACGGTGGGCATAAGGACTGTGTGCAAGAGATTCTTAGAGTACCATCTGTACAAATCAATGTTCAGGTGTGAAAAAAAATTATCATTTACTAGAGTAAATCATATTTTCAAGAATTGATTAATATTTCATAATGCCCCAAAAATAGCATTCATTCTGTAAACCATCTTTAAGGTAAAAGTATTTAATTTCTACTAACGAGTTTGTGTTCTCACACTTAACATTTAGTTACAGATGTCAAGTAGTATTTCAGTTCAAGCTTTAGGTACAAGATTTAAAATAATATTTGCTCAGAACAAAAAATTAATGAACAGAGTTATTTTAGATATGGAAATGAAATAAACATGAAAAAAATTACTTAGTTGTTCATACAGACTTTTTTCTTTGCAATTCCTTGTACGTACTGTATTTTCATGAATAGAATGCACATCCAATTTTGAAAGGCTAAAAATAATTTGTTTTTTGTACACAATTATACAAAATGTATTAAAGAGTTTCTAAATACATTAAACACCTATCAATGTATTAAATATTTTTGGAAATTTTACACTGAAAAAAATTTTAGGTGTTAATTTTACAAAATGTATTGAATAGTTTCTACATGATAAACATAAATTTTCATCATCACTAAAACTTTTTACTACCATTGCATTCATCAGATTTGCTTCCTTGAATCTTTGCTTCACCCTTTCTGATTCTCACAGCATGTCATCATCCACCCCGTACATTGCATTGGATATGCAACATTTTATGAAATCTTTAATGATTTTCAGTGATAGCTTCTAGTGAAATACCAATCAAAATTGAACACACACAAATATAATGAGTTGTCATTTTTCAAGAGTTATTTGGAAAAAAAAAGTGTACATTATATTTGGGCAAACACAATATTCAAGTTCTAATTACAAAATGAATCAGGAAAATAAATTGTTTAATTTTTGAATATTTCATTATGATGGATCTTAAGATGTATTAATGTTACATCTATGTTATGTACTTAGTGATCAAAGGCATGTGGTCCATGAAGGCAAGAGAAGCAGTGCTTCCCCATTATATGTTTTAAAAAAAAATTAATTTTTATGTAACAGCTAAATATGATGCTATAAACTTGCAATTGATTCATACAAAAGCACTCTACAATACCATACATAATCAGTAAACACCTTGTATAGGTGAAAGCACTGTTGGGAAGAATCTGGACTATAACTTGCAAAATGCTTCCTTTTTTTGAATTGATTTTAGTTTTTTTTTTCATAGTAGAAAAGGCTTTACTTCTAACTAAAACATTTTTGTTACATAATATATTCTTTAAACTATAAAATGCTTCTTACATGAATAATTTTCTAAATAAAAAAAATTCAAATTCATTCATGTATTAAAAAAAATCATGAATGTTATATTGGTCTCTTCTATGACATAAAGAAAGCAATTACTAGTTCATCTTACTTCAAAATACACACAAAACTGGAACTTATTGACAGTTATATTCGCTAATAAATTATTTAAATCACTAAAACATTTAAGTGAAATAATTTATAAATAAGCTAGAGTTTCATAATTACTATTTTATAAATTAAAGTGTACAACAAGTAAATCAAATATAAAAAAATTAATAATTTATAGTTAATTTTCTTGTGATATTTGTAAATTTTGGTTTTTTTCATGACCTGCATCTCATGCTCATGGCTGTTTGTGACCTCTCTAATGTCACATGATGTGAAGATGCTTTGGGCATTGTATTAAATGATACTGTTATTTTTTGTGAAATGTCATCCTTCAGATTTGAATGTGGATTCCAAAGATAATAGGAAAAATTGTAACTTTATTATTGAAAACTTATGAGTGAACAAGTTTGGTACAAAGAGTTTTAGTGATAAAGGAAACACCATCCAAAATGGTAGACAGATTACATCTCTTAGCCTAAGTGGAAGAACAAATTCAATGTAAACCAGTATGACAGGACATTTTGGTTAACTGCTTTTTTTAACTTGCAGAAGCTGTTTTGCTGGCTGTGTTTATTATTTAACAGTGAATTTGGGACATGGAACTCGAGCAGATTTAAATATAATGCATAAGGCAATTAAAAGACATAAAAATTCCTCCAGTCATATATTTTTCAACTTTAGGCATAGCAAGATTTGAAAAATCATGTATTGAATTCTAACTAAATAGTCAACATAACAGTTTTAAAGCATTTTTTACTTTAATGAAAGCAATGTCCAAAATATTTTTCAAAATTATAGAAAAATATTGATGATCTATCCCCCAATTGTGCCATGAAGTGAAAGTGTTGAATAACATTTCAGATTATCATACAAGCTGTTCATAAATAAATTATAAGATACTAAAACCAAATTTAATCTAAACTTGATGTAGTGTTCCTTTTTTACTTACTTGTGATGTTAAAAACAAGAAGCTTTATGCTTAACATTAAATATTGTGAGAAGCAAAATAACCACTTATAAATACAAATAACAGTGTTACATAATTAATTAAACTGGATATTTATACAAGACAAAAGTGTTCGTAACTGATATTTCTTTACGTTTTCTTTTCTTAGAACAAATTAGGAGACACCCCACTTCATTCAGCATCTTGGAGAGGTAGTGATAATATTGTTAAACTTCTTCTTGATAATGGTGAGTTTTTTACTAGTATTAAGTTATGATTTCACTCTAGTTCATTGTGTTGTTAATCTAACTTGCATTAGAGTACTGAGAATCCAAATTATAATTCTGTTGATTGTAGTATGAGTAATGTAGAAATGTTTCATTTGTGAGTTCTTCATTTATTAAAGTAGGCATAATTTACTGTTGAGTGTAGGTTTGAATACATTTATGTTTTAATTGGGATCATGAATTTTGGTATTTTTAAGTCCTTGTTCTTAGATCCACATATATTTATTGATAAATGTTGTTGAAAAAAATGCCTAGTTGTTCTTCTGTATATTGTTATGAACTTCATCTTGACAATAATAATTCATATTTAAGTTCTTTTTTACAGACTGTGTCATTTTGCATTGGAGAACAAACATTGTTCCTGATGTTCAGTTTTGGTACTGTCTTAGTCAAGAATTTCTGTATTAGAAATAATGCTAATACATTTTTTGGAAATAATTTATAAAATTATTTGAACGTGTATTCGAGATTCATAATGTGTTGGACTGGTTTTCGAACATTTTGACATTGTATAGGACATGCTGATTATCACACACATGATGAGGATGAAAGAGTGTGTGGTGCAAGTTTGTTTTCACACACAAAATGAGGATATGAGAGTGTATACAGCAAATGGTCAAGATTGTTGCACATGAGGTGGCAGAACACAGTGTTGTCAATCTAGCATAGATCTTGCAGCTTTGGGGTTTTTCTGCCATTTTCAGTGATGCTTATGAGAAGAAATAATCAATTTGTATAGTCACAGTTACTTACCAGCATCTCAAGGGTACTAATAAAAACATTTTCAATGTTTAGTTGTTTGGTGAATAGAGAAATTTTATAAATTATCATTTTAAAAATCTCCTGCTTGTATACAAAAAATGTTAATCCTATGTGTATGTATCTGAATATGTGTGTGTGTGTCTGTATGTATTATATATATATATATAGAGAGAGAGAGAGGGTATTCAATTAAATAATAAAAATACTGTACATAATTCTATACATATATACACACACACATACATACAGGATTAAAATTTTTATATACAATGAGGAGATTTCTATAATTTATCATTTTAGAAATTTTTTCATCGTATACAAAAAAATTAACTTGTATGTATGTATCTAAATGTGTGTATGTATATATTACATAAGAGTATTTTAATTATTTATGAATAGTATACAGATTTTATTTTGTAGGATGTCTAAATAGCAACATCTTCTGACTTGATGAATATAACTATTACAGATGCCGCACCATTTATGGTCAATAAGGAAGGAAAAACCCCATTTGATTTGTCCAAGAATGTTGAATGTGCTGCCCTTTTGAATTCATATAACTTAAAGACTGGTAAGATTATTAATCATGTTTGTTACTTCCAACAAATGAAATATATATATGTAGACTTACTAATGTTTTTGAAAAGGTAACTTTCATTACCACACTTTCTTGTCATGTTTTCAAACACAAGTTAACAGATTTCTTGTTTTTTAAGGATATTATTGGTTGATTTATTTGTTAAATACCCAGTCATTTCTCTATAGTAAAAGAACTTAATTAATGCAAATAATTAATGTTGTTTCAAAGCAATTTATATTATCTTAATGTCATTAGAAATTCTTCTCAGGAGCAGATTGTATATGAGTATATCTATACTAGTTCTTTACTGTTTGCATTAACGGTGAAGAGGTATCACATGTTACAAACTATAAAATCTCCAGCAGAACATACACTTTGTAAGTGAATGTCAACAAAATGAGTAGAGTTGAATGATAAGTGGTATTTTCTCATCAGTTACATTCATTTAACTGATTAGTGCAGTGTTCCTCAAACATCAAACAATGGTACATATAAGTAAAAATAAAACAGCTGGTGGTCAGCAATTCAGCAACAAGAAGAATAGGAGGAAAGAGGCAGATGCTGCCAGCCAGTTCACTTTACGGGAAAAGTTTAAATACTATTGGAGAGTCAAAACTTAGAAATTTATTACAGAGGCAGATTGCTTTAGTAGCTTTGTCATAACAAATATAGTATGAGATAGTTTATTGGCAATATATTGATTACTTGAATAGTTGGAATAATAAAAAATAGTAATAATTGAAAACTGTAATTTTGATCACTTGATTATTATCATCAATAGATTTAATCATAATTTTGATGAATTTATTGTTAGAATAACCAAAAACAGGAATAATTTGAAATACTGATATTAATTAGGTGTTTACTTTTATGATAATCACTATAATAGGAATTTTGGTTAATTGATTTAATTCAGTTTTTCATTAATTAAAGGATATTAACCAATATAATCACTGCTCTTAGGTAATATAATTTATCAATTAACTTTCTCACCATGTACTTAGTCCCAGGGACCAAACTCATAACCATTTTGTGCTTGTTATAGTTTTCATGCTATAACTTATAAATTAGTAACTGTAACTTCATGAAACTTCTTGTTATCAGTTAGTATTACAAGGCTTTCATATACAAACTATTGGATTTTTTTCATCAGTTTCAAGATTTTTTAAATAACATATTTCTTGGAACTTTTTTTTATTGAATGTTGACCATCCAATATACAAAGTGATTTTGATTTTAAGATTAGAAATACTCTTATGGAAAAAAAAAGTATCAAATTTGACATGCAAAGTCAATTATTTTTATTATTGCATATCTGTATAGGTTTGCTAAACTTGACTGACCTCATAATCACCATACAAAATTAGAAAATAAATATAAAATGGTTTTTTTCATTCTAGATTGATTGTGGATTATGACGTGAAAACAAATTTGTAGCTTAAACCTTGACATAATACATCTATATGTATTTAATATTCTTATAATATTGACCTTTCATCCGTGCTTGGATAACAGTAAAGATACTGCAATCAGGTGGCACATATGTACTCATGTTATTCTATCCAAGAATATAAAATTGACCTTTACAAAGTGATTGTCTTGGCTGCATTTTAATGGACTAATGTTTTGTGAAATACAGTCACATTTCATTTATAATACATTGTATATGTATATACATTATTACTATTTACAAATAAGTTTAAAACTTATTTTTCTTAAAATATAGAATAGTAAGTGAAGAAGTATAGCAAACAGTTCTCTTCAAGATACAAACTCTGTACTTGTTTGCTTTTTGCAATTTACTAAACCTTATCAAATTTCATAAACAATGCACCTATAATTTCTTTATGGACTCTCTTGAAATAGAGGTATACATTATCGAGAAACTTTCAATCCTCTTATTTATCATATAACCTTCATACTTTCTCTGACTATTAGAATAGTGTCTCTTCCACATAACTTCACAGCATGTGATTTGAAGAAATATTAATAAAACTTTTTAAAATACATACAGAATAGGTTTAAGTACCATTGAGCAGAGCAAATTATAAACCTTATATCAATGTAAAGAGAGAATGAAATGGATTTTAAAAGTAACTTGTATTTTTGAGAAAAAGAAATTGAAAGAGAACAATGAAATTTAATGTGATGTTTAGAAGGCTTTGAAACAAACCACAGACCTGGGGAATTGTTATAGTTTCTATAATTATCTTTATTTCTGAAAATGTTTCCATTTAAAATTAAATTAAATGTTGGTAACATTAGATAAGCCTAGTTAAGTTTAGAGAGCATAGAAGGTGACTTTAAAGTATTCTGATGACTCATATATGATTGAAATTATTATTTATTGTGTATCTTTGTCATATTTAAACAATGTAGAGATGTAACAACATATTTATTGAAAAGAAACTATTTTTTACATTTAAATCGATCTCAACTAAGAAATTTAATAAACATATTATTGCCTAGCCTGACCTGACACCATTGTGACATATCAGGTTACAGGTCATTGATAAATCTTTGTCTTGTTTATGAATTTGTGACCAAAGAGGTGACTACTACAATCAGCAAAGTGTCAAAAATAAATATTTTAATGAATTTCAATCAACTTCAAACTTTTTATATATAAAATTGAACTTTTTTCAGTAATAAGAACCAAAATTTAAGTCAAATATTTTTTTTTTTACTTACTGTAAAATGAACAATGAACAAAAATTATAGAAAAGTAAATGAAATTACTTTTGAATCAGCCAACCAATAGTAAGCATCCAAAGCATACTTACTATCTGCTGACAATACATACTCTGGTCTTTCATCCCCACTTAAATGCCTCTGGCAATATCTAATTTCCAAAATTCTCTACTCTTGTTAATGTGCCCTCTATCTTGGTACTGTATATAAGCACCTCATTTAGATAATGCAATCATTTTTTTTCTCCACAAAACATTGGTAACACATGTCTGATGGAATGTTTGTGTTGTATCATTGTGGATTGAGATTTTCATGCTGCCTTGTAGATTTCTTTACAATTATAAAAATAAACAAAAAAAAAAAGATGTGTGTATGTATGTATATATAAACTAATTTAGGCTTGATATTTGTGGGTCTGAATTCCTGTATTACTGTTGTCAGCAAGGTGACTAATCTGACCTCATGTGCTCCTTTGTTATTTAGCATCTCTAGGTGGCAAGGGGGTACTTTCAGGAGTTATCCATGTTTTTATCCTGGAGTGTTTTTTTCTGGGTTTCTGGAGTTGCCATTTTGTTGATCTTGGGGAGAATTTGGTTTCTGTTTTTTATCTCTTGCCTTTACTACATTGCATTTTTACGAGTCCAGTTTGTCACAGTATCGTCTCTTTATTTTCCAGGACCCCTTACATTTTGTTTCCACTGGATTCCCCTTTGTTACCAAGACAGGTGTGCTGCTTCTCTCAACCCAGTTTCACATTATCAACTAATTTTATTATTTTTGGTACTCATTGCAAAAGGCTCTGTAAAAATGAGGTGTTTCATAAGACCATATAGGCACTTTCCAGATGGTGTTACTATATTATCATGAACTATCATTAGTAAAGCTAAAGATTTTTTTTTCTGCCAGTCATTGGATTAAATAAATCGGGATCAGTTTGTTTGTAATAATTTAGGGAACTTTCCCCTCTGTGGACTCAGCAGATAGTCTGTTGGGGCTTTGCTATAAGAAAAAACACACTAAGGGGATTTTGTTCACTTATCACTTATTGCACTGTTTCCAGAGTGCTAACCCTCAGGACTGTCAAATTTGCACCCCCACCCAAGCATCCATGTCATGCTGTTTTATTTTCAAAATTTAATTAAACAACTTTATTGCCCTTGTATGTCAATAAAATTGACTTCACAAACTTAAGTTTATGATCCAAATTTTAATATTATTTATATTTTAGTTTCTTAATTTAAAAGAAAATATTTAAAACAAAATGCTAAATATTCATTTTTTGCCTGTCATATATCTTCTTGTTTTGTTGCTCAGTTTATATGTCTGTAGTGGTTAACAAATAAAAAGTAAACTTCAAATTTAAGACATTTACAAACTTGAATATAAAATAAGAACTTTGTTCCTTTTTGATTTACTGAGATATTGTTATATTTTGCAAATGTACAGTAGTAGCCCAGCCCACTCCATTCTTTTGAAATCTCTTGTCTACTTATAAGTACATGTTTATAATCAATAGAATGAGCACATCCCAAACTGCATAATCCTGACAATTGTTTATAATTGGCTGGAAGGGGAAACTTGTAATGTCACTGAAAATGAAGTTAAATCACAGTTGTTAGGTAGAAAGTCAGATAAATTAGTGGTTTTAGTAATTTGATAACTTTTAGATTTTCTAAAATGCATCTTAAAAAAATTATCTTGCACATGAGTGGAAATCAGTTTTTTAATGTTTTAAGTCTAGAAGTCACTCTTTTTCTATAAATTTTTTATTTATTGTTTTATGTTTTAAAAAACAAACTAAAAGGTAAGTGTTTATGAGTATCTAGTACAGAGCCACAACATAAAAATTTCTTGCACTTTTATTACTTTAAATAATTCTTGTTGCAACCACTGTACTGTAAACTAACTGATAAATCCTCTCCCTCTGGGTTCTCAGAGCTAGGATTACAATAACATGTAAAAACATTCTGGTAAATGCATTGTATCAGCTTATTTGCTGTCGACAGTGTCATGTTATGGTGTTATGTAAATAGCAATTCATTGCTTATTTTTGGCTAGTTTCTACTTCAGTTGCTAACAATAAAATAAATACAGGAAATACGTATGAAAAAGTTAGAAGTATGAATTCTAAAAAGCATTACTTTGGAGCTTTATGGTGAATAGTAAAAAAAAGGATAGAAAAGTACCAGTCACTTTATTTTGCACTTTTTTAACTTTTTAAAGTTTTATGGCGGTTATGAGGTCAGGCAAATTCACCAACCCTATGTTAGAGGTAAGGTAGAGAAAATAGTAGATAAAATACAAATTTGAAAAATTTGATATTTATAAGAATTTAGACATTGCACAACTGAAATTTGAAAATGTTTTGATGGAGAACAGTATTTTTAATCTTAACATGAAATAACTTTACATTCAGAGTAGTCAACACTTTGATGCCCTATATCTAGGAACAAATATGTAATCAGAAATTATGATTATTTGTGTTTACAAAATACTTGTAATGTTTATTGAAAGTTTGAAAAATTTCATGAAGATACATAATGTTAAAAGTTACAGTGTGGAACCCATGATAACCACTTTGGGGTCACTAGATTGGTGTGATCCAGCAAGAGCTCTGTGTTGGTAAAGTATATCATGCAGTTTGGTTTATTATTTCTACTTGGTGAAGAAAAAAGGATCAAGGAATGTCAGAGATACCCTTCTTGTCTGTAAAGGGTTAAATTTGTAACACACTCACACCGTTTATTTATTTCATTTGAGATTTTGATTTTAAGGAACAGTACACTATGTAAAGATAGGTTTATTATGTGCTCTATTCATACATTCATTACTCTGTTCAAGTTTTATACGAAATGTTACTTTTGTTCAATTAATTACATGGTATAAAAAGTGTGTGAGATTTACATTATCTAAATATTAGTCCTAGAGAAAATTTTAATAATTTTCTTAAGAAAAAGACATGTAGATACAAAACTTTGTTTTTTCTTATAAGTATATTTACATGTTTTTCCAAAAATAAGGTTAACCACTTCAGGAAACAAATGTTTTATAAGGAAGTCAAAGAAGAAAAAATTATAAGGCAGGCCATAAAATTGTAGTATAGAGAAAGGCTTATAATTTAATGTACTTGTTTGTGTGGTCTATAGTCTCTAGAGCACTGCTAATGTAGGTTTTGGATTTTGTACCACCATAATGTAAGGGTATTTACCTTCAAACTTCTTGGAAGTTATCAGTTTAAACATTCAAGTTAGTAGATAAATATCTAAACATAAACATGACAGTGAAGGAGTTTAAAATATGCATATAACTTGGATTGGAATTAACAACAAATGAAGGCAATTGTTACTAGTTCTTATAAAAATTATAGTTGATTTAGTTAATATTTGGAAATGTAAAATAAATTTTATTCTGTTGTTTTCAAGGTCATAGACCACCTGTTGAAGGTCAAGAATATGGTGATTCTGATGAATCTGACTAAAGTGTTTGTATTTGAAGCATATCGTTACATAACTTTGAACATCTCTGAGCACTTTCCATAGGAAACGTGTTGAGCTCCCACTGTGAAAAGTCATAAAACATTAAAATGGAGCACTGAATGGTTACACTGTTTCATTCCAAAAACACCCAGTTTTTAGATACACAAAAAACACAATGAGAACCATGAACTTGCAACTTGTGTCTCAGGTTTTTATTCACACTACTATGAGTAAGGAAGTTTTGCGATTTAACAAATTATTAATAGGTAGACATATACCATGAAGTTCAAGTATCTTTGTCAGTCATGTAATTTTCTTTTTGAGTGATATAATTTCTCCATAGAACTATTTTTAAATACTTGTGTATGTATATTCATTAAAACAAGTATTTCTAATTATTAAATGAGCATTTGGGCAACTCACAATATCCTGGTATATTTATTTCTAGAATAATGACTGGGGCTTTTTAAACATTTTTCTGTGCTATTTATGCATCAAATTACTTATGGCTTAATTACAGTGTCTTTAATAATGAATCAGTCACAGATAATTCAAAATGTAAAGAAAAATTCCATTAATACTGCAAATAATTTCTACGATATTACATAGAAAATGAGTGAGGGTGGGATCACTTACAGTTGCACCAGGCAAAAACAACTATTGCTCATTGTAATAAAATATGTGGATCAACCCCATTTTTAGCATGTATAAAAACAAATTAGCAAGTTAAAGGTTAACAAGAAAACTGCATAATAATTTCCTGTACCTACAACAGGAAAATATTCTAGCTGAACATCCACGTAGCATTTCTGTAAGAAATAAAATTGATTAAAGTATGCATGTTCTATATGAAATTGCATAGTTGTTCAGAAAATAGTCTACAATCAAATTCATTCTAAAACTTTGGCTTAAAAGCCCAACTCAAGCATTGTAGTGTAGGTTTTATATTTACGTGTTATAAAAATATACTTGCACACATTTATATAAACTTAGCAGTGTATTGTGTTCAGCCATCAGTTTATTTTGTACTTACAACAATTTGTAGGACTTGTAAAGATTGCAAATATAATATTAAGTAAGAGAAAATGAACGTTGAAAAATGTTACAATAATTTATCATTAATAAAAATGTTTATTTGATACATAGAGCCAGTAAAGGTACTTCAAATTGCTAAAACCTTAAATTTTAGTAATTTTGATATGAACACCAATATATAAAATATTTATTGTTAAATATCTATTTTTTCATTTTGCCATCCATTTTGCTGTAATTATATTCCTCATTTCTATCTGTTTTCAGCCTCCCAGGGCTATTAAATTGTGTGGTCCTTTGATATGGTGAGATATTTGATCTTTTTTTTAACATAGTCTGAAACCTTGTTTCAGCCAAAAACAGAATAAATTAATTATTTCATTCATCCATTTGGATCATATATTTCCTGAATTCTTTAACAGGATTTTCAGGGTTAATCATGTTTAACTCTCTGGTCAAAAGGGAAACTCAAGAAATTTCAACAGATGTGTACAATGCCTTCATAGAAAAACACATACAGGGACAGAAAAGCATTGCTATAGTACAAATACACTCAATAACTATACTCTGATTATGACTTGTGATCCTGTTGCTTTGCATTGTTTTATAAATTTAATGTAAAATATGTATATTACTTAATTATAAAAAAAACTGATATAATTGAACATAATTGTTTTGTATATATAGAGGCACTTTGCAGAAAAGCACAGTATATTTCAGTAAATGCTGACCCTAACTATATATAACAATAAAAATAATCCTAGGTACTGCACATAAGCCCACATTACAAATTTCATAAATGTGCTACGTTTAAGTTGAAAATATTTCCATGAAAACAGGTTAAATTACTTCAGTCTGATCAGTTAATGGTTATGGCTATATGGTAGGAATGTAGTATATCACATGTAAGATATCTCAAGAAATACTTCAGGAAGTAATATTTCATTCTATCAAGACCTTATGTTTGTTTTCATTGTTTCAAGTAATCAATGGAAAAAGAAAAATAATCATAAAGCAAATAGGAAAATTCGTGAAATATTCTATAAATAAAAATTTCATCACAGTAAAATACATCATGTGGCTAAAATTAGCTTACATAAATAATCAGTGCTTTATGAAAATAACATTCATCTTGCTGCTTTATGAGTTCTTAACTGATACCTGGTTTAACACATGTCCATTATAAGCTGATGACATTAAAGTTCAACACGTTTAGTTAATATTTACAGAAACTAGTTCAACATGTGCTTAAGTTGGATGTGCCTAGAATGGTTACTGAAATGAGGTTGGGTTATTATTTTTTAAACATACTCATCTTTCTTAAGAGACCTGCAAAATAAGTACTTTTACAGAAGGAAACAATAACTATTTTATGATGAACCACACACCCCTTTTTTATTATTAAGTTATAAATTGGATCATATTCTTTTCTCTGCAGACACAAACCAATTTATTTAGAAAAAAACCTTTTATAGTTTAAATTATCTTTAAATCTTTGATACTGCCAGGGATGGACTGGGGAGTATCTGAACATTATTTTTAGATGGACTCTAACGAGGTCAGGAAGATTGGGTTCATGAAAAACTAATTGATGTGCTACATTTAATGCAACATAGTCCATAACATATACTTTCACACAATTCATAAACTAAAGAAAAGTACATTGTGCAAAACAGCCCACTTACAAGAAAACATTTAGTACTTTCATTACCTGTATTGGTAAACTGTAGACCTCTATTACCATATAATTACAGAACTTAAGCTAAAAAAAGAGCAAAAAGTGCAATAAGTTGTTAACAGGAAATTCAGAACTTAAGCCTGATTTAAATAATGTAAAAAAATTACACTTTTTCCAAATAGACTGCTATCTCAGCAGAAATGTTCCCAGTCTGGGAAAAAAATAAAATTCACACTTGCTCTTAACCTAATATTTTCCCCTTCCAGATATTTTTCAAGAAGCAAAATGTAGTCAAATGTTGAATACTGCTCTGAAATTATTTAACCCTCATATTACTTGTTTTTTTTTAATAGCAATTTGAATTGGTGAGAATCATGTATTGAGTAATTTGGTGTTTTTTTTTTTATGACATTCAGTGTATAGAACTAACTAAAAAAATCTGAGTGGAATATATTTAAAGTATACAGTGTTTCACAGCAGCAGTAAGTGGATTTAACTGCAATATAGATTTTTTTTTCACTGGAACTAATATATTTCTAGGACTTCTATAATCAGCAAAGCCATGTAACTACAAATGGTGCATAAACAGTTCAGAATAATTTTTTAATAAGCAAATTGTTTCCACGTAGAACTCATTAGTAATTCTAGTGCTAAAAAGCAAATTTGTTCTAAGTGAGAACAAATTTTAAAATCTTGAGAATAAAAGAAGCCACATTATTCATATTTGTAATTTCCTGAGTTTTTTTTGTTGTTTGTTTGAAAAATAAGAATTTTGTTAGCAGTTTTCAATTGTAAGGCATTTTCATAATGTCTAATAATTTCTTAAATGGTTACAGGATAAGTTTTACCAATTCAATTTCTTTATTTTAAGTAAGATATCAAAGCTTTTTCATTTTTTTCAAAGGTGTTTTTAATTCGAAAATAGATAATTAAAAAACATTACCCAGCTTTATTAAGTTTGTGAGATAAGTAATCTCTTTTCTACTTCTTTAATAAAGTTCCCTGGTGAATTAGTGGTTAGTTTATGGAGGTCTATTCTCCACAGTGGACAGTGTGCAAAATATTTCACTGTGAAGCTTTGCACAAAAACATTATGAAAGGCATTAAAACTTAAGTTAAATTATACACTTTATAAGTTTCCCATTTCAATCTTAAAGAAAAGTAATTTATTCTTAGCTTTTTGTTGTTGTTTTTAAGTTACATAATAACCAGAAGAAAACATATTTAATGTCGTGAGCCAAAAAACTAAATCCTCCATAGCCTTAACTGCAGTATTCTTTATGATTCACTCACTTCTGTAATGCCACATTTCTGTAAAATTTGCATTAGTGTTCAAAGTGATTGTATGCCTTATTAAGAAATATTTTTTTTATGCTCTACCCATCCTACCAAATATGCTTGCCCTTTCAGCTGTAGGGACATTATAATGTGACAGTCAATCCTCCTATCATTGGTTTAAAAAAAAAAAGTAGCCAAGAGTTGGCAGTCAACAATGATAAGTAGCTGCCTTCGCTCTAGTCTTAAGTTGATAAATTAGGGACAGCTAGCACAGATAACCCTTGAGTAGCTTTGTGCAAAATTAAAAAACAAAACAAAAGCTAATCCTTTACTGGGCTAAATTCTTTATTACTGAGTAAACATTTGTGAATATAAACTATTAATAGACTTTCATGTTGACAAAGTAAGTTAAGGATCAGTTTACACTTATTTTGCAAAAACAGTAAGTCAGGATTGACACTAACATGAGTTAGTTACAACAACTGTTCCTTGTTGTAGCTATAACACAAAAATATTTATTATTTGTTAACTTCTTAATTATGTATTTTCAATGATTGAACAACACATGATGTATTTAAGTATTCACTATGTTAACATTTATTTTATGAAATGTTTAAATTACTTTTTAATTGCATGGTTCACTACATTGTATATTTTTCATTAAACTTTAAAAACAAAAATAGCAATATTCTAAGATCCTTGTCCATACATTTAGTAAGTAAATCTTGTATGAGAAATCAAGAACTTTGAGGTCTAATAATAACTGTTTGATTAAACCCAGATATGAACCTATTACAGAATTAAAATTATCTTAAAACAGTATTTAGTATTACAAACACTAACATGTAATTTACATATCCTCTAATCTCTAAAAGCAAAAAATATCTAAATCTTATAATTTATTGGTAAATATAGATTAAAAATTTATCATGTAAACCTAAAAGTAATTGCTTCAGGTTGCATAGAAAATAAACCAAGACTGATTAAGTCTATCCATACATACCAACATTTAAAACTTAAAAAATCAAATTAACAAGTACTGCAAGTAATTTCTTATTCCTTAGTCTACAGTCAACTATAGTAGGGTTGCTACATGTTACATATTTTACCTAACCATTCATTCCTTATTTTCACTAAAGTGTTGTTGTTTTTAGACTTAGTTTCAGGCTTGATGAAAATGCTTAGTATTATCACAAACTGATACAAGTATTTTTTATCATGAAATGGTTAAGGTTGCCATCATAAAATAGAGTACTGTTAATAATAGTACTTAAAAGGTTAGATGAAACTGCAGAATCAAAATCCACCTCTAAGCTTCATCCAAGCTTGAGTGTTTGGAGGCCCTAAAGTATTTTAAAATTTAAGGGTCTAGAGAAACTTCACTGATATCTGTGGCTATCACATACCACAATTTTGTTTTAGTTGATACCGATATCAACCATATTATTTAATTATCTTACTTAGAAAACCGAATGTCGTACACTAGATGAATATTTACTGATATATTACCAAGAACTTCTGAGTGAAAGTAAAAACTGTATAAGATGTATATACCACACCTTATCTGCTATATCTTGTATCAATGAGACCTTACATCCAATACCATATGTCTCAGAATGGCTGAGATATGATAGATACAGTAGTTCTAACCACATACTTATACAGTTTTAAATGGTGTCAAACTTTTGCTTTAGTTTGTGGAGTAAAGTCATCTAATCAAGAACTAACAAGCAGAAAGACTACTATATAAATTAAGCTTAGTAAACAATTTAATGAGAGAAATACTAGGTTAATAAATAAGTAACAATAAAGTTTAATAAATACATTTAGAACATCTTAAGAGAGAATTTTTAAGGCTATTGTCTCTGAAACTATTTTAAACAAAAGCCTTTACCTGTGTCTTTATGGACTAATAGTGTACTGTTGACTTCCTTGTAAACATTACAATGAGAAATTATTTTGATGGTAATACTTTTAAATCTAGATCGTTTTTTTTTAAATTTAACAAAAAATAAATGTGTATGTACTCAAAGTACTGTAAGGAAGGAAATGGAAATCTTCCATGCACACACACACACACACACACACATATACAGTTGTTATGCATCATGAAGAGCACAGTGTGACATGGATGCACAAATGTGCATTTACAGTTCTGCCATAAGTTCTAAGTTACACTACTTTTTACTTAAGCACTTGCTATATTACTTCAAAGTTATGAGTTAACTGACATATTATGTATTACATGCAACAGTTTAAAATTATTTTATGAAGTTATAAATATTTTACCATTTAAAAGGGTTATTTTTATAGCTTTTGCAATTGATGAAACAATTTTCATAGCACATTAAATATGAAGTTTGTTTTTTGAATTTCGCGGAAAGCTACTCAAGGACTATCTGCACTAGCCATCCCTAATTTTGCAGTGTAAGACAGCTAGTCATCATTACCCACTGCCAACTCTAGGATTACTCTTACCAACGAATAGTGGGATTGACCATAACATTATAACGTCCCCATGGCTGAAAAGGTGAGCATGTTTGGTGCGATGGGGATGCAAACCCTCGACTCTCAGATTATGAGTCGCAAGCTTTAACCCACCTGGCGATGCCGGCCCTAAATATGAAGTAACCAGTAACACTAAGAGTGCTGATTGTGCGCAATTTATATAAACAATAAGCAATTTGTTGTTAAGTGTTTAAACATGGAGTACTGTACTCCATGTACCTGTTCTTAGTTGTTTCTTGCAAACCTAAGACTTAACTGAAATTTAATCATGTTAATCACATGTTGGTAAAAGTAACTAATTAATAATTAGTGTACTCGTTTATTGAATATAACCATCAAAATCAATGCATTCTCTTTCTAACCATTACAAGTTGCCTTATGACTGTATTTCTAAACTGATATATTTAGTTCAGTTTTGATCTATACAAGTTAATATTTCTGTTGAATTCCACAGCCTTATAGCTTTACATTGCTACGAATTCTAAAAAATGATCACAGTTTCAATGAACATGAGAACAGTATGCTCTAGTAGCAATAGCAGATCTCAACTATTGTTCAGTTCAAAAATATTAATATTAAATAAGAAATAATAATGATCATCAGAATCATAATAAGACAATCACTACTAAAATAATAGATTTAACTGTGTTTATTTCTTAATTATTGGTACACTAACCACTTCTCCCCATGAAGTATGTGAAAAATAAAATGTAATGCTATGATTATTAAAAAAATTTATGCAAAGTACCAATATGCATATATTGTATGACTGAATAAATTTTTTTTATCTTTAATCGATATTTTTAATCACAAACTTTCAGATCATAACCACCAAAAATATAAACATTACTGTATTATGCCGACAGAACATTTCAGGCTTAGGCAAGCAGGATTAAAACAGACCTCTAACATACGAGACAAATGCTTTATTCACCATATTAAAGGGTTTCAACAATTAAAATCACCTTTTCTTTTCTCAGAATGATCCATAATGATATTAATCTCATTTTGTATATTCTGGCCTCTGGGTGAAACCTTAGTTTAATCACATACTAACAAGTGTTCTACCAACTGAAGTAAAAGGTCAAAGTGCAGTATCAGGTAATTATGTTAAATAACAATATTTGTTATAACTCAAAATAAATATTGTTATTTAATGCATTTTCAAATATATTTTATTGTGTGGTACATTATAATATTGCTTTGATAAGGTGAATTTGATAAAGCCTTGAACATTCTTACAAATTTGATGTGTATTTGTTAACAACTTACAGTCATTACTCATTAAATGCACCACGTTCACGTGATGGTTTACTGGATATATTTAATAAATTACTTTAGATAAAGTGACACTTCATCCAAAGCATCATTAAAGCAAAGTATTATTTTTGGTATTTTGAGACAGCAATAATATTATTTCTGTTTAAATATTTGAAAGATTACACTTATTTACATTTTGATGATTAACATATAGCCAGCACGATAGTTGGTAGAAATTAACAGGATTTATTACTGCTATAATCTACCTACAAATATATGTTCTCACAATTAAGCATTTGACAATGCCATTTCTGTTGGTTTTACTTCTTTTTGTTAGACTTTAGAACTGCTTGCCTTTGGGTGTGGTAGATGCAGTTGACGGAACGTAATGGAAAGCTTGATAAATATTCTAATTATGAGGGATGGTTCTGAGGTTTTTGTTTAACATTTACCTTTATCTCATAGATAGAATAAGATGTCCTTTCTTGTTCCCCCTCAATTTGAGCACTGTGAACATCTAAATGAAAGGATGGTAAATAAATATAAAAGAAAGCCAGTAACGAACTAAAAATATTAGACTTACATTAGCATTACGAGTTTGTGATAACTTTGGTTGTGCCCAGTAATTATTTTTCTATCTTCCAAGAGAACAAAAACTAGATCAATTGTTGTTAGTCCCAGTTAATGTCATTAATTGTTTCTCAGTTTTATATGATGCAGAAGTATAGTTAATTTAGTTGATCAAATAATCTACTCCAGTTGTTTAAAATATCTTGTTGGATTTTGTTTTTATATGTATCTCATGAACATACAAGATGAAAACTTTTAATTAAAAGTTTGGGTTTCCATATATCTGTACCTAAATTACTCAAACAATCATGATTTTAATAATTTGTCTTGCAAACACAGAACTGCTGCTTTATTTTCACCATATCTTATATATTTCCTTATCTTGTGGGCTGCGACTTGTGATTTTATGGCGAAAGTTTATTAGTGGATTTCTGTATCCAATTACATTTGAGCTGTTGAAATTGAAGCTAACTTTTCCCAATATAAAAGCTAGATGTTTGACATGCTTTAACTAAAGACAAAATACTCTTATTATTAAGATGTATACTTTTGTTCTTAACCTTCATTAAATGTTTAGGTTAGATGACAATTTCAAAACATGAAAGGATTTGCAAATAATTTATATTTAATCTTACCATCTAGTAAGAAACACGTTTGTCTTAAGACTGGGCTTTTTTTATACTATGTTAAGAGGGAAATGGCATTATTATAACCCAATTAAAGGTATCCTTCTTTCACACATTGACATTTAGTTTTCTTGGATCCCTTGTACACTGTCTCTCACTGGAAGATCGGTAAGTCTTCGTATTTACAATGCTAAAATCAGGGGTTCGATTCCCCTCAGTGGACATAGCAGATAACCCCATATGGCTTTGGTATAAGAAAACACTTTTATACTCAATATTTAGATCGCCATATCTATAATAGCACCACTTAACATCATGTGTGGTACTGCTGCAACCATGTTCTGTTGTTACATGAGTAGTTTTAAATTATTTGGTAAAAATAATTCGAAGTCCAGTACACATGATTCACTCTTAACATAAAGATCACTTTGTACGCTGCCTAGTATTTAATAATAATAATAATAATAAAAACTACTTAACTAAAAATATCTTTTTTGTATATGAAATACTTATAATGTTTATACTTATTAAATTAAAAAGTTAGTTGCATTAAAATTACGAAGAGGACATATAGTCAGTCAAATTGATAGAGTCCGTGTTGAGAGTTTTAGTTAACTGCAGATATGATGCATTTCCAAATGTTCTTGTGACTCTGAGTTTATCTGTCCCTGCAAGTTACAGTGGCTGGTTCTGATGCTCATTTGGTAAACTAAAGGTAATATGATCATATTTACAGTGAACCATGACTGAAGACCGTATCAAAGCCTTAACTGTCTTGTCAACCGAGAGAGAGGAAGCAAGACACTGCAGTTTTAAAAACCTTATAGAAAAGTGGGCCAGTGATAGTATAAGAAAATATAATATTACTTGAATTTTGTAAACATTTTCTTTTTCACTGTTATTATTGCATCTGCTTCCACATTATCTTTGAAAACTGTATAGGTCATAAAACTGAGTTTCAGATGTATCATGTATGATTATATTTTTTGTCTTTTATCTTGCTGTCTCTCATGCAAATATAATTTATATTCAGTGTAGCAGGGAGGCCCACCATTATTTCTTGCACTCGGGTCTCCTGCACTCTTTGATCGGTCCTGGTATCACAAGTGTGACTGGGAGTGAAATATTCCAACTCCATATATTTGGTCGAATTTAGATCCATTCTTCTAGTACATATAACTAATGAACTCATAGAAAGAAATAAGAATTCATTACAAAATTAAATACATTATAAAACATTCTGATGGCAAGTTAAAGTTAAATGCATTGGATTCAAAAATAAAATTGTAACCAGGAACAAAAGAAAGGAATTAAATAAAATAAGCTTAATATAAACCAAATAACAGTGATGCCTTTATATGTATAAAATTTAAATAGAATGAAACAAATGTATTAAAAATAATTGGATACAAAAGTGATTGTATGTCAAGCAAAAACTAAATTAAATTCACCTGAAAACAAAAAGGAAAGAATTCAGCTTGCACTTCAAAATAATCACATCTTATTAGGAAGAAAATTAAAGAAAATATTGAAGTAGATTATAAATCACACTTGTACACATTAAATTCATAGATCTGCTGTGGTTGCAACACTAAATACTTGGCATGTTTGTATCACTTGTCTTTATGTATATTCTAATTGTTATTCCAGCTAGGGGCAGAATATTCAAGTGTCCAGTACAGACTAGCACTGGTACACCTGCACTTCGACAGATGACCTGCTTTAAATTTAGACAGACTATTTTTGTGTGTTAGCAATACCTCCATAGTAAACCATAGTACATCACTTGAATATATGATGTATTGCTACCTCCCTAACACGTAAACAGTCTAGCTTTTGGAACCTGTTCTGGTTAAGACTAGATTTGTTGTTTTTTTTCATAGAACTGGCTGACAATTTTCACAGTAAATCAATCTAAATAATGAAATCATGAACCCAAATCAGAGAACAGTTATTTCTTAAATGTTGATATGAAGTCAGTTGTCGGCCTCTCCAAATACATTTATTTGGTTGCCATTTTTAGAAACTCATCTTTGTCTGCACTACAGACAATCAACGGTTCTTCCAATTAGCAACTTTGTTTTTATGTTGAGAGCTGACTGGTGCATTCACTTGAGACATTGGCCAAATTCAAATTTACCTAGTTTAAACTCAGTAATTCATGCTGAATACTGTTTTCACAATCAAATAAACTTTTCTGTCATATATTAGTACTAAGATACTTTACACTGAGTGTTTATCAGGCTTTTAACTAGCGATAACCCCTCCTCTCAAATAGGTAGTTGTCTATTAAGACAGTCACAGAAGAATGAAACCAATTTCAGTGCAACAACCATTTTTTTTTAGTTTAAAAAATTTCCATAATGTTGTCTTAAATGCAAAAAAAACAAAACAAAACTTTTTATCCAAGTTGTTTTTAAATAATTGAATAGAAGGTTCCATTTTACATTTGGTCAATTTCTTTTGGTACTTTATTTTGCTAGTTATATTTATTCTAGACTTAAATTTAAGAAAAAAGAGCAAAAACTGTCCAAGATTTATTGGTAACCCTAGAGCTCACTATCATCTTTGCTAGGCTATACGACATTATTTTGTCTTTTAGTGACAATTTGAAGTTACAGGTCTTGCCCATTGTGTTTAGTTTAAATATTACTTTCATTATCAAATTTGATATGCATAGTATTTTTATAATGATGGATCATGAACCTTGAAAATTTGGTTTCATAGCTTAATCCCACTATCAGTTATGCAGAGCCACAGCCAGAAATTCTGGTGCCCAGGATTAAAAATCCTTCCCTCTCCATCCAGTAGATGCACATTAACAAAGTTTGCTCTGTAAACTTTTAAACTACTCCCTTCTTATTTTCTATATCCATTAGTTAAAAAATACAGCAAACCCACATGAACTATTTATTTAGTTATTTAAATATGTAACAATCATAGAGCTTTCATTTAATTTTATATCCTACAGCAAAAACAACTTATCTTTACGTGTATAAGTATATATAGTGAGTTATGGACAGTAGCTAAGACATCTGCAATTACAACTAATTCCTAGTTATCCTAATAGAATACACAAGCTGCAGGTTATTGAAAATATTTCTTCCTATACTTCCAAAACCTGCACCCTATAAGTGCTTGATTTTACTCTAATAAATGAAAAATAACACACACACAAATTTAAAATATATTTATGTAAACTCTTCAAGATATTCATATTGGAGGTTAATATAAAATTGTAGCTAGCAGATTTTAATCAACTTTTTTTTTTACTATTCATTTTATAACTTAATGCTATATACAGTCTACTTTTGCATATGCAGGTGAAAATGTTAACAATCAACAAGACTATGGATAAGAGCAACAAATTTGAAATGTGGGTGTTCAGAAAGATGCTGAGTATCTTATATAGACCAACCAATGAAAACGTACTTTGTAGTTTCAAAGATAACAGAATGTTACCTAACTCATTAAAATAAAGCATCGATTATGTGGTTAGAGCAGACAATAACAGAGAACATTACTGGAGGGCAAAAACCAATGGAAACAGACTAGAAGGAACTGAATGAAAAACGTATGCAAATTGCTACAACTGGATTACACTGGAAGCATTAGAGGCACACAATGACAGCAAACCTTCTGTAAGAGGACACCAAATCCAGAAAAAATTAATTAGACACTAACAATAACCAATTTTATCGTGCATTTTGACTGCTAACAAACTGGCATCTTCTCAGAAGGGCTGTTTACCCATTTCATTTTTATCTTCAGTTTCTTAAATGTATTCACATGTTGACTATCAAACTGAATGTAATTCTTTTACATCAAAACTGTTCATTCAAGTTTAAATTAATAAAGAAAATCAGATATACAAGTTCTTATCTCAAGTTTTGATTGTTTGTTACAATTTAAAAATAATTCTCCAAAGTTTATTGAATCAAAATACAGATATTTGAAGTTCATAGTTTAACCTCATTTTACATAGCAAAGTTTGCAATAAATAATCTATTAGGTACAAAATGTTTTAAGGAATAAATATTACACCTCTTCTATCACTTAATTTTAGATAATCTGATACATACTGAATTTTAGTAGTTTACTCACAAGGATAAAAAATGTTTCTCTCAAAAACAAACTGAAAATGACATGTAACAAAGATATCTGAGCACAGTATCATTAAATTCAAATAGTCATTAAGCTAGTCTAGAAAATAAAAATTAAACGATGAATTAATGAATAAAGGCAAGAACATTTTATTTGAATGAATAATAATGAAAAGTTTACCACAATGTCTCCTCTATGGTGCAAAGTATTCACAATTTATGATGATGAAAAACCCACCTAAAATAAAAATGTATTACTAAAGACACCTGGTACAGGTATTAAAACTTTAAGGTACAGAACAATGTTTTGACCTTCATAGGTCATCTTCAGATTAACAAAAACACGTTTTTAACAAATAAAACCTTTATTTCAATTAAAGTTTTAATATCTATACCAGCCACCTTTAGAATAGATATTCAATTTAATCTAGGACAATTTTTTCTTCCATTAACTATTAATTATAAAAGTTTTACAAGAATAATGCTGTAATTCTATTATAATCAAATGAAAATACCAGAAAACACGTGATATCAGTGAAAGCTTATGCTGTAAAAATAGTTGAGGTTTTGAGAAATGCTATTTGATTAGTTTTTTCCTGTTCACAGGTGAACTCAATCTTGGGGTATACAGAATTAATGAGGTTGAAAAAACAAGAATAAAACATTTACATGTACAAACACAAAACAGTTGCATCTCTTTTCAGATATAATACCTTTCAATTACTCATCGTAGCTTTTGAAACTTTTCTAAGAGGATAGATGGAAATTCAGATAGCAATGGTTTTGTTGCATCATGTTATTGATGGATATACAGTAGGTTATATACAAAGTTTATTCACAACAGCTTTAAAATGTTGAACTCCAAAATGTTTGTGCAGTGCATCACTTTCATACCTTGTTCTTAATAGTTACAAGCTTAAATACTGAAGAGTAATTACATTCATGTATGAACATCAACAAACTTGAAAAAACCTTAACAGTTATTAACTATATTTAGACAACTACGTGGAGCTTAATCAAAACAGTTATTTAGTACGAAGAGGCTTGATGCTTTTTTAAAAAGACAAAATGATACAACAACCTATAAAGAAAAAAAAGCATTACATTAACTAAATGAAAAAAAACAATGCCCACTTGTCAAAATATATTTGTCCAGAACTTTTAAATAATATTTTATAATGAAGTAAGCAATATTAGTGATCTTAGGATTCAAAATATCAACAAACTTAAGTTTTTTGTTAGTATTCTTAAAAGTAAATGTTTAAATCTAATTAACTATGTATAGTTAACAGACAGATTTATATTCAGGTATTTCATTCCTTCAGAACAAATCCTCTTTTACCTTAATCAAAATATTTTGATAATTTAAGGCGGGGAATAATATTCATTGACTGCAGCTCTTGAAATAATAACTTACATGCATAAGGTATTTGAATTGAAGCAATCTGACAAGATGACTGACAATAGTGACACCAGCCTGAGTAGCCTAACAGGCCACATTGATTACACACATCAACTTGGAAAGCATCACTAGATAGCATTAGTCGCTCCAATAACAACATACTTGCTCCATGTCCAATCAAACAGTCTCGCTCCATTTCACCTAATCGTAATCCTCCCTCTCGTGACCTTCCTTCTGTTGGCTGTCTGGTTAAAACAGCACGAGGGCCTCGAGCTCGAGCATGAATTTTATCCATCACCATGTGCTTCAGCTTCTGGTAGTATATTGGACCAAAATAAATGTATCCTCTGAGGTGTTCCCCAGTGATTCCAGACGTCAATGTATCTTTACCAAGATAGTTGAATCCATGTTTTATCAACTCTTTACTGATCTCATGTATACTGCTTCCACCAAATGCTGTTCCGTAATGAAATTGTCCTTCTAGCACCCCAGCTTTACCACCAACAAGCTCTAATAACTTACCAACTGTCATACGAGATGGATATCCATGAGGATTCATTATCAAATCAGGACAAATTCCCTGATCATTGAAAGGCATGTCTTCTTGCTGGGCAATAAGACCTACAACTCCTTTCTGTCCATGTCTACTGCTAAACTTGTCTCCTATTTCTGGTCGACGAGTCTGTCTCATCAAAAGTTTAATGAGAAATGCCTCCTCATTATTTGATGAAATCATTACCTTTTCCACATAAGAAGGCTCTAATCCCTTATGTACAATTGGGACTTCCCTGTACTCCACTTGCTGTGGTTGTCCTGGTGTAGTTTGAATTGGATTCATAGTAACTGCTGGCATAGATTTGTTGACTACAACTTGTCTGCTTTCCACTCTCTCACCAGGAGCAGCAATTCCATCAGCATCTAAAACCTCATGTTTCCATATTGGTTTACGAGTGGTTGCATCTATCATCGGACCCAGAACTCTGTCAAATGTTTGGTTGATGTATCGTTTCAGTGTGCATTTTTGGCTACGGTAAACTAGACATCGTCCAAATCCTCGGTCAAGGGAAGCCTTGTTCATGACAATGGCATCTTCAATATCATAACCACTATAGCTCATTACAGCTACTGTGGCATTTTGTCCTGCTGGCAGCTGCTCAAAATTGATCAACTCGATAGTTCGAGATTTTACCATTGGACGATGAGGATACGCAAGAAGGTACATGAGAGTATCAATTCGGTTCCTCTGGTTGAGAGCAATTGTCCCCATAGCTTGTTTACCCATAGCACACTGATAAGTGTTACGTGGTGACTGGTTATGATGAGGATATGGTATTAAGCCAGCACACACACCTAATAAAGTAAACGGTTCAATTTCAAGGTGTGTTGTTTCTTCACTAATGCTTGTTTGATATAAAGCAACAATACTGTCATTTTCCTCATTGACATCTAGGTATTCAATCAAGCCATCATGGATGAAATCTTCAAACTGGCGAACACCACAACACAACTCTTCTAAATGTGCTTGAGTGACCACTGGAAGACCTTCTTTGACAATTATATATGGACGACACAATCGGCCACCATCTGAGGCAATGTAAACACAACGATGGGTATGGTTTGAGAAGATAGAAACAAACTCATTGATGTAACCAGCTCTACGCAAGAGACGGAAAGTATGCACTAATCTTTGGTAGTCTTTTATGACTCCTAGAATACCCCCATTTAAAAAAACCATGTAAATGTTTGGATTTGAAAGCTCTTCTCCACTTAGAAGGTGCACATCTTCTACCCCTAAGTTAAAAGCAAGTTTAATCAATGGTTCTTCCTCCATGTCAGTAGTAATGTGCGTCATCAATGCCAAATTTTTCACCAAACCACAGGATTCACCTTCTGGTGTATCTGAAGGGCATAACATACCCCACTGAGAAGGCTGCAGAGACCTTGGTCCTGAGACTTTTCTTGTTTTTTCAAACTGACTATTAATTCTTGTCATCATTCCCAGTGCAGAGATGTAAGACAATCTTGAAAGAACTTGTGTAACCCCAACACGTTCCATCTTGAATCGCTTCACTGTCCAGTTCCCAGTTGAAATAGCAGTGATTAAGCCATTTGTTATCTGGTCTTGACGCATGTGCTTAAGGATATCAAATTGGGCTGCTTTAATTTTAGGAATGTTCTTGTCTGCAATCATCTTCAGCTCAGAATTAAATCGCTTAAACAAGTCTTCAAACAACAGTGACAACAAGGATCCTGCCAGTTCAACTCTCTTGTTTCCATAATAGTCTCTATCATCAATTAGCTTGGGATTTGTCTGGGCTTCAATGATTCTTCTAACCATAAGAGCCATATACATGGCCTTTACCTTGAAAGTAAACTGTTCTGTAGGTACGTGGGCGACAATAGTTGTTATTAATAAATCACGAGCTTCTTCAATGGGTGTTTTTTTAGGTCCACCTCCCCAAATTCGACGTTGTTTGATTTTATTTCCCATCCATCTTAAAGCTTGAGTCTGTGTATACACTTGAGCTCGATGACATTCTTCAAGAGAAGGAGCAAATACTGACAAGGTGTGGTCATCAGTTCCAATCATCTGCACAATTTCTTGATCACTTTCGACACCCATAGCTTTAAACACAATAGCAATAGGTATGTCTTCAGAAAAACTGTTGTGTTTCAAATAATAATGGTCATGCTTAACGATTATGTTGGTACGTGTTTTTCGTTCATGAGTAGAGCTAGTCACTTGACATGCAATTCCACCTTTACTGTCTTCTTCAACAATCATTCGATTTTTTGACAACTGTTCTTGGCAAAGTATCACCTTTTCTATGCCATTGACAATGAAATAGCCACCAGGATCATGTGGACATTCATTTAGTTTAGCAAGTTCTGCTGGAGATTTCCTTGTAAGTACACATTTGGAACTGCGTAACATAATTGGCATTCTACCAATTGGAACATTATTTCTGACAACTCTCTGCTGCCCTCTAGTATATTCTATGTCAACTGTTATGGGAGCAGAATATGTCATGTCACGAAGACGACACTCATGAGGACATGTTGGTTTTGTAACATTAAATCCTTCTTCTACATCAGGATTTCCTATGTGAATGTTTAAGTATTTCATATAAAACAAAGGATCAGCATCACTAGTAATCTTGCTATTTGCCATTAAAATCTTTTTAATGTCAACTGTAATGAAATAATTAAATGAATCAACATGTTGGTTTACCAAACCTTTCACCTGAAGAAAAGCAGGAAGAAGTTTCCATTTATCCTCCAGTTCTTTAATAGGTTTTGTCACTGTTGGATCTTTCACTACATTCCACATAATTAGAAATGATTAGTCACTTGAGTTATATTCTGCAAGAGTATTACAGTGAAGAAATTGTGAAACCCATACAGTTAATTTTTACGTTATATGAAATCCTATACATGTTGAGTGATAAAAATACTAGCAGATATATAACATAAGAAAAACAGCATCCATATTCGTACCGTATCAATGGCGAATAAATCATTAAATAATTTTTTGTTTTGACTTGGTTAAGCCTAGAGGAACCAACTGACCTTGTAGTGGAATTTAGTTTTCACATTCCAATTTTAATTCATGTCATCTGAAAAAACAAAAAAATCATTATTGTGTGTATTAATATTCTTAAGTTTTAATTTCACTGTATTTTAAAACTAAAAAGCATAGTAAAGAACAATTAGATAAAGTTATTTCTAAAGCCCTTCAGTAATCTCAGAAACACCCGAGTCTAAGACTATTGTATAATCTTAACATTTTATTGAATGGATGGTTGTTCGAAATAAATTGATGGTACTTCAAAGAAAAACATTTGAAACAATTAAAAACAAAATAATACTTGATTTTATAAAGATCATCCAATATGAAAACCTCTTAGAAGTCTGAGTAAAGATATAACCAACCCATAACAAATTAAAACAAGCTTCCATGAAACATAGGATTAAAATATATTTTAACTATCAAACTTCACATGGTAGGAAGGTCAAAATGTTGTTCTCTCCTTATCAATAAAAATGTTAATATCCATACCAGATGTTCTGAAATACATTTTTATTTCAAGTGGGTTTCTTGTCATCAAGAAAGGGATATCATGATTAAAAACAAACTATTTTTTGTCCCAAAAAATCACAAATATTACTTGCATAAAATCTCTTAAATACATTTCAAATGTTTGTTTTCAGCAAGACTTTATATTTTATGCTCTTTTCTATAACTAATTATCAAGAGTTTGTCACTTAACCAAACTTGTAACTATCATAAAAAAAATTAGAAAATATAAATTATGCCTTTTCTGTACTAAAATGACTAATATTATACTATAAAAAATAAATGTTTAGTCTAAGTAGCTTAAGTCTCAAAATGCTATATATTTACTTTTTTTTATTATTATTATTATATTGATCTTCCAGTCATGTCTACCTAACATTACATAATTTATTTTTCTTAAAATATAGAACAATAAATTAAAAAGTAAAGCAAACAATTATCTCTTCTCAGTTTGTACTTGGTTGTTGTTGGACACAGGTTGCTAAGCCTTTCAAAATTTTTAATGTGGAGAATATCAAGCAGTTTTTGTTGTTTTTTTATGTTTTATGTATATATTGTTGAATAATCAAAAATCATAAACTACACTGATAACATACAATTTCACGATAATTTGGCAAGCTTAGTGATTAAAATATATTTACATTTTACAAAATGTCACTTCGGACAGACTAAAGACATAAACCATCCCTTGAGAACTTCAATCAAAGGGATGGGGTAGACTTTTCACAGATTAAAATGGCCAAGAAAATCAGTCTGAGGATGTTATAAGCTGTTGATTGGTTATTCAAATTTCACATACTGTAGTAAAAGTGTATAATGGACTGTTCCAAAATATAGAAAGAGGCCACCATGTTTGTTTCAGTATATAAGCCTAATCTCAACAAAATAAAAGAATACAGACTTTTAATTTATATTCTAGCTTGATAATATTAGTGATTTGAGTTCCTAATTTGTATGAAAGTATAGACTTGGTATTTTGACATCACAAACATCTAAGTTTAAAGTGCTGCATTCAACATATGTGGATCACTAAAATCAATATTCATAAAGTTATTTTAATATTTACTTTTAAATTAAGAAATTAATTAATATATAATATCAAAGTTGAATTATAATCTACAATTTGATTCCAAACTTACTGACATAAATTTATAAAATTGTAGTTCAATAAAATTTTGAATACAAGTCAACAAACCTGTTAACAATCATAAAAGGGTTAAACAAGAAAAGCTGGCAAAGCATTATAAACTAAAAATGGCTGGTATGGGTAGCACTAGTGGAGAGAACAACGTTTAGACCTTCTTCGGTCATCGTTAGGTTCACAAAGAAAGAAAGGGTTACTGACCACATGTTTGAAGGCAGCTGTGCAATTGATTGTCGGAATGTAGATGTTGGATATATTTATTAATATAGGTACAAAGGTGTTCCTTTGTATTGGTTTATTTTGAGTGAGTTGTTGTATAAGTAAGGCTTTTTAATTTTGCATTTGTATAGTATTTGGGTGTTTTCTATGGTTATGTTATGTTTATTTGATTTTCAGTTTCGAAAACGTGTGAAGGTGACTGTTCTTTGAATCTGGATTCCATTTTTCTACTTGTTTCTCCAATATAGAAGTCGTGGCAGTTATCACATTGTATTTTATAAATAATGTTGGTGTGGTGTTTGTCAATGTAGTTTTTACATGATATAAACCTTAGTTTTGTGCCTGGTTATACCTATATTAATAAATATATCCAACATCTAAGCCCTCTACATTCTTACACTGAATTACACAACTGCCTTCAAACATGTGGTCAGCTACTGGTCAGTAACCCTTTCCTTGTGAACCTGACGATTACCAAAGGTAGAAACGTTGTTCGCTCCTCTAGTGCTTTTTCTACCCATACCAGCTGTTTTTAAATATATAACTTTCTCTACAAGTGGGTTTTCTTATCATCACAGACCACTGACAAAGCAGTATAAACTAATAGCCTAACATTTATATTAATCATAGACAAATTAGACAGTATTGCTAACCACATTGCTCAGGCCAAATACTGTGCGCCTAACCAGCCGGCCCGCATGCTACTTGTCTTAGGAAACAGTCAAAAAAGTTGGAGTTGCTTTCTTGTTTTCACATTTCCTTATACTTAGCATTGGTTTGCCACACAGATCACGTCAACTGCATAACCAGCATGGCACTCGCAAATGAGAAAATCTTGTTAATTACAGTGATGTGTTCAGAACCTTGCAATATAAATGACTGACATGTATCAAGAGTACACTGATACAAAACAGTGGGAATATGCAAATATTATTCAAAATTGTGTACTATCAATTTATTTTAATAGTGCCTCATGTTTTATTAGCAAACTACAACACTGACCAACAATTTTCTAGCATTAACTAAAATTTCTGCCTGTTTCTTTAATTGAGGTACCTCAAGTGTCATTTACAAAAATGTTACAAAATATTTGATACAAATTTTATAAGCTAAGCTCATATGTAACAAATAGATATTAATTTAGCAATCAAACTATGGAACATATACTTTATCACCTAGAAAATTCTCTACAATGTACCATGTAGCAATATCACAAACTGTAAAAATGTATAGTGTCCCCATGATAAGCAACTACACAAAAATATTTCAAAACACTTTACACATTTTAACATAAAAAGAGACATTAACTTAATCATTCTTTGATGATAATGAGAATTTCCAAACTATTACACATTATTTTTCATTTGTACTACAAGTTTATAACAACATACAAGGCAACAGAAGACCAATTATCCTGAGAAAACCACACATATCCTTTCATATCCACACAATTATTGAAGAAAAGACTTAACAAAAGTTCAAACTGTCAACATATATTATTTAATAAATTATAAAAAATGTTAATCACTAAAAAACAGGGAAGATGTCTTTTTTCGTTTTTTGCCTAAACTTTTAAAAGCTTATATTTACTATTTTGGATCTCACCCTTAACCTTCCAAAACTCCCACACATATCCTAAAAAGGTAGTTTAGTTCGTCTCCTAAAAAGTTTTTCCTTGACAAAGTTTTACACATTGTGATCACTTCCTTATTCCTGAACATTCTATAATTTGATCCAAGCATTCTATTTACTTGTTACACTATTAACAAATAATCAGTAAAAGGTTTCAGCCAAACTCCTTTCTCTCATCATAATACTAACAATCTTTTCCACACTAAAAAAAAAGGAAACAGCTTTTAATTACTCACATTTTCCCAAACAGAATGAAGATCATTTAATGAAACCTTTTATTTCTTACTTTCAAGTCAATTATTTATCAATATTCCAATTATTCTCAGAGATACTGTAAAAATAGAACTTAATAATCCACTTATTGAGAAAAACGTTATTGTAAAAACCTTCTGCAAGTTTAAACATATCAACAGGAAAGTAATAATCTAGACAAATAAAAGCCTTATTAAAAATTGATAACTCATTGGTGAAACAAGAGAACTACTACTTCCTAAAGTAATGATAATAATTTTCGAATTACAACTTCCAAGGTTTTCTTAAGCAATCCTTACAATGAATTCCCATACAAAAATTTATTTAACAAGTTAGACTAACTTACCTCTAATTTCACATCTTTTTCACACTCAATTTTTGAATGTATTTATTGCACTTGCTACATTCCAATCAGATATTTCTCATATTTAAAGATTAGATTTTATAGAATGGACAGCAACTGCCTGTTGTGGAGACAGAAGTGTAGAGGATGACGTTTTGAAAGTCAACCTGAAGACGAAATGCTGAAGACTTCAAAACATCATCCTCTACATTTGTCTCCACAACAGGCAGTTATCATCCATTCTACAAAGTTTCATCACGAATACTCTGCCTAAACAATCTATCAAAGATTAGATTTTAGTTTTCACAAAACCAACTCATCACTTGACCTCTTTAAAAACCTTTTAAGATTCATTATCAAAAAGTTTTATGCATTTCCAAAACAAGTTTTCTTCACAAATATCATTTAAAACCACTACCTTAAACTTATTAAACAGTAATCACTTTATGTAGATTTAAAGTTAGCAAAAAATATTATTAAACTAAAGCATACAATTTAACATTTCAGCAGTGTACTTCACTGCAGTAATAAGTCACCCTTCTCCGGAAGTTCCAACTTTAACACTTATCACACACTGAACAACTGTGTTCACTTTTTAGTATTTTCACCTGTTTGACCATAGAAATGTACAAAAAATATAATTTTCTCAACAAATTTAATACACTTAGTAAAAATAAATTAATACAAGTCCTCTGTTTTAAGTTAGTTTATTTAATCAAACTAGTTTAATTGTTAGTTTCTAAGGCTTAGCCTTTCTAATATCAGATGTAGAATAAACAAGGATTGTGTCCCTAAGTTTCAAAATATAAATATAAATTATAATTTTAACCTATTCATTGTCACAAGTATAAACAAGGTTAATACATCATAATTCTTGAACATACCAAGTTAAAAACAGTTACCAAACACAAATTCCACATCACATATAATTAATTCAATATTACATGCTATTTGCTGATACCATAACCAGTGAAAAGTAGTACACCAAAAAAAGTATACAATACGCATAACAAAATTTATAAAAGCCTAACAGTAACTTAAACTAAGTGGTATTATGTATTAAAACTGACAGTAAATACATACAAATTTGCCATCTACAATGTATATTGCATCAGTGCAGTTGAATAGAGAATAACAATTATATCTTCAGAAAGATCTTGACAAGCTCCAAAATCTACAATTTCTAATCTGAAAAAAGCTTAAGTTTTGTCTTTTTCACAATATAAGATACTATTAAATTTAAAATTTTGTAAATATGTTTTCAGAATTAAAAATTCCTAGCTTATGAAAACGAACATTTAACACAATGTGTGGAGGTTTAAACTTTAACTTAGTTTGAGCAAAAGTTCGTACGTAGCAAGGCGACGTATTTGTTGCCTTTTATTTGGTGGGTAGTGATGACTAGCTGCCTTCCCTCTAGTCTTACACTGCTAAATTAGGGACGGCTAGCACATATAGTCCTTGAGTAGCTTTGTGCGAAATTCAAAACACAAACATTTTGGAGTTTGTTTGCTGTTGTTTTTTTTGTTTTGTTTACACAATTTAACATATTGGTCAAGTTATAAAACCTGGTTAAAATTCAGACTACTGACTTTAAGCCTACTGTACGTAAAATAATAGTAACACTAGTAATAATACGTTAATACTGACAGCAATAAATAGCCCCACCTTCGTTAATCTCTACTAATATTAATAAAACTTTATTAACAGCACAGCTGATAAGTTTATCAGCTCTTCCAAATACACAATGCTTCCTTCCTTTGTGTTTCTGCTAAACATTACTACTACAATATCATTAGTTTATTACTATTGCAAATAGTAATACTATAATTATTATTAGTACATACCATACCTAACAGCAGTTTTGAACAAAAAACTTTTTCTATCTTTCTAATTATTTATCGAAAACTTCATAACAAATGCAGAGAAATACAAATTAAATAACGTAATAATAACACTTAAACAACAACAAAATAAAGACACACATGTTCTCACACTCAGATATTCATCAGCCACAAAACTTTAGATTGAGGTTCACACGACAAACGAAACTTAGTAATACTAAATGCTAAATCACTTCCAGTGCTCAGTGATTTTGTTTATTCAGGATACGCACTCTACAAACTATGTAGTAATTTAGTTAATTTCATATATGTTATGGCGCAAAGCACCTTGGCTATTTGCGCCATAAAATACCAAACCAATCAACTTGAATGTTATATATATATAATCTGCCAATAAACAATCCAAATTGCTATTAAAAATTTGAATGTCCACTTACTTCATAATTTGTATTTAAGAAAAAGAAAGCCCTGACAATACTTAATTCGAATCAAAAGAAGGTTAATAAGTGCACAAAAACACATTGTAAATTGTGAAAGAACACAATTATATTAGTTAGTTATCTTTGTTTGTTTTGGAATTTCGCACAAAGCTACTCGCGGGCTATCTGTGCTAGCAGTCCCTAATTTTGCAGTATAAGACTAGAGGGAAGTCAGCTAGTCATCACCACCCTCCGCCAACTCTTGTACCAACAAATAGTGGGATTGAGCGTAACATTATAACGCCCTGGCATGGTACGGAACGGCGAGCATGTTTGGCGCGACGCGGGCGCGAACCCACAACTCTCAGATTACGAGTCGCACGCCTTACGCGCTTGGCCATACTGTGATTACAAATTGTTTGAGATGATTTGAGTAACGCATTCCTTTGGGATCAGTCTCACATGCCTTCAGTTCATTCTCAGTAAGATCCAGAGTTTTATCACTGAAGTTTAGTGACATCGAATCAACTTACGCTTTGGTGAGAAGATTCTTTTCTTTTAGGATTTATAGCAGTTTTGCGACACATTCAGTTTTTCTTTTCACTTTTTGCTTGCATACTCTCAAATTGTTTTGTATTTTTGTTTTAGCTTGTCCTTAGCTGCTTCGAGCTGATATTCTACTGGGACAGTTGAACAGTATGAATGCTTGACACTTGATGTCTTTTCTTCTTATTGGCAGGTACTAGGCATGTTTCCCTGATTTTAGGAGCTCATTTTCTTGAAGGTGGCCTGCTTTGTGATTGTACAACTTGCTTATGTCGAGAATGGCATGAAAAGATTGGAGGCACTGCCAGAGGTTTCAGTTCATACTTCAAGATGCTATCTTCCTTCATGTCTCCTGGAAATAAATGAAATTTATTTTTGTAAGTTTTGTGATTGCAGCAGGTTTTCACAAAGAACGCTAATGATAGTTTGTTATCTCCTTTTTTTTAAACATACCCGATATTAAAGATATATGTCCTATAAACAGTAACAAACATAGACAATCATTATGATGTATTTTCCATATGTTATAGCCCCCAGCTAGTACAGCGGTATGTCTCCGGATTTATAACGCTAAAATCAAGGGTTCGATTCCCCTCGGTGGGCTGAGCAGATAGCCTGCTGTGGCTTTGCTATAAGAAAAACACAAACACCATATGTTATAAAGTCATTGGTAAATTTTCAAAAATAAAAATATGAATTTTCTTTTCAAAAGTATCAATAAGTATTGACAGTATTATCCAAGTGGTTTTATACATCTCATATAATCATTTACCAGAAAGTATTCATTGCATACCCTGTGGCGCCAAAAATCCTTCACGACTTATATTTTTCAATCATTGTTGATGAAGTACATCATCAGAAGAGAACCTAAAAATGATATTGTACTGTAACTAATTTTGAGGATACACTTTCTGACATCTTTCCGCTACATCTATCTAAAAATCTTCTTTTCAGTTTTTAAAATAAGAAATGAAAAAACAACAACATTGGGACCAAACACATGTTTAGTCTGCACCTAATTTTCACCAGCGGACTTTGCCATTTATGATTTGGCTGCTTGATCGATTATTCGTACCTAAATCCTGGTATATTTAATACCTCAGTCTAAATCAGTACCATGTATAACTCAAATTCTGTTGTCCAATATCTTAACTAGGCCTACAGTGTTTAGCCTAGTAGAAATTAGTACATTACAATACAGTTTGGCCTTTGACAGACGCAAAGCAGACGATAGTTTGCGACTACTCGAGCTTCAAATCTTTCATTTTGAAAGAAAAGTTCATAAATGTGAATACTTGCTTATGGAAGGAGATTCCTGAGGCCTTTTTACGCTTATTTGTGCAATAATCTCTCGGGCATTGTTTGAGAACTTGGCAGTTATCCGTTAGTGATATACAGATGTCCTTTTTAACAATGGCGGTAACTTTCCCATGTCGTCACACGGTCACGTTACCAGAGCTCTCTTTCTATTTATAACTCAATGATACCAAATAAATAAAGTGCCTACGTTTGGTAGTGATTTAGCATCTAGAACGTGTTCGGAAGTCTCTTATATACAGGTTGTGTCTCATTTTTAGTGTCTGACCATCGGGCGTTTCTTGCCACCTTCCGGGATCTTGTCCCCGTATTTTGGGTCCCCGATGTGTGGAGGCTCAACGTCTCCCTCCTTGCCGAGGATGGGGTGGGAGACGCTTTGCTTGCCCTTGTTTGGGGACTCTGTTCTGTCGAGTCTGTCACTGGGTCATGGTGGGCGGGGCTCAAGGAGGCCTGTGCCTGTTTGCTGAGGCAAGCAGGCATGCAGATTTCGAGGGTTTGCCGCCAGACTCTGCGGGGCAAGCAGAACATCTTGGCTGCCTTGCTTCGTGGCAGACCGTCGAATCGCTGGGTCCTTTCGAACATTGAGACGCTGCATTAGGATATAGATTTGGATTATTTCAGGCTGTTCCGAGCGGCGAGCGTCTCTAGTCTGATCGACTCACTTGATCCCAGTGCTGCCACCAGGGTTACACTGTGCAAGGCACGGGAGAAGGCTAAGACCCCTCACGTCTCCAGTCTGGTGTTGGAGAACGGTCGCATTTCGTCTGACATCTCCGACATTCTGGATGCGTGCCACGACTATTATCGCCGTTTATTTTCAGCCTCACCTGTGAACGAGGGGTTGTGGCATGACATTACACAGTTTTTGCCCTCCCTCGATCCCTCTTTTCACGACCACCTGGTGAAACCTGTTTCCTTGGGTGAGTGTTGGTCGGCCATTCGGTCTATGCCGCTTGGTAAGTGTCCTGGCCGGATGGACTGCCGGTGGAATTTTACAGCTATATATGGCATGTCGTCGGACCCTCCTTCGTCCGCCTATTTAACGACTGTCTAGCTGCGGGGTCTCTGCCACCGGGAACCCTGGATAGGCTCATTATGCTTCTCTGTAAGGATCCCAGCCACTCTGATGATCTTTCCTCGTGGCGGCCCATTTCTCTCTTGAACATGGATGCAAAGATCATTTCTAAGGTCCTGTGTGCCCATTTGGGTGCGGTAATGCCTTCCTTGGTCCACTGCACTCAGACATGTTGTGTGTGGGGTAGGAGCATCCAACAAAATCTGGTGCTTTTCAGGGACCTGTTTCATTACATCACGGATCTGGATATCTGTGCGGTCTTTGTGTCCCGCGATCAGAGCAAAGCTTTCGATCGGGTTCACCATGGCTTTCTGTGGTTTGTTCTGGAGAGGTGTAGCCTCCCTCCAGTTTTTGTTCACTACGTGAAAGCCTTGTACACATCTGCTTCGAGCAGGTTCTTGGTTAACGGGTACCTGACGTCCTCCTTTCCCATCTTGCAGGGGGGTTCGTCAGGGCTGCCCGTTGTCCCCAACGCTTTATGTGTTGGTTATCGAGGGCCTGCTCTCTTATCTGTTCCACTCAGTCTCGGTGCGTGGTCTCCAGCTGCCAGGGGGTTCGTGCGATGTGAACCTGTTCCAAGAGAACTTAACATCCTTAGGTTCGGCGCTGGCCATCGTCCATAGCTACTCTCGGGAATGTCCCCAAGTCTCTTGCGAGGGGCTTTGGCAAATGGGCCTCGTCTTCCGACTCCCCGTTTGGTCTGGATTGTACCCCCTCCCCGATCACCTGCTTTGGGGTTCATTTTCTCGCGGGCCCTGGGGCTCCTTGGGAGGGGATGGTTCAGCGTGTTGGTTCAGCTGTGCATGATTACCGTTACTTCCCTGCCAACATGTTTGACAGGGCAGAGGTTGCACGGAGAAGGATTCTCCCCTTGGTCTGGTACCTGGGAACCGTCCTTTCTCTGGATGACTGCACAGATAGCCCATTGTGTAGCTTTGTGCTTAATACAAAACAACTTATAAATGTTTAATAATAACTGTTGTATATATTACTGTTTTTTTTCTTTGTATATATATCTCATGTTTTTACTTTTCTTTTTGTTTCTCTTTACTGTCATGTTTTTGTACCGACTATTGTTGTAAATAAATTTCAAATTTGGTTGTTTCGATTTCAAAGTTTTTCGGTTGATGAATATCTGAATGTGAGAACATGTGTATGTCTTTTAAGTATTTTACTACGTTAATTAGTTTATATTTCTCTGCATTTATGTAGAAAACGGCTGAAGAAGATAGAAACGTTGTTCGCTCCTCTACATAGTACTTTCTCTAACCATACCAGCCTTTTTTTACATATATAATTATTTCTACAGTTATCTGCTGTATGGTATGTACTAATATTAATTGTTATATTAATACTATTTCCAATTGTAATAAATGTTTTTTGGAATTTTTTTGTTTTGGAATTTCGCACAAAGCTACTCGAGGGCTATCTGTGCTAGCCGTCCCTAATTTAGCAGTGTAAGACTAGAGGGAAGGCAGCTAGTTATCACCACCCACCGCCAACTCTTGGGCTACTCTTTTAACAACGAATAGTGGGATTGACCGTCACATTATAACGCCCCCACGGCTGGGAGGGCGAGGATGTTTGGCACGACTCGGGCGCGAACCCGCGACCCTCAGATTATGAAGCGCACGCCTTAACGCGCTAGGCCATGCCAGTTCCCTAATTGTAATAAACTAATAATACTTTAGTAGTAATACTTAGCAGAAACACAAACGCAGATTGATCTTTTTGTACTTGGGGAAAGTTGATACACTCACCAGCTATGCTACTAATAAAGTTTTACTAATATTAGTAGAGATGTAATAAAAGTAGGCTATTTATTATTGCTCTCAGTATTAACATATTATTGCTACTAGTAGTAGTACTACTATTTTACTTATAGTAGGCCTAATGTCAGTAGTGTGAATTTTAATTAGTTTTTAACAACTTGCCCAGAATGTTAAATTGTTATAAAGAATAACAAAAACAAACTTTAAAATAAAAGTCAATAAATAAGTAACCTTGTAACTTCTGATAAGTGTCAGTGTTGGAGTTTCTGAGAAGGATGACTTATTACTGCAGTGAAGTACGCTGCTGAAATGTTAAATTGTATGTTTTTGTTTGATAATATTTTTTTACTACTGTTAAATCTACATAAAGTGGTTATAAGTAATATTATTAAAGAAAATTGTTACTTTGGAAATGCATAGAATGCTTTGATAGTGAATCTTAAAAAGGCTTTTAAAGAGATTAAGTGATAAATTGATTGTTTTTCTCAGAAACTAAATCTAATCTTTAGACATGAGAAATATCTGATTGGAATGTTGCAAGTGTAATAAATATTTTCAAAAACATTGTTTAAGAAAGACTAACTTATCTCTAATTTCTTGTCTAACTTGGAATTCATTGTAAGGATTACTTTTAAGAAAACCTTGGAAGCTGGAATTTGATAAATTATCAGCATTACTTTAGTAAGTAGTAATTCTCTTGTTTTATTGATGTGCTACCATTTTTTGATAAAGCTTTTCTTTGTGTGGATTGTTCATTTCCCATTGATATGCGTATTTAGACATGCAGAAGGTTTACAGTAAGGTTTCTCTCATGTGGATAATTAAGTTCTATTTTTACAGTATATGGGAGAAAATTCAAAATGTTGATAAATAATTGACTTGAAGGTAAGAAGTGAAGGGTTTTATTAAATGTTTCTCAATTAAAGAGCTTGCAATTAATGCTAGAAAATTGTTAAGTATTGCAGTTTTGCTAATAGAACATAAGGCACTATAAAAAACACTGATAGCACAGTTTGGAAGAATATTAACAGATTCTCACTGTCAAGTATCAGTATACTCACAATACATGTAGGTAAGTCATTTATATTGGAAGATTCTGAATACACAATATTTTTTTGTTTGAGCAGTGTGGTTAGTAATACTGTGTCTAGTTTATCCGTGATTAACATAAACATTAGGCAATTAGTTTGTGATGCTTTTCCAGCTTTTCTTGTCTAACCTTTTTGTGATTGTTAACAGGTTTGTTGGCTTGTATTCAATTTTATTGAACCACAATTTTATGAATTTATGTTGATGAGTTTTATATATTAATTAATTTCTTAATTTAGAAGTAAATATTAAAATAACTTCTATGAATATTGATTTTAATGAACCACATGGTATGTTGAATGCAGCACTGTTTAAAATTAGATGTTTGTGATGTGAAAATACTGGGCCTATTCTTTCATACCAATTATGAACTCAAATCACTGATATTGGCAAGCCAGAATATGTAATAAGAGCCTTGTATCTTTTTATTTTACTGAGATATAGTTTGCATACTGAATCAAACATAATTGGCCCCATTCAACTCTTACTACAGTAAATAACACTTGAATAACCAGTCAACAGCTTAAAATGTCTCCAGAATGATTTTTCTCAGCCATTTTAATATCTGAAAAGTCTACTACCACATTCTTTCAATCCAAATTTTCAAAAGGGTGGGTTATGCTTGATGTTAAATATTCTTTAAAACTTCAATACATATAAGTTACTGAGCATAACAAATTAGTGAAATTCTATATTATCAGTGTAGTTATGATTATTTAGCTATTCAACAAGGTATATAAAACAAGAAAACAACATTGTTTTACATCCTCTACAAGGGAAATTGTTTGCTTTATTTTTTGATTTATTGTGTATTTGAAGAAAAACAAGTTTAATAATTTATTTCTAAATAGTAATAATCTATATACACATGCATAATGTATAATAATTGAAATGTGACTAGTTGACTAAAACACAGTTAAGACAGGGAAGACTGAAGGTAAGTTTTATACCACTGGATACATGATCTGAATGTATGCGCACCTTATCAATGCAAGTTGTGCAATGTTAGGTAGGAATAACTGGAAGATCAGTGTGTTAAAAAATAATAAATATATATGTAAATAGATAGCATAATGAGACTTAAACTACTTAGACTAAACATTTGTATTTTTTTTTGTACTATAATATTAGTCATTTTAGTACAGAAAAAGCATAATTTATATTTATTTCCTAATTTTTTTATGATAGTTACAAGGTTGGTTAAGTGACAGAACTCAAATAATGAGTTATAGATAATAACATAAAATATGAAGTCTTGCTGAGAACAAAAACCTGCCTCGATGAGCTCCTGGTATTTACTAAATTTTGTCAAATCTCGCAATAGGTATTAACTGAACTTTCTACTGGCTTCGAAAGAAGAAATTTCTCGACTTTTAAAAATAAAATTATTCACATGCATGGCAACGGGAAATAATCTATTTCCCTGAATACCCCAGTTGGGAAAGTACAATACTTTTTCTCTAAACTAAATACCTGCCATAGTTTTATTTTGTTAGAAAATTCCTCCCATATCTAATTCACTGGCTTATTCAATTCATTCAAGCCAAGACATTGGATTTATTGATACCCGCCACCAAGTGGCCCTGTTAAAGACCCGTTAATGTGATGTTTTGTTTGAACGCTATCGACTTGCTTCTTTTTTTCTTATGTCTGGTTACTCGTCATCTTCATCACTAACAGCCCTGGACTTCACTCATCCTCGACGGTCACTGGGCATTTACCAAATATTGTAACAGGCACCTAATGACCATTCAATCTATACTGTTGAAACATTTAATTCCTTGATTCATCAATATATTTCCAAGCGGGATGAAAGGGGACACTCATATATCTGAACATCTAAGTTGGGAAAGTGAAATACTTTCCTCAAAACTAAATACTATAGTTGTGTGATCAACAAGTCTGTTCTCTGAATAGGAATGGGATTTTTTCAACCCACATATATATTTTACTTAGACACCCTACAAAATTACAGGGATTTTGAGATTACTAATACTGTAAATTTATGTTTTTTTTCCAAAAGTTAATGTTTGAATAACATTATATAAAAATAAATACATATTTATGCCTACAGCATACAGTCATGTGAAAAAGTTAGGACACCCCCACATTTATTCCCACTTAAAATGGCTCAACTCACACACAGGTGTATCACACCAGGTGCATATGATTAGAAGATCGTCACTCGGCATTTTGATTGAGGCTTGCCCTATTTAAACCTCAGACATTTAGTTTGGTGTGCTCCTGACTGTTGAAGTGAGAGTGAGCACCATGGTGAGAGCAAAAGAGTTGTTTGAGGCCTACAGAAAGAAATTGTAGCAGCTTATGAGTTGGGTAAGGGGTTTAAAAAGATCCCAAAAGATTTTGAAATCAGCCATTCCACTGTCTGGAAAATAGTCAATAAGTGGAGGGCTTTCAAAACAACTGCCAACATGCCCAGGTCTGGTCGTCTAAGTAAGTTCACCTCGAGTGCAGACTGCAAGATGCTAAGAGGTCTCCAAACACCTTAACATGTCATCATGGGACCTACAGCAGGCTCTGACTACTGTTGATGTGAAAGTGCATGCCTCTACAATCAGGAAGAGACTGCACAAATTCACCTTGCATAGGAGGTTGCAAGGAGGAAACCTTTGCTCTCGAAGAGAAACATCATGGCCAGACTGAAGTTTGCCAGAGAGAATTTAGACAAAGACCAGGACTTCTAGAATAATGTTCTTTGGACAGATGAGTCCAAAATTGAATTATTTGGACACTAGAACAAAGGACATGTTTCGAATAAACCAAATACAGCATTCCAGGAAAAGAACCTCATACCAACTGTGAAGCATGGAGGTGGAAGTGTCATGATTTGGGGCTGCTTTGCTGCAGCAGGACCTGGACAGCTCACAATCATAGAATCCACCATGAATTCTGGTGTGTATCAGAAGGTGCTTGAAGATAATGTGGGTCCATCTGTACGAAAATTAAAGCTGAAGCGGAACTGGACTCTGCAACATGACAATGACCCAAAACATACCAGTAAATCCACCAAGGACTGGCTGAAAACTAAGAAATGGAGAGTCCTAGAATGGCTGAGTCAAAGCCCAGATCTGAATCCCATTGAGATGCTGTGGGATGACTTGAAATGGGCTGTACATGCAAGAAACCCCTCAAACATCTCACAGCTGAAAGAATTCTGCATTGAGGAGTGGGGCAAACTTTTTTCAGGCTGATGTCAGAGACTGGTAGATGGCTACAAGAAGCATCTCACTGCAGTTATTTCAGCCAAATGGAGTAACACCAGCTATTAGGGGGTAGGGTGTCTTAACTTTTTCCTCAGTTGGAATATGCATTTTTGTAGAATTACATTTACAGAAAATCTTGAAAAGTCTTTTCTTCAGTTTTAATTGTTTAGTTATATTCCTATAATCTCTCAGTATTGTTGAAATTGAGATTAAAAATCTATATGTCAAAAAATGTTACAAAAGTACACAGGCTTTCATAGGGTGTCTTAACGTTTTCACATGACTGTATCTTTCTAGTTGCTCGAGGGAGGGTGATTCAGACTGATAAATATAAATTGAATTATGATTTGAATTTAAAATACATTTTTTTCTCTGATTCAGATCTTGGACATAAACTCCCAATACATTATATTACATGTTATAATTTCAAATAGCCAGAAACTGAGCTAAATTGTAATTTAAATTCAGAAGCTAATTAACTATTGAAATGCATTAAAATTGTGATATTTTCCAACAAGATTGATACACACAGTATTCTTTTTTATGATAAATATATTTTAACACACAGACAACAATACAATATATAATAACAGTTATTACAAATAATTTATATTCAAAAGTTGTACAAATTTACAAACAATATAGCCTTTTTACTTGATCTGGAACTTTCTTGATATCATATTGAGAGTTCAGAATGAGGGAATTAATATAAAAGTTTGTATCACTAGAATTCACTCAATGTGGAGCAAGCTAACTCTTTGTTAATCACACGTTTTTCACAGCTGAAGTTATATAATGTCTTCATAACAATACTAACATTTGATCTTAGTTAGCTGAAATTAAATAGTTTGTAGTGTTTAAAATCTAGAAATGTTCCTTATCAATATCCGAGTTTCCCGATTAATAGACGTTAACCACAGTTATAGCTTCCGAGGTTTATAGTATACCAACTGTAGCAAACCAATAACATAATGTTTCCTGGTACTTTGTGCTACTTAATTTTGTAAAAGTGAAGTGAATCTTTAAAAACTTCAGCTCATACAAAAATATTGCCATATTCTTTAGGTATTTGTTTCAAACAGTACTTTAATCACAGCTATGTTTGTAAAGTATACAAATGTGTAAACCATAGAAAAGTTTCAAAACTGACATTTTGATCCAGTCTCGAATATTGAGTTCAGAAATTTTTTCTGATAAATAAAATTTCTTTAATCCAAAAATTTTTTCATAATTCTCTTGATCCCATGATGTTAAAGTGATTGGTCACAACATTCTGGGGCATATTTTACGATACTCCATGTAGGATTAGATTTCAAAGTACTATTTTTCAATCACATTTGTTTCAACTTTAACCTTAGGCAACATGAAAACTATGACCACTCATATTTTTTCATAAAATGTTTTAATTTTTAACTTGCCCCCCATTGTTAGGGGACAAGCAGTGGAAGAAATTTCCCTAGCCACGGGGTGCAAGCAGTGGGGAAAATTTCCCTAGCCACAGGGGGGCATGCAGTGCGTGAAATTTCCCTAGAAACTGGGTGCAAGCAATGGGAAAAATTTCCCTAGCAACCAAGGCCAAGCAGTGGAAGAAATGTTCCTAGCAACAGAGGAAGCAGGGGGAATTTCCCTAGCAACTGGGGGCAAACAGTGGAAGAAATGTCCGTAGCAACGGGGGCAAACAGTGGTGGAAATTTCCCCAGCAACGGGGGCAAACAGTGGTGGAAATTTCCCCAGCAACGGGGGCAAACATTGGAGAAATTTCCCTAGAAATGGGGGGCAAGCAGTGAGGGAAAGTTCCCTAGCAACGGGGTGGCAAGCAGTGGGGGAAATTTCCCTAGCAACTGGGGTGCAAGCAGTGGGGGAAATTTCCCTAGCAACTGGGGTGCAAGCAGTGGGGGAAATTTCCCTAACAATGGGGGTTAAGCAGTTGTGAAATTTCACTAGCAACGAATGGTAAGCATTGGGGATATTTCCCTAGCAAAGGGGTGCAAGCACAGGGGAAAATTTCCCTAGCAACGGGGTGCAAACAGTGGATGAAATTTCCCTAGGAACGGGGGGTAAGCAGTGGAGGACATTTCCCTAGCAACTGAGTGCAAGCAATGGGAAAAATTTTCTTAGCAATGAAGGGCAAGCAGTGGAAGAAATTTTCATAGGAACGGGGGAAGCAGGGGGAAATTAACATAGCAATGTGGGGTCAAGCAGTGGAAGAAATGACTAGTAATGGAGGGGAAAGCAGTGGTGAAAGTTTTCTAGCAATGGTGTGGCAAGCAGTGGGGGAAATTTCCCTAGCAACAGGGGTAAAACACTGGAAGAAATGAACCTAACAATGGGGGAATTTTATCTAGCAACGGGGGGCAAGCATTGAGGGAAATTCTCTAAGTAATGGAAGGCAAGAAGTGGGAAAAGTTTCCCTAGAAAGGGGGGCAAGGTATGCTGGAAATGTCCCTAGAAACGTGGGGCAAGCAGTGGGGAAATTTTACTAGCAACGAAGGCAAGAAGTGGGGAAATTTCCCTATTAACAGGGTGCAAGTTGTAGGGAAATTTCCCTAGCAATGGGGGAAAGCAGGAGGGGAATTACCATAGCAACAAGAAGGGCGAGAAGAGGAAGAAATGCCCCTAGCTATGGGTTGCAAGCAGTGGGGAAATTTTCCTATGAACGGGGGGCAAGCACTGAAGAAAATTTCACTAGCAGTGGGGGTAGAAAGTGGAAGAAATTTCCCTAGCAACAAAGGGCAAGCAGTGGGGGAAATTTTCCTTGCAATGGGGGCAAGCAGTGGGGGAAATTTTCCTTGCAATGGGGCAAGCAGTGGGGAATTTTCCCTAGCAACCAAGAGCAAACAGTGGGTGAAATTTTCTTAGCAACTTAGTGTCAAGTAGTGGGGGAAATTTCCCCCACTCAATGGGGGGCAAACAGTGGGGGAAATTTCCCTAGCAATGGGGTGCAAGCAATGGGTGAAATTTCCCTAGCAACCAAATGGAAGTAGTGAAAGAAATGTTCCTAGCAATGGCGGGAAGCAGGGGGAAATTACCATAGCAACAGGGGCAAGTAGTGGAAGAAATATCTGTAGCAATGGAGGTAAAGTAGTGGAAGAAATGTCCCTTGCAACGGGGGGAAGCAGTGGTTGAATTTTCCCAGGCAACAGGGGGCAAGTAGTATGGGAAATTTTCCTAGTAACGAAGGGCAAGCAGTGGGTAATTTCCCTAGCAACGAGGTGGAAGCAGTGGGGGAAATTTCCCTAGCAACCAAGGGCAAGCAGTGGAAGAAATGTTCCTATCAACGGGGGAAGAAGGGGGAAGTTACCATAGCAATGGGGGCAACAGTGGAAAAAATGTCACTAGCAACGTGGGTAAAGCATTGGAAGAAATTTCCCTAGCAATGGGGGGAAGCAGTGGGGGAAATTTCCTTAGCAACAGGAGGCAAGCAGTCAGGGAAATTTCCCTAGCAACGGGAGGCAAACGGGGAAATTCTCCTAGCAAAGAAAGGCATGCAGTGAGGAAAATTTTTTTAGTAACGGGGGCAAGAAGTGGAAGAAATTTCCCAAGAAACGAAGGGCAAGCACAGTAGGAAATTTCCATAGCAACGGGGTGTAAGCAGTCAGAGAAATTTTTCTAGGAAAGGGGGCAAGCAGTGGGGCAAATTTTCCTAGTAACAGGGAAAGCAGGGAGGAAATTACCTTTGCAACGTTGGGGCAAGCAGTAGAAGAAATGTCCCTAGCAACGGGGGAAAAGCAGTGGGGGAAATTTCCCCAGCCACTGTAGGCAAACAGTTGTAGAAATACTTCTAGCAACGTGGGCAAGCAGTGGAAGATATGTTCCTAACAATAGGGGAAGGATGGGTGAAATTACCATAGCAACATGTGGGAAGCAGTGGATGAAATTAGCATAGCAACATGGGGGCAAGCAGTGGAAGAAATGTTCTTAGCAGTGGTGAAATTTCCCTAGCAATGGGGTGACAAGCACTAGTGAAATTTCCCTAGTAATGTGGGGGCAATCAGTGAGGGAAATTTCCTTAGTAATGGGGGCAAGATGTAGGATAAAGTTCCCTAGAAAGGGGGACAAGCAATGGTGGAAATTTCCCCAGAAACATGGGGAAGCAGTGGAAACTTTTCCCAGTTCTTGCCTTCCATTACTTAGAGAATTTCCCTCAATGCTTGCCCCCCATTGCTAGGGAAATTTCCCCACTGCTTGACCCCCGTTGCTAGAGAAAATTCCCTCAATGCTTGCCCCCATTGTTAGGGGACAAGCAGTGGAAGAAATTTCCCTAGCAACGGGGGACAAGCAGTAAGGGGAAATTTCCCTTGTAACTGGGGAGAAGCAGTGGGGGAAATTTCCCTAGCAACAGTTGCAAGGAGTGGAAAAAATGTCCCAGGCAACGGGGGGAAAGGAGTGGGGGAAATTTCCCTCGCAATGGGTGGGTATGCAGTCGTGAAATTTCCCTAGCAAAGGGGGTAAGCAGTTGTGGAAATTTCCCTATCAACCAAGGGCAAGCAGTGGGGAAAATTTCCGTAGCAATGGGGTGTAAACAGTGGGGGAAATTTTTTCAGCAACTTAGTGTCAAGCAGTGGTGAAATTTTTCTAGCAACGGGGGGCAAGGAGTGGGGGAAAGTTCCCTAGCAATGGGATGCAAACAGTGGGGGAAATTTCCCTAGCAATGGGGGAAATTTTCCTAGCAACGGGGGCAACTAGCGAAAGAAATTTCCGTAGCTACGGGGATAAGCAGAGGGGTAAGTTTCCTTAGCAATGGTGGGCAAGCAGTGGGAGAAATGTCCCTAGCAACGGGGGTAAAGCAGTGGGAGAAATGTCCCTAGCAACAGGAGGCAAGCAGTAAGGAAATTTTCCCTACCAACAGAGGACAAACAGTGTGGCAAATTTCCCTAGCAACGTGGGGCAAGCAGTAGGGGAATTTTCTCAAGGAACGGGGTGCAAGCAGTTGGGAAATTTCCCTAGCAACGATGTGGGTGCAGTGGGGGAAATTTCCCTAGCAACTGCGGTGCAAGCAGTGGGGGAAATTTCCCTAGCAACTAGGTGCAAGCAGTGGGAGAACTTTCCTTAGGAATGAGGAGCAAGCAGTGGGAGAAATTTCCTTAGGAACGAGGTGCAAGCAGTGGGGAAATGTTCCTAGAAACGGGGGAAGCAGGAAGGAAATTAACATAGGAACATGGGTAAAGCAGTGGAAGAAATGACCGTAGCAATGGGGGGAAAAGCAGTAATGAAATTTCTTTAGCAACGTGGTGGTAAGCAGTGGGGGAAATTTCCCTAGCAACGAAATGCAAGTAGTGGGGGAAATTTCCCTCGCAACGCGGGTAAAGCAGTGGGGGAATATCCCTAGCAACGGGGGGCAAACAGTGAGGGAAGGTTCCCGAGGAACGGGGTGGCAAGCAGTTGGGGAAATTTACCTAGCAACTGGGGTGCAAGCAGTTAAGGAAATTTCCTTAGGAACGAGGTGAATTCAGTGTGGGAAATTTCCATAGCAACAGAGGGCAAGCAGTGGGGAAATTTTCCTGGCAACGGGGCAAGCAGTGGGAGAAATGTCCTTAGCAATGGGGGGAAAGCAGTGGGGGAAATTTCCCTAGCAACGGGGTGCAAGCAGTGTGGAAAATGACCATAGCAACGGGGGGAAAGCAGTGGTGAAATTTTCGTAGCAACGGCATGGAAGCAGTGGGGGAAATTTCCCTAGCAATGGGTGAAAAGCAGTGGGGAATTTCCCTAACAATGGGGGCTGGCAGTGGGGAAATTTTCCAAGCAACGGGAGGCAATCATTGGAAAAATTTTCTTAGCAACGGGGGGCCAGCAGCGGCGGAAATTTTTCTAGCAATTGTTTGGCAAACAGAGGGGAAAATTTCTTTAGCAATGGGTGGTCAAGCAGTGGGGGACATTTGCCTCGTAATAGGGTGCAAGCAATGGGAAAGATTTCTCTAGCAACCAAGGGCAAGCAGTGGAAGAAATATCCCTAGCAATGGGGGTTTTACGTGTGGAAATTTCCCCATCAATGGGGGCAAGCAGTTGTAGAAATATCCCAAGAAACTGGGGGCTAGCAGTGGGGAAATATCGCCAGCAACGTGGGGCAAATCGTTGGGGAAAATTTTCTAGCAATGGGGTGGCATGCAGTAGGGGAAAATTTCCCTAGCAACGGGGGGCAAGCAACAGGAAAAATTTCCCTAGGAACCAAGGGCAAGCAGCATAAGAAATGTTCCTAGCAATGGGGGAAGCTGGGGGAAATTTTCCTAGCAACGGGGTAAGCAGTGGGGAAAATTACTTTAGCAACGGTGGGCAAGAATTGGTAAAAATGTACCTAACAACGGGGGACAAGCAGTTGTGGAAATTTACCTTGCAACTGGGTTCAAGCAGTGGGGAAATTTCCCTAGCAATGGGGTGCAAGCAATGGAGAAATTTCACAAGCAACCAAGGAGAAGCAGTGGAAGAAATGTTCCTAGCAACTGTGGGAAGCAGGGGGAAATTAGCATAGCAATGGGGAGCAAGCAGTGGAAGAAATGTTCCTAGCAACTGTGGGAAGCAGGGGGAAATTAGCATAGCAATGGGGAGCAAGCAGTGGAAGAAATGTCCCTAGTAATGGGGCAAGAAGTGAGAGAAATTTCTCCAGGAACGGGGTGGCAAATAGTGGAGGAAATTTCCCTAGCAACGGAATGCAAGCAGTAGGGGAAATTTCCCTAGCAACAGAGTGCAAGCAGTGTGGGAAATTTACCTAGCAACAGGGCGCATTCAGTGTGGGAATTTTCCATAGCAACAGAGGGCAAGCAGTTGGGAAATTTTCCTGGCAATGGAGGCAAGCAGTGGAGGAAATGTCCCTAGCAATGGGTGGCAAGCAGTGGGGGAATTTTCTCTAGCAACGGGGTTAAGCAGTTGTGAAATTTCCCTAGCAATGTGGGGCAAGTAGTGGTGGAAATTTTCTAAGCAACCAAGGGAAAGCAGTGCGGCAAATTTCCCTAGCAACGGGGGTTAAGCAGTGGGGGAAATTTCCCCAGCAACAGGGGGCAACCGTTCAGAGAAATATCGCCAGCAACGTGGGGCAAGTAGTTGGGGAAAATATCCTAGCAATGGGGTGGCATGCAGTAGGGGAAAATTTCTTCAGCAACTGGAAGGAAAGCAACAGGAAAAATTTCCCTAGCAACCAAGGGCAAGGAGTGGAATAAATGTTCCTAGAAACGGGGGAAGCAGGGGGAAATTTCCCTAGCAACGGGGTAAGCAGTGTGGGAAATTACCCTAGCAACGGGGTTAAGCAGTTGTGAAATTTCCCTGGCAATGTAGGGCAAGCAGTGAAGGAAATTTTCTAAGCAACCAAGTGCAAGCAGTGCGGCAAATTTCCCTAGCAACGGGGGGTAAGCAGTGGGGGAAATTTCCCTAGCAATGGGGTGCAAGCAATGGGGAAATTTCAGTAGCAACCAAGGAGAAGCAGTGGAAGAAATGTTCCGAGCAACTGGGGGAAGTAGGGGTGAAATTACCATAGCAAGTAGTGGAAGACATTTCTCTAGCAACGGGTTGGCAAATAGTGGGGGAAATTTCCATAGCAACGGAATGCAAGCACTGGGGGAAATTTCCCTAACAACCAAAGGCAAACAGTGGGGGAAATTTCTTTAGCAACAGGGTGCAAGCAGTGTGGGAAATTTTCCTAGCACCTAGGGTGCAAGCAGTGGGGGAAATTTCACTAACAATGAAGGGCAAGCAGTGGGGAAATTTCTCTAGCAACGGTAGGCAAACAGTGATGGAAATTTCCCTAGCAAAGAAGGACAGGCAGTGTTGGAAATTTCCCTAGCAACAGGGGGTAAGCATTGGGGTAAATTTCCCTAGCAATGGGGTGCAAGCAGTGGGGGAAATGTTTATAACAACCAAAGGCAACGAGTTCCAAATTTCCTTAGGAACGAGGTGAAAGCAGTGGGGAAAATTGCCTAGCAATGGGGGCAAGCAGTGGAAGAATTGTCCCAAGCAATGGGGGGCAAGCAGTGGCGGAATTTTCTCTAGCAACGGGGGTCAAGCAGTGGGGGTAATTTTCCTAGCAACGGGGTTAAGCAGTTGTGAAATTTCACTAGCAACGGAATGCAAGCCGTGGGGGAAGTTTCCCTAGCAACGGGGGTTAAGCAGTGGGGGAAATTTCCCTAGCAACTGGGTGCAAGCAGTGGGGTAAATTTCCCAAGCAACCCAACCCAATCCAACCAGTGGGGGAAATTTTTCTAGCAACGGTGTGCAAACAGTGGGGGAAATTTCTCTAGCAACGGAATGCAAGCCATGAAGGAAATTTCCCTAGCAACGGGGTGCAAGCAGTGGGGGAAATTTCTCTAGTAACAGGGTGCAAGCAGTGTGGAAAATTTCACTAGCAACAGGGTGAAAGCAGTGGTGAAAATTTTCCCAGCAGCAGGGGGGCAAGCAGTGGGGGACATTTCACTAGCAAGTGGGTGCAAGCAATGAGAAAATTTTTCCTAGCAATCAAGGGCAAGCAGTGGAAGAAATGTTCATAGCAACGGGGGAAGTAGGGGGAAATTAACATAGCAACGTGGGGTTAAGCAGTGGAAGAAATGACCACAACAACGGGGGGAAAGCAGTGGTGAAATTTCTCTAGCAACAGGGTGGCAAGCAGTGGGGGAAATTTTCGTAGCAACGGCATGCAAGCAGTGGCGGAAATTTCCCTAGCAACTGGTGTAAAGCAGTGGGTAATTTCCCTAACAATAGGGGTTGGCAGTGGGGAAATTTTCCCAGCTACGTGGTGCAACCATTGGAAAAATTTTCTTAGCAACGGGGGGCCAGCAGTGGGTGAAATTTTTCTAGCAATGGTTTGGCAAACAGAGGTGGAAATTTCTTTATCAAGGAGGGGTCAAGGAGTGGGGGACATTTCCCTAGCAATGGGGTACAAGCAATGGGAAAATTTTCTAGCAACCATGGTCAAGCAGTGGAAGAAATATCCCTAGCAATGGGGGCAACTAGTAAGGGAAATTTCCCTAGCAATGGGGATTGGCAGTGGGGAAATTTCCCCAGAAACGGGGGGCAAGCAATTGTAGAAATTTCCCCAGCAACTGGGGGCAAGCAGATTTAAATATATCCCCAGCAACTGGGGTTTAGCAGTGGGGAAATTTCTCCATCAACGGGGTAACCATTTGGAGAAATATCCCCAGCAACGTGGGGCAAATAGTTGGGGAAATTTTCCTAGCAATGGGGTGGCATGCAGTAGGGGAAAATTTCCCTAGCAACCAAGGGCAAGCAGCAGAAGAAATGTTCCTAGCAACGGGTGAAGCATGGGGAAATTTTCCTAGCAACAGGGTAAGCAGTGGAGAAAATTATCCTAGCAACTGGGGGCAAGAACTGGTAAAAATGTCCCTAACAACGGGGGACAAGCAGTTGTGGAAGTCTACCTAGCAACTGGGTTCAAGCAGAGGGGAAATTGTTCTAGAAAATGGGGTGCAAGCAATGGGGAAGTTTGACTAGCAACCAAGGAGAAGTAGTGGAAGAAATGTTTCTAGCAGCTGGGGGAAGCAGGGGGAAAATTACCATAGCAATTGGTAGCAAGCAGTGGAAGAAATGTCCCTAGCAATGGGGCAAGTAGTGGGGGAAATTTCTCCAGTAACGGGGTGGCAAATAGTGGGGGAAATTTACATAGCAACGGAATGCAAGCAGTGGGGGAAATTTCACTAACAATGAAGGGCAAGCAGTGATGGAAATTTCCCTTGCAACTAAGGGCAAGCAGTGCAGGAAATTTCCATAGCAATAGGGGTTAAGCAATGGTGGAAATTTCCCTAGCAACGGGGTGCAAGCAGTGGGGGAAATTTCCATAACAACCAAAGGCAACGAGTGGGGAAATTTCCTTAGGAACGAGGTGAAAGCAGTGGGGAAAATTTCTTTATCAACGTGGGTCAATCAGTGGTGGAAATTTCCACACCAACTGAGGGTAAGCAGTTGGGAAATTTTTCTAGCAATGGGGGCAAGCAGTGAAATAAATTTCCGTAGCAACAGCATGGAAGCAGAGGGGGAAGTTTCCCTAGCAACAGGGGCAAGCAGTGGTAGAAATGTTTCTAGCAATGGGGGCAAGCAGTGGGGGAATTTTCTCTAGCAACGGGGTGTAAGCAGTGTGGAAAATTTTACAAGCAACTGTGTGCAAGCAGTGGAATAAATATCCCTAGCAACAGTGGCAATTAGTGGGGGAAATTTCCCAAGCAATGGGGGTTGGCAGTGAGGAAATTTCTCCAGCAACAGGAAGCAAGCAGTTGTAGAAATATCCCTAGCAACTGGGGGCTAGCAGTGGGGAAATTTCTCCATTAACGGGGGACAACCATTCTGAGAAATATCCCTAGCAACGTGGGGCAAATAGTTGGGGAAATTTTCTTAGCAATGGGGTAAGCAGTGGGGGAAATTACCCTAGCAACGGGGTGCAAGAACTGGTAAAAATGTCCCTAACAATGGGGGACAAGCAGTTGTGGAAATTTACCTTGCAACTGGGTTCAATCAGTGGTGAAATTTCCCTAGCAAAGAAGGGCAGGCAGTGTTTGAAATTTCCCTAGAAACAGGGGGTAAGCAGTGGGGTAAATTTCCCTAGCAATGGGGTGCAAGCAGTGGGGGAAATTTAACAACCAAAGGCAACGAGTGGGGGAAATTTTCTTAGGAACGAGGTGCAAGCAGTGGGAAAAATTTTCCTTGTAACGGGGCAAGCAGTGGAAGAAATGTCTCTAGCAATTGGGGGCAAGGAGTGTGGGAATTTTCTCTAGCAACGGGGGTAAGCAGTGGCGGAAATTTTCCTAATAACGGGGGTTAATCAGTTGTGAAATTTCACTAGCAACGAAGGGCAAGCAGTGGGATAAATTTCCCTAGCAACGGGGGACAAGCAGTGGTGGAAATTTCCCAAGTAACCAAGGGCAAGCAGTGCGGGAAATTTCCCTAGCAATGGGTGGTAAGCATTGGGGAAAATTTCACTAGCAATGGGGGGCAAGCAGTGGGGGACATTTCACTAGGAAGTAGGTGCAAGCAATGAGAAAAATGTCCTAGCAACCAAGGGGAAGAAGTGGAAGAAATGTTCATAGCAACGGGGGAAGCAGTGGAAATTAACATAGCAACGTGGGGTTAAGCAGTGGAAGAAATGACCATAGCAACGGGGGGAAAGCAGTGGTGAAACTTATCTGGCAACAGGGTGGCAAGCAGTAAGGGAAATTTCCGTAGGAACGGCATGCGAGCAGTTGGGGAAATTTCCCGAGCAACGGGGGGCAACCATTGGAAAAATTTTCTCAGCACCTGGGTCCAGCAGTGGGGGAATTTTTTCTAGCAATGGATTAGCAAACAGAGGGGGAAATTTCTTTAGCAATGGGTTGTCAAGCAGTGTTGAATATTTCCCTAGCAGTAGGGTGCAAGCAATGGGAAAGATTTCTCTAGCAACCAAGGGCAAGCAGTGGAAGAAATATCCCTAGCAACTGGGGGCTAGCAGTGGGGAAATTTCTCCATCAACGGGGGGCAATCATTCGGAGAAATATCCACAGCAATGTGGGGCAAAGAGTTGGGGAAATTTTCCTAGCAATGGGGTGGCATGCAGTAGGGGAAAATTTCTCTAGCAACGGTTGGCAAGCAACAGGAACAATGTCTCTAGGAACCAAGGGCAAGCAGCATAAGAAATGTTCCTAGCAATGGGGGAAGCAGGGGAAATTTTCCTAGCAACGGGGAAAGCAGTGGGGGAAATTACTTTAGCAAAGGGGGGGCAAGAACTGGTAAAAATGTATCTAACAACGGGGGACAATCAGTTGTATAAATTTACCTTGCAACTGGGTTCAAGCAATGGGGAAATTTCCGTAGCAATGGGGTGCAAGCAATGGAAAAATTTCACTAGCAACCAAGGAGAAGCAGTGGAAGAAATGTTCTTAGCAAGTGGGGGAAGCAGGGGGGAAATTAGCATAGCAATGGGGAACAAGCAGTGGAAGAAATGTTCCTAGCAATGGGGCAAGTAGTGGGGGAAATTTCTCCAGCAACGGGGATTAAGTCGTTGTGAAATTTCACTAGCAACGGAATGCAAGCCGTGGGGAAATTTCCCTAGCAACAGGAGTTAAGCAGTTGTGAAATTTCAATAGCAATGAAGGGTAAGTAGTGGGGAACTTTTCCTAGCAACGGGGTGCACGCAGTGGGTGAAATTTCCCTCGCAATGGGGTGCAAGCAGTAGGGGACAGTTCCCTAGCAACTGGGTGCAAGCAATGGGAAAAATTTTCCTATCAATCAAGGGCAAGGAGTGAAAGAAATGTTCATAGCAACATGGGGTCAAGCACTTGAAAAAATGACCGTAGCAACCGGGGAAAAGCAGTGGCGAAATTTCTCTAGCAACGGGGTGGCAAGCAGTGGGGGAAATTTCCCTAGCAACGGAATCCAAGCAGTGGGGGAATTTCCTTCGCAACGGGGTGACAAGCAGTGGTGGAAATTTCCCTAGGAACGAGGTGCATTCAGTGTGGGAAATTTCCATAGCAACAGAGGGCAAGCAGTGTGGAAATTTTCCTGGCAACGGGGGCAAGTAGTGTAAGAAATGTCCCTAGCAATGGAAGCAAGCAGTGGGGAATTTTCTTTTGCAACGGGGGGCTTAGAAGTGGGGGAAATTTTCCTAGCAACGGGGGTTAAGCAGTTGTGAAATTTCATTAGCAACGAAGGGCAAGCAGTGGGGGAAATATCCCTAGCAACGGGGGCAATAGTGGGGAAAATTTCCCAAGCAATGGGGGTTGGCAGTGGAAAAATTTCCCAAGCAACAGGGGGCAAGCAGTTGTAGAAATATCCCTAGCAACTGGGGGCTAGCAGTGGGGAAATTTCTCCATTAACGGGGACAACCATTCGGAGAAATATCCCCAGCAACGTGGGGCAAATAGTTGGGGAAATTTTCCTAGCAATGGGGTTGCATGCAGTATGGGAAATTTCCCTAGCAAAGGGGGGCAAGCAGCAGAGGAAATGTTCCTAGCAACAGGGGAAGCAGGGGGATATTTTCCTAGCAATGGGGTAACAGTGGGGGAAATAACCCTAGCAACGGGGGGCAAGAACTGGTAAAAATGTCCCTTAGAATGGGGGACAAGCAGTTGTGGAAATTTACCTAGCAACCGGGTTCAAGCAGTGGTGAAATTTCCTTAGCAATGTGGTGCAAGCAATGGGAAAATTTCACTAGCAACCAAGGAGAAGCAGTGGAAGAAATGTTCCTAGCGACTGGGGGAAGCAAGGGGGAAATTACCATAGCAATGGGTAGCAATCAGTGGAAGACATTTCTTTACCAATGGGGGGCAACCATACGAGAAATTTTCCTAGCAACGGGGGGCAAGTAGTGGAAAAATGTCTCTAGCAATGGTGGCAAAGTAGTAGAAGAAATGTTTCTAGCAATGGGGGCAAGCAGTAGGGGAATTTTTTCAAGCAACATGGGACAAGGAGTCAGAAATTTTTTTAGCAACAGGGTGCAAGTATCGTGGGAAATTTCTCGAGGAACAAAGGGTAAACAGTGGGGGAAATTTCCCTAGCAACCAAGGGCAAGCAGGGGAAAAAATGTTCCTAGCAATAGGTGGAAGAAGGGGGTGGGAAATTACAATACTAACGTGTGGCAAGTAGTGGAAGAAATGCCACTAGCAACGGGAGTAAAGCACTGGAAGAAATGTCCCTAGCATCGGTGGGCAAACAGTGGGTGACATTTCCCTAGCTATGGGGTGCAAGCAATGGGAAAAATTTCCCTAGCAACGAAGGGCAAGCATAGGAAGAAATGTACCTAGCAATGGGGATAGCAGGGGGAAATTACCATAGCAACGTAGGGGCAAGCAGTGGTGAAATTTCCCTAGCAACAGGGTGGCAAGCAGAGGTGAAATTTTTCCAGCAATGGGGGGCAAGCAGTGAGTGTAATTTCCTTTGTAACTCGGGCATGAAGTGGGAAAAGTTTCCTACAAAGGGGGCATGCAATGGTGGAAATGTCCCTAGAAACATGGGGAAGCAGTGGGGAAATTTCCCTAAGAACGAGGGGCAAGCATTGGGGGAAATTTCCCTATTCATGGGAGGCAAGCAGATGTAGAAATACGCCCACCAACAGGGGCAACTAGTGGGGGAAATTTCCCTAGCAATGGAGGTCAAGCAGTGGGGGAAATGTTCCTAGTAACGGGGGTTGACAGTTGGGAAAATTTTCTCAGCAACGGGTGGCAACCATTATGAGAAATTTTCTTACCAACGGGGGGCAGCAGTGGGGAAACTTCCCTAGCAACAGGGTGGCAAGCAGTGGGGGAAATTTCTCTAGTAACTGGGTTGCAAGCAGTGGGCAATATTTCCCTAGCAACCAAGAGTAAGCAGTGGGGGAAATTTTCCTAGAAATGGGGGGCAATTTGTGTGGTAATTTACCTAGCAATTACGTGCAAGAAGAGGGGGAAATTTCCCTAGCAACGGGGGCAAACAGTGTTGGAAATTTTCCTTTCAACATCCTGCAAACAGTGGGGAATTTTTTTCTAGCAACGTGGGGCAAGCTGTGGGGGAAATTTCCCTAGCAACTGGGGGCAAGTAGTAGTCGAAATTTTCCTTGCAACGGGGGGCAAGTAGTGGAAAAAATGTCTCTAGTAACGGGGGTAAAGCAGTGGAAGAATTGTCCCTAACAACGGAGGACAAGCAGTGAGGTAAATTTCCATAGAAACGGCGGCAAGCAGTGGAAGAAATTTCCCTAGCAACGGGGATAAGCAATGGAAGAAATTAACCTAACAACGGTTGGCAAGCAGTAGGGAAAATGTCCCTAACAACGGGGGCAAGAAGTGGGTAAAATGTTCCTAACAACGGGGGCGAGCAGTGGAAGAAATGTTACTAGCAAATGGGGAATCAGGGGGGAAATTTCCCTAGCAACGGGATAAGCAATGGAGGAAATTTCCCTAGCAATGGTGGGCAAAAAGTAGGGAACATTTTCTACAATGGGGGGTAAGCAATGTTGTAAAATGTCCCTAGAAACATGGGGTAAGCAGTGGGGATCTTTCCCTATCAATGGGATGCAATCAGTGGTGGAAATTTCCCTGACAACGGTGGACAAGCAGTGGAAGAAATGTTCCTAGCACTGGCGTGCAAGAAGTGGGGGAAATTTCCCTAGCAACTGGGTGCAAGCAATGGGAAAAATTTTCCTATCAATCAAGGGCAAGGAGTGAAAGAAATGTTCATAGCAACATGGGGTCACGCACTTGAGAAAATGACCATAGCAACCGGGGAAAAGCAGTGGTGAAATTTCTCTAGCAGCGGGGTGGCAAGCAGTGGGGGAATTTCCCTAGCAACGGGGTGACAAGCAGTGGGGTAAATTTCCCTAGCAACTGTGGTGCAAGCAGTGGTGGAAATTTCCATAGCAACAGAGGGCAAGCAGTGTGGAAATTTTCCTGGCAACGGAGGCAAGCAGTGTAAGAAATGACCCTAGCAATGGAAGCAAGCAGTGGGGGAAATGACCCTAGCAATGGGGGGCAAGCAGTGGTGGAAATTTCCCAAGCAACGAATGGAAAGCAGTGCGGGAAATTTCCCTAGCAACGGGGTGTAAGCAGTGTGGAAAATTACACAAGCAACTGGGTGAAAGCAGTGGAAGAAATATCCCTAGCAATGGGGGCAACTAGTGGTGAAAATTTCCCAAGCAACTGGGGGCTAGCAGTGGGGAAATTTCTACATTAACGGGGACAACCATTCGGAGAAATATCCCCAGCAACGTGGGGCAAATAGTTGGGGAAATTTTCCTAGCAATGGGGTTGCATGCAGTATGAGAAATTTCCCTAGCAAAGGGGGGCAAGCAGCATAGGAAATGTTTTTTGCAACAGGGGAAGCAGGGGGATATTTTCCTAGCAATGGGGTAAGCATTGGGGGAAATTACCCTAGCAACAGGGGGCAAGAACTGGTAAAAATGTCCCTAAGAATGGGGGACAAGCAGTTGTGGAAATTTACATAGCAACTGGGTTCAAGCAGTGGTGAAATTTCCCTAGCAATGGGGTGCAAGCAATGGGGAAATTTCACTAGCAACCAAGGAGGAGCAGTGGAAGAAATGTATATAGCAATGGGGAAGAAGGGGGAAATTATCATAGCAACAGGGAGCAAGCAGTGGAAGAAATGTTCCTAGAATCGGGAAGCAAGTAGTGAGAGAAATTTCCCTAGCAACGGGGTGCAAGGAGTCGGGGAAATTTCCCTAGCAACGGGAGGAAAGCAGTTGTAGAAATATCCCTAGAAACGGGGGCAAGCAGTGGAAGAAATTTCCCAAGCAACCAAAGGCAAGCAGTGGGGGACATTTCCCTCGCAACCAAGGGAAAGCATAAGAAGAAATGTTTCTAGCAATGGGGAAAGCAGTGGGGAAATTTCCCTTGCAACCAAAGGGAACCAGTGGGTGAAATTTCCCTAGCAAAGGGGGGAAAGCAGTGGGGGAAATTTCCCGAGCAACCAAAGGCAAATGGTGGGGGAAATTTCCATAGCAATGGGGCAAGCAGTGCGGGAAATTTCCCTAGGAACGGGGTGCAAGCAATGGTTGAAATTTCCCTAGCACCCAAGGGAAAGCAGTGGAAACAATGTTCCTAGCAATGGGGGAAGCAGGAGGGGAATTACCATAGCAACAAGAAGGGCAAGAAGTGGAAGAAATGTCCTTAGCAATGGGGTAAAACAGTGGAAAAATGTTCCTAACCACGGGTTGCAAACAGTGGGGTAATTTTCTTTATCAACGGGGGGCAAGCACTGAAGGAAATTTACATAGCAAGTGGGGTAAGCAGTATCCGAAATTTTCCTATCAACGGGGTGCAAAGAATGGGGGAAATTTCCTTAGTAGTGGGGGTAAGAAGTGAAAGAAATTTCCCTTGCAACCAATGGCAAGCAGTGGGGGAAATTTTCCAAATCAGTGTGGAAATTTACCTAGCAATGGCGTGCAAGAAGTTGGGGAAATTTCCTAGCAACCAAGGGCAAGCAGTGGTGAAATTTCCATAGCAACGGGGGGCAAGCAGTGGGGGAAATTTCCCTTGTAATGGGGGGCAAACAGTGTTGGAAATTTCCCCAGTAACGGGTTGCAAGCAGTGGGAAAAATTCCCTACAAAGGGAGACAAGCAATGGTGGAAATGTTCCTAGAAACGTAGGGCAAACAGTGGTGAAATTTACCAGGCAACGGGGGAGAAAGTAGTAAGAGGAAATTTCCCTTGTATTTGGGGAGAAAGTAGTAAGAGGAAATTTCCCTTGTATCTATGGAGAAGCACTGGGGGAAATGTCCCTAGCAACGGGGGTAAGGATTGGGAAAAATATCCCTAGCAACGGGGGATAAGCAGTGGTGGAAATTTCCCTAGGAACCAAGGGCAAGGAGTGCAGGAACTTTCCCTAGCAACCAAAAGCAAGCAGTGAAGAAAATTTCCCTAGCAATGGTGTGTAAACACTGGGTGAAGTTTCCTTAGCAACAGAGTGGCAAGCAGTGGTGAAATTTCCCTAACAACGGGGTGCAAGAAGTGTGGGAAATGTCCCTAGGAACCAAAGGCAAGCAGTGGGAAAAATTTCCCTAGCCATGGGAGGCAAGCAGATGTAGAAATACGCTTATCAACAGGGGCAACTAGTGGGGGAAATTTCCCTAGCAATGGGGTGCAAGCAGTGGGGGAAATTTTTATAACAACCAAAGGCAACGAGAAGGGGAAATTTTTTTAGGAACGAGGAGCAAGCAGTGGGGAAAATTTTCCTTGTAACGGGGCAAGCAGTGGAAGAAATGTCTCTAGCAATTGGGGTAAGCAGTGTGGGAATTTTCTCTAGCAACGGGGTAAGCAGTGGGTGAAATTTTCCTAGTAACGGTGGTTGGCAGTTGGGAAAATTTTCGAAGCAACGGGTGGCAACCATTATGAGAAATTTTCCTACCAACGGGGGGCAGCAGTGGAGAAAATTTTCGTAGCAATGGGGAACAAGCAGTGGGGAACTTCCCTAGCAACAGGGTGGCAAGCAGTGGTGAAATTTCCCTCGCAATGGCGTGGCAAGCATTGTAACTGGGTCATGAAGTGGGAAAAAGTTTCCTACAAAGTAGCATGCAATGGTGGAAATGTCCCTAGAAACGTGGCGCAAGCAGTGGGGGACATTTCCCTAGCAAGTGGGTGCAAGCAATGGGAAAAATTTTCCTATCAACCAAGGGCAAGGAGTGAAAGAAATGTTCATAGCAACGTGGGGTCAAGCACTTGGAAAAATGACTGTAGCAACCGGGGAAAAGCAGTGGTGAAATTTCTCTAGCAACGGGGTGGCAAGGAGTGGGGGAAATTTCCCTAGCAACGGAATGCAAGCAGTGTGGAAATTTTCCTGGCAATGGGGCAAGCAGTGGAAGAAATATCACTAGCAATGGGGGCAAGCAGTGGGGGAATTTTCTCTTGCAACGGGGGTTAAGAAGTGGGTGAAATTTTTCTAGCAACGGAGGTTAAGCAGTTGTGAAATTTCATTAGCAACGAAGGGCAAGCAGAGGGGAAAATTTCTCTAGCAACGGGGTGTAAGCAGTGTGGAAAATTTCACAATACTCTGGGTGCAAGCAGTGGAAGAAATATCGCTAGCAATGGGGCAACTAGTGGGAAAATTTCCCAAGGAATGGGGGTTGCAGTGGGAAATTTCCCCAGCAACAGTCAGCAAGCAGTTGTAGAAATATCCCTAGCAACTGGCGAAATTTCTCCATTAACGGGGGACAACCATTCGGAGAAATATCCTCAGCTACGTGGGGCAAATAGTTGGGGAAATTTTCCTAGCAATGGGGTAAGCAGTGGGAAATTATCCCCTGCAACGGGGGCAAGAACTGGTAAAAATGTCCCTAACAATGGGGGATAAGCAGTTGTGGAAATTTACCTTGCAACTGGGTTCAAGCAGTGGTGAAATTTCCCTAGCAACGGAATGCAAGCAGTGGGGGAAATTTCACTAATGAACAAAGGCAAACAGTGGGGCAAATTTCTTTTGCAACAGGGTGCAAGCAGTGTGTGAAATTTTCCTAGCACCTGGGGTGCAAGCAGTGGGGGAAATTTCACTAACAATGAAGGGCAAGGAGTGGGGAAATTTCCCTAGCAACGGCGGTCAAACAGTGATGGAAATTTCCCTAGCAAAGAAGGGCAGGCAGTGTTTGAAATTTCCCTAGCAACAGGGGGTAAGCAGTGGGGTAAATTTCCCTAGCAATCAAGAGCAAGCAGTGGAAGAAATGTATTTAGCAATGCGGAAGAAGGGGGAAATTATCATAGCAACGGGGAGCAAGCAGTGAAAGAAATGTTTCTAGCATCGGGAAGCAAGTAGTGAGAGAAATTTCCCTAGCAACGGGGTGCAAGGAGTCGGGGAAATTTCCCTAGCAACGGGAGGAAAGCAGTTGTAGAAATATCCCTAGAAACGGGGGCAAGCAGTGGAAGAAATTTCCCAAGCAACCAAAGGCAAGCAGTGGGGGACATTTCCCTAGCAATGGGAAACATTTCCCTCGCAACCAAGGGAAAGCATAAGAAGAAATGTTTCTAACAACGGGGAAAGAAGTGGGGAAATTTCCCTTGCAACCAAAGGGAACCAGTGGGTGAAATTTCCCTAGCAAAGGGGGGAAAGCAGTGGGGGAAATTTCCCAAGCAACAAAAGGCAACTGGTGGGGGAAATTTCCATAGCAATGGGGTGCAAGCAATGGAGAAATTTCACTAGCAACCAAGGAGAAGAAGTGGAAGAAATGTTCCTAGCAACTGGGGAAGCAGGGGGGAAAATTACTTTAGCAACGGGGGACAAGCAGTTGTGGAAATTTACCTTGCAACTGGGTTCAAGCAATGGGGAAATTTCCGTAGCAATGGGGTGTAAGCAATGGAGAAATTGCACTAGCAACCAAGGAGAAGCAGTGGAAGAAATGTTCCTAGCAACTGGGGGAAGCAGGGGAGAAATTAGCATAGCAATACGGAGCAAGCAGTGGAAGAAATGTCCCTAGCAATGGGGCAAGTAGTGGGGGAAATTTTTCCAACAACGGGGTGGCAAATAGTGGGGGAAATTTACATAGCAACGGAATGCAAGCAGTGGGTGAAATTTCCTTAGCAATGGGGGCAAGAAGATGGGAAAATTTCACTAGCAACGTAAGGCAAGAAGTGGGGGAAATTTCACTAGGAATGGGGGAACAGAATTGGGTGAAATTTCCCTTTGAACGGGGCAAGAAGTGGTTAAAATTTCACTAGCAACGTAAGGCAAGAAGTGGGGGAAATTTCCCAACCAACGAGGGGACAGAATTGGGGATAATTTCCCTAGCAACGGGGACAAGAAGTGTGTAAAATTTCTCTAGCAATTATGGGCAAGTAGTGGGGGAAATTTTTGTAGCATCGGGGGGAGAAAGTGGCGGAAATTTCACTAGAAACAGGGGGCATCGGGAGCAAGAAAGGGATAATTTTTCTAGCAACGTGGAAAAAGAAGTGGGGAAAATTACCCTAGCAACGGGCGGACAGAATTGGGAAAAATTTCCTTAGCAACGAGGGGCAAGGAGTGGGGGAATTTCCCTAGCAACGGGCGAAAGAAGAGGGGAAAATTTCCCTAGCAAGATGGGGCAAAAAGTGGGGGAAATTTCCTTACCAATGGGAGGACAGAATTGGGGTAATTTTCCAAGCAACAGGGGCAATAAGTGAATAAAATTTCTTTAGCAAGATGGGGCAAGAAGTGGGGGAATTTTACCTAGCAAAGGAACAAGAAGAGGGGAGAATTTTTATAGTGACGTGGAAAAAGAAGTAAGGAAAATTTCCCTAGCAACGGAGGGACAGAATTGGGAAAATTTCCCTAGCAACGAGGGGCAAGGAGTGGGTGAAATTTCCTTCAACGGGGGAAGAAGAGGGAAAAATTTCCCTAGCAACATGGGGCAAGAAGTGGGGTAAATTTCCCTAGCAACGTGGAGCAAAAAGTGGGGGAAATGTACCTAGCAACTGGTGTAAGAAGTGGTTAAAATTTCCCTAGCAATTAGGGTCAAGTAGTGGGGGAAATTTCCCTAGCATCGGAGGCCACAGATGGGGGAAATTTCCCTAGAAACGGGGGGCAGAATTGGGGGAAATTTCCCTAGCAACCAAGAGCAAGTAGTGGAAGAAATGTATTTAGCAATGCAGAAGAAGGGGGAAATTATCATAGCAACGGGGAGCAAGCAGTGAAAGAAATGTTCCTAGCATCGGGAAGCAAGTAGTGAGAGAAATTTCCCTAGCAACGGGGTGCAAGGAGTCGGGGAAATTTCCCTAGCAACGGGAGGAAAGCAGTTGTAGAAATATCCCTAGAAACAGGGGCAAGCAGTGGAAGAATTTCCCAAGCAACCAAAGGCAAGCAGTGGGGACATTTCTGGGAAACAACCCTCAAACCAAGGAAGCATAAGAAGAAATGTTTCTAACAACGGGGAAAGAAGTGGGGAAATTTCCCTTGCAACCAAAGGGAACCAGTGGGTGAAATTTCCCTAGCAAAGGGGGGAAAGCAGTGGGGGAAATTTCCCGAGCAACAAAAGGCAACTGGTGGGGGAAATTTCCATAGCAATGGGGTGCAAGCAATGGAGAAATTTCACTAGCAACCAAGGAGAAGCAGTGGAAGAAATGTTCCTAGCAACTGGGGGAAGCAGGGGGGAAATTAGCATAGCAACGGGGTAAGCAGTGGGGGAAATTACTTTAGCAACGGGGGCAAGAACTGGTAAAAATGTCTCTAACAACGGGGGACAAGCATTTTGTGGAAATTTACCTTGCAACTGGGTTCAAGCAATGGGGAAATTTCCGTAGCAATGGGGTGTAAGCAATGGAGAAATTGCACTAGCAACCAAGGAGAAGCAGTGGAAGAAATGTTCCTAGCAACTGGGGGAAGCAGGGGGGAAATTAGCATAGCAATACGGAGCAAGCAGTGGAAGAAATGTCCCTAGCAATGGGGCAAGTAGTGGGGGAAATTTCTCCAACAACGGGGTGGCAAATAGTGGGGGAAATTTACATAGCAACGGAATGCAAGCAGTGGGTGAAATTTCCTTAGCAATGGGGGCAAGAAGATGGGAAAATTTCACTAGCAACGTAAGGCAAGAAGTGGGGGAAATTTCACTAGGAATGGGGGAACAGAATTGGGTGAAATTTCCCTTTGAACGGGGCAAGAAGTGGTTAAAATTTCCCTAGCAACGTGGGGCAAGAAGTGGGGGAAATTTCCCAACCAACGAGGGGACAGAATTGGGGATAATTTCCCTAGCAACGGGGGCAAGAAGTGTGTAAAATTTCTCTAGCAATTATGGGCAAGTAGTGGGGGAAATTTTTGTAGCATCGGGGAGAGAAAGTGGCGGAAATTTCACTAGAAACAGGGGGCATCGGGAGCAAGAAAGGGATAATTTTTCTAGCAACGTGGAAAAAGAAGTGGGGAAAATTACCCTAGCAACGGGCGGACAAAATGGGAAAAATTTCCTTAGCAACGAGGGGCAAGGAGTGGGGAATTTCCCTAGCAACGGGCGAAAGAAGAGGGGAAAATTTCCCTAGCAAGATGGGGCAAAAAGTGGGGGAAATTTCCTTACCAATGGGGGACAGAATTGGGGTAATTTTCCAAGCAACAGGGGCAATAAGTGAATAAAATTTCTTTAGCAAGATGGGGCAAGATGTGGGGGAATTTTACCTAGCAAAGGAACAAGAAGAGGGGAGAATTTTTATAGTGACGTGGAAAAAGAAGTGAGGAAAATTTCCCTAGCAACGGAGGGAAGATGGGAAAATTCCTTAGCAACGAGGGAAAAGGAGTGGGTGAAATTTCCTTCGCAATGGGGAAGAAGAGGGAAAAATTTCCCTAGCAACATGGGGCAAGAAGTGGGGTAAATTTCCCTAGCAACGTGGAGCAAAAAGTGGGGGAAATTTACCTAGCAACTGGTGTAAGAAGTGGGTAAAATTTCCCTAGCAATTAGGGTCAAGTAGTGGGGGAAATTTCCCTAGCATCTGAGGCCACAGATGGGGTAAATTTCCCTAGCAACGTGGAGCAAAAAGTGGGGGAAATTTACCTAGCAACTGGTGTAAGAAGTGGGTAAAATTTCCCTAGCAATGAGGGTCAAGTAGTGGGGGAAATTTCCCTAGCATCGGAGGCCACAGATGGGGGAAATTTCCCTAGAAACGGGGGGCAGAATTGGGTAAAATTTCCCTAGCAATTAGGGGCAAGTGGTAGCGGAAATATTCGTAGCAACGGGGGCAAGAAATGGGGGAATTTTACCTAGCAACGGGGTGCAAGGAGTGCGGGAAATTTCCTTAGCCACCTGGTACAGAAGAGGGGAAAATTTCCCTAGCAACGTTGGGAAAGAAATTGGGGAAATTTTCTTAGCAACGGGAGGACAGAATTGGAAGAAATTTTCCGTAGCAACGAAAGGCAAGTAGTGGGTGAAATTTCTTTAGCAACGGGAGCAAGAAGATGGGAAAATTTCCCTAGCAAAGTGGGGCAAGAAGTTGGGGAAATTTTTCTAGCAATGGGGGGACAGAATTGGGGGTATTTTACCTAGCAACAGAAGGCAAGGAATGCGGGAAATTTCCCTAGCAACAGGGGCAAGAAAAGGGGAAATTTCCCTAGCAACGTGGGGAAAGAAGTGAGGGAATGTTACTTAGCAACGGGTTGTCGAATTCGGAAAAATTACCCTAGCAACGAGGGGACAGAATTGGGAGAAATTTTCCAAGAACGGGAGCAAGAAAAGGTTAAAATATCCCTAGCATTTGGGGGAAAGTAGTGGTGGAAATTACCTAGCAACAGGGACAAAATGTGGGAAAATTTTATCTAGCAACGAGGGCAAGGAGTGGGGGAAATTTCCCTAGCAATGGGGGCAAGAAGAGTTTTTAATTTTTCTAGCAACGGGAGAAGAAGAGAGGAAAATTTCCCTAGCAACGTGAGGCAAGAAGTGGGGAAATTTCTTTAGTAAGAGGGAGATATAATTAAGGGAAATTATACTAGCAATGGCGGCAAGAAGTGGGTTAAATTTCCCTAGCAATTGGGGGCAAGTAGTGGAGGAAATTTCCCTAGCAACAAGGGGACAGAATTAGGGAAAATTTACCTAGCAATGGGGACAATAAGTGGGTAAAATTTCCCTAGCAATTAGGGGCAAGTAGTGGTGGAAATTTCCCGAGCACCTGGGGGCAAGAAGTGGCGGAAATTTCCCTAGCAACGGGGGGAAGAAGTGGGGAATTTTTCCTAGCAACAGGGGTAAGAAGAGGGGATAATTTTTCTAGCAACGTGTAAAAAGAAGTGGGGAAAATTTTCCTAGCAACGGGTTGTCGAATTCGGAAAAATTACCCTAGCAACGAGGGGACAGAATTGGGAGAAATTTCCCAAGAACGGGAGCAAGAAAAGGAAAATATCCCTAGCATTTGGGGGAAAGTAGTGGTGGAAATTACCTAGCAACAGGAGCAAAAAATGGGAAAATTATATCTAGCAACGAGGGCAAGGAGTGGGGGAAATTTCCTTAGTAATGGGGCAAAAGAGGGGTTAATTTTTCGAGCAACGGGATAAGAAGAGTGGAAAATTTCCCTAGCAACGTGGGGCAAGAAGTGGGGGAAATTTCTTTAGTAACAGGGAGATATAATTAAGGGAAATTATACTAGCAATGGCGGCAAGAAGTGGATTAAATTTCCGTTGCAATGAAGGGCAAGTAGTGAAGGAATTTTACCTAGCAATGAGGGGCAAGGAGTCGGGGAATTTCCCTAGCAATGACGGTACAGAATTGGGAAACATTTCCCTAGCAACGTGGGCAAGATGATGGGAAAATTTTCCTAGCAACGTGAGTAAAGAAGTGGGGGAAATTTCTCTAGCAATGGGAGGAAAGAATTGGGAAAAATTTTCCTAGCAATGTGGGCAAGAAGTGGGTAAAATTTCCCAAGCAATTGGCAGCAAGAATATGGGGAAATTTCCTTTGCAACGGGGGAAAGAACTGGAAGAATTTTACCTAGCAACGGGATGCAAGGAGTGTGGGAAATTTCCCTAGCAATGTGGGGAAAGAAGTGGGGGAACTTTCCCTAGCAACGGAAAGACAGAATTGATAAACTTTCCTTAGCAACGAGGGGCAAGAAGTGGGGTAAATTTCACTAACAACGGGGGAACAGAATTGTGTGAAATTTCCCTAACAACGGGGCAAGAAGTGGTAAAAATTTCCCTAGCAATTGGGGGTAAGTAGTGGGGGAAATTTCCCTAGCAACAAGGGGACAGAATTAGGGAAAATTTACCTAGCAATGGGGACAAGTAGTGGGGGAAATTTCTTTAGTAACAGGGAGATATAATTAAGGGAAATTATACTAGCAATGGCGGCAAGAAGTGGGTTAAATTTCCGTTGCAATTAGGGGCAAGTAGTGGAGGAATTTTACGTAGCAATGAGGGGCAAGGAGAAGGGGAATTTCCCTAGCAATGAGGGGTACAGAATTGGGAAACATTTCCCTAGCAACGTGGGCAAGATGATGGAAAAATTTCCTAGCAACGTGAGTAAAGAAGTGGGGGAAATTTCCCTAGCAATGGTGGGACAGAATTGGGAAAATTTCCCTAGCAACGGGGGCAAGAAGTGGAAGAATTTTACCTAGCAACGGGGTGCAAGGAGTGTGGGAAATTTCCCTAGCAACTGGGGAAAGAAGAGGGAAAAATTTCTCTAGCAATGTGGGGAAAGAAGTGGGGGAAATTTCCATAGAAACGGAAAGACAGAATTGATGAAATTTCCTTAGCAACGAGGGGCAAGAAGTGGGTCAAATGCTCTTAGCAACAGGGTCAAGAAGAGGGGAAATTTCTCTAGCAACGTAAGGCAAGAAGTGGGGTAAATTTCCCTAGCAACGGGGCAAGAAGTGGTTAAAATTTCCCCAGCAATTGAAGGCAATTAGTGGGGGAAATTTCCCTAGCAAAGGAGGGAAAGAAGTGTGGAAATATTACCTAGCAAATGGGGGCAAGGAGTGGGGGAAATTTCCCTAGCAACGGAGGCAAAAAGAGGGGAAAATTTCCCTAGCAACGTGGGGCAAGAAGTGGGGAAATTTCCCTAGCAATGGGTGACAGAATCGGGGGCAAGTAGTGGCGGAAATTTTTTTAGAAACCGGAGCAAGAAGTGGGTGAATTTTACCTAGCAACGGGGGCAAGAAGAGGGGAGAATTTTTCTAGCAACGTGGAAAAAGAAGTGGGGAAAATTTCCCTAGCAACGGGGGGACAGAATTACGAAAAATTGCCATAGCAACGAGGAACAAGGAGTGGGTGAAATTTCCTTAGAAACGGGGAAAGAAGAGGGAGAATTTTTCCTAGCAACATAGGGCAAGAACTGGGGGAAATTTCCTTTGCAACAGGGGCAAGAAGTGGGTAAAATTTCCCTAGCAATTAGGGGCAAGTAGTGGGGGAAATTTCCCTAGCATCGAAGGGCAAGAAGTGGGGGAATTTTACCGAGAAAAGGGGCAAGAAGAGGGGATAATTTTTCTAGAAACGTGGGTAATAAAGTGGGGAAAATTTCCTAAGCAACGGGGGCAAGAAGATGGGAAAATTTCCCTAGCAACATGGGGCAAGAAGTGGGGTAATTTTCAAGTAACGTGGAGCAAGAAGTGGGGGAAATTTTCCTAGCAACGGGGGGACAGAATTGGAGGAAATTTACCTAGCAACGGGGGCAAGAAGTGGGTAAAATTTCCATGGCAATTAGAGGCAAGTGGTAGGGGAAATATTCCTAGCAACGGGGGCAAGATGTGGGGGAAATTTCTTTAGTAACAAGGAGATATAAGTAAGGGAAATTATACTAGCAATGGCGGCGAGAAGTGGGTTAAATTTCCGTTGCAATTAGGGGCAAGTAGTGAAGGAATTTTACCTAGCAATGAGGGGCAAGGAGTGGGTGAATTTCCCTAGCAATGAGGGGACAGAATTGGGAAACATTTCCCTAGCAATGTGGGCAAGATGATGGGAAAATTTTCCTAGCAACGTGAGTAAAGAAGAGGGGAAAATTTCCCTAGCAATGGGAGGACAGAATTGGGTAAAATTTCCAAACAATTGGCAGCAAGAATAGGGGGAAATTTCCTTTGCAACGGGGGAAAGAACTGAAGAATTTTACCTAGCAACGGGGTGCAAGGAGTGTG